>NC_133556.1:10915145-11550770 GCF_048773025.1 Camelus bactrianus | reverse complement strand
CAGCAAAGGCAGCTTGACGGTGCTAGGACTGCTTGGTACGTGCGTGCAGGCGGCCTCGGTGGGGTGGGCGAGGAGTAGGACAGGAGGCAAGACCACAAGACAGCAGACAGGATGTTGTCAAGGGCCTGGCGTGCTCTTGACCTATCAGGAAACTGAACTTGGTCATGGGTCAACAAAGAGTTGAGAGTGAAAGAGAAGTGATCAGACGGGAGACGGGAATGCAGCAGGAAGAGGCAACAAGTTCATGGAAGAGAGGGAAGGGGCTACAAAGGGGAGGTAGGAGAGAGCATCACCTTGGGGGAGAATGGGAGCTCCAGGGAGTCCCTGTGGTCCCGTGATGAGCTCTCGGAGGGAAGACAGGAAGGCGAAGGGGCAGGGGGCTGCCATGAAGGTAAAGGAATGTTCGGTGGAAGAAAAGGAGCAGGGGGAGCAAAGCAGAGAGGAGAGTGGTTAGAAGGTGAAGCAGAGATCTGGGAGATGGACGCCCTTCCAGGTAGAGAGAGGATTGAAGGTCTGGCCATTTGTGTTGATTCTGGAACAGCAGGGATGTTCACTGAATATGAAGAAGTCAGGAAGTCGCTTTTTATAATGAGAGGTTCCCCAGAGTAAGAGTTCTCTTTAGGCAAGTGCAACATGAGGCAGGTTGAACAGTGTCAGGCTTCAGAACGCCCGGATGCAATGTGCTGGGGGAACGAGGACCCTGGAGAACGGAATCCCCGCAAAACTGGCCCCATCACCTGTGCCAACGGTGACAACTGGCTGTCTCAGGAGAGAGCAGGAAGGACGTCCTGTGTGAGTCGTAACTCAGCTCTCTCCTGGCCAGACCTGCCAAACCCCCTCTCATGGACAAGTCAAACTTTCTCGGGAGTCCCTGGGCCAAGATCTCCAAACACGCCGTGAGTAGAACAAGGAGTGGGCACGGCCGACACTTCTGAGTTTCTGAGAAAGACCGCACCCTTCTCAGATCTGAACTGTCTCATCGTTTGATCCATCTTCATTAACTCTGACAATGAATTTTCACAAGTTTCTTTAGTTTTTTCTTTGGGGGGGGGGGGAGAGGAAGAGAGACATGCCCAAAATAACCAGCTTTAACAAATGGCTACTGGTTTAAAAATAGTGCAGCGGTTTGAGTTTTCGCCTTTATCTCAGTGGTTGACCTTGCTAATACAGTATGTAGATCTCTTGCCAACTAATCGGCGGACTGTAAAGCACGGCTTCAAGCTGTGGTCAATGATCTGTAACAGGAATGAATGAGAGGGTTTTAGCAGCCAGGATCTGTAGCCTACTATCTGTATCTGACAGCTGTCACCCTCTCTGCAGAGGCCAGGGCCTAAACCTTCATTTAAAAGCAGCATGGCTGATCAGATTACTGGGACAGTGTGTCAAAACTGACTGCGCTGAACTAGGGAGACAGAAAGTAAATCTATAAATAGTAGTCTAGCTGCCTCCATGAAGCACTGACGGGTGACCAGTATTGAGCAGCAAATGCAATGCTTAGTCTTTGCAGCCAGTGGGAGACACCCGCGGCCAGATCAGAAGCCCCCGCTGTATGACACAATGGAACGGAAGGATCGGCTTTACGGGCAAGAATTTAAAAGAGTTACATTCTTGGCGATGGTAATGGTCACCCAACAGTAATTGGTTTGAACCAACTTTATGAGCTAACAAGGTTCCCTAGCACTTAATAATGTCCTCAGGGCACAGGGACTCGGCAAGTCACCTTTCCCATAATGTGCCGGCTGCCTGTTTCCGACAGTCCATGGGGACCGCCGGTGTTGAAACACAGAGAGTGATAAAATAAGAGGCTCTCCATTTGATATCTATTATAGATGTCAACTGGGTCTTCAACCAGAACAGCTGCACAAAGTGCTCGGGGAGCCTGGAGCATCGTGAGGGTGAGTTATCTATAGACCATGCTGATAGCACGGCTCAGACACTGGACATCACCGGTTATAAATGAGCCGGCTGACATTTTAGAGTGTGTACCAACTCTTCCAAGAACCATTTGTCACTCTTCAAGGTTTCCACTGATAAAACCTGGAGGTCTAAAAATTTGTCAACAACCACAGAAAGCAACCCTGAGGTCATGTCAGAGGGTGACAGAGAATGAGCTTACTTGACATTCTCCAAACACACAAATGGAACACTAGCAGCGACTGAGTTTCAAAGGTCTCTCCAGGGCGCAGAGTTCCAAACCGCTGTTGGACCTCGAGATGGTGCATCCCAGGAGCAGGGCGTCACAGCTGAGCGAACACAGACCTGGCTGGAGCGAGCAAGACGTTGGCCCCCAGCTCTGCCCACTTAAGACCACTCCTCACTGTGGTGGAGGCGATGGGAATTAGGCAAATGATTTTCCCAAGGCTGGTGCAACTGCCCTGGTTCTTTTTGCAAAAAGTTCAACTTAAATAATGATTAAAAAAAAAAAAAAACCCAATGTTAACAACAGCTAACAGTTCTGTATACCAGGCAGTGTTCTACAGCGTTATGTTATAGCCGATTTAATCCTCACGACCTGCTCAGATAGCCACTCGCATTTTGTCCATTTGACAGATTAACCTGAGACACAGAAAGGCCGAGTGAACTGCTCGGGCCCACCGTGAGGACAGTCAGGAGCAGACCCACATAGGCTAGCTTCAGAGCTCCCACGGGCACCCTTCTGTGACGCCAGAAATAGTCCTCCCAAAAAGACACTGCATTAGAACGTGAACAGGTGGAAAGAAGAGATCAAAGCCGCTCATTCAGAACTAGGTAGGGATGAGAAAACGAAGAGGGAGAACAAAAAAAGGCCACCTCTGTCCCGACGGCTGACTCTGAACACGTTCACTCTGCCACGATCAGGCAGCAGGTGTGGCCCAACCACCTCTGTCTCTAGGCGCCAGGCAAGGCTCAGGGCTCAGGGCTACAAACGTGAGGACAAACAGCCTGTGAGAAATGCAGGCTAGCATTTGGTTCACATGGGTGGCCTCTGTCCTGGAGCGCCGAGCCGGCACGATCCTTTGCTTTGGCCTCTTCAGACATGAGAAAACACCTTTTAGCTAAGGAATCCATGGAGGGGGCATGCTGTGGAGGAGGAGGCCCCCCACCCCCACAATGTTCTCAGGCCAACGGGAAACAGCCCAAGGAAGCGCCTGGAACACAAACGAGTGGATAGGCCTTCAGGCTGACATCCGGTCTCTCTGAGCAGTCGCTGCTGGCCGTTGGGGGCTCCTGCCGGCACTCTGTGCTGCCCAGAAGAGAGTCGGATAAGCCTAATTAAAAAGTCACGTGTGCTCCCACGGTTTTACAAGTGCCACACTGGCTGTCTGTCACAGTCTCTTGGAATCAAAATGCTGGAGCTCAGAGGAGTAACTGGAGATCATTTAATGCAACCTCCTGGATTCAGCCTCAATGGATCTAAAAGGGAGGCCCCCCTCAAAAGGTTAAGTGGCTCCACCACTGACAAACAACCAGAGAGCGACAGAAGCAAGGCGGGACGCAGGTCTGGGCGCTCCCAACGGAAGGATTTTTCTACAACGCTATATAGTGGTCCATGGAAAGAAGGTATTACTATTGAAATCGGCAAATTCAATCAAGTCAAACGTGTGTTTTGAAAAAAGTCAAGAATGAAGAAATAGAGTTTGAAGAACATTCAACATTCATGAGGTGTGCCCATCTCCAGTCACTGGAGACGTCTCTCTGGTGCAAAGGTTTTCTTAATAAAGGGTTTCATTGGCCAGTTGGATCGAGACATGCACACACTGATATTTTGCTTCCGGCAATACCTTAAACCCCCAGTTAGGCAAGTATAAAAAACGGCAATGGCCTTGAGAGCGCAGCATGGTTTATACAGGGCATACGCATCTTTGAGGATTTGGAGAAATCTACAAGGGATCCAATGCTTTTCCACCTATTGACATTTACAAAGCAGTTTAAATCATGCATGAGAGGCCTCAGGCACATGCAGTTCACAAAACATAACTCTGAGCTCCCAGGGAATTTAAGCTGACCAACACTCTTTATTAGAACCGACAGTGAAAGACAGCTATTGCGAAATTCGTACCAGAAATGCAATACCAAGATGACAGCCTTAATGCCAGTGGATATATTATGTAGATTACCTGACTCAAATCTTTCTCGTTAAATAAGTTTCATGCATTTTTTTTTTCTCTCCTCAAGAATATCCTTCTGGCTTCACTGGGCGAGTATTCCTTAAATTTCCTTGATCATTCATCTGTTTTTCAATACTTTGGACATGCTAGGTTAGCATAAAAGATCAGATAGAGATATTTAAAAAGTGGGAAATAGTTAAACCTTTAAATGAGCAGCAGAACTGAGCCATGAATTAAATATTTCAATGTTATTTTTTGTATAATGTTCCAATATTTAATGATTTTTAAAAAGAAACATGTTCCTGAGGCTGACTCATTCTAGACACTCAATTCCCATGTAATCTAAGATTTTAAATGTATATAATTGTAAATTAAGGATAATTTCACTTGCATGCTTTTATAGGCCAAGGATTTCAAAGAAATAGGGTCCCAATGAAAACTGGCCAGAGACAAAAGACAGTAAACATTACTCTTCCTCTGTAATCTTCATAGAAATTGAACTACAACGTAGATGTTTTAAATTCTGCTTGAGGAGGGGACAGAAGGAGTAGGTCAACATGACTGGGGTCAGAAAAGGGAGTCATGGGTAACTTGGCATTGGTGACAGTCGGCCGAGGGCAAGGCGGAGGCTGGATTAGAACAAGACGGCTGTTCTTTGGAGGCTTCTGCCTTTCTGAATGGATTAGATTCTTTGCTTCCTACGCTAGACTTTCCCACCTGCTGCAACCTTACACTCCCTGTGTTCCGGGTTACCACCGCTCCGGGGGCAGCACCTCTCCCTCCAGGGGGCGCTACCTCCTCCAAGCAGCACAGCACCAGTGCACTAGCCAAGCTGCCCGCGTGCTCTGCAGTCAAGGCTCGCGGTGCTCGGACTGCACTCGGTGGCTCTGTACACAGTAGGTGCCAAGCTGCCTTGAGCTTGCTTCTCTGTTGTGCTCTAATAGTTACAGCAAAGGGGTTCCAGAAGCCACGAGCACTAAGCTTTAAGTCTCCATGAATCACGTGCCGCATTCACGTAACCATTATTTTTCAAACTTACACATGCTTCGGTGACTATAAAGATGAATTTTCCTTTTAAAAGCTCAGCTAAATAACTCATAGGAACCTTACATTCCTTACGCAATTTTTTAATAGATGATTTCAAACAAATATAAAAGTGGAGAGAACTGTATAATTAAACCCCCATCTACCATCACCCAGGTTCAGAAGTTACCAACTCACGGCCGACCCTGGATCATCGATACCTACCCCTTCCCGCTGCTTCCACCTGGCCAGATAATTTTGAAACAAACCTCAGACATTCTATCATTTCAGTATATGCATTTTATATATTTTTTAATTACAAGATGGCAAAGGTACAACTCTCACTCTGGAAGGCTCTAACTTTTTTTTTAACATTTAAAAATTACTCTCATATTCAAAAAACAAACTGAAGAACCACTTTTCTAGACGCTTTTATGGATCTCAATCATTCATTCAAGTTCAAGAGCAGAGAAGTTCTAATTTTTTTATAAGCACTAGGGACTAACACGACGTGTGTAGTTGTTGTTTAAGAAATAATTTTCCAAGGATTTTCTGAATGATACCCACCCTATATGCAAACATAAATTCACTGCATTATTGTAACCAAAGCCCAAGAGTGAATATATTAATAGAGTAAGCTTGAAATAAACCTCCTTAAAAGGGTCACTTGTGAGTGTTAAATATGAGATAGATCATGTGTCCTGCAACCTAAGTAGTAAACACAACTGCACGCCCACAGGCAAGCCACAGTCTTTCAAAAGATGATAATAAAGAAGCTGCAGATATATTTTTATGTGCTGGGTATAAAAGCACAGCCATGAATCACCACTGGAGCATCCCAGATCATGTGCAATCCTTAAGTGACCCTTCAGACAATGAGCACGAAGAAGATTGAGGCAGTCTGATACCCTACAATCATCTAAATAAACTTCCCCCCAAATTGCCTTCTGTGCTTACAGTCATGTCTTTTAAAAATCACCACACTGAGTGAATTACATTATATTAATAGAACTGACAGCTGAGGAAATAATGCAAGAAAAATAAACTACTAGTGACCTCAAATGAAACCACAAAGACATTAGGCTAATGGAAGTAAAATCAGTCATTGCAGAGTGATTTTACTTTTTTTATTTTATATTAAAATCAAAAAGCCAACCTAAACCTTCCTCAGGATATTACATTTTGAAACTAACCACAAAATACTGCCAGAAAGGGGGCGTATTTCAGAAAATCTCTATGCATTTTGATTTCTTCAAGCATGAGCAAGCATTCTCTATCACAGGGTGGTTAACCGTGGAAGAAAATACCACAGTGATATGAAATAAGTGAAGATCATTGATCTGAAATAGTCTATAATTACCATTTTCAGGGCAGAACACCTGTTTTACTGAGGGAAATCCATATGCAGTACACTTCCTCACTGTAATTACCAGAGTGAGTGATGCCCCACAGTCTCTCAGTTTCCATCTCTTGTCTCTGACTTTCAGTTCTGCAGTTGGGCAAGGAGACAGCCCATGGGGGAGACACATGGGGACGCAGCCCCCCTCCCTCACTCCTCAGAAGATGAGCATTTCTCTTCACTCTTTACCCAGTTACATCACAGATGCACAAAGTGAACTTTCCTCATCTATAAACAAGATAGTCCTCCATCACAGGACAACATTAGAAGTTTAAAAAAAAAGTTTTAGGAAAAACAAAAGAGGAAAGGACCCTGCCAGTGAAGTGCTCTAGGGACGGGGAGGACTTTTAAGGGTCGCATTAGGAGTCACATAGCTTGAAACATTCTAGCCCAGATTTCACTGAATATTAGGAAAATGAATTCTTCTGCCCTCTCAAACGCTTGGAACGGAAATTTGCTCATATATAAAGTGTTACTATTTGAAAAAAAATGTTTTTGATGCAGTTTACTAGGAAGATTTATAAATGACTCTATCTTTTTAAAACTCTAATTTCCAAAATTTGCTTCCAGTCCAAATTTATGCCTTTCTTAACTTCAACCATTCAATCAACTAATTCTCCAGCAAAAGACCTAGAGGCACATGGGCTATAGTGGCAAACACAAACGCAAAACCCCTGTCCTCAGGTGCCAACAGTGCAATGCAGGAGGCAGGAGCGTGTGTGTGTGCACGTGCGTGTGTAAATGTTGGCTAAATACTATGAAGAAACGCAAAGCAGGAGTAGGAGATACAGAGTGATCTGGAGTGTGGGGGGCACCCCTATTTTGGTGGGTGGTCAGGAAAGCCCTCTCTGAGGAGATGTGAATACAGAGACCCTAAAGAAGTGAGGAAACGAGCGAAGTGACCCCATGAGGGGCCAGCAGAAAGAACGAATCGCTGAGGTGCAAATTAGCCTAATTTGCTGGAAGGACAGACCTGAGGCCAGTGTGACCGAGTTGGGTGGAGGGAGGTGAAGGAGACAGTGGCTGAAGTAGCCGTGGGCAGGTGTCAGAACACGGACAGGAGAAGACATGGAGGGGCTTCCAGAATCCTGGACTCTCAGTTCCTTGACCTCCTTGCCTCCAGTGAGTTGGAAATCACAATTTAAAAATTAGTATCACTACTGGTAGTGACAAGATGGAGGGTGTAACAGTGGGACAGGGCCTGAGGTGGAAGAAAGACCCCTGGAGGCAAGGAGGTTAGGGACTGAGAGGCCGGAGGCTCCGCTGGGCTCCCACGGGCATGATGAGTCTCTGTAGAAAGATTCCTCCACTAATACGCTGAGATCTTCAACAAATTTGGGGAGGATAGTAGATAAGAAAGGGAAGAAGTGATATAACCTGATGCACTGCTTTCAAAAAGCAGCATTTTTTTAAGATGAAAGAAGAATAACAAATCTACACTCAGGCGGAAGAAGGGGAAAAGAGAGAAGACGAGATACCCTGGTCCTGAGCCTCGTCTCTACAAGTGCGCTGACACACAGCAACTCCCTCCAACACAACGTGCCGGCTCCGCACCCGGGAGCACAGCAGAGCTGGGCAACCCAGAAAGAAAATAGGAGGAATAAGCTTTCTTTTTTTTTTTTTTTTTTTTTACTACTTTTCTCCTGCCTACATACCCACCTCACATAGTTGATAATATTCAGGGAGGGGCTGGGCTATAGCAGAGCATTTCTCAGAAAGCTGAAGCTACACCGTTAGGTAAAACATTTAACTATATCAACAGACACCTCCTCTACTTAAAAATGTCCCACACCCGATTACCTTGAGCTTTGTTTCACCTTCGCTCAGTCACAGAGGTTTCCATCACGGGGCTCAGTGACTGTGCCCGCTGCTGTCCCAGGGGCTGATGGTGAACGTCAGCGGTGTGTCTGCCCCTTCACTGAAGGGTTCCCCGTCCCCGCTAGTGAAGATCTACTAGTAGAGGGAAGGGCGGGCCCAGTGCTAAGTCTGCTCTTTTCCTGCCACGATCAGTGGCTTTTTACTGCTGGCAGCACGAGTGGCGATTTGCGCCTTAATTTTGCATGGAGTGTCTGTTCAGGGACCCAAGGGTAGGGACACCTGGACCAGAGAACCAAGTGCCTGGGCTTTGGGAACGACATGCCACTGCTTAGGATCAAGCCCTGTTTGCACAGTAGGAGTTGAAGGAGGTGACCCCACACCTGTGCCAGCCAGGGAAGAGTCTGTGTCAATCCCGGCCCGCCAACAGCCAGAGAGCAGGCAACAGTGGAGGTGGGCAGACCCCACCCCCACCTGGCTTGGACGCCCCTCGCAGGGTGCAGCTGGGTACGGCTCCTGGCACAGACTACAGACGTCTACTTTGGGTCTTCCTGGCTACCTGGCCAGGTACTTCTGCTTGCTGACGAGCCATGCGGAAATTCTCTGCCCTGGCTTCTGGAGTCGCCCTGATCACTGCCTCTCAGCCGGCTGGGGGATGCGCACAAACACAAAAGGTGATATTGACAGTCAGCATCAGATCTGACTGCTCCCGACAGCTCCTGTGATACAGCAACCTCCGGGACTCGAGGACACATCTGTGAGGAGATGCAGTAGCTGCCATCTGCACAAACTGCATTATTTAACTGCGCTGGCACTGATTAACATTTGCTGTAACCTGTGGTAATGGGCTCTGGGGCTTTGCATGTCTGCTACACAGTGGCAGCTGATGTCTCCTGCTCCATCCTTAAAACAGGATGCTTTAATTTTTAATGGAGCACATGTTCGATTGGCTATACAAACAGGCTAATCTGCAAAGCATGTGCTCAATAACAAGCCCGGCTATGCCGCCAGAATAGCAACATGACTCGGCCAAGCTGGGGAGGAGAGGCTGGGCCTCCTGCTCACTGCCACAGTCAAGGGCTGCGGGCGGGACCACAGGCCGGTGGGGAGCCGACGGGGAGCTGCAGCCAGCGGCACCTGTGGCCTCCTCTCGAGCCTCTGAGGGGTTCGGCTTCTGGGTACCTGAGAGCCCTCGCCAGCGGGGAAAGAGCAAAACTGCACCCAGCAGGTGCAGGCCTCTGGTGTAAAGCCAGATGTGGCATTAAAGATGAAAGGCCCCTCCGCCACACAGGCGTGACCAGAAAATAGAAAATAGGAGGAATAAACTTTTTTTTAATTACTATTTTTCTCCTGGCTACACAGCCACCTCACGTAGTTGACAATATTCAGGGAGGGGCTGGGCTACAGCAGTGCATTTCTCAGAAAGCTGAAGCTACACTGTTAGGTAAAACATTTAACTATACCAAGACACGCTGTAACATCCAGCTTAACAGACGGCCCATGTGCCCTGCACTCTGCTCAGCGATGAGGATTTAAACACGAATAAGGTGACTTCACACAACCCCCACCAATAACACAACACCAATGTGTGCAGCGATGTGTTAGCTGTGGTACAAAGGTCTTTGGGAGCACAGAGCAGGAAATGAGCAAAGAGGAGACCTTTAAGCTGGGGTTTGAAAGATGGGCAGGAGTTCCCCGGCAGCACTTAAGATAACTCTTGGTTACCAGGAAGCATGGTGTGTGGAGACTGGTCCACAGTGAGAGGGACTAGGGTGCAGTTGGAGGCCATCACATAGATACCTGGTGAGAGCTGACAGTGTGGAGCCAGAGCTTACGAGAGACGGTAATGCCACAGACAGAAACATGGTGGCATCACGCTGACACAGCAGAAAGCCTGAGAGAAAATGGTTCAGGGTGAAAAGAGGAAAGATTCAAAAACAGAAGCCTCCAGGATTTAACGTAAGGGGTCGTTACAAGAAGTAGCCTCAGAGGTGGGTAAAGAACACAGTGAGAGGGAAATTTCAGGAAAGGGGCAGAGGTCACAGGCCTCAGAGCAGTCAAGGAATTAAGGCGTGGAGGGCTCTGTCACAGCCACTACTGTCCGTGTGCAGCAGTTACGACCCCAGTCCTCACTGGCCAAGCTGCCTTCACACACAGCATTTCATAACAGTTCTGTGAGGCAGGCCGCTGTGACCACCACATTTTCTAGATGAGGAAACAGGGTCAGAGAGGGTCAGAAGACCTCCCAAGGCCATGCATGTACAGCCACAGTGAGAGCGCGGGGACCGGAATCCCACTCAGCAAACTCTCAGCTCCAGCCAGGGACGGGGCCTGGGTCGGGGGCACGAGAGTCGCAGGTCCAGGGACACTCTGTGGAAAAGGCTTCCAAGTCAAAACCCTCAACACCAGCCCTCCTCTGAGAAACTCATGAAGTACGCTTAGTACCCTCCAGGCTCTGAGAAGCTCCACAGTTGAAGACAACCTGCAAGGAGAGCAGCAGGGCTAACCTTATTTAACCCACTATTTCCTGAACTTACTTGTTCACAGAATCATTTTTTCAGTTTTCAACATTCCTTGGTAGAATTAAGGAAATGCTGCTCTAATGAGCTCAAAGGAACACTTCTTCCACATGGTTCTGAGTGGCGTGTGACCGGGGAGGATGGACTGGGGGTCGTCTAAGTAAACATTTCCACAATCCAGCCGTGTCCCTCACCACATTCTCTCCTGATAATCTAGCATCTGTCATGATGAATGGTGTTTATCTGTTCATCTTTGTCTGTCCATCAGATAAGGGACGTATTTTATCCATCTCTGCTTCCATGGAGTCTAGCTCAGTTACCTGGTAAGAATGGGAACCCGGGGAATATTTGCTGGACTGAACTAAGCGTTCTAGCTTGGTGGGCGAGAGCAAAGCCAGGGGCCATGTCTCCTCAGCACTCCCGTCACTGGAGGCCGCTATTTGACGTGACAACTGATCACTGTCCATCTGTGTGTCCCCTGGCAGTCACTTGGGAAATCAGCACTCAGCCCTTCAGTGGGTTGGGGGGCTGCCCTGCACGGCTGCATCCTGGCCCCGGGCAGCTCCTCGGCCTCTGTAGTCCCTGACTTCCACCTGCTCTGGCCACACAGGGCAGCAGACTCTGTTGCTCAGCCTCTCGGAGGAGCCAGAGGTGAGAGAGAGCCGAGGAGAAGCCAGACTATCCAGGGGCCAAAGACCACCCCTGCAGGACATGTGGTTTGTTGGTGTGCACCTGTTTTTCTGTGGATGGTGGGGTGTCTGAGGACTTAATTGGCTTGGGGGCTGGTGATAAGTGTCCATCCCGGAGATGGGGCAGCTGAATAATCAAAAGGCTTTTCCATGAGGATTCCCAGTACAACCCTACAAGTCCTTTTCAAAAATCATCAGCTTGCAAATATCCAGCTTAACCCGCCCTGTCCTAGCCCATATCCCAAGACTTTAAAGGTTCTTTGTATAGTTACCAAAGTTGCCCAAACTGCCTTGCTGCTCTCATCGGCTCAGCTGAACAAGGAGACACTATTTTCATACTGCCTACAAGGACAGCGTTGACATCTGTAACTAGCTACCTTGTTGGGACCCACGTGTATCATGATCTCAGCATGAATATGCCACCGACAGATCCGGTGAGAAAGGTAAAAGGGTTCTTCTGGCCCAGCCTCACGCTGGCTCCACGGCCTGCCCTGGCCTTCCAAGGACTCATCAATCATCTTTTCTCTTGGAAGCAGTGCCCCTGGTAAAGCGCTCCATTTTCTTCTAAGATTTCTAAGAAGCCACAGCACACGGAAAACAAACACAATGAAATGAGAACTAGGTTTTGCAGGGCTCTGTCTACACCACCAGGTTGAAGAAAGATGGGGGCTGAATAGACCAGAACAGAACACACACCCTAAAATCTGCCCAGAGTCTGACTTTCAAGATTTCCACTGCTTATGGTCTCTGCTGCCAAGTCCACTCTTCCACAAGTTCAGAAAAAACGGATGGCAGAGCTGAAAGCCTTGTTTACCAGATGAGCAAACTGGAGCCTGGGAAGAAGAAGTCACTTGCCTGGCTCAAGGCGGCAGCAGGACTCGGGCTACAGCCTGGCGGGTGCCAGCTCAGACCTCTCTCTTTCTAATGCCAGCGATCCACTTGATCATTCAGAGGGTCAAGAGGGCTGCCACGGAGGGTCTACGCTGCAGCACTCAGACATGTCCACTGCAGGCACCACGTCCCCTGTGGGTACCACAGGCCACTTTGCCAATGTGGCTGAAACGACTTCATTTGCTCCTTGTCACTCTCAGTAGCCCACAGGCCTGCCACTCCATTCAGAGATGCAGGATGTAGGCCACTAAGCACTTTAATTAGTCTGTCTGGAAAAATGAAACTGATCAAATTAAATATTAATCACATATAAACTGTGGATAAATCAGCAGGGAAACATCAAGCAGAAAGGGCCATTCTTAAATGCAGACTTTTTTTACAAAAAATTTTCAAAGGGCTCTCCTGCTCTCTGTCCCCTGCCAAGTAAGTTAATTTCAAAGCAAAAACAAAGCCTCTATTTTCCAAGCACAACAACGATGTCTAACCAGAAGTTTCTTTTGCTGAAATATTGAATGGAAAAATTCAGTTCCTTAAATCTTTCTAAATCTTTGCCTCTGATTGGGTTCATTAATAAACATGCTGATTTTGTTACAGGGAGAGACATATGGTATAATCCGCTAACAGGAAGAAGTATTTTGCATTTTATTGTAGAAAACAAACATGCAAACAGGTTCTCACAGATGGTTTTCTTAGCTTCTGGGAGGGGAAAAAAGCTTAATAATGCTTGAAACTAGTTTTTTCTCTTTTAACAACAACAACAAAAAATCCTCACACATCTCTAGTGGAACTGCTTATAAATTAGATTAAGTTCCACTCCAAGGTTTTAACAATTTAGAATTCACTTTTTCCTCTTGTTAAAACACACACACACACACACACTCACACACACACACTCACTCTTTCCCCTACTCTCCTTCCCACCTTCCTTCTTCTCTTTTTTTAGAAACATTAACTTGCTCAGAGAGGCAGAGATAATTCAGCAATGCCTCACTTATCCATCATCATAAAGGAATAAGGTTTTCTCACAAATACATTTTCCAGATAATTGATGCTAACCCTTTAAGGTTTTTCAAATTTGGTGGTGATATTGTCTTTTCTTTGACATACACTTTATTTTTTTAAGAACTCTAGATTTACATAGAAATTGAGAAGATAGCACAGAGTATTCCCACAGACCCTGCACCCAGTTTCCCCTAATAACATTTTACATTGGTATGGAACATTTGTTACAAGTAATGAACCAATATTGCTGTATTATTATGAACTAAAGACCATACTTTGTTTACTTAGATTTCCTTAGGCTTTACTTAGTACCTTTTTCTTCCGTTCCAGGATCCTATTCATGATACCACACTGCATTTAGCTCTCATGTCTCCTTGGGCTCCTCTTGGCTGGGGCAGTTTCCCTGAATTTCCTTGATTTTGATGGCCCTGACACTTCTTAGGATTTTGTACGATGCCCCACTATTGCAATGTGTTTGGTGTTTTTCTTACAACAAGATTGAGTTTAAGGGTTTTGAGAAGGAATACCACAGAGGTAAAGTGTCATTTTCATCACATAATATCAAGAGGATATCCTATCTACATGGTTTATGACTACAGATGCTAGCCTTGATCAGAAGTAGTGTTTGTCAGATGTCTCCACTGGATAGTAACCCTCTGCCCCCTTCACACTGTGTTCTTTGGAAGGAAGTCACTGTGCACAGCCCACATCTAAGGAGAGAGGAGTTAGGCTTCCCTTCCTTAAGGGGGGAGTTTCTACATAAATTATTTGGAATTCTTCTCCATGGGAGATTTCTCTCTTCTCCTGCATTTATGAAATTATTTTATTTATTTATTTATTTATTTATTTATTTATTTATTTACTTATTTATTTACTTATTTATTTATTTAATTAAGTTATACAGAATCATGGGTATTTACACTGTGGGTTACAATGCAGTGTCACTTTATTTATTCTTTTGCTCAATTTGCTCCAGGTTTAGCCTTTAGGAACGCTTTCAGTTGGCTCCTGTGAACCTTTGACATCTCTCCATTGATTTTTTTTCTTTCTTACTTCTGGCACTATAAAATTCTCCGGGCTTATCTTGTATATCTCCTGCCCCAATCCTAGAGCCAACTGTTTCTCTTAGGATACATTCTTCCTTTTGTTGGATGGAGAATGGTATTAGAAACCAAGATCTGGATGAAGGTGTGCTTGTTGCTACTGGACTGTCCTTTCTTTAAGGCTCTCTCAGCTGACAGGGTACAGATACAGACGTGTGTATGCTACTAATCTTTGTGTATTCACAGGTCTACAGACAGTTCCATGTGCAACCATCTGTATCTACATTAGGCTCAACATGACCTCATACTGACAACATAAACATTCCCACATGGACCAGTCCAGCGTCCTCCTTTGTTTACCTGTCAATTCCCACTCCAACAGTGAGCAGCCTGGCTACATGGTGGGTTTTTATTTTGATACTGTGCACCTTTTCCTAATATTCCTTGGTGAGAATCTTTTAAAGAAGCTATGGGAGCTAATGTGTTCATTCTACAATGAATGGGATTTAACTTTTATGAGGACACAGGATTATTCCTGTGAGAAATAAATGCTTTGCTTAGTGATTAATTTTCATCTCAGAAGCCAGAAGCAGAACCCAAAGAGATCTTGAAAGACTAGAACAATGGGTTGACTCTAACAAACTAGAATTTTACAGGGAAAATTATAAAGTACTGAACTTGAGTCTGATCCACCAGCCACAGAAGACATGGATGGGGCCACTGGAGTTTTGGCTGCTTGGCCAATGCCTTTGCAGCTTACTGCAACTGGGGAGTTGCCTTCGACTGGCTTTCCAGTGGTGGTTTTAAGTTCTCGAGCACAAGAGTTGCACTAGTAGATGTCCAGGAAATACATATGGAATATTTAATGTTTTTTCCATTTTTCCCCTCACCATTAGCTATCATCCTTTCACTTTTTGGTGTCCTTTGAGTTCAACTCTTGGTTTGTTTCTTCTCCAAGACTCTTCCTAAAGCATGGCTACAAAAAAAAAAAAAAAAAAAAAAAACCAACCCAAATCAAACCAAACAAAAAAGGAAAACCTAGAAAGCCAAATACCCATGCTTCTTAAAACAACATGTAGGCTTGGAGATGAGGTTCTTTGTAGATCAGAGATTTTCAAGTGGGTTACATAAATGAGCTTAGAGAATATGTGGCATCTATCTTTGCCTACTCAGGGCTCTTTCTTGCTTGTTTCAGGGGTTTTTGTGTCTGGCCTGGTCAGGTTGCTGAAAGAACCACCCACTAAGAGGAAAATCATGAAACCACAAGTCTATGTAAAGTGGCATTTTCACTCCTCTGCTACGGCAGTGACCAGTTCTTCCCTCTGCCTCTGTGAGGCTCCTCTGGAATTGCGAAAGTTGGCTATTTGTCCCCTAGCCTACATTATCAGGGTAATCATGGAAATTTGCCGGGATATTAGGCGCATTTTAGTCTCTAAAATTCTGTATCAGGCAAGGAAAGGAAATAAAAGGCACCCACGTGGGAAAGAAGGATGCTAAACCGCTTATTCACAGATGGCGTGATCCCAAACGGAGAAGATCCTGGGGAATCCACAAAACAACCACGAGTTTATTGTTATTAGAACTAATAAACATAGTGGGCAAATTCACAGGCTATGAGATCAATAGATGAAACTCAACCATATTTCTATAGAGCACCAGTGAACAATTCAAAAAGAAATTTAAAAAATCTCTCTCATAATACCACCAAAAAGATCTGAATGCTTAGGAATGAATTTAACAAAAGAAGTTCAAGACTTGTGCACTGAAAAATACAAAACATTTCTGAGAGAATTTAAAGAAGATCTAAATAAAAGGAAAGACATTCCATATTCATGGCTTGAAAGACTCAATATTGTTGAAATGGCAATTCTGCCCAAACTGATCTGTAGATTAAATGCAATCCTATAAAAGTCCTAGCAGACATTTTTTGTGTGTGTGTAGAAATTGATAAGATGATCCTAAAATTTATATGGAAATGCAAAGGAGCCAAAATAGCCAAAACAATCTTTAAAAAGAAGAAGGAAGCTGGAGAACTCACAGTTCTAAATTTCAAAACATCCTACATAAAGATATAGTAATCAAGACAGTCTGGTACTGACAGAGGATAGATGTACAGATCAAAGGTACAGAAATCAGAGTCCGGAAATAAACCTTTAAATTTATCGTCAGTTGATTTGCAACAGAAGTGCCAGGACATTTAAATGGGAAAGGGTTCTGGGACAACTGAATATCCACACGCAAGAAAATTCATTTAGACTCTTACTTCACATCCTACACAAAAATTAACTGGATCACCCAGATCTAAATGTAAGAGCTAAAATTAAGTCTCTGTGAACTTGTGGTAGGCAAAGAGTACTTAGATACAACAACAAAAGTATGATCTATAAAATAAAAAAATGGATAAACTGGACTTCATCAAAATTAGAAACTTTGTACTTCAAAAGACGCCATTACGAATATGAAAAGACAAGCCACTGACTGGGAGAAAATATTTGCAAATCATACATTGAATAAAGGACTCATAGTAAGAATACATAAAGAATTCTTAAAAGTCAATTACAAGAAGACAAACAGCCCAATTTTAAAAATGGGCAAAAGATTTGAATAGTATTTCATCAAAGAAGATATATAAATGGCTAAGAACATAAGAAAAGATGCTCAGTATCATTAGTCATTAGGGAAATGCAAATTAAAACCACAGTGAGCTACCACTTCACATCCACAAGGACAGCTATAATCACAAAGACAGGCAACAACAAACGCTGGTGAGAATGTGGGGAAATTAGAACCCTCAGACATTACTAGGTGCAGCCACTTTGGAAAAAGAGTTTGGCAGTATGTAAAAAAAAAAAATTAAACAGAAATGTACTGTATATCCCAACAATTCATTTCTACATATCTAGGAGGGGAAATGAACATATACATCCACTCAAAGATTCATATGTGAATATTATGGCAGCATTATTAAGAACAGCCAAAAAGTGGAAACAAGTGTTCATTAACTGGTGAACGGGTAAAGAAAATAATGTACGTCCATTCAGTGGAATACCATTCAGCCATAAAGGGAAATAAGCTACTAACACATGTTACAACATAGATGAATCTCTAAACATCAGCTAAGTGAAAGAAGCCAGATGCAAAAGATTATATATTATATGATTCCATTTTTACAAAATGTTCAGAAGAGACAAATATACAGAGACAGAAAGTAGATTAGTGGTTGCCTTGGACTGAGGGTAACAATGGTGAGTGACTGCAAATGGGCATGAGGGATTTTACTGGTGTGATGAACATGTTCTAAAATCAAACTGCGGTTATGCAGCCCCAAAAACTTACCCCAATAACTTAACTGTATACTTAGTATGGGTGAATTTTTGGTGTATAAATTACATTTGAACAAAGCTGTTAGAACAAAGTGATGAATAATATGTACAATATAATCTCATTTGAAAAGAAATTTAAAAAAAAAACGCTGAAGAAAAAATATATAATCAAGCTTTCTCACCGTATTTTACATTAGATCCTCAGACCTTATTCATCTTATAGCTAAAAATTTTACCCTTTTACCAACTTCTTCCTATTACCCTTACTGCGACCTCCACCCCTAGACCTTGGCAACCACTTTTCTGCTCTGTTTCTATGAGCTTGACTTTTTTTTCCCCCTCAGAGTCCATGTATGAGTGACACCGTGCAGTATTTGTCTTTCTTTTTCAGGCTTATTTCACTTAGCAAAGTGCCCTTAAGATCCATCCATGTTGTTGTAAATGGCAGCATTTCTTTCTTTCTGTGGCTGAATAAGAAATTTGTTGACAGAGTAGAACTTAAACGCTCTTATCAAAAACAGACAAATAAATAAACAAACGAATGAACAAATAAATAATTGAGGTGATGGATGTATTCGTTAACTAGATCCTTTCACAATGCACACATAATTTCAGGTCACCACGATGTACACTTTAAATATCTTACAATTTTATTTGTTAATTATACTTCAATAAAGCTGAAATAAACAATAATAGAACTAAGCTGCACAAGCGTGCATATTTATGGGTAACACCTACACAAAAGGGCTCTGGATGTCAAACCATCTACAACGGCCCTCCTTGGCCATCCTTAAATATTTTTATAATAAGCATGTATCATGTTGAAACTTTAAAAATGAACTGTGATCAATATCTAAATTTTGATTTCAGTTGATATCCCAAGCAGATAACACTCATTCATTGCCTGTACTCTGTCCTGGGGAGACAGACTATTGCTGAAGGCAATCGATAGCCTGTTTGTTTTTAACTTTTTATTATGGAAAATTTGAAACATATATAAAAGTAGACAAAATGGCTTTGTAAACGCCCATGTAACAATTTCAACAAATATCAACTCATGGCCAGTCTTGTTGCAGCTCTTCTTCCACCCTCTTCCCCACACTGAGATGCAAAAACGGAAACATGAACAGCTCTGAGATCATGACATGCCTGTGTGAGGAGAGGCAGAGGCTGACCCTCTGAGGATATCCTCTGGCCATAAGATACTATCTCCTTCCAGGGGAAAAGGCTTGGCTGAGACAGAAAGAAAGATCACGGCTAACTTGGGAGCTCAAAAAAGACTGTAGTCCACACTGGGGCTGTGCCCGCTCAAACGTGAATGGATGATTTTCCAGGAACGATCTGCTCATCCCGGAAGCTGAAGGAGACCGACTTTCCCACTGCGCTGGGGTACCATTAGAGCACTCGCTAGGATGAAGTAATTTACCAAGGGGTCTCCCCACACCCTGGAGGAACTAATCACTTCACAGGGATGGGTGGCTTGTGCCCTGGGCAGGTCATTCCTCTCAAACCCAGTGAACTTGTACAGCATGGGAACTTCCCTCCAAAGACATGGAATAAGCAAACCCTGGAGGGTTCTCTGTCTCATAGTGTGCCCCAGTCCCAGCCCTAGGAATCTCTTTGCATCCAAAGGCAAGGCCAGAGCATGTTGGCTTGGGGAGTAACCCTCAAAGATTTCTAGCTCTGACTTTCAACCTGGTCTGGGTGCAGATCCAGGTCCCTGCTTTGGGAGAGAAGCATCTGGTCACCAAGCACGTGGGCCCCAGACTCCCTAAATGGTGTTCAGCCCTTTCAGTATGTGGCACGTCTACAGACAAGCTTCAGGACCCAGAGCCAGATAAATAAGCCGTCTTTATTTGAGGGAGAAAAGTGTTACCAGCTGCTGCACGGAGCCCGCTAGCATACCCTGAAGCTATTCGGATCTCCGGGGAAACCTGCTGACACTCTAACCAAGATGGCTTTATCATACGGACACCCCACTTCTGAAATGAAAGTCTTCTGGTGGTCGAAGAGGAAAGCCTTTATTATTATTATTTCTAAAATCCACACTGGAAGGCCTGGCCTCCTGTGTGATCTTGAGAAAGAAATTTCATTTCTCTGGTTCCAACCCTTCCAGTTACCTCACCGCTGTGTCAGAGGGCTTCGCTAAGGCTGGTGAGGCAAAGGAAGATGTGAGGCTGTTGATTGCTGATGTCTGTGGCTGGTCATCAGGAAGCCCTTCCTAGTGGCCAGCGCACCACCGCCCGCTCTAACTACCTGGAACAAACCAAGCTCCCCCTGATTCTCAGCAACAAACAGATCTGTTAGGCTTTTGCTCCTTGAATTTTGGCAGCAAACCTCCTTCAGGTAGTTATTAACTTTTAAATATAAAATCCCAGCACCAAATCATGAAGCAGAGAAGACATACATAATTTGGGTTAATTAAAATGCCTCCAAGTGAACAGGTGACAGATGTCAAGCCTCCTGGCACCGGGAAGAAAGGCAGTGCAACAGACTATTAGGATTCCTGTGTTAATCAGGTAATAGTAACTTGGGTAATTAGCAAATCACACCAAATCTTGTTTAAGTCCCAAATCTCATTTAGAGCCTTTTGGAAAAACTGTTTAAATACAAAGGACACACTCTCCTACTGACAGAAGATGCCTGCTTACTGGGGCAGATATCCCAGCTTCCCTGCCTCTATTAAATCCATTTTAATTATGCAGTCTCAAAGTCTAATTCGCCAAGGACTGAAAGACAGAGCCCTTGTCCCTTTGCTCTTGCTAAGGAATCAAGGAGCCCTAAATTCTGGAATTCTAGTAGACTTCAAAGACTCAGCAAGTCCTAGAAAAGTGGTGATGGTCTTTGCCACTGATCTACCAAAGCACCCCCTACCTATTAGGAAAACATCTACCTCTGCCTATTTCAAATTCACATGGGAAGGGTCTGGACCATGAACACCCCGCAGCTGGAGGAGGCCCTGGTTTCCAGAGCCTGGGAGCAATCCAAAGGCATTGCTGGGCCTGGCTCAGCGGGCCTCTCAGTGACCCCCAGTTAATTAGCAGTGGGCATGCTCAACTTGGAGCAACAGCTTAGGCCTGTCCTTCTGTGTCCCTCTCTTCTCACGCTTGTTATTTTAAACCATTTTTTACAGAACTCCTTACAACACTCCTCCACTGGGATCTAGAAGTACAGCTGAAACATCACTGCATTCCATCTGGCTTAGAATAGCTCACCCTGGGCTAGTTTCTACAGGATAGTTGGTTTAAGCCTAGGGATTGTTGGGTGTCACTTGTCTGCGTTCCTTTTCAGCAAGACACTGTCAGGAAAATGATCTCAAGTCCTGAGCATGGCCTCAGTAGTCAGTGATCTTGGAACTTCATCTATTTTTCCCTTTCCTTCTATTTCTATTCTCTTGCCCAGTCACCCAGCCAGCATTCTGGAGAGGGGAGAGGTCAGGGAGTCGATGTCATCATGGATATCAAGGAGAAGAGAGACCCGAAGTGGCTGGGGCAGCGGAGCTCGGCTACTTAGTATCTGCGGGTGACGTGGGCCGACTCTCTTCTACTCTTTGAGCCTCATGTGTGAAACAGGAGGAAAAATACTCTCCCCTCCTGTGCTGCGCTGCCTTCGCGGGGCTGGTGTGAGAAACAAAGGCGAGAATCAACGGCAGGGCGCCGTGTTCACCGTAAAGCAGCCCCCAGGACGTCTGCTCCAGAGGCCTTCTGAGGAGACAGAAGCCGTGCAGCCAGCTGGGGGCCGAGCCGAGACACAGGCCCTCCCTTCCCACCGGCACCAGGGGAGCTGCCTGCCTGCTCGCCGGCTTCCCCACCACGTGCAGGGAGCCAGCAGACGCTCTCAGAAGAGTCTTGTGTGATGTCTGCCGTTAAAAGGTGGGCTGCAGGGAGGGCAGAGCGGCGGGAAGGCCAGATCTCTGCACGAGGAGCTCAGACACTGGGGTTCCAGGTCCAACGCTGCCACTAACCTACTATCTTCACCAGTGACTTGGCAAATAAAACCAATGATCCGGGTGACAGCTGGTGAGCTCTTAGGAAGGAGAGTGGTTGAAACCAACCAACGTGGGTTATGAAGAACAAGTCATCAGAACGAGATTTTTTCACAGGGCGTGAGATTGATAAACTTGGAAAATCATGTAGACAGGACAGACCTGTCTGGGAGATAGAAATGGGCTTTCTTACGCAGTTCAAATGGTCAGGAGAGAGAAATGCGGTTGGGACAAAAATGCAATTAGGTGAGTTCATAAATGTTTGATGTGCCCGCAGGGAGAAGCTGAAGGTCTCTAACGGTAATTTCCTTCACCCTGTCAGGTTCCACGGCTGTATTAGCTACAGGTAAGAATCCAGGGCCTTGTCTGATGACAAGGGGCTGCAGACACCATGTTTTTTGCCCCCTTTTACACTTTGTGTTTGCAGTTCCTCCCGCCTGGAACATCCACCCCGAGCTCTTCCCTTAGCCAACTCCTACGCACAAGTACTATGTCTTCCAGAAAGCCCAAATCTGTCAGCACCTTCCCTCTGTGCTTCTGTAACTCCCTTCTCCACGTGCTGTCTGTCCCAATCAACTCTCTGAGGCGTGAGACGTGCCCCCAGGCCGAGCACAATGTCTGGCACACAGTGGCTGAGCTGAATTTTCAGAGGACATGAAGCTGAAATGGAAGTATGTTGGCACATAAAACACAGATCCAAAATACCTTACCAGACTAAAGGAATGGGTGAATTCCTTCCTATCTCAATAAAATAACCTTTAATTAGGAATAAATGAAGTTTGCACACAGGTTCAGCAGTAACAAATAAACACGTATAGGGGGAGCGAATATGCTGAGCAGTTACATACGTGAAGGAAAACTCAAAGTACGTTTGGAGTAAATGAGTAGTTCTGGTAAAAGCACCAGAAAAGCCAACACCGCTAAACGGCAGCACGGGTCTCTGTCAGCGGCAGTGACAGCCCCTCGCCCCATGCTGGGTAGCCCGGGTCTAAGAATGAACAAGCCAGAGAAGAGAAACTAGAATGACAGAGGCTGGGACACCAAGAAAGATGAGCAATGGCTGAAAGAACTGAACGGAGGCCCGGAGTAGAAGCACGTGGGAATGTGTAATTACTTTCAAATGTCTGGAGGAATCCCGGCTAGCAAGGAGACTGCATTTAGTCTTTGTGGATCCAGGAGAATGTAACAAACAGACTTCATGTAGGGGGAAGTTTTAAATGAGGGAGAGGTATCCTCAGGGTACTTGCTCAGGACTCAGTTTTCCAGGACAGGAAGTTCAGGCAGAGGCCAGATCGCCTCCTCCCAGTGATGCTGAAGATGTTTTCAAAGGTAGACAAAGTCACCTGCCACCGTGCACTTCACCTTACTCACGGTCCACGGGGGAGGCTGGCAGATAACTCACAGTCAGGGTTCTGCAGGGGGAGCTTGAAGTGGTGTTTGGAGTTGAGATGTGTCTCCCTAACCAGAGTAAGGAGGGGCACCTCTCTGCAGGGTACCGGGGGAAGGTGGGAGCCCAGCATGCATGTGGAGAGCAACACTGAGCACCTGCCAGATGAACACTGGGAATTGGTGGAAAGCCACGGGAGCAGCCATTACCCAGAGCACGCCCCTTCCCCCTCCCCGCAAGCCAAGGCCGGACCGCTCCTGCACCAAAGCCTTCTGGGCAGGTGCTTCCCTGGCTGGCAGCTGGGATGAAGGGCTCTTTTCCTTCAGCGGGGCTAGTTAAACTCTCGGCACTGCTGGGTGAGAGTAAAGAGACTGTTCCCAGGAAAAGGCTCCGCCCTGCAAACTCCCTGCAGACCTGTGAGCCGGGCCGCTGCCCTTACCAACGACGGAAGCTGGCAGCAAGGAGCACTTTCTTCTCATGAGTTTCCTGGAACCTTTAGCAGATCCCGGATGACGACCACCAACCTCCACCAAAAAAGCAAAACAACAAATAACCACCACCACCCAAGAAGAAGGACAGTGAGGCGTCCTATTTTCCATTTTCCTAGGTTGTTGGAGGTAAAGGACCAAGTGGAAGGCAGGGCACCAGGAGTTCCTTTTCCCCGAGGCCATGGTCCAAGTAAAACGAAGAAAAATGTGACTGGGAGAGAGAAAAAGAGAGCTTCAACACCACAAAAAGCTAATGGCTGGAAAATGGGGGGGAGGAGTGGGGCTGGATGGTTGGAAACTGGGCTTCACTGGTGGCTGAGTGCATGCCCTACATAGACTTGTAGAGAGAAGGCCCATCCGGTGCCAACCCCCCACAGGACAGGCGGACAGTGCTGGTTTTGTTGGCAGATTTTTTTTCCTTTTGGTGGGGTGCTTTCTTCCTGCACAGCAGGCGCCAGAGTGAAAGCTGACAAGCACTGGCAGAATTTTAAAAATTGCTGCCACTCTCCCACAGACGTCCATTATGTCTCCGGAGCCTTACGATTCACAGCATAAAAGCATAATCAAGGAAATCATGGTTCAGCTCAGTCAGGGATGGGCAGAATAGTCCATTTAACTTTATGTTAAAAAAAGGAAAATAATTGGACCAAAATTTGTTTGAAATGGGAGTAGGAAATGGCTTGTTTTCAATCTATTTCAAATGAAAAACCCCCATTAAATACTCATTGGAAACTATTTAGTTTGGGAACAACTTTAGTATTCCACAGGCTGTGGACGTGCAAAGTTGCAGCAGAGTAACCTGTGTAAGAACCATCTGACACCCCTATGACCTAGTTCCATGGGGGTTTTTGCAAGCAGGGCCGGCAGGATGAGGGATGTTCACAGCCGGGCTGTTGGCTTCACAACAGAATCTGCAAGCCCAGACTGGCTGGAGAGAAGGAAGTCTTTCAAGGTGACAGAGAGCCCCAGACTACCTTCTGTTGGCATATGGGAGCCGAGACCAAAGAGAGACTGAAGGTGGCAGGAAGTGAGTCATTCGGAAGAAGGATGTGATTTCGAGGTACCGCACCATGCTGTGTCAACAGCCCCAACCCAAAGCCCCAGGAGCCCTGAATGGAAACCCAGGGGGGTCTCACCTTTGCGCAATGCGTGGGTTCCTTTCATAACACCCCCCTCCCCCGGCAGTGCCCTGGGAAGACGAGCGAGCGTCGGGGAGAGGCTGGCCCAGAGCGGCATTCCTCACACTGCAGCCATCTCACTCCCAGTCTGTTCTACGCTTCAGCTTCTAGGGCTGCTATCCCAGAGGCGGCCAAGTGTGCCAGCGGAGTTCACCAAGTGGGAAATTCCAGTGGGTAGGGGGCTTTTTTTTTTTTTAACCTCCTTCTTGTTCACGCAGGACCTAGACATGCACCCAGCACACTGCAGGTGCCCCATCCATGTTTGCTGAATGAATGAATGAATGTCCTATGAAGGGACTAGGAAGCCTCTTAAGGGAAAGACTGGTGTGAGAAGGCTGGGTCTTCCTTTAAGCATGAAAAACACAAATTTTAAAAGTTCTCACATGCTAACGATGCAAGAACCCGACACTTTTCAGACAGGCAAACAAACTTGTCAACTAATAATCTTTAAGTAAAATAAAATGCTGCTCCCGGTACTGAAGACGTGTACCATCACTGCTTTAAGCAGCAGCAACTGTATTTACCCCTGTGCAAGAACCAAGGCCACACACCACGGCTGCAACGTGTCCTTGCAGGCCCCTGGGCATCCCTGGTCTTCCCTAGCCAAACATTCTGCTCATCAACCTCAGCTGTCTCGGCCCACTGAAATATTTACATTACATTCCTTTCTTACTTTAATTTCTCCTGTTCTTTCTTTCACTCCCCATCTGCCTTCATTTCCTCTTTCATTTAACCTTTAGGGTTCTCTGAAAGTGATAAAAAAAAAAACAAACCCTCTCAGTTGAATATCATTCGATTTCTTTTGAGAACAGAGAGCTGGACTACCCTTTCCAAACCAAATGCTACTTCTCACTTGTAGGCTAAGGGCGCCACATCTCCATTTGTACCCATTACCCTCTGTTCTACCACAGCAACTCTGGCGTGGTTTGCATGAGTCACCGGGATCTTTAAATAAAATGGAGAGAGTTACTTGCTGGAAAACCTTAATTTCACTGAAAAGCATGGTTTACCTTTAATAGAGTTTGCATATATAACATAAATCAACTCAGGGAAGGAAGCCTTCTTCTCCCTCATTGTTTTATTACGCATTTCAGGGGTGTATATAAAGACACAGCCTGTCTTTATAATTTATTTTTATTATTAATTTTATTTTAATTTCTTTATTTATTTTATTATTAATTTTAACAAAATGGAATTAGTTCTAAAAGACTAAAATTTTGATTAAATAATAAGAACAACTAAAATCCGATACGGTAGCACTGGGGAGTGGATGGACGTAGCCACAAAGACCTCAGTTTCAGATCGAATGTTTTGATTTTGCTTTTCCCGGTTTTATGGAGGACCTACTATGGGCACATCGCATGCTGAGGGACTGGTGGCTGGGGTGGGCAGCATATAATGAAAGCTGAGTGTTCTTCCTCTTCTCTAGGGTGGCTGGGCATGGACGCCAAACAAAATGACTGAAAGAGGAGATGAAATGCTGAGTGTGGGCAGAGCCTGGGTTTCCCTTTCCGGTTTCAAACTGGGACCCTGGAGGTGTGGTGTGGAGAAGGCCTCGGGACCTAGCGAGTTAGATGGTGCGACGTGCATCTAGCTCTGCAGTTAAAACCACTATCCCTCCTGTTGTCACTTCTGATTTTTCTACTAAAAAGGGTCTTGGCTTCTAACAGCAGCAGCAGGGGATCAGCAGATCCCTGAGATCACTTTCTTAGAGGAGTTCTCCACACTGCACGCTCACTTTGCACGTTTGTGGTGAGAGCCAAGGACGAAGGCCATGGAATTCTCTCCGCCGCCGCGATCGGGCTACACGGGCTCCCACGTGTCAGAAAGTCTAAAGCAGGACACAGGTGCACCTACAACACTGAATTTCATGTTATACCACTTGGCTCTTCACTACTTTTAAAGAAACCGCAAGGAGTTATGATTTCTTGAATGTGGAGTCGGGGTCAGGCTGTGCACTGGGCCAGTTTCAACCTTGGGAAACTCCATACTGACACTGTTTGCTTCACGTTGTCCTCCCTCGAAACCCAACTGCTCTGCCTACAGCCCTTTACGTCTCACTACTAACCTCCTGCTGGGTGGCAAGGAGCTGCCGCTCTGTGCGTGTGCTGTTGGTAGAGGACGGAGGCAGGTAAGTGAGTCAGTAGGGCTTCCCATGGCTTCCAGTCACTCTTAGGCCGTGACCAAGTAAGATGACAGGATACAACAGTGCAGTGAATTTTCGGTGTCAATTTCAAGGTAAAGGATTATTCCTTATTCTAATAGTGTGTGTCTCTCGCTTTTTCAATGCTAATAATAGTAATAAAAATATAAAAGGTAGCAGGTGCTTCTCTGTGCCAGGCTCTCAGTATCTTACATACAATACCTCATTTACTCCTCTCAATGATCCTATAAGGTAGGTATTGTTACAACCATCTCCACGTTACAATGAGAAAATTGAGGCAGAGAGGCTATTTAAATTTCCCAAGGTCAAGCTTACCAGTCAGTAGTGTGATTACATTTGTTTAGCTCCAGAACCCTTAACTACTACATTACATCTTTTTCTTTTATGAAGTCATGGTGATAGTACATGCTATTTGGAATTTTAAAAATTCTTCTTGGTAATATATAAAGTTAGCAATTCAACTCTACTATAGGCCTCTTAACAATTAAAAGGAATTTTTTTTTACTAGTTTGTGAAATCCTAAAGTCTGATAAGCTCTTTGTGAATCATACTAAATCTAAAAGTAAAATCATCTGACACGAAACTGTGCAATGAAACCATCATAGGACCAACTAAGATTTCCCTTTGCACAAACAGAAGCAGTCCTATCGCGTCTACAGCATCGTTTAGTGAGATTCTACTGAATACATTCAGGCAGAGCAAAGGGTGCATACTGTAGAGTCAAACCGCCGCAAACCTAGTCTAACTGATTAGCCACGTGACCTCGGCTGTCTCACGTTACCTCTTGGTTGCTCAGTTTTCTCATATTGAAAGTGGAGATTACCCCAGTACCTATCTTAGAAAGTTGTCCTAAGAACTAAGGGAGTGAATACACCTGTGCCTTGCACACAGCGCAGCACTGTAAGCCTGACCGTCATCACAGCTGGTGCAGTGATGCCAACCGTGACGTGGTCATTGTGACCACCGTCACCATTACCACTAGCATACCAGCTCATGCCAGGTGCTCACAGATAACGACAACATGTAGGAGTGCTGTTCTCTGAGTTCCTATTTAAATAACAATAAAAGAGAAAACTCATATTCCTAGCAATCCTCAGATAGTACAGCTTCCATGTATCGGCCTTGCTAAAAAATCTCAAATGTAAAAAACTCTCTTCATTGGTCTTTCCCAAAGTGCCAACTCCTCCAGCCAGAAAGCAACTCCTGGCATACGGATTCTTAAACAGGAGCAGACAAAGGCCCGGTGAAGCCATCTCATCTGAGGCTCTGCTGAACACCAGTAAACCGTCCAGTACTGATGATCCAGAATGGCAGTACTGGGAGCTCGTCACCTGCAGGCAGGGGACAGGGGACACAAGATCATCCTCTCAGCGGGCCATCTCTCTGAGTGCTACAGAGTCTCTGTCCTACAAGGCCCCCGCATTCTCCAAGCCGAAGGCCACCAGCGTGTGGGCAGGGCAGAGCAGAGCAGAGCAGAACCGAACCAGGCTTCCAGGGACGCCCCAGCACACCTGAGGAAGCCGGCTGCCGTGCGGGGCCGAGCCTGCCCAGCACTCCCACACTCGGCCGCTACTAACGCTGGTCCCGGTCTGGCAGGACACAGCCGCTGCTACCCCTGGCCCCCTGCTGGCCTTGGTGTGCGTCCTGGCTCCAGTCCAAGCTAGAAGAAGAGCAACAGACACATCCAACTGTCTTCCTGACGGTGACACAGGGTCTGCAGAAATCCTACATTTGATCTCTTCTGCTGCTCCATTAGCACCGCCATGGAGACAACAGGGCCTTACTCACAACAGAGCACTCAACAGGACCTTAGTCCCAGAACAGAGGATGTGAGAAACAGCTGAGCAGAAAAGGACGGTTCTGCCAAGGAAGAAAACATTCTAAGGGCAGAATGGGACACCCACTTTGTGAGAAAACCAAAGGCAAGTGAGAGGCACAGAGCCCGGGCTCTCCCGTCAGCAACCACAGGCAGGAGGCAGAGCTCAGACTGAAGGTGGGCTTTGATTAGAAAAGGAGGCTGGCTACTCTGGCTGCTCCAGCACTTTGGTTGTTTTCTTTGAAGACATTAAGATGCTGAGGCAAACCTGCATTCAAGGCTTCTGCCTTCCTTGATGACTGACCCTCCGGTCTTCTCTTGCCATAACCACCCACAGCTCCCACCACAATTCCCACAAGAATGGGAATTATGACCCACTCAGAATTAGGATCAAAAGGAAAAGAAACCAACACGGAGGAGTGTATCCATTGTTTTAAATGTGGATGGAATCAGTTACCAGGCAGGCCTCTCAGTGCTTCACTGGATTCTGAGATAACCTCCCCTCTCTGCATTCCCCCTACCCTGCTTTGTCCTGTAAGCCCGACTCCCAGCCCTCACCTCCACCTCCGCTGCTCAGGACTAGGCACGGTCTCTGCTTGCTGACTGCTGTCAGAATGGAAGACCACCCTGGGGAGGAGGAAGAGGGCGAGGGTGATGGGACGGGCTTGGGGCATTCTGCATTTGATGTGTCCCCGAACAGCAGAGCAGAGATTTCTAGTAGGTAGCCAGTGTGTCAGTGCGGGGATAGTTCCTCTGCACTCTGGTAGTTTCTCAATTTCCCTTTCCTGTTCTTCCTCTGACATCTGATACCCAAGTAGGCACCTTGCTCTCAGCTTATCAGCTAATCTCTGGGTAATCCTGGTTGAGGAGTTATATCCTCTTATAATAGAGGACTTCGTAAAGATGGAAATATCTTCAGGACCTGTGATGGAAAGTTCTAGGCAGGCTGAGAGGTGGTAGAGAAATGTCATGAAGAGAAGGAAACCTAACCTCTCCGCGGCAGATGGCTGAAGAAAGGGCACCCGATTTGGTCATGCCTCCGCTACCCTTTGGAGTCCCCTCCCACTGCGACTCTGGGCCAGCCTTGTGACTTGCACCAGTCACAAGATGCATCATTAAGGGGTCGTTAAGCTGAAGCTTGGAAAGGACTGGTACACTGGGGCTTGCTCTCTTGCCACTCCCTGGAACCCTGAGGTTGCGTGGACTGCAGCCTGCGTTAGCCCACTGAGGATGAGCGGTCACAGGGAGCAGAGAGGAGCTGTCCCAGTGGGGCCGCCCCCTCCCAGACCAACCAGTCTGTCAATCGCCAGACACAGGTGGGGCCTCCTGGACAACCAACCCCAGCTGACCACAGATGACTGAGAAGCCAGCAAAGATCAACCGAGCTGGCCCAGACCAGCACAATCGTCCACTTGATCCACAGAATTGTGAGCCATATAAAATAGTTGTTTCAAGGCCCTACATTTTGTGGTGGTTTGTTATGTAACCAAAAGTAACTGATACCAATTCCTTTGAACCTCAATCACAGGCTCGAGCTGTTGGCAAGCTTGCCTACTTCTAAGCACGGTACCACCAACTCTCCCTTGTGCCTTGGTTCCTACCGGACGTCCAACTGTAGTCCTCAAGTGGTGTCTCCCCCACATAACAGGAGAAAAAAGGGCTCAGTGCCTGATGGTAAGTGTGCATTAGGGCAGGGAGGGGGATGAAAGGGGCAGTCGGAGGGAAAGGTGGGGAGAGAGGAACTGACACGAGACAACATGGCCCACTGAACACAGACGCAACCTCCCCCGCCCCCGAGGTCCCATCTGCTAGTGGCAAAGAGAAGCAGTAACAGCACTGACCATAAGCAAGTGGCCTGGCTAATTTTCACGGTCAGGCTGGGGCCAGGGAAAAGGGAGCGGAGAGAACCACCGAATGTGTCTTGCAGAAGCACTTCCCCAATCCTTGCCTGCTCTGCTGTCATCATCAGAAGTAATTCCACACGGACAGGAAAAAGAAAGGCTTGAGCATAAGGTTTCTATCTGTGCTGCACAGAAGCTGATTAAAAATGCTAACTACCATGATTGTCCAACCACCAGACGCTCCCCAGGGACCCATGCTCACAGATGGTGATTAGTTTGGGATGGCCAGAACATTCACCAGTGCCATGTTGCCGTAACACCCACAGACTATCTGTCACACTCCCAGGAGGCCGTTAAAGGCTGTTTACTTCATACAGTTAACTTGAACCATAAGCTTCACAAGCCTCTTTGATACAATTTTAATCACTCTCCTCATAAACCCATAACACTCCCCAGCCTGGATATGCGTTTGCACGCAGCACCACGCGAAACTCCCCATGGAACTGAGCAGCCGGCAACACCCTCTCCCCAGCCTGCCGCCCTCCAGTGGACGCCGCCTCCCTGCGGACGTCGTCCAGGGCCTCCCCGACTCACGCACTCACATTAGTGCTTCCGCGCCTGGTAATCTATCACGGCTCCCGGTGGAAATTGGGTGATAAAAGATCAATACCAGGACCTTGTAACAAATGTTCCAACACTGAAACTGCAAGCCACTGTTTATCTTTTCCAGAACATGTTTTTCCCCTCAAGCAAATTCTAATTTTCTAGACTGACCTCAGCTATCCTTTCTGATACTTATTTATTTGGAAAGCAAAAATAAGTGGGGTCCTGGAGACCATTCCTGAATAGACACAAAGCCCTGTTTAATCACTGCCCCTGAGAACTCCGGTCACCCCCCCCCCCCACGGCCCCTCTCCAAATCCGCCTCCCTCGCAGCGGCAGCCCCCACCCCTGCAGGCCGGCAGCTTGTTCTCCCTGGCAAGGCTTTGGGCACTGAAGCTGTGACATTTGGTGGATATGCCAGCAGCAAGGAGGACAGCCTGGGATGAAAGGCAGGAGCCCTTTCAAGTAATTTTATGTGAATGCTGTGTGATCTGACATTTCTTTTATAGGTGGGGTTTGTATGGTGTCTCAAGGCTCCTCGCCATAGAAAGGGTAGAAGGGAGGTCTGAACACGGAGGATTCGGCCTGGGCTTCGGTTCCAGGTTTAACCTGAGGGGAGGACACAGCTCTGCCAGGTCCGCAGGGGTCTCCACGCTGCTCACTTCCTTCATCTGTAAAATGGGGGTACCTCTTCCTGTTCTGCAAGCTCACGTGACTGCTGTGCAAATCAGATGAAAAACTGCCTATGAAGGGTGGTTATAAACTGTGAAATATTTAAAGAAATCTTCTCAAGTTTTTAATTTGCATCAACACCACTCTTGCTGGTTTTGGTTGTTCGTTCCCTTTCCGGGCTACGTGCAGACAGCATCAGGAGGGGACCGCAGGGCAGTTCAGTCCGCGCTGCTGGCGTTTCCCAGGCTCTCCCACGCAGCCGCCTGAGGGCCCTGTGTGTTTGTGGTGTCGGGTCTGAGAGGCTCTGGGCCCCTCTGGAGGGTTAGTGGGCGAACACTGGTTTGAAGCGCTCCCGCTTCCCCTTCAGTGAGTACACAAAGCCCTGTTTAATCACTGCACGTGGCTCTGGCTGATACATGAGGTCCCTCCTTCAGCAAACGAACAACAGTTGGGGTGAAGTTTCTCTGGTTGCTCTTACCTCCTCTCTTTGCTTTGCCCATCCGTGCTTTTCCCTTCTCTCCCTTTTTGCCTGGGGGCTCAACCTCCCCCTTCTCAATGGCATGTTCTAGAAGACCACTCAAACTACTGACCCCTGTTCACCTCCCCAGATTGAAGCCATATTCTACACGTCTCTGGCTTGAGGAAACAGAAGTGATTTGCATGTCAGGTTACTTCTATATGGCACATTTTATTATTGATTTACTTCCACTATAAAGAAGGCTCCTGCTTGCAACTACCCATCTCTGCCCCACTGCAAACTCAGAGTCAACACACGCACGAGGAAGTACCTGCCCTGATCCCCCGCAAGCCGTTCTGCTCAGTGAAAACCAGGGCTTCCTATTTCCTACTGACTCTCCTTCTCTCCAGACTTCAGGATTTCTTCTTTGCTGAGGAATCCTGACCCACAGTCCACCTCTGCTCTGGGAACTTACCCCCCATCCCCGGACAGTTAAACAATAGCCATTGTATCTTCTTACTCTTTCCCGATAGAGACATTGATTTCATATTCCAATCAAAAAACTCCTTAAATTTAAGGAAACTTCAGGCTCTTTAGGGAATTAATGGTCTACCTATATCATCCATACTCTACGTTTAAATGTATGTGCTTAGAACAAGGCTAACTGGCAGGTGTGTTAGGAGTGGTCTGACTCCTCTAAACAGGGAAACACAAAACTCAGCCTGGAAACCCAACTTCAGGCCCCAACACCCACCCGGTTTGTCTCCCAATTCTACAGATGCCACTGATTAAATAAGAGCTTCGCCTCTTGTCTCACAAGGAAGACAGATCTTGGAGAACACAGTTACCACTGCTGTCACAAGTTCGATCTTACCGCATTAAAACTGGTACTTGGGTTGCTATAACAACTTCCCAGTGGAGTTTAACACCCAGAGGCCCATTTCCACTGTTTATATTTAGTGCTATTTATATAGACCAGGGTTTTCTTCGTTCTCTTTTACATCCCTTTTTAACAAAGGAAGAAATGGTATACGCACAGCAAAGTGAGAAACTTCTTCCACTGCATTCTTACTGTGGCTGTGGGGTGAAGGGGGGCATCTGCTTTCCTGGTGAGCATAGGCAGAGGGAGAATCTAGGATTTTATAAAGTAACTATCATGTTGACCTGTATCTAAAATTGTTGAGCACACAGGAAGAGCAGTTATTACAGCTAAGTGACCATGCCCTTGAAATACTGAGGGGATGAGTGGGGAATTCAACCAAAAAATAAAATAAAACAAACAAAAAAAAAAGCCAGAGAGCAGCGAGCAGTTCCAATGCTGGGTAGAGATATAATCAAACTTTGCTGCGGGGACTGAGATTTTAACTTCCACCACTGAGCAGAAGCCCCAAGCCTGAGACTGTTCCTCATCAGCCTAGAGTACACTGGAACTGTTTTTAAATGAGCGGTGCAGGGCATTCCAGTGTATGAAGAAATGTGCAGAGGCCACTGGAGACACTGTGATCTTAACGGATTTCTGAACAGGAGGGGACTGGAGAAATGGAGACAAGCGGGAGCAGAGAGCGAATCCCCAGAACGGCAGCTCAGTTCGCCTGACCTCGGTTCCAGGAACAATCTGAAGCCGACTCCGTGAAAGTATGCTGAAAAGGGTAAGAAACATTTAGATCCTATGTTTTGGGAAGACATATCCCATTCAAGTCCATAAATGCTTCCTGAGTGCAGCCTGCCTGCAAGGAACTTGCCAGTCTGGGCCAACGGGGCCCAGGGATGACGGAGACCACTCAGTGGGCAGTGAGGTGTGGGGAGCAGGGGAGGAAAGGCAGGACCTGTAAAACACCGGTAAGGACGAGGGCGTTAAGTCTCATGAGGTACAGAGGGAAGCGGGGTAAGAAGCCAGATAGCGGGAAGAGGTGGGTGAGCAGTCGTGGAGACAAGGAAAGCTTTTTAAGTGAGATAGGATAGAAGCAGTCTCTTTAAGTCGACAGAATTTGACAAAAAGGGGGTGAAGGCCTGAGAGGACACACCAGGAAGATGAAATGATGTGGGCAGAGAACGTGCAGGGTTTGGGCAACAGTGAGCAAAGACTGGCGTGCAAGGCTGGTCCCCTTCCTGTGAACTGGCAGCATAAGGCACATTGAGGAGATGCCCAAAAGAAACCTCAGGGTCCGAGCTATGTTAGTGGAAAGGAAGGTATGTCAAGAGACCTTCCAAGGATGGAACTGACAAAACTGGGTGACTCAGGAGATGTGGGAGATGAGAGAAAGTGAGCTGTGTGCGGACTGTGATGCTTTGCCTGAGACTGGATTCAGGAGAGCGGCGGTCTCTGGGCAGGGACCAAGAGGTGGTGCATTACAGACCCACCAGCCCTGCGTGTGGGGCCTCAGGTAGGACCTGACCCTCACCCACCAGGAGATGCTCTGTGAGCAGCCGCTAGGGCCACCTGTCCGGGTGCTCCCGTATCTGCCTCTGGGCTCCTTCTGTGATCACCCGAAGCCTGCAGGCCTCATTTCCTCACTTGAATGCTCTCCTCCAGGCGCCCTCTCTGCTCTGTGGATTCCTACTCCAGGCTGAATCTTCCCCACGAAGCAGGCCTCTGTCCTCTGCAGGGAAGACTTTTCAGTCCCTTTTCCAATCTGTCTAAGTCTCACCAAATCTCAATGACATTTCTGAGGTCGTATTTACTGTGCTATGTTAAAAAATCATGATCATTTTGATTTTCCCATGCTCTGACTGTTGCTTAGTCTTGAAATTTTTTTTTCCCCCAAAATCTTGGGTCTCACTAGGCTTCACCTACACTGTGCTTTTTCTTCCTGTTTCAAGCCAATAATCTCTCAGAGCCCTCCATTTTAACTAGTTTTGCAAACCCGCCTTTCCAAAACCTTTTCTCGGGTGCTTCTCCCCACTCCATCTTCCATATTCACTTTAAAGTCATTTCGAGCAGATCAGTTGGTATCTGAGAAAAAGACTACTTCCATTTGCATGTACTACAATTCCTCCCTTGTTCTCTTTTGAAATTGCTGAATGCAAATGCATGCACTCATCCCTCCATTCATTTGACAAATACCACCGACTGCCTTCACTGGGCCAGGCACTATCAGCATGGCTGAGCAGAAGAGGACCTCACGCTGCCCTCCTGGAACTTCCGGCCTCTCAGGGAAGGCAGCGTAATCAACAAAAGACTTCAACTATGATACGTGTCCTGAGGAACCAAGAGAATGAATGGGAGAGAAGGAAAATCTTCCACCACCAGAACTGAGGGGGAGAAGAAGGCAGCTCAGGAGGGACGAAAGGCCCCTTTCCCAGAAGTAAGGACAGATGGTATGTGACCATCTGCCAGGGAAGCTATGGAAGAAATTCCCTGAAGAATGGGATCTGGGGAAAAAAAAAAAACCAACAAAAACAACAAAAACCTTCAGGGCCCTTTCCATCTCTAAGATCCTATAATTCTACAAGCAGGACCATCCAAGAGGGAAAAGAACAGCATGACTTATGACACTGCCCCCGCCCTCAAGCCAGTGTGCTCAGCAGATCCTTCCCCATCTCTCCTTTGTTGTACCAGTGGTACAAACTGTCACTGCCCGCCCCCTCTCCTCCGTCTCAGATCTTACCAAGGCGTCCACACTGGGCTGGAAGCTAACAGGAGAAAGCCTCTAGGAGCAAGCGGTCGTGCAGACACCAGGTACTGAGCCTTTCCTACTGATGCTAATCATTTATTTGAGAGGAAGAATAAAACATGTCAAAGGGACTTCAGGGGATTAATCTTCCTTTACTGATAACTCTTTAACATTGAATGGACTGGAATAATGGTGAAGGCAACTTGAAACTGTCTGGAAAGCCAAGAAACTGGGTTGACTTTCACACAACAAACTCACAAAGTAGCTCCCTGATGCTTTCGGCTTTTCTGGGCATCAGCCCCTTCTGTGTGAGGAGGAACTGGCCTCCAGGTTAAGGCCACTTCTTCTGGCCACAGAGCTGAATGCAGCCCACGTGGGCACGCGGGCTGGAAGTGGAGCGAGCTGGACACTGACTGATGCTAATGAGGCCCCCGGATACCAGGAAGCCCAACAGCCGCCTTTACTATTTACTGTGCTCTCCCTCTCGTAAACACGCCTGACCTGCCATGTGTGGACACAGCTTCACCTGGAATACTGAGAGTGGGAGAGTCACGGCTTCCCCAGGCCTCCAGAAAACACTAAGACAGCCCTGAGGCATCACCATGGTTCCTTTCTGCTGAATTATTGTCCCTCTGCCCATCACAGCTCTTCCTTGTAGACAGTGACAGACAGTAGTGTCAACAGATAAATGGTCTTGGCATCTATGGTCAGAAAGAACAGTTCGGTGGTAACTACAACAAACTGAAATAGTAGACTTGCCTTCACTTGTAACTGGCTTGTTCAGATAACTTCATTGGGCAGATTCATTCATTTAATTTCTTAAAGGAAAACTCTGGAGCTGGTTGATCTGCCAGGTCTACCTGCTAGGCTGAAAACACTTGAGCCACACACTGGAGCAGTAATCCAACCAATTTTTGCTTGGAACCACATGGGTAATATTTCAGTATAGATTCCTTCCTGACCCGTAGGTAGTTCTCAAAGGATGTTAAAGAGGCAGGGTAGGCTGTATTTTCCCACAGCTGGATGTAACCTGTCCTCCCATCACCTCTCCTGGATCTACCCCTAACCATGGTGGGAATGCACTGTGGTTTGGACCCACTGAACTAGGCCCAGAACAACACAGCTTATTCAAAAACTTATCTGAGTGCCATAAAAGACCCCCCAAACCGATTCCTGAAGAAAAGTCTGGATTTGCTCACAAGTACTCCTGCAGCTCTGCTTAGGGAGAGGGAGGATGGCCTTCCATCCAGGCAGGAGTCCAGTTTTCACAATAAGATGTCAACTTTGCCACCTGCACTTCGGATTTCTAAGGCAGGAGAGAATACAGACACACCAGGCTCCCGTCAGAGAGTACAACCTCAAACTGTCTGCTATTCAGCTCCTATCAAAAGCCCAGCTGAGAAAAGCAATATTTACAGAAGATTATTTGAAGGACAAGCAGTTCATCCATTCTTCAAAACACTCGAAATTCCATCCATGGATCAAACCTGACCATCCCACAGCTTCACACTAGGGCCAAATTACTTTAGCTCCACACGCAACTGTGGTCACTGAATTGTATTTTAATGTCATGCCATTTGCTCTCACCAAAAAAGTTACTAGAAGAAGCAGTCGTATACAATCTGTTATTGCATTGGAAGAACACATTGTTGGGGAACAGTTCACTACATAAAAAAGTCCCTTGTGAGAAAGTTATCTTGGAAAGAAGCTTTAGAAGAAGCCTGATTTTTGAAGAAATGATGGTCTCCCTTTCTAAGTAATTTCATAGTGAACTTGACCTTGGCTTCCAGTAACCTCAGAGTCAAATCTGAAGCTCAGTTGTGGCAATTATATTGATCCGTAAGTGTTTCACATCTGTCTTCTTCTTTCCTTGGTCACTGTTTTCTATATGCACTGCTATTTATTTGATATATGTTTTAATAAATTATCATAGAACTTTTATGACACCAGGGAATGGTATAAACAAGTGAACAGTGCACTGAATATCTCTGTTCATTTAAACATGGTGCCTCCTGAGTTGTCCTTCCTTGAGTGGCAGTTCTCTTCTTGGTAGTAGTAGCAGTAGCTCCAGCAATAATCATGCTAACAATCATAAACATACTCACAGCAAAGCTATCACTTACTTGGTAGTTCCTATGTGTCTAAGCACCATAATAAGATTTCACACATTATTTTACTTAAACCTCTCAATAACCCTATAAGCTTAGTCCTCTTAGTCTCATTTTATAGATAAGGAAACTGAGGCTCTAAGAGGGTAAGCAGTTTGTCTATTAAACATTTAGTAAAAGCAAAATCACACCTACGTGTATCTGACTCCAAACTGCAGCAAGAAATCTCATCTCTAAGTGTAATGGGCCATTTAAAGGGAAAACGAAATTAAAACAAATGCTATAAATCTAAAGCTGGCTTACAGGTGTCAAGAACTGCATTTCTCATGTCCTAATCAAAGTGATTTAGTACAAGATAAAGATGAAAGTGTACTTTGTAGGTATGAACAAGTCAAGAGTGTAAATAACACATTTTGATAAAAGTTAAAAAGTTGAACAAAGAGCCATCAACATCATCAGAATATTGGAGTCTAAGAACTGTTCAGAGATTTCCCACAGAGCCCGGCAGGTATCCAGAGCTGCCTATGCCTTGGCCCCTTGGGAAACACTGATCTGACCTACAGAGATGTCTGGTCTCACAGGGCACACAAACTCACCACGAGGAACCTGTCACGGCGATGTGACTGGCCTTCACAACGCAGGGCAAGATGTAATCCCTGACTTCAACATTTCTTCCTTTTAGCACTTCACACATTACAGTCCTTTGGCATCACATCTCCATTGGCTTCCAGAACAAATGCTGACATGAGCTGATGGTGATATGTACAAGAACCCTCATTTCAGAACTGGAGAGTACCCAGAGCCCAGAGACTCATTTTCCACTCAAGGTACAAGGGTGAAGGTTAGGGACATACGTTCATTCATCTATCCACTGACTAAAACACCTAGCATCTTCTAGGCTTGGAAAGACAAGAAGAATAAGCAGACCTTGGATTGGGCAAACACTGCTTAGATATGACACTGAAAGCATGTACCATAAAAGAAGAAAATTGCTAAATGGGACTTTATCAAAATTGATGACTTTTGTGCTTCAAAAGATACCATTAAGAAAATGAAAAGACAAGTCACAGACTGGGAGAAAATGTTTGCCAACCACATATCTCAAAAGGACTTGTATCCATTATATGCAAAGAACTAACTGAATTGTAAACCGAAAATGGGTCAACAAATGACATCTCAATAAAGTTTAAAAAATAAAGCACTTAGCCAACAGCCTCTTTTGGCAATTTATCCCTAGCCTACTTCTCTCTTCGACCTTCCTCGTGGGCAGCTGATGAGAGCACCTAAGTAGGTCAAATTTGGTCAACAGTCAGTAGAGTGATACAGTAGAACCCTGCCACTGTCACTAACTTTGTGTCCTTAGGCAAGTTACAGCCTCTCTAAATCTCAATTTTTCCCATTTCCATAAAACAGTGATAAGCTCTGTATTACTCTAAGTGAGTTCTTGGGTGCAGCACATGGGATGCGAAGCTATCCATAAAAGATTTTGTTTTTGTTGAGCTATTATGCCTATTCTTGAGCCCTGGGACTTATATTAAAGTTAGTTTGCCATGGTTAACACTCTATTTATGTCCTCTATTAAATTCTAATTGGGTTTTAGTGGCATTCAGACATAGCTTTTATTCATTTTGTGATGGAGTGATTGGTTACAGGCACCACAGCTGGGCTGGGGAGAAAGGCTGTGGCATCCGCTCACCATTAATTCTATCTCACACATTTTTAAAGGATGCAGCACCAGATTAACATCTCAGAGGGGCTCTCTCTAAGGTGAGGCTCTCAGTCAAAAAAGGACATTGGTCCTGTCCTTTCAAGAGTTGTTGAACCAACAGACATGAAACTTTCCTTGAGCTGTATTAGAGGTCGTCATTCCTCTGTCCAAGGGCATTCCCTTTGAATATCAGAGTTCCCCATGACCCAGTTGATGCCACCCTTTTTTAAATTTGATCCTGGAGGTTCCCATCAAGGTTCAGCTGTGGAAAAGATATGGAGTAGATGTTAAAAAAAAAAGGCAAACCAGTAAAGGCTGTAAGTGTTTGGATTTTTTTTCCTAATGGGAAAAAGTCCGTAAGCAGTAACTCACGTATGAAAAGTGGTATACACGACCTTCTCCATTGTACCCCTTCTTTATTCATCCCACGCTGACCACGTAACTTAGCAGAAGTATGCAAATCAACAATAAAACCCCCAATCTTTACTCAACCTTCATGTAACTTTTTTCTATACCCTGCTTGCTCCAAAATGCTGTATTTCAACCCTATAATCCTATTACAATTCATAAATTGTGAAAAATAACCTTAAAAGCACATTTGGAAACTTAGCTTTAAATATTAAAAAAAAGGACATTAAAATAAATTTGGTTCAGCCTTTGCCAGACTGTTTCTAAATGTTCATTGTTATTATATTTCACATTAAGATGTTGACATGAACAAGGAAGCAAATAAGGGTATTGGTGATTCAAGTATTTTATCAGCATTTCACAAAGAAAATATCTGCCCAAAGGGTTATATTTTCATTTACTAAGACATTTAATTTTCATTCATTTCTTGCCTGCTTTTTTCCCATTTATATGTATATTTTCCAGATTGATCTATGACTTTTAAAGCTTCAGAAAGTGAGCAATTTCTATCATTAATTTGGCTGGACACAGATATACACAGGGAACTCAGCAATATGGTACTCCAGTTGGTTCTCCTACACATTCTCTACTATCTCCTGTCAACCCCAACTGGGTAGAAGAGACGCCAAGCCTGGGGTGGTAGCTGGGATCTGCGAGCTAAGCTTCAGGCAGGGGTCCACTAACCTAGTATCACCAAACCCACTGTACCAATGTCAAAAACACATTCTAACTTGTCTCTAGCAGCCAAACGGTTGCCTAGGGAACCCTCTTTGGAATTACCTAGTGCCGGGCGCTTCACAGAGCTCGGCATGTACCGAAGAGTCCTAGTCAAGGCTAAAGAGTAGGTCACTAGGTCCTCTTCTGAGCTCTGTGACATATTTGCTGAGTGAGCACCCCTGATACTCAGTATGGCTGTGTGATGTAGTGCATAAGTCCAGGGACCCAGGAATGAAAACTGGGTTTGTTCTTGTATCTAATATTTATGACTAGTGTGACCTGGACCTCCGTGTTCTCACCTATAGATAGGATTGTACGTAATCACCTGTAAGGTCTCCTGCAACTATATGATTCTCTAACTCCCAAACACAAATCTCCCATAATTTTTTTCATTTAATCACAAAAAGGAACATATGATCAAACAATATAAAACTGTAAGGTTGAAAGCTATTAAGTGACTGCAATTTGACAATTTTTGACCAGTAAATGGCAACTTCATATGGTTGAACTTAGCATACAGAATCCTAAGTGGAAGTCTACCCTTGTTGTTCAAGCCTCCCTCTGGCTTCCATTAATACCTCACATTTGTACAGCGCTTTGAAAGTTTATAAGTGCTTTCATGTACATTATTCATATGCAACAAACATTTCCTGAGGGCCTGCTATGTGCTTGGGGCTTTCAAATGCAATTTCTCATTTAATCCTCATAACAGCTGAGAAAGGTGAGTTATTTTGATCTACAGGGAAGTGAAAAAACTCAGGACAATGGGATGACGTACGCAGGATCACACAGCAAGTAAATGACAGCCGAGATTCACACTCAGCTCTTCCCACAGGCTCTCCTCCCACTGGTCTGAGCGGGTCTAATGTCTTTCTTACCCCGAGAACCTTGGAAACCATAATAACTTCATACTTCTGGTGGGCAAAAAAAAGGATGTTTCAGGGCAGCACTGATTCCTCCCCCCACTCCCTGTTTTGCTTGCAGTACCACGCCTGAAACCGAAAATGGCAGATTCCTTCCCAAATCCTGATGGAGAAGCAAGGGGCAGGTGTGTGGGAGGAGGAGGGGTGCCTATCTGCAGAGTCTCTTATTGAGGGGAAAAAAAGCACATCTTATGGTAAAAACTCTGTTGCTTGGCTTGAAGCTAACCCCTACGACATACATTACTGTCTTTCTGTTCAATCAGTGCTCTGCTACAAGAATCAGTTACATTCAATCATCTGAGAGAGCTATTAAAAAGCTGATAAAAAATTCATAAAGGAACACACAGTAATGAATCAGGAGAATTCAGTAAAGTGAGACCTACCCTTAGAGCAGGGCAAAAATGAAGGTGAACGATCGTTTGGGCCCAGCGGCCATGAAATACCCTTTTGGAAGATGAATAATTCTGTTTAGGGCTGATAAGTTGAACTAATTTATAATGCTGTTTTAGGTCCACTGCTGAAATATTTCAAATCCCTCAACTTTAAAATGCATTGCCTGTCAGAAACCGGTCTCTTAACAGTTTCCTCTTAACATTTTTCAAAATGTAACCTAGACCAATTTGCATGATTTAATGCTTATTGTATTATACTGTGCAAGATTTAAAATGGGAAATAAAATTTAAAAAAAAAGAGAGAGAGAAGGAGAGACAGTGAGAGGCAGACAAGGTGGCAGGAAGGGAACCAGTGAGGGCCAAGGGGAGAATTCAGATCTGTCAGTTCTGGGCAGAACGTCCTGCTGGGACAAGGGAAATCTAACTGGACACCAAGGACCCACAAGTGTCTAACCTGGTGAGTAGACTTGGGTGGCCAAGTCTTTGGAGACGACCCTCACTAAGGCAAGACCTGAAAGCAACTTTGTGAATCAACAGAAACGGCAGGCTTCTGCGCTCCACCCAACTCCACTGCCATGCTTCCACCCTCACCCTCCACTCCTTTTCCCAGGCGATTCCCAGAAGTCCCTGGAAATCCTCTTAGGAGTTGCTGCTATGGCTTTGGTCATGTCCTCTTTATTTTTCACCTGGATTCTGGCAAAGGCCTCTTAATTGGCATCACTTTCCTTAGTCTCTCTTCTTCTTAATCCATACTGTATTCTGCTGCTATACTTTTCTTCCTAAAGCAAATCTGATGGTATCATTCATTGTAAGAATACTCAATGGCTCCCCACTGCCTACAGGAGAGACTCAGAGCACCTGAGCACCACCTATGAGACTCCTTACACTGTAGCTTCCACCTTACTTATTTGGTTACATCTCCTGCTTTACAGAATAAAGGAAATGCAAAGGTTACAAAGTACCTAACTGAAAAAAAAATTCTACCTAGAGTACACAAAGAACTCTACAGGACAACACACAAACACACAAAAAGACAAACAAACGAATTTTAAAAAGAGCAAAATATATCAGTATGTTAAATAGCCTATATATGCATTACAAAGATGCTCAATTTCACAAGTAATTGGGAAAATCCAAATTACAGTAATCATAAGAAATAAGATTTCATACCCATCAGATACACAAATATTCAAATGTCTATTAAGAGTAAATGTTGGGCAAGATGTGGTGAAAGGCAACTCACACACACTTTCAGGATGCGGAAACAGATTCAACCACCGCAGAGAGCAACCAGCAACGATCAGTCAAGGTCAGACTGCCCACGCCTTAGGGTCCTGCCAACCCAATCCCTGACAGAAACCCTGGTTCATTATGGAGTTCTTCGTAATACTAAAAATAGGAGACACTCGAAACATCCACCAACAGGAGGATTCATAAAGCATGGTTTATCTATATAATGAAATAATATACACCAGTTAAAATAAACTGGAGCTATACTTAATATAGATAAACATCTAAAACATAATGTATTGCTAAGAAAGCAACTTTCCAAAGGATATGTGTGGAGGACGCGATTTATATAGTTTGAAAATTGTGAAACAAATCTATAAGGTGCTTATTCAATACATTATAGGGTGATGCAAAGGAAAAGTAGATGACCTCTTCAGCAATAGTGCTTCCTTTTAATAAGGGCGTCAGGCAGGACTAAAACACTCCCCCGAGAACAAAAGTTGGATCGCAGCAACCACTTACGAGCGGAGTAAGCTTCATCAGCGCGGTCGGCTTCGGGTGTCGGTTTTGCGTTGGGGCTGGGAGGACAAATACCATGCCCTCCAGGCTGGGCAGACCCCACACCGTCTCCTTATCACACCCCCCCACCCCGCCACCTGGCCCCCGTGATGGAATAGTCTTTGACTGGACACAGGCTCTCGTTATCTTCAGTTACGGAGAACAATTGTGCCTCTTCTAGGGGCTGTGGCTCTGGGGCTGTTTCTCCATTTATTCATTTAAAAGGCTGTGGATCTGATCAGAAATAGCCACTTTGGCTGACAGATCATTTTATTTATAAATGAGGTTTTATAAATCTTGATGAATTGTTTCAGTGCTTTGTTATGAAGGGTTTCCTCTGTGTTGTGTTACTTAAAAAATTTTTACACAACCCAAGGTGCCAAATGGAGGCAAACCCCCTACATAACACGTGATAATAAGGCTGTTAGTATGAACGGCGCACCAATCCTGTATTTATTCACCTGTTCCCCGTTACGCAGATCCGTTACACTAGCACTTTGTCCATCAACACCGCAGTGCTTAAAGCTGAGTAGGCTTCTTTTGTAATTGCTGGCACCAGCAAAAGCGAAATTGCGAGCTCTCAGAACAGGGCTGGAACCGTTGGCTCCACCCGATAGGTCCCTGCCCCGCTCACTTGTCCGAGACATAGCCGTCCCATCAATGTCACTCAGCAATGTCTATACAGCAAAAGCGGCGTGGGTTACAACTTTTTTAAAAAGTCAGTTTTGGAAAGTAACAAGAGGAAAAGCCAAGGGAAATTATTTCCTCTGGCGACATTTCTGCTGGGTTACACCTCCACCAAAGATTTATAGCTTCACAAAGCCGCAAAACTAACCATATGGTCAATTAAAAAGAATTCCAATTTCCGTGCTCCTGGGCCCAGAACCTGAGAGAGAGGTTTCTGATTTCACAAGGATCTTGGCCTTTTGTGGAGGGGCGTTTAAAGTACACCCAAAGTCATGTAAGCTGACATTAGGAGACGCGACGGACATTTTCCCGCCCAGTAGGGGCAAGGAAAGAGGGCGTTGCGGCCCCACTTGGCCGCCTGATCTGCAGGGGCTGTGGAGGCAGGAGGGCCATTTGAAGCCTCGTCGTCACCTGCTTCCTTGCTTCTGACCCTCGGATAATTTTTATAGAGTCACAAGTGAGTTGGAGAACTCCAAAGAATTTCACACTTCCCTCCAAGTGGTCTGGCTTCACCTCTGAATCAAGCAGCTCGAAACGGCATTTGAAATCTTAGACTCAGCAGGCTTAGCAAAGTCCAGAAAAAGCCCTGCAAACGCCTCTGTGTCGCCAATCTCAAATGAATGCGTGGGTCACAGGAGTTGCTGGGTGCTGAGGGACTTCTGGAGCGCGTGGCCCCTGGTTCACCACTCCCTGCAAGGTGAGTGCCCGGCTGCCCAGGGCCCGTGGAGAAAACCTGAGATCCACCTCCAGAGCTGGAGGGAGGTCGCAGACACACACTCGCTGCCTGCCACGTCCTGCTAGCCCATCCACATGAAGCGCTGCCTCACCTCTCTGGACTAGAGAAAGACTGGTATCTTACTGTCATTTATAAGCCCACAAGGTTGAGGCGGGTTGGGGTAGGCTGACCTGTAATTTATCGATCAAACTGGGACACTGCTGAGAGCTACAGGCAGAGCTTTCCCATGCCAAGACAAATGACACACACAAGTTGGGATGGGCCCAGGGAAACCAGGGTCTGCCATTACCTGGCTTTAGGGGGCTTTAGTTTTTCATGGCCTCTTCAAATTTGAAGGAAAAAAAAAAAAAAGAAAAAGAGAGGCAGGGCAAAAATATCCAAATAACCCCTCCTCTCATCGGACGACATGAGCCAAACTGGAAACTCAATGTGGCAAGGCTGATTTCATACAGAAATTTGACTCTTTTGGTTTTTCTTCCCTTTCTTTGTTCTACTGCAGTGATTCTCAAATATTTTGGCCTCAGAATATCTTTACACTCTTAAAATGTTTTGAGGGCTTCCAAAGAGCTACTGTATTTGTATGTTATATCTATTGATAGTTATCTGATTAAAAATTAAAACTGAAAAAATTAAAAAGTGGCTATTCATTGAAAAATAATAATAAACTGACTACATGTTAACAAAGAACATATTTTTATAAAGAATAATTGTATTTTCCAAAACAAAACAATTAGTGAGGAGAGTAGTGCTGTTTTACAGTTTTGCAAATCTCTTTAATGTCTGTTTAGTAGAAGACAGCTGGATTCTCATGTCTGCTTTTATGTTCAATTTGTTTCAAACACATGTCTGGAAAGCTCTACTGTACGTTAAAGAGAATGTCTCTACATGAGAGAGAAAGAGGATAGGTGAAAAAGACAATGTCTTATAATAATGAAAGTAGTTTGGGCCTTGTGGAATTCCCAAAAGGGTCTTGGGGACCCCTCCCCGCTAAATAACTGCACTACATGTGGAGAACCACTGTGTTACTGGAACCAAGGGATGAAAATGTCTCCCCACACTTTCTTCTACTCCAGACGCAAGGGAAACTCGTTTTCTTCAGTTGCTAATAATTCTGGCACTGAGTTTAAAGGTCATCAAAATCTGTCTGAATGAGGAAGATCAAGTTTGAGGTCCTAATTCTAGTGCCTGAGATACAGGGAGGGGCTTCACTAAGATGAGAAAAAGATTTACCCAAAATGGACAGGCAGAGAGGGGGCTGTTTTCAGAGCCTCAGGGTCTCAGGCCCCAGGGAAAATGGTCATCCCAGGCTGGAGGAGGGGTCCTGAGAGTCAGCTGGGAGACACAGAGTCTAGAGAGGACTTCCAAATTTCAAAATCCTTCAGCAGTTAGTAAGACACTGACCCTGGACACGACCCTGAGGATAAAAGCAGCACCAGGAATCACTGAAGGTCAAGCTCCCTTTAGGGGTGCTATTTTAAGTGGAAAATAAAGTTGATTTAAAGAGACAAAGAAACGTGGTACTTCTTCCCTATGAGAGACTGCGGACGGAGGGGCCTACTCACTTCTTCAGTATCTGTCTTGTCTAATTTGGGAAGCCACCTGCAAGCTAGACATCTGTGTCTGCCGAGTGCACAGCACACACTGTTCCGAGGCCTCCGTGAGAGCTAACTGGCTCAGTCAGTCAGCCTGGCTTATCTGGGCTCAGATATGCCGAAAGAGGTGAAAAAGGGAAAATGGAATAGTAACCTTCCAAGGGTCAAGCTCTCAGCACCTGGGGTCATTCGGCCATGAGCTGTGCTGTGGGCTTACATGGGACCAGGCAAGTGTCTCACCCTCTAAACCTCTGTGTCCTCATCTGTAAATTGGAGAATTCTCCCTACGCTCTTGAGGTGTTGTAAGGCTCAGCTGAATTAGTTCATGGAAAAACACCTCCCATAGTACAGTATCCAGAGCAAAGTAAGCACGGACCTGTTCTTCCTTCATCCCACACAACTGTAGCTTCTGTGGGAAAACTGCCCCAGCCTCCTCCCTGCGTCAGAATGCCTTCCAGTTTCTCACAGTCCCTAGACCTCTCCTGTGCACCATGCTGGTGACTCCACACGACTTGGTGGGGTTCCTGAGTGAAGGCTTTCCCTCCCGCCACAGCAGGAGCCCCCGCAGGAGCCCCCCCCCCCCAGGGCAGGAGTGACGCCCTGGCTTTTCTTCTCTCCTCTCCTCTGTATTCCCTGTGTCCAGCACCGTGTCTGGTACTTCATGGGCAGGCGGTGCTGGAGTGAAGGAAGGAACATGTAACATATACTTATTAATTCTTAGTTTGGAAGAATTCCTTTCTGTGGTTTGGGAATATGATGGACGTAGAAGATTAGATTTCAGGAATCTCAGATTCAAAGGGAAAATGAAGTAACAGGAGAAAAACATACAACCATAAGAAGGCAAATGTGGGACAGCCTGCCACAGACATGGGGTTCCAGGAGAAGGAAGATTTTTGACAAAGGCTTCAGTTCTGAACAAGACCCCAGGGCAAGGTCCTCCTGCTTAAAATAGTAGCAGCCTTAAAACACGAACATTAGCATGTTATCCTAATGAATACCTAATCCTTTCTTCACAGTGCTGGTAAGTAAGCTAGTTAGTAAGTGATTAAAACATTTCTACCCGAGTACAATACAGTTAAATACTTAAGGAGGAATCAGTTAACGGGATATCACAGGCAAGGTAGTAAGTTACGGCTGTAACCTGTGTGTGCGCGCGTGCACACGTGTGCTGTTTTGAAGGGACTCACTCTCCCGACACATTTTCTCCGTCCCCTCCTGTTTCATTTTTGGAGCTGGAGATTTAAGACTGACTTTTGGAAAGAGGAAGGAATGAGGGAGGAAGGGGAAAGGATGAGGAAGGGGGAAGAAGGATTTGAGGCATTCTGAAACTGAAGGGTTTCAATACATGAAGTAAATACCCGGCTGGTACTAACCTACACAATTAAGGACGCCTGCTAACGCACATCAAACGCTGGGCACCATGAACAAAGCAGCCGTATTAATTTTCCATTTCTCAAAATGCTACACAACTCCCCGGCAATGTTTCTGCACCCTCTTCCCCTCCCTCCTTCCTCCCCTCTTTCTCTCCTTCCCTCCCCGACCCCCTCTCTCTCACTGACAGCACTATTAATGATCGTTAATGCCCCACAGGCTCTAATGGGTCCCGCTGGGAGTCCAGAAATACTGCAATTTGTATTGAGGATTTAGACATAACAAAAAAAAAAAAAAAAAAAAAAAAAGCCCTCTGCTCCAGGGAGCCAGAGCTTGATCAGTTAGCTCCCCCCTGGAATTGCACAACAGAATAATAAATGACAGCTCTTTGACTGAATCAAATCTTTTGCTGTAAGTGCTGGGGAGAGTGTGAGTGTCACTAACAATCCACCGCTTGTTAACACCACTGGGGTACGAACAAACAGGAGGCAACACTTAGAAAATTAAAAGTCTTCAGAATACCTTCCGTATTTGTGCACACGTACAAACACACACACACACACACACACACACACACTTTTAAGAAACCCCCTTAGATAGTTTGGGTTGGTTTTTCTGTTTTTAGTTATATTTTTAAGTGTTCATGAAAGCTCAATAAAAGAGCCACAGCTGGTGTCATAATAGAAAACCAAAAAAGATTACACCCTCATCTGCACCTCACGTAAGAGTGTTCTTGGTGAAACAATTTACAAAGTGAGAAAAGCTTTACTCCGTGTTTCTCAGGTTAGTCTAGGGAAAGGGAACATGTAAGGTGGAACAGTTTGTGGGTGATCTGCCATTTACATTTATTTCCTCAGGGTTGTTAGGATATTGTCTTCTGAATAAAAAGCTAATTTTCAAAAAGTAGGTGATGAAGACAAGGTGTGATCTGGGCTGGTGATCACTCAGAATCAGCAGTCCCCTGATGTGGAGATACTGGCTTCACCCGGTTCTAACCCCCTAGGGCAGAAATATTTCTTTCCCATCGGACTCATGGCTTTTCAGACCCACAGCACAGTTTGGGACCACAGTTAAGCCTCCAAAATACTTGAAAGACCACGGGGAGCACAGCACGGGCTGGGGGCACCACGCACTGGGCTGAGTTCATCCTCCCTGCACAGATCAGACACTGGAAGCCTGTGAGAAGAAATGAGAAGCCTGCCTTTAAGGCGCTTACACTTGAAATCAGAAGGGCAGCCAGAAGGGGTCCTCCCAAGCCCAGAAAGAGCCATGTGGGTGCCGTCTGCTGACTCCAGTCTCTAGAGATGGATGGTGTCCATCTGCACTTGACCTTTCCACAAGGCGCGATCACATGTTTGTTTTGACAGGACAGCTGAGAATAATGATTCTCTCTCCGTCTCCCGCCCTCCCTTGCCTCCCTGCACTCTCCCCGGGGTGGAGAGTAGGATTCCACACAGTATCTTAAAGTGAAAGGCAGATGGTTTCAACTACAGTTAGCCATCTTCACTTGCAGATTCAGAATTATTGATGATAAAACCTAAACTATGCGGCATGTTCCATCTGTTTATTTTCCAATTTTCATTTGTTGTAACCCTGTTAATATTGCTGGGATTCTCCTCTCTCTCCAGAAGAGCTGCCATAAGGGCATCTACCTAGAGACATCTGGCGCCTCTCGCTCCAGACGCCGTCGCCCTCACCACGGCTGCTTAGGCTCTGTTCTCTCCCTCCTCACCCCACCTTCTGTTCTCCTCTTATTCTTGGAAAGTCTGCAGCCTTCCTCTAGGGCTGGGGCTGCATCATCATCACCCCGTCCAAGGGTGTGAAAAGGACACTGGAGGGACTCTGCTGGGCGCGAGACCGCACCTGGGGCCGTGGGGGCCGGCCCTGTGCCTGTGCTCTGGGGCCAAGACCATCCACCAGAGCTTCTCAAACTGGGTGCAGAGTGCTGTGCCTGGAGGGACGCCAATTTCCAGGACAAGGCCTTGACTTTCATCTTAAGACTGGAAAGGAGGGGCTAGTAATTAACCTGATAGGTAACTAAGACACTACTGATCCTGAGGCAAATGCAAATAGGTTAAGAAATGGAAGTGTACCACCTGGGTCCCCATTGCAGCCTGCCAGGATGACGTGATCGCTGCCATGGGGACAATCTGGCAGAGAAGTCTGAGAGGCACTACCGCCCCCGAACCCTACGGTCAGCAGGAAAAATCCTCCCCGAAAGTGTGTGACTTAAGTTCTCCAGCTGCGTTTTCAGTCGGCGTCCTGCTCTCTCCTCAGGACAACAGCTGGATTCACCCTGGGCTCAAAGATGCTTCAGAAGAGCCACCATGTGTAATTCGCACCGGCAAAAACTTCCTACGTAACTTATAGGCCTCTTTTAATCAAGAGGCAAAGCTCTTCATCTTGTTGACACTTATGACCCTCGATTTAAAATACTCCAATTGTTTAATTCCGAGGGGACACGGAGAAAGTGCAGGCCCTTCCCATTAGGACACTTTCTAATGGGGGCAATACATCAAGTCCCTGCCTCTAATCTGAATAACAGCTGTTTAGAAACCTGTCCTGGCTCCATCTATCATGTGGAGGCGCCTTCAGGAGGATCGGCACTCCTCACGTTCACCTCACCCCCTCCCTTCTCTGGGAGAGCTGGCAGAGGGGCCCCGGGAGGGAAGCCGCCCCTACCTGGTTTCGTTTTGCTTCTGCTCCTCTCTTCCTTCCTCCCTAGACTCCTGCTTCTCATCCAAAAAGACAGTCCTTACAAGTCACCTCTACGGCAGTCACCCCTGAGGCTAATGAACAAATAGAAACACAGCGACTGACAAGGCAAGGGGCCCGGAGCCAGGCCCTGCAGCGCCGCTAAGGAAAGACGCCCCGTCCTGTCCCGTGAAGTTTGAGTTTCGGGCCCTGCTAACTCATCTGAAATCTCCCGAGCGCTGTAGTGTGTTGATCTACTCAGGTGTAGCCTTTGCCACGGCTACAACTCGTGGTACTGTTCTTTGATGTTTTTTCCTGGTCACCTCCGTGTGGAATACAGGCTTCAGGAAGGCACGACGTACCACTCGGAGCCCCTGGGGCCCAGGGCAGCAGAACCCTGCACTGTTTTTCTTTTGTGAAGCTGCACATAATGAACGTATACAACGTGGTTGGTTTGGAGCTAAGTATACACCCGCGAACCTGCGCTGTTACTGTCATGTCTGGTGACAAGAAAAGTTAATGAGTAAAATACGCCTCGTCCTTTCTGACGAGGTTTTACAATAAAACAAGTTGTGTAAATCTGAGAAACAGATAAAAGATGACTCTGGCTTATCTTAGAAGATTTTGGGAAGTTTGCTGCCAAACCTGAACACTGGCAGGAACTGCATCATTTAAAGAGAAAAACAATTGAGATTTTTTTTCTAACCCACTGTATCACATGAGGAGATATCAATCACACAACTGAAATTGCTCATTCTTCGTGCACGTGTGATGGATGCGGCCCCTCGGTGCCGTCCCCCCTTCTTGGTGTCACTCACACATCCACACTGCCATTCACGCTTCAGTCGCAAGTCCTCGGTACCTATAATCTCTGTTATTTTGCTGTCGACTCCTCATGCCTCATTAGTCATGTTTGACACCCGCACCCAATACCTTTTCCCTGACAATGTAGGACAGCTTCTGGCAAGAAGAGATATTTTTCAGAAGAGTTTCTACAGAAGCCTCTGATCGTGTGGCAAAGGTATGCTAAGGGGTCAGCGTGGCTCCCTTCACCCCATTCAGTAAACTCCCTTCATTAAAATTCTCTAGACTTGGCTTCCTTTAAAGACTGTGCATGTGGCTATTAGGAGCTGGAAGAGGAAGTGCAAATAGAAGGAAATAAAAATAGTCTATAAAGCTTTAATATTTCATTTACAACAAATCTACGTACTCAGCCTCCACACTGCACTCACAAAGTGGCATGTGCTACGTGTCTAAATGCAGAGGAAAGCATGATAAAGACTTTTCTAACTGGGCTTGAAATTCATAACTTATCAAATGAATGACAACAGGTTTTGTTTTCATTATAAATTCACTGCCAGCTAGTTCAACTAGCAAGCAGTCTACATTCTTTAGCAGAGGGGAGATGGTCGGTGTAAAATAAAAAACCAAACAATAGAAGTGTGTTCTTTGAAAGTAATTTTTTGTTGGTAGTAAAAATGTTCTCTGCATCTGGGACACTTTTCAAACTGTCTGGTTCCCACACACGGATCATCACAAACACAGAGACACACGCTACAGCTTACTGACTTGTAGATCTAATTCTAGAGCTGGAACGTGTACGTCTCCCTGTACTGTTACTATTGGGTGATGCAAACAAATCCATAAATGGCTGGCATAGTTGGGTTAACACGTGGCAACGTCTTGGACCAGAGTTGGGCACCTCCTCTGGGGACCAACGTTCCTTCTCTTTCCAAAATGTACTGAACAACGCAGTCAGGACTCAGTGGAATAGTGGGCTGGCCACACCCACTCTATGGAAAGAAGGTGGGCTCTTCCCCTTCCCTCCCCCTCCTCAGAGAGTATTTGAAAGTGTAGGGGGCCGTGTTTTAGGTGTCGAGGTGATGGCCAGTGCTACCAGCATTTAATGAGCAGAGCAGTTGCCAAGTGTCTTGTGATGTGTGGAGACGGCCCCACCTCCTGCCAGTAACTCCCCACTGAGAGAGGATGGAGAGTACAGAACATCCTGAGGAAAGATCACATCTTCCTTGGCTGCTTCCTGAGTTCTTCACTCACAAAACACATCCACTTGAGAATAAGACCATGCCCTCCCTGAGATATCTGCTCTCAGTGCTTTGCCTGAATGGGAAGCTCCCAGCCAGTGAGAGGTTGCTGACACTCAGCATGAGGGGTGACGGGCCCTTCCTACCGCACGTCACATGGACCTGGGGACGCCTACGCACTAAGCTCCTCGAGAGTCATGACCTCCTCGGGGAACAGCTTCCACCACGACTTTATGGCAGGAGACACAAAACACACTTGAGAGCCCGAGTTCTCTGAGCACCACTGCTTGCTGTGGGCAGAAGCCCTTCCAATGGAAGGAGAGCCCAGATTCCATCCTGGCTCACTTCCTTCAGGACTCTGCTCACCAGCTCGTTTCAATCCATTGATTTAAAACAGATGTGGTCCATCTCCCATTTCAACAGGACCAAAACGGGGCCACTGGTAGCCTTAACGGATCCTGTCTTCCATTTGCTGATGATGGCGTGTTCTCACACAAGAGCTATACCTATTGTCCAGCATCTAGAAAGATCACCATTAATACGGAGCTGTGTGATACACATGGCTGGAGAGGAAAAGGGGAAAAATTGTAAGGGCTGCCTTTTTGGATGAAAAAACAAAGCTGTTCATAAGCTACTGAGGAGAAGCACCTGCAGCTGGAGGGCTTAGGGGTCCTGTCTGCATAATAAGGGAGTCTTCCGGGTCTCAGCAGCACCCATCTCTAGAAGAGCCCAATCATTCAGGGACAGGCTGCCTAATGGTCAAGGGCTAGCAGATGAGGATGGAGTGAGGACACTCCCAAGGGGAGTGGGGTGGGAGGGCGAGAGTCCCTGAGCTGTGGAGACACGGCTGACAGCAGGAGTGAAGGGCATCCTGATGCCACCCGCTTCCTCAGCATTGATGGGCTATCTGAGGTTGGGCTAGGTGGAGTGTAAGCCAGGAAAGAGAAAAAAGAAAAGCTAGATGACTGCACAAAAGGTAAAGAGCATGCAAGGGCAGCGCCGGGTTCCTGGCTCTGCAGTTTGGTTGTAACGACTTTATGCTGTCATCTGGTTCTGTTGGTGTAGGGGTGCTGTGGATGGACAGGGAGGCTCACAGCACCGTGGCACTTCCTCACATCGTGGCCTGGATGAAGGTGCTGGGAGGCGAAACGAACAGGCACACACCCTCCACCCCCGAACACAATGACAACAGTGGGAGAGGGCCATGAAGGAGCCATGTGCGAGGGTGAGGGTCCCTGAGGGTGACTTCCACCTGTGCTGCTGCCACCTGCAATCTGATTACAGGCTAAATAAACATGATCATCTTTTGTCCAATGTGATTTTTGGCGAATTCCCTTTTCTCTGGGTTCTGACTACAGATGTGGAGAGTTTTAGGTTCTCAGAGGATCTGACAGGCGATCCTGTAGGCTCAGGGGAAACAGACCATCCAGGTAGTGCCCCTGATTCCATAAGGAAACTCACCATTCTAGAGCATTCAGTCCACACCCCAACTAGTAACCCTGGTAACTAGGTGGTCTGCACATGTTGATCATGCGCCTCCCAATGGGCAACAACAGGAAAACAAACCAATCACATAACTCTGCCAATATATTTTAACGTATTTATACACTGTAATAATATACCACTGTACTAAGGTATTTCTAAAGCAGATACACAATAAATACATCTAAAAGAGTAAGGTTAAAAATAAGTGGAAAAGGTAGTTCTAGATTTTTCTCCTCCCATCCCAAGTTACTGTCCTTCACATGCACTTTGGAAAGCATCAATTTAGTCTATTATTTTGTGCCTGGAGAAAGTGCTAAAGACCAAGCATTTCTCAGAAATGAACTTCCTTACTCATTCTTGAACTTACTGGCCAAAGCAGAAGAAATAAAAGGCCTCGGAGAACAATGTGCAGAGGGTTCGAAACTTCCAGGAGAGTCTCCTCACACCACCGTGGAATGGTGGAGAGTAGTCTTTCTGACTTGAAGAGAGCCACATGCGTTACTTCCTCTGTTTCTCGACATTTCGAGAGATGTCAGATGTGGCTGTGATTTTATACTCTTCTCTCTGTTCCACGTTCCCCACGTGCTGCTCATTCTCACCATTTGCTTTGGGTTTCAGGCCCTGCTGTCGCGTTTCCCCTGCATTCCTTTCCCTGGGCTTTTACTCCCACCTCAAGCTACTGGTTCATTTCAGAGCATCTTGTTACATGATCAAGTCAGAGAAACCGAGCCATTCTTCAAAGAACAGGATGGAGAGAGGGAGCAGAGAGGACATCCTACGGGCTGTGATGTGCTTAAGGAGCGAGAGGGGAGTGGGTTGTCATTGTTTGGTTTTTTAAAGACCAGCATTGCGGTCAGCAGCATGGCGGAGGCAGGGAGAGTGGAGCTGCAGAGGGGGAGTGTGGCTGTGATTAGGAAGCTGCCCGGACTGCAGGCCTGGGGCCAGTCTGTGAAACATACACTCAGGGCCTACTTTGTGCAGGACGCTGTGTCTTGGGCTATAGCCCTCCTTACTAACCAGGAAAGACGGATCTCCTAGGATCAACACAAGAGGGCTCGGGAGGGTCCCCATTCAGCTCCCTGAGGAACCTCAGCAGGGGGGACGCTGAAAGCCCTCTGGGAATGGATTCCTTCTGCCTTCGTCTTTGTTCGTATCTCGACCATGATCTCCCACTTACATCCAACCCAGGGTCTGCAGGCTCACCCCACCACACACTCAGAATTCTACATCACAGTTTTGGCTGGCTCCCTTCTGACATTAATCATATTATACTTCATTCCTCACCTATGAACCTCCATGGGCTCCCCTCAGTGAGAGCGGAGACTGTCAGCGCTTACGTCTCCTGCCCTGTCGTATCTAGAGACCAGCATGTTCCCATCAATGACTGACGGAAGTGGGCTCTCTCACTGGGTGGGACGCTGACCCTTTGTCGGGGGTGAATCAGGACCTCTGAAGTGGTGCATAATTTGAAAAGGAGCTTTCTACACGAGCACCCAAGCCCCTTGGTATTCTAACCCAGTCTGCTGTGCAAATCTCATCGCCCACCCTGCCCTGCTCCCCGTCTCCAGCCAGCATGGACTACCTAAGACTGAGAGGGACCCTTTATGTCTGTGCCTTTGCACATGCGGATCCCTTTGCTCGGAGTTCCCCTAAGCACTACTCACTTGCCGAGTCCCTGAAATGTCACGCAAATCCCCCTGCTCCTTTCCCTTCTGTAGAACCCAGTCCTCCCCTGGGGTCTTTCAGGCTGGTGTCTGTCCTACTGACAACACTCATCACACAGCACAACAGTTGTTCATTCACCTCCCATGAGGCTGTGAGTGTCCAGAGAACAGGGACTCCTCTCATCCACATTTGTCAAGATGGCAGCCAGCTCGGGGCCCAGCAAGACTCAAGAGGAGAGAACTGAACGGAAAGAGAGATGCCAGAATCACTGTCACTCTGGCTGCTGCAACGGGAGCCAGGCCCCTCGCCCGCCTCTAACTCGCCCGGCGCCCTGGGGCAGCCTCTCCTCCCCTCCTGCCCTCAGCCTCCTCCCGGCTAAGCCCTGATGGGGCTGGGGCTCGCCGCTGCGGCAGCCGTGATTTACAACTGCATTTAGCTGAATCTAATCAGAAGTGTGAATACTCCCCTTCTATCTGGCACACATCATCGGAGCTCTAATTACTCACACATTTTGGCAAGCATTCTGGTGTTCCCCTACCAAGCTCCTAATCCCAGCAGATCAGTTAAAATAAATGAAAGAGAGAATCAAAAGGCACTTTAAAAATTCAACTGTTCTCCAAATGAGTTTGAACAGGCTCCAGATAACTAGTGGTTGCAGCTGACTAGCATTTAAAATATAAGAACCCTTCTGCCCACCCCATCCCCCACCTCAAGTCCTTTCCTATACCCCCTGCACATAAGAACTTGATTCTCCCCTATTTAAGAGAAACACTTGATATCAGGGTCCTGACATGTTTTCAATCATCTGCGTTGAAAAGCAAGAACATAGAGCCACCACCCCAAGATCCACTCAGTGCCAAAGCAGTTCGGTGTTTCCCACATAGGTAATCTGACACCAGCCCAGGACTGAGGATGACAACCTTCTGAATGTGTCTATCAGAGAGCTCCCCAAGTGCAGGAAGTCATTAAGGCAAAAATTAAAGCCATGGACCAAGCTCAGAATTTGAGAAAAGTTTTCAAACACACACATACACGCATGAACACAAACGCATGCAGCAAGTACAAGCATGGCATCTGCAGATTTAAGGAAAGCGAATCATGCGGATTCCCCTCCTCCCTGCTCTTCTCTCTGCCTGGATTTCTTTTCCCCCAGATCCTCAAAACCTTGCTCCTTTAGCACATTGAACCTTTTGTTCAAATGTCTCCCTCCATAAGACCCTCTCTGCCTGCCCTATTTAGGACTGCAAGACTCCCTCTCCTCCCCGAGTGCCTCCCTCCCTCCCTGCTGTGTTTTCTCCTTCACACCTATCATCTGACACGTTACACACTTTACTCACTTGTTCATCATCTGCGCCTCCCCCACTGGGATGGAGGGGTTCTCGGCTGTTTGGGCCCTCGCTGCCTAGAGCAGCAGCTGACACGTAGCCGGTGCTCAATAAATACTTCTTAATTAAAGAGCCAACTCCTCCTGGTGTGGAGAAAAGGGAGCCCTCCTATGCTGCTGGTGGGAATGTAGTTTGGTGCAGCCATTATGGAATACAGTATGGAGAGTCCTCAAAAGACTAAAAATAGACTTACTGTATGATCCAGCAATCCCACTCCTGGGCATATATCTGGAAGAAACTAATTCGAAAAGATACACATACCCCAATGTTCATAGCAGCACTATTTACAATAGCCAAGACATGGAAACAGCCTAAATGTGCATCATCAGATGACTGGATAAAGAAGTTGTGGTGTACATATATATATATATATATATATATACACACACACATACATACATACTGGAATACTACTCAGTCATAGAAAAGAATGAAATAATGCCATTTGCAGCAATATAGACGGATGTGGAGATCATTATACTAAGTGAAGTAAGCCAGAAAGAGAAAGAAAAAGATCTCGTGATATCACTTACATGTGGAATCTAAAAAGGGCACACAAATGAATTTCTTTACAAAACAGAAACAGACTGACAGACATATAAAGCAAACTTATGATTACCAGGGGTCAAGGGCGTGGGGAGGGATACACTGCGGGTTCAGGATTTGTAGATACAAACTACTATATATAAAATAGATAAACAACAAGGTCCTACTGTATAGCACCGGGAACTATATTTAATACCTTGTAATGGCCTATAATGAAAAAGAATATGAAAAGGAATATATATGTATATATAGGTATAAATGAATCACTATGTTGAAACTAACACAACACTGAAAATCGGTTGTACTTCAATTAAAGAAAAAAAGTGAACTCCTCCTAACGGTCTGTGCGTGTCTGAGACCCAGTCCCAGAAATCAGTGGCCTGTCCTTGCTCACCTCGTTTCTGAGCTGAGTGGCTATCGTGGAAGATGCCGAGGGAATGATTAGTAACACAAGATTTGGGGGGCAATCACGGGTCCTGAATTCTTGACTCAGTTTCGTTCCTCATGTGCTGGACAAACTAGAGTTGTGTCCCCGTAGCTTTAGAACAAGGAGAAACTCTAAAACTATCTTCCACTATTATTTGAACGTCCCCATAAAATCACATGCAAGAGAGAACTTGGAAGAGTTAAAGGCACTCCCCACATGCAAGATGATGCTATTCTCCAAGGAGAAGGCACTGCTTTCCCTTTTATTTCTCCCCAAACCAAGGAGTCTCAGTTACGTGATGTAACAAGCACATCCAACCATGGCTACACGTAAGGGAAACAATGATTCAGTTCTTCCATTCACTTCCCTTTGACTTGCTGTCTTCTAGAAAGTAAGTGACATGACATGTGTGTGCATGTGCTGGGGTGGCAGAGAAGAGGCAATAATGTTACCAAACTTCTGCTACCGAAAGTGTAGCTTCTCTAACCTCATCTCTCATAGTGGCTGGAGGCAACTGCATGCTTCCTGGGGCAGGAAGGTTCTGGATGACTCCTTGGACAGATAAGCGGGTACCTGCATTGGTTGACCAGGTAAGCTAGACTGAAAACACAGATTAAGGTTTTTAAAGTTCTGGTTATTTGAACACAGAGCCCCCAAGGGAACTTCTCAACTGAGCCCTAACATTTTAGTTGGAGGGGGTGGACTTTAAATGCAAGCTGTGGGGTTTTTTCAATGGTTATTCATAGGAGAGAAGGTTGCTTAACACTGAGCAGAACTGTTCCCTCGCTCCCTCCCAGGTGCCCTGGGTAACTGAGAGGCTTTTGTTATTAGGGTCGGCAGGAGACCAAGGAAAATATCACTCCCACTTGTCTATTTATATAAAATACTCCAACCGTTTATATGTCTTTGCATTTGGGGGTAACAGCCACACAGCATAGATGTTGATGTTTCATGCATGTGAAATAACACAGTAGAAACCTACTTTAAAAAATTACTTTTCTTTGGTGTCACCATGGAAACCAGCCAACATAATCTCTCCACACCTAACTCTGGGGGGGTAAGGAAAAGCAGTGACTGGGAGAAAAAATCAAAACACTGAAAACGCTCATAAATTCTGTTATGTGCCAAAAAATTTAACATGAGACATTTTTCCTCTTCTTTGGGCTGGGATGTCAACCTGCAATGTTTACTTTTTGAACTTTGTTTGATTTTCAAAACTAAAAAAAACCCAACTGGGAAGTTTAGTGAAGTTCCTACTAAGTAATTAATCACTTTAGGGTCTACAACAGGCTTTAGCCTGTTCTCTTAAGAGGATTTGAGTTGGAGGCTACAGAGAAAGGAAGAATGGCAGCTCGCAGGACTGAGAGGTCAAGGGTGGGAGAGGGGCAGAGGGGATGTGGGGAACTCATTAAAAGGGGAAGAAAGATAAAACGAGGGGAGTTGGATAGGCAGGGCCAGTCCGAATGCCCCTTCTCATTCTGATCATGGCTCTGATCTCGAAAGCACCCAGGTCCTGGTGTTTTCTTCATGCATCTCCAACAAGCTCTTTAGGAAGTTGACTGTTTGGCTGAGTCAACCTGAGGCTCACTATGCTTTTCAAGAATGATAAAAAGACAGAAAACTCTGTCAAGAGACTGATTACTTGTAAAGTAAATTAATTTGGGGAAAAAAATATACCCAAACCTAGACTTTGAAAGGCAAGATTGGCAGGGATTTCCCAATTTGATATTTGTTTCTTTGAAAGTCACTCATGGTTTAAGAAGACAAGCTTCTTAGCAATGACTTCTCTTAATTCTCAACTAAAGTGGTCTTGGTAGAGATGAGTTGTTGGTTACAAAGATCAGTTCTGCAATGAAGAAGCCCATTTATTCTGAGTCTTGAATGCCAGTTCAAAGAGGAAGCTGATTTCAAATCGTATCATCCTTTTCACTTACTAATTTAAAAGTTAAACTTCAGGATTTGCTGCATATAAATACTATTTTTGTGGTTGAAGTTTTTGGCAAAGGCTATTTCTTCTCCTGCCCTATCACATTACATTTTTTTCTGGTCAGTGGATTTTATTTAATTTCCTAGAACTGTATCTCAGTTCTAAATACCATTCCCTGTCCTTCAAAACACCCTAATAATAACAGTGCTCAGTCTATTATCATACAATGGAAAGTAAGTATCTTCTTTCAAAGGAATTAGTAGACCTTCCAAGAAAGGTTATTTAATAAACTAGCAGAAAGAGTAGAAAACTAAAGATTGCACGTTGGAAGTCACATTCAGGCTAATTTTTACGCTTTGTTAACTCTCCTCCTGGAGTTTGATCTCTCAATCATAGTTACTCTGAGCACTTGGGGGGAAAGAGTAAGTATGTTCTTTGAAAATTACAGAAATCACCTTTTCCCACTAAGAACATAAAGCAATCCTGAGAACTAGGCAGAATAAATCTGTGACAAAATACTGTAATGAAATCCAGAGGAGGAGTTAAGGGAGTGAAGGCTCCCTCACACACCACCCAAATGAGATCGGATTTTGATGCTTTGGCATCTATCTTTCCGCCCATTCATTTGGCTGCCCAGCCCGGTCATGGATGCACGTATTCCCCAGATGCAATGACGTGCTGCAGAATGTAAGCCTCTGTTCCGGGGCTGGAGACAGACACGGTCAGACACCTTCTGTCCCCTAAGGAACTCACACACCATCAGGGGTCATACGCCATTTTCCTCTTTCCATTTCTCAGCTCCTTAAAAGAGTAACCTCCCCTTGGAAGTGTAAACATACCACCTTCCACACATTCCTCCCCGGGCTCCTGGCTCTGAGCACATACACTTATAAACACAGAACAAGGAGGTGTGCATCTTTATCAGCAATTACTGAGAAGCAGCGTTTACAAAATAATATTCAGTGGCATGAAAAGAAATATAGTATGCAGAAGAGGGGGAGGGAAATTGTGTGGGGAAGGCAGATAAACATGCACAACTTGGATAAAAATGCAAAAGTTATTATAATTTATTCATTAAATCCAGCATGGGAGAGCACTCTCAGAAACACCCAACACAGGGCCAAACTTCTAGGACATTCCTCCTTCCTGGCGGAGTTTCAGGCGCAGGGTAAGCGGGGCCCCAGGGTGCTCTGTGTTGGTCTTGCTACAAGCCAGGCCTGTCCTCCTGCCAAGAGCAGGGTCGTGCAAGTTGCTCAGACGGTAGTTCACAGTGACTTTCCTCATGTGGCTCCCTGCAGGGAGTCCTGGGAGGCAGTGCCTCTGGGCTCTGGTCCCCACTGTGTCTGAAAGTAGCTGTGTGACCTTGAGCAAGTCCTTTGGCCTTCCTGGGCTTCAGCTTTCTCATTTCTAGTGAAATATCTATGTAGGCCATGCCTCACCCCCAAACTTGCAGAAAGATAATGCACGTGAGAATGTTCTGAAAATGTAGGGTCAAACCCAAGTGCCTGACTCACACTCCTCCAAGAACATCAAATCCCACACGAGGGCTTCTGCTCTGCCCTCCTCTTCCCCATCCTTCCCCCAGCTTTCCTGTCCTTTCAAGATATTCCTCTCCTACCAGCATCAGTGTCACAGCACAAGCAATCAGTACCTGGTGGGCATGGTGGCTGGATTAGCTCCAAGGCAATATGGGGGAAGGTGATAGCTTCCAGTTATTAAGTAAACTGCCTCAGAAGCCTGGAGGACCCCAGGAGAGCCTCAGGTCTCCAGTGAGGGTCGGCGTACACCAGCCCCACCAGGGCAGGACTCCTGATCCAGTTGCAGCTGTCTGACCCCGGATACTTAGGACTCACACTGCACTGGGAGGGGCAGGGTGGAGCTTCCCACCAAGAGGACTGCCAGGGTAATTAGCCTGAGGACGACAGGAGCCAGAGAAGGCCCAAGAGTCCCGCCACCAAGCCTGAAATTTGGTTAATACTTCTAGTATTTACTGGGTGTCAACCTGTCACAGTGGTTTTGTTTTGTTTTGTTTTGTTTTGTTTTGTTTTTTTTAATTTGCTATTTTGCCATACTCTCTTGGGCACAAGGATACTCAGGTAAATAGACACAGGTGTCCAGAGTCCTGGCCCTCAACTTAGCATGCAGGGCACACTCACTCATTCTGACCCTTCCTGCCTGCACTCCTAGGACCTTTTCTAGTATATGAAGTCATTTAACTTCTCACCAAATTGAGTTAGCTACCCTCATTTTGCTCATTTCACAGATGGTAGATGAGGGTCGCAGAGGAAAGGTAACTTGCCCAGGATCGCAGAGTCTGGCCCCAGAGTCCATGTTCATTGCCACCACGAAACATGGCCTCCTGGTGGACACCAGGGCAGAGGGGAAAGAGAGAGCAAGGAAGGGCCAGTTCCACCAAGAGCAACAGAGACAAGCCATGAACCCCTGCAGGGGAAAGACCCGGCCATGGGGAAATCTGGATTTCGCCGTGCAGCTTGGGACCTTGTGTTCAGATTCTGAGCGCCTGGTGCCAGTCCTGCGCACGCCACCCCCTCTCAGGTGTTGTGTGGGCTCCTGCTGCCTTGGAAGCTGTGGGGGAGCATCCAGGCTAACAAGCCTCTTCTGATACGAACATTCAGGCTTGTCTTAAAAAAAAGAGCTCCATTTTCAGAAGTATATAAGCCACAGCAAGGATGACAGCACGGTGTCAGGACGCCATCAGATCAGTTTTGAAATGTGTGAGCCCGACGGACGAGGAGCTAACAGGTTGGGAGGGGGACAAAGTCTTCTTCTGTTCTGGGGGCTGCAGACTCAGAGCCTTAGAAGTACTGACTGGCCCAAGTCCACAAATGTCTTGAGGAAGTGTGGGTGCCCCGAAAGCAGGGCATGATGGCCCATGTGGTGACCTGAACTTGGTTTTGGCATCTACTGGCCAGGAACATGGGCTCTGGGTGGTGGCAGAAAGTGACAATTCTGTTTAGGACCTGATTCCAAGCGATCTTTTTAGCCTCGCTGCCTAGCACTCCAAGGCTCTCTCCCTCCGCCCCCAAAACTCAAATAACTAGCAGCGCTAGGTATTTCAGCCCCACGCATGGAATCCGTTTCTGCTTGTTGGACTCCTGTCTTGATTATCCTTTAAACGTCTGTACGATCTGTACTGATAGCATCTTTTCATTTTTGATGTCTTGATATTGGTGTGTTTTTCCCCTTGTTCATTCTAGCTAAGGGTTTCTCAGTTGTCTGTTTCCTATTTCTATAATTTCCTTCCTTCTTTTCATTTTGGGTGTTTTTGTGTTCTTTTCCTGCCTTTACACAGTGGAACCTAGGTCACTGATTTTGGACCTTTCTTCTATCCTAATATAAGCATTTAAAACTATCAGTTCCTCCCTGACCACTACTCTAGCTGCAACCCATAGATTCTGATATGTGGTTTTCTTATTATCATTTGGTTTAAAATGTTTTCAAATTTCCCTTGTAATTTCCTCTTTGACTCAGATTTAGAAATATGTTTAATTTCCAAATATTTGGGGTTTTCCTGGATATCTCGTTGCTGTCAATTTCTGACGGACTCCTTCTAGCTTCCCAGCCCAGCTCAGATGCCCCTCCCCGCCCCTTGACTCCCACCCTGGGGTCCTCCCTTTCCCTGGGGTCAGAACTAGACCCTAAGCTTCACGAGGACAGGGGCCATGCCATTTATTTATGGCTGTGTCTCCAGTGATGAGCATGGTGCCTGCTCCCCATCATGCACCCAATAAATACTTGTCAAACGGGTTGACGACTTCCTCCTGTGTATTTTCTAAACCCTCTGTGACTGTCTAGGCAACCGAACTAGACATCCAAGCACCGGGATGAGAGCTTGGGCACCGCAGCACCTGAATTTTAGAATCTCTCCAGGGCTTAGTCCAGGGCTGACACACTGCGGGGCTCTTACTAAAGGTCATGCAGCCATAGCTCTAGGTAGGAAATGTCACTCTGTCTCTGATGGAAGTGCCTGACGAGGCTCTTGGTTCAGGGGACACTGACAGCAGGGCTGACGGTGCACTCAGAAGCAGACCCTGGCTGGGAAGCAGTCGATCTCTCCTGATGAGATGATATGCTTCTGCTAGTCATCAAAGGCATCCATTCAGGTGCCCCCCTTTCCATGACGTCTAGGAAAATCAGAACTACATTTGTGTTTTTTCAATAACTTCCTTTAGCTTGTAATGTTTAACAGTGTTTCTCAGCCTCCTCTATTGACTGCCTTCTCCCAGATTGAGCTGTTTTGGGTCTCACTGTATCTGTGTTTTTTGTTAGTTTCCTCAAACCCATTTTCAAAGTTAGGTGGGATCAATCATGTGATCAATCACATGGGTTGTCAATTTAATTTTGTTGAATAGGACTGCCATCATCCCATTAGGGAGTTAATTAGAAATCTTATCTTCTGGTGGCTGGTGAAGAAAATGGAAGCTTTTCCTATGTACTTGGGAGTGTTATGGGATGAGGGTGCTCCTGGGACAGAGGTGGGACTGAGGGCAGGAGCCAGCCTGCTTGGCCTCCCACCTCGGGAGGTGCTTTGACAGCCCCGGGCTAGGGCTCAGTTAATTGGTTCCAGTGCATCCCTCTTCCCTGAAGGACTACATGTTTTCCCTCAGGCTGTTTAGAAAGAATGGAAGGCCTTTCTAGGCAAACAGATGAGAATGTTTGGGAGTAGGAAGAATCCTGAGAGCTAAGACAACCCTGAAGGCTTAAATCAGGCTGCCCAAAGAGAAAATGTGAGATCCAGCCAAAGGGCTGAGGACGGCAGGTACTGGGAGAAAGGGACTCCCTAAGGCCTGGGAGCTCCGGGTACATGAGGCTCTGACACGGGAAAGGACTCCAGAGTTTGAAGGTTAGAACAGAGCTGAGGAGCTACGTGGCAAAGAAAGCAACAGAAACCAGGACAGTTCCAAGTGGGCCACGGTCTCAGACAGATGGGGGGACTCCCGTCACAGCGTGAGAGGGAACAAAGGCCCAGGCCACCCTCAGGAACGCCTGGGGCGCTCTCTCCACGAGGCTGCTGAAAGGCTGGGAGCCAACAGACCCAACAGAGGGAAATGCTCGTTTTTAGAAATCAGCCCCACACGCATCCACTTGCACCGGGCATTCCGCACCTTGGGGAGCTGGGCACCGGGGCCTATGCGGGGGCCCTCCAGCCCTCCAGGACAAGAGGCCCTCTGGCTGAGATGCACTGGTGGGTGGTACCCCAGTCTGGCTCCTTCCCTCGCACAACGGCTGCCTTTGCCCTTGTGGGGTCTCCAGCAGCCCTTGGGAGAGAGGGCGCGCAGGCCTTTCAGCAATGAGCTCTGTTGGGACCAAGCAGAATTTGTGTGGACCCCCAGGTCTGAGGATGTGCTCCCATCAGAGCCCCCTGCGAGGGGCTTCCCTCTGGGAACAGCGCAGCCCCAGCCTTCTGTTTCCCGCAATGAACACCAGGGCTCCTCCTTGTCCCTGTTTTAATGGTTAAAGACACGCACACCAAATGCTTCCTAATTACTACTTTCATGGCAGATGCAGTCATTTCCTTGGATTTCACTGCCATTAGTTTTCCTCACCGATTTATCCTTAGCTACTCTCCTTGAATCTGGCCTGCCTCCCCTGAGCCTTTTCCTCCTCGCTCCTTGCGGCTTGTCAGCACGCCTCCAATCCCCGGGAGAGATGGAAAGCCTTGTAGAGCCCACTGCGCAAACACACATTCCTGTTCATTTATCACATTTAGCATGCGCACTTCCACTCTCATCAGAACCGGCCCCAGCTCGCTAACTCATTTCCCTCTCCCAATTACAAATTAGTCCATTAGGCTGTCTGCAGTAGGCCCTCTGTTGCATCTTGGTAATGGCTTCTGAGATTTCCATCATAATCGTAATGGCTCCCTATGCAGCCATGAGGGCAGATGGAGGCCGCTAGTGGGTAATGAGCTATCACGCTACCAAAGGGCACAGCCCTGGGCTCATTATTTAGTCTTGGCTGTTTTGTGAAAACAACAAGAAAGGTAAAATGCTGAAGGGAACACTTTAGCATATTAAATTAACACTTCTTGAAAATTCTCTCTGTAAACATGCCATATTTTCCCTTTATGCAACATCCCGGTGCCGGAGCAGACGACGGAGGGCAGCGGGGGGCGGAGGGTGGAGAAAGGAGGGACAAGGAGGCAGGGAGGGGGATGGGAGGGGAATGAGTCAGAAAAGGAGGGCAAAACACGTCACTGGAGACCGTTACACAGCACGCTGGAGGACTTCACCAGGAGACACAGTCCTCTCCCAGTACCATTCAGGCCCACTCCCCACCCCCAAACAGAGAGGGGCTGTCACCAGCAGACAGCCTCACTTAATGATGCTCTGTCACTTAAAACCGGTCTGTCACCATGCCCACAATGAGAGGCCACGCAGAGCGGACCAAGCACCGCTGCTGCAGATTTTTAAGGGATGCCATTCAATGGTTTTAGATAAAATACTAAAATAAAACAAATACACATAATACCAAAAAACCCAAACCCACCACTACCACCACCGCCAACAACAAAAACCTCTGTTTCAGACACTACTACTCGAACGTTCGCCAACAGGTAACATTTCGTAAGCACTAACTTTGGCCTGGCTCTGGGCTGAGCAGGTCACAGACGTTACTCTTATTAGTCCACTCGCCCTTCACAAGGGCCCTGTATGACAGGGCTAGTGTTGACGAGGAATTCAAAGATCAGCAAAGTCTGGTAACTTCCCCAAGGGCCTGGGGAGAGACCAGAAGTGAATCCAGGCAGCGTCACTCCCCGCCCTACACCCTTAGCCCTCCGTGCTCGGCTGCAAAGACCGGCCGGCCCTCTCGAGGAGACCTGGCAGCACCCCTTCCTTCTAGTGCTGCCCCCCGCCCCCAGTCCTCAGGGGCACTGACCTCACCGGCCCCTGACCCCCACTCCCCCACCCAAGCCTTTTGCACATTTGTGGCCAGGTTCCCCAGACAGAGGCCCGCTTGATTTAATAGTGTTTTTTTTTTTTCTCTGATGATACCAATTCTTGAAGAACAGTTTATCCTCAAGTTCCCCACCCCGAGTCCCCCTCGCCTTAACAGGTTATTTTCTTCACTACATGGTAGCCTTTCGGGGCTGGCCCTTAATCTTGCATGCAGAGTTGACACAGATTCCTTTGAATATGACTTTTTATGTCTTCTTCCTGGAGGAAGGGACAGCTGCAGCTGCACCCTGACACAGGGATCTAGGTGCCAACAGCCTTTCCAGACAAAAATGACAGCAGCTATAAATGCCACTGTGAGGGAAATGCCACAGGAACAAATGGGGTCTCTAATCAGAGCCAATCCAGGCAGAGGACGAGCCCACAGTGGTTTTGGGGAAACACAGGTGTGAGTCTGGAGGAACCAGAGGTACTTCTCAGGATGGAAGTACAATAAATAATAACACAGTGGACCTATTTTCAAAAGCCTTTTCTCTCTGCTTTCAAAAGAGTCGTCCTAAACCTTTCCTAAAATGCCTGAGGTTGATCCAAAACGATCATCCCATTCTGTTCTTTATTGGCTCTTAAATCCACGACCGCACTGCATCCCTTTGAAGGGTTGGAAGAGCTTTCGCATCTATTATCTCGTTCATCCCCACAATGACGCTGTGAGCCAACGAGGGGAGGCTGTAATTATCCCCAGGACACAGACAAGGGAGGGAACTGGCTTGTCTAAGAGCCAGAATGAAAGCAGAGTCCCTGGTTCCCAGTCAGGGGCTCACCCGGTCACGCCAGAGGCCCCCTCGTGGCTCTGCTGCCCCAGAAGCCACAAATGCTCTTCCAAGTAAACCCCCTGACCTACTCTGGTAACAAAACACAAGGTCAGTTCTAAGAGTGGAAATGGCCCAAGCCCAGGGTTCAGGATGTGTCTGGTTGTAAGCGGAATGGGGAACCAGCCAACTTTGCTAGGCTGTAAAATACAAATTTATGAGCTGTTTTTGTTAAATTCCGATATGGATTTTTGAAAACGAAAAGGATGGATGGGTAGATGGCAGCAAGATGTTTAATCAATGTCATAAAATATAACATTCATTGGGCTTCTAAAATGAAATTAATAATCTGTGTAGAAGTATCATTAGGAGATAAGTGACATTTCAGGCTTTGATTTGTAACTTGCAACAAATCTTACTTCCATATAATTCAAGCATTTTTAGGGATATTCATCTTTATTAAAAAATACCCAAACCTTTACCCCTCTGCTTCACAATCAAGCCTTTCTCTCCCTCTAGGACAGATCACTAAATAAAAAAGGATACATTATCATATACACGCTTTAAATTAATGAAGACAGAAATATCATATTCAAATTAAATCAGGGATTTCTCACTTGCTGCTTATCAGGGGAACTTAGCTATCTTTAATAAGTTTCTTTTTTTTATTCTCTTTTTATCTGAGACATGGGGCTTGAGCTGGCTTGAACTGATGAGACATCTCACTTTCAACTCGAAAGCCTAAAACAAGGGATAGAGCGACATGCCGTTCTCCTACATAAATTCTAGAAGCATAAAATATTTTAGAGCTGGAAGGGGCCTTAAAATCATCTAGCCTTAGCTCTTCATTTTACAGATGAGGAAACTGGGTCCGGGGAGAGGAGGCACAATGGCAAACCAGAGAGAGCTGGCCCGGCTTAGGACCCAGCAGCCTACTCCACCCCGCCCAGCCGCAGCCCCGCTTCTGAAAATCAGCTCCGAAGAGGGAAATGGAAGCTGGGCCCTAGTGGATTTAAATCACGGACATTCAGAGCAGGTTTTCTTTTCTTTTTTGTCTTATTTTGGAAGATGGAAGTAGAGGAGCATGACTAACCGACTCTAAGGAGAGTAACGAAACCTCCCCGTGCGTGGGCATCACCCTTGCAGGTAAACGGGGTATCATTTTCTCCTAATCACATAGCCCTTCGCTTTTCACAGCAGTGTACGCGAGGGGCTCTGAAGGCGGGCTGCTTTGCCTCTTCTGGATAAATTAGAGCACACAGGAAAAAAGCCACAGTCACAGCTGCCCTAGACAGAAAAGGCTGGCTGCAAAGACCCCAAGGTCTCACGGCCCCAGAAGGCTGATGTGCCATCTTTCCCAATCCCTCTAGAACCTGATCCCCAACCCCTCGTCAGTGTCCCATGACACACACACCAAGAAGGGGCCATGTAGAACTTCATATAAAATACTCATAAAAACCAACAGAAAAATAGATCACATAGGACATACCCCCAACTGTGAGTTCTGCATAATTCTCCTTCTCCAAATAGATAAACGTATAATTCTACACTAAAGAATAAGAGGCATCTCTCTTTCTCTACCTACCTACCTAGTTACCTACCTGTCTGACTGTCTGTCTACCTCCTTCCTGCCATCTCAGACAATTGGGAAAAATAAAGTAGTAACGGAGGGGAGCATAATAAAGAATGTTCTTTACTTGAAATAGCCCATTTTCCAGGATAAAACTTCATTCAGGATCCATGTGGCATAAATCATAGTTTATTCTGTGCACCTCTGTAAACACACTCCTCAGAGTCAAGAAATTCTCATCTTTCGGCCACCTGCCGAAGCTCCCTTGACGCCCTCACCACTAATATATTCTGATCCTTTGTCCAAACAGCACATTGTAATCCTTGTGGGATCAGCTCCTGGGCCCCAACCACCCCGACACAAAGAGAAAGTGAACTGGTAAAACAGCAAATGTCCGCATGTCCAGTAACTCCTTGGGGGAGGTCTGAACATGTGAAACTGCTTTTTAGGGTTCAAGTGCATCAGTGTGGTTCTCCTTCATATTCTGTTTCTCTCCTTTCCCTGCCTCAAGTTCTTCCCCTTCCATGACCTCCTAGATAATTGCCCTTAACTAGGATCTTCCCTCCCTTTCAGACTGTGATGGGAGCTAATCAGAGGAGGGAGCCACAGTGAGCTGAGGTGGCAGGGAGGACCACTGGGAGCCCTGTGCGAGATGGATGGCGGCGGCATGTCCCCGTGCCCTGACGGCTCTGTCCTCCCCGGGTCTCAGGGAGGAACGCTTGATGTGTCTCACTGAACAATTCCTCCTAAACCCTGAAATTTCATTACAGTCGTTTCTCTTCAAAGAAATCAAAACGCACCCCCACCCCCTCCCACGGAAAGGTTAGGTCTTTGCTCAAGCCCACGGACTTTAACCTCATAAATATTCCCAGCTATAAGATCTTATTAAGAAGGTATGTCTCCCAGGAGCATAAAACCATCAAGCTGTAAATTTTATTTAATTTCCCATGAGATCTTATGGCCTCATACATATAATTAGAGTGCAGTATAGAGCACTTTTTTGTGTTTTGTCAATAAATCACCAGGGAACAATCAACGTTTAAGAGGACAAGCTTTAATGATTTTTCAGACCCCTGAGCGGTCGCGCCTCCACGAAGGCAAGCCAGTCTTTAACCTCATCTAACTAGGACTGTGGACTGTGGCGTCAGATAGGACCCCAAACACTTAATCCTATTAGAGTCCCCTGCCCAGACAATCACGGCAGAACGCCCAAGGGACGTATTGATTTTGACGTGGCCGACAGAGGAGACAGCCAACCTACTGACAGTGCTTTATTAAGTGTTTACAAATTAAATATCTGAAGGTCTGCAATGGGCCGGAGTGAGATATGGGAACTGAACCCAAAGGGGACACGTCAAACGTGAGGAGGCTTGGGGAAGAGCCGGTCAGGACCTACTCCCCCCGACCTCAGCACCAGCTTTGTGTGAAGTTGAGGTGCTGCGAGAGAAATCCCAACCCTGGCTTGCTGGTGGTGGTGAGCCTGCTATGACCACGGACACACCACCTGACGTTGACTTGTGTCAGAAAATGCTGCTCCTGTGAGAGAGCTAACTGCTGACTTCTGCCTCCCTGGGTCTGGGCTCCAGAAGGAAGGATCCTGTTCCTTTGGATTTTGCCTTCCAGTGTGCTTTCTAAGCAAATCCGTCACCTGGCGGGCACATAAACCCTGAGCCCTCAGCTTTATCTTTGGCTTCATAGTTGCACCAGATTCACTGCTTCTCTTGTGTCCCTTCCCTGCTCAAAAATATTTAAAAGGCTCCAAATGTTGCAGCTAGACATTCAACTCTTGTCATGGCCCACACTGGGTCCTCCATGATGCTCTTCAGGGTGACCACATGCCCCCGCAGACATATCTCAGAGCTGTCACATGTGTGTGGTGCCAACAAGAACTATGTACACGCTGCCAACTCAGAGACCCAAATCCCACCAACCTTCGATTTTGCTTAAATCTCTCCTCCTCCTGGAAACTGTTCCCACTTAGCCTAGAAGTGGCATCCTCTGAGCTCCTACGCCCTCATCGCTTCCTGAAAGTCCACTATGGTTTTCTCTGTCTGTCTAATCTCCCACCGAAACTAAGTTCCTGAAGCTTCCACTCCCTCCCCGTCTCCTTCCATACAGAGACCCAGACACAGGACCCAGCACAGAACAGGGCTGTGGACTGACTGACTCATGGACGAGCTGATCAGTGCTCCTCAGGTGTAAGGAACATCTGGTCTTGGGGCTCTGATCATCTGTATCAAATGAAGGTAGAAAGAGACCAGGTGGGCCCCTGTGCTGGGTTGATTCAGACAGTCTTTTGTCTAAAGTGACAAAAGAAGACTGGGACTAGGTGATCCTTAAGGATCTGCTCTGTTCTGTGAATTTATGATCGGTCAAAACAACCAGCCAAGGGTACAGACACCTATGTTGGCAAAGGCATATACCTTGTTATTTTATCTTTTTTTTCTGAGCTATTTCTACCTCAACATCCTGAATTACCCTTAAAATGGTACACCTACCAAGGCGCATGTGTTAACGTCAGTGCAACTCAGTGTGCCTGACGATCTGGATCTCACACACACATACACACATGTACACACACTGAACATTTCTGCTTTACTAATTTTTTCTTGATCTCGCTTGAGAGAGATCCCTTCCAACAGAGCAATGGAGGCTAAAGTCAACCATAGTGAGAGATCTTTCAAAACAATCTGGCCCGTTGCCTGCCTGCAAACAATCCAATATCCTTTTCAAGTGTTTTCAGGCAGCTAACACCACACTCTGCCTCACCCAGCACAATTTGCTTGCTATCTAGCTATCTATCTATCTATCTATCTATCTATCTATCTATCTATCTATCTATTTAGAAGCAAGATGGTACTCATCATGGTAACTGGCACACAGGAAGACCTCAACAAATGCAAGGTACTATTATTTTAATCATTCTCCTTATATCTTTCTTTCTGGTGCCCTCCGTCAGCCTCTCCTAGCTTGGCTTCTCCAGGACTGAGGTTTTTCCAAGGGATTTGTGACACACTGACTTTGGGTCAGGATAGCGGTGGGGGAAGCTCTGGGCACTCCAACCTGCTCTCTGTTTACAGATCAGGTTTCCGTCCTGTGTCCAGTAGCAATGGAAGGACAGCTCAGGAGGCAAAAAGAGCTGGGAACCAATGTCCTGGGCCAGGTCTATCCTTTGGAATCATTTTTTTCAAGTACTAAATGACCGAAGAGTCATATGGCAGAAATGATTCATGCAGGCGAGCTGAAAATCAGCCCACGCTCAGAAGGAGAGCTGTTCGCTGGATCAGCATTAATGCGTCTGCTCCCCTTGGCCACACGTGTCTGGGCTGCTCATGCAGGGCAGGGCTGCGGTTGACATTGTGGACCTGGGGGAAACGGCACGTGTGCGACACGTCTGGGGCCATCTAGGGAGAAGGGCCAGTGCCCGCTGTCCTCAAGAAAATCTCCACACTCCAGAGTGTGCCTCTGAAGGGTCAGGCCAGTGCCAGGTTTCAGAATTGAGCTCCATAAAACAAATGGCTGCAAATGGCCTTTCCCCATCTTACTCTGCAGTAACTCATACGGCCCTCCCAGGAATTTTTATGGCTTTTTATTAATGTTCATTTAGGAAAGAAGTGAAAAGGGCATTGTCAAGATTTTTAAAAAATCATTAAAAAGGGTCCTCACCTGGGTTAATAGTGATGCCTTAGCACAAAAAAATGCACTGAAATACCATAAAACTTGTTCTAAGATACTATTTTTTCATCATTTTTATATGACCTCCTTTTTGTCTGCACTTAAACTACTGAGATAAAAAAGTAGACTGGGTAATTAAATTTTCTTTTCATTTTCATCTTAATTCAATAAATATTAATCAAGTATTTATAATATGCCAAGTACTAGGTTAAGGGTCTGGTGACAGAATACCTAATCTCTCCTTTCAAGGAGCTCAAAGTTTATAAATTCATTACGAAAATAAAACAATTAAAATTTGTAATTATTTGTGTACATGTGTAATCATTTATGATGCTCTTCTCCATACCAACTTTAATTTGAGGAGTTTTGCACCCAGTTTGATAGTTTAAAAAACTAGAGCAAAAGTAAAAAACAAGGAAGGACCATCAATGACGGGCGTGGTACCTTCTCTGTGCTGGAGGATGCCCAGAAGGGCTCATGAGAGACTTAGAAGAAGTCATGGTCTTAAAGAGGAAGGAAGGGATGGAGGACATGGTGGTGTCATCACAGATGCACATACAGGCAAGGAAAGGCTACGTAGGGCTGGGTGGACTGAGTAAATTTAAAAGGAAAGAAGAGAAGGGTGGTGGGGAAGTACCTCTGGGTGGTGGTTTTCTGAGAAGGCCCCTGAAGAGGGGCGGGAGGCACTGGTCATTCATTATGGATGGTGAATTCTCACCCCCAGAGCAAACAATGCTATCCTCGAAAGGAAACACACCTGCCAAAGAAAGCCTCTTTGAAAGGGAGGCTCCCCTGTCCAGAGAGCAGTCTCCCTAGTGGGATGTCAGAATGAAGTCTATATTAGAGGGATACACAGAAATTTAGCAGCAGTCATTTCTGGGTGGTGGAATTGTGAGTGATTTTTATTTTCTTCTCTGTACTTATTTTTATTTTTGATATTGAAAATGTCTTACTTTTATAATAGAATAGCAATGCGTGTTATTTTTCAAAAAGGTAACGACCAGAACAAACAGAACATAAAAAAGGAAGAAGGGAAATAAGACTGGGTCCACAGAGCAGTCCGAGTCATAACAACATCCTTTCAAATCAAGGCTGCCCTTCTTACGCTGTCATCCTGTGGCTGCGGATGCTCACAGCCGTTCTCCCTGCAGGGCTGCTGGGGACACACTTGCTATTTTACTGTCTCAGGGATCTTCCAGCTGGGGCAGCTGCCGCGGGCACCCGGGCCATCACTGCCACGCGGGTCAGGTTGGGAGACAACGCTGTTCCCTGTGACAACCCAAGATTTCTGGTGGTTGGGAGGATGTCTGCTTATTATTATTAGTTGTTGTTGTTGTTTCCTTTTTTCTGAGCTTGGGAAGGGAAGGAAACTTGTTGACTGCCAGTATGTACCAAGCTTGGAGGCCCTTTAATCGTATCACTTGACAATCACAAAACTCTCCCAAGTACTTAAAGTACGTTAATGACTCAAGATTTAATCCATATTCTTACCCAGCTTGCACAAACCTATAAATAGGCTCATCTCAGGGTTATTGCTGTTATAAATTAATTATGGAAATGTCAACCAAATCAGGTACGTGGCGGTGGAGTAATGGGAGGGCAGTGGTCCACTGAGCAGAGGGCAGTTCTGAGGATGCCCTCTGCACAAAGTGTACAGCCCCTGGCCGGGTTCCATCCGCTTCCAGGGAGCTTAACCTTCAAGAAGACACTTGAAGTTAGTTTCCTCCCAAGTAATTGAGGGAGGCTGGAAAAATGACTTCTGGAGGCACCTCCTTCGACGAGCTTTGTGCCCCCCTCTTCATATGACCTGCGGTTTCTTTTCCCTCACTAGGGACAGGCAGGCAAATCTGGTATGCCTGTCTTTCTTTAAATGAGAAGACGGTATCTTGGAACTTATCTACATGATGTCAATGCCATCGTTCCTCGCTTATCCTGCTGTTGGTAACTGAAAAACATGACTGGGAAAGGAAGAGGTGGCCAAAACCAGATTCACTTAAAGGGAGTGTTTCCTGCAGAAACAACCTCACTGTTCTCATAAGGCCTGGAGCCAGTCTGGAACTGTCCAAGGGGGCCAGGAAATCAAAATAAATGGTATACGTGGCAATTCCTTTCCACAGGTCCAAGCACATAGATTTAATCCAAATCACATATCCTCTAGGACTTAGAAAAGGCTTGGCTTCTTCCCCAAAAGGAGAGGCTATTTCAACTCATTTAAATTGCTCCCCTTTGGTGAAGAGCCCGGGGTCTCTGGCCCTGAATGTAGAGTCATGTTCTATGGCTCCAGAAGGGGTATAATTAACATACTCACAACCACCAGTTACTGGGTAACATTAGGCACTGGGGTTTCCAGGCACCATAATTAATCGTTACTATGATCTCAGAGATAGGCATTATGACGCTTGTTTTATCAGTGAGAAAATAGGCTCCAAAAAGTTAACTACGAAGGTTACAGAGTTCCTCAGTGGTACAGCGAGAATCTGAACCCAGCTCTTCTACTGCAGAGATAATGACACACAGATGGATGCGCTGTGGTCTGAGCGCCTCAGCAGGTCATTTACTCTGGCCTTGTGACCTCGTGAAGATGAATATCTAAACCAGATGGAAATCTCATCCCCACCTTAAAATTCCTGGGAACGGTCCACTCAGCACACGCCCTAGAAAAACTTACATGTACTTTTATGCCATTATAACTAACTACCAGCACGTGATCACTCTAATTCCCTCACGTGTTGAAGGACGCACTGTCTTTGGACAGTTCCTTTCTGACTCAAACACCAAAGTGTCATCACTTATCCAAAGACTCTTTGTCTGCTATCTAGTTTAACGGCAGCGGGCAATCTGATTAACCTTCCTTAACGTATTTACAGGGCTGCATCGAACAGGGCACAGGGGCAGTGAGACAGCAGTGAGAGGAGGGGCTGAGTCACAAAGACAGTGTGGCTCTGGCACCGGGGCACACGAGGCTGTCTGAGTGCCAGCCCCCTCACCCACAGCCTCAGATGAGCCCCACATCCTCACTCCCAGGACAAGGGAACCTGACTGAGAATGCTCAGAGCCATCGACCTTACAGAGTTGTCGTGGGGCTGGGCCACCGCACATGGAAATTCTCACCATCGTGATCACTGGCTCTGATCCTTTTTGAACACAGTTTCTACATGGCAACATATTATTAGTTGCCCTGTCATTACTTTTTTTTTCATATTCCCTTTCTTCCCCCTTAGACTATAAATTCCTCGAGGACAGGGAGGCTCATTTATACTTCCTGTGTCCCTTGAAGGATTAAGCTTAGCAATTTACCAACTAGTAGCTCATTTCTTTTCAAATGGACTAAGTACAAAAGTTATAATTGAACACCACTGTGTGTGAGGCACTTTGGGGAGAATGAGCAAAGTTTTTTGTTTTTGTTTCTGAAGTATAGTCAGTTACAATGTTGTGTCAATTTCTGGTGTACAGAATCCTGTTTCAGTCATACATGTACACATATATAACTATATCTGTGTATACCTTGTAATGACCTCTAACAAAGTTTTAAATGAGTAAGTGCTGGCGGGGGAAGAAGAAGATGTGGCCCTAGCCATTTAGGTCCTTAAATGAAGTGCAGAACAGTAGGGTGAAAAGCCCTAATTAGAAATATAACCAGTTGATGTTATGAAAGGAATAAGGTGTAGAGAAAATGGACGTAGAGAAAAAGGTGTAGAGAAGATTCAATGGACAGGGCAGAGATCATTCTGGCTGGGGAGGGCCCCATCGGGGAGGCAGGGCCTGAGCTGAGCACGAAGGATAGAAGAGACCAGATTCGATTCCACTCGAAAACACACGTTCAGCCGGCTCCCCTCCTCCTCCTGTGCACACCATGGATAGGGAAGGCTTGTCGCCTCAAAGGAAAACCGGTAACTCGCTCTCTGGCCAAGGGGCAGCAGGCAGATAGTGGAAGAGAGGCAAGAGTCCAGCATGCTCCGCCTCTGGGCGGAGATTCCAGGGGCCCAGGGCCTGCGGCTTACACCTTCACAAAGAGAACAAACAAATAAAAAAGCAGATATGAACGTCACTGCCCTCTGGTGTAACCTGATTCGAAGAAGGTTATAGCTCCATTTCAGTGGAGATGGAGACGGGCCCCCAGATCTCCCCAAAGGAGTCCCAGCCAGACCCAGACAGGGGGAAGGAAAAGTCCCGCTTCCCAATCAACAGCTTCGGCCATAAAGTACTTCAGGATCTGTTTCCTGGTTCCCCACGGTGGGTCCTAATTAAATGGGTTTTCCTGCACGAGTTCTGACATCTCTGGGGACGTCATTGACCGAGAGGGAACAGAACTAAAGGCTGTAAAATTATGATTGTGAACAAGGGCTGAGACGACTGCCCATCCTGAGCGCTGCCTCCTCTAAGCATGGGTATAAACAAATGAGGTAAATTTAAGGGAGTTTTCCATGGGTGGTTATACTTATATGTTCCTTCTCTCAAAAGGAACTACAGAGACTTGCAAAGGCCAAGCTTTCAGTGGATGTTAAAAGGATGTTTTAGGGGGCCATGTCCTCAGACAAAGAGAAAGAAAACTTCTGCCATCCTCAGCGAGACTCTGAGTTCTGCCTCTGGAAGCATCAGGACAGGACTAAGGGCCTCCCAGGGGGCTGGGCTTACAAGTGCTAAGTGCAGCCAGGCCAGCACACCGGTGGGGGAGGCCGCCCTTCGGGGCCCCACAGTGTAGGGGAGTAAACTTTATCTTGTGACTCAGATTTCCTCATTACCTTACCCTCTGTGAGAATTGTTTGGCCCACAGCCTTTAGATCAGTCTTATTTCCATGCTCCAGCCTGTTCTCTACGGCACTATTTGTAATTAAAGGAGCTTTTGATGGCAGAATGTAAAGGGGTTTGGAGTATCCCCCGAAGCCAGTTTGGAATGTGCCTGGTGATTCCCGAGGGGTCGCTGGGGCCAAGGTGAATCTACGGGCAAAAAAGTCCGCACTGCAAAGCTGAGCTGCTTTTTAACACACGGCACATCTTCCTGTTCTGCAGGGCTGGGAGAAGCAGTAGGACTTTATCAAGGGAGCCGGCAAATTTCCTTGAAACGTGGGATCTGGTAACACACAGCCCTTGCCTTTTAGAAACACGCCTGTGCCTGATATGTTAGACACAGGACGGCTGTGGGGCTAGAACTGAGTTTGTCCCGGCAAGTTTCATGCTTTGACTTTTATAGAAAAGAGATCCTCACCTAAAAAAGTACTACTTGAGGGACTTCCATCCTGAGGAACTATGTGGTATATTTATACAATGGAATATTATTCAGCCATAAAAATGACCACATAACACCATTTGCAGCAACATGGATGTCCCTGGAGAATGTCATTCTAAGTGAAGTAAGCCAGAAAGAGAAAGAAAAATACCATATGAGATAGCTCACATGTGGAATCCAGAAAAAAAAAAAAAAAAAGAACATAAATACAAAACAAAAACAAACTCAAAGACATAGAATACAAACTTGTGGTTGCCAAGGGGGAGGGGGGTGGGAAGGGATAGACTGGGAGTTCAAAATTTGTAGATACTGACAGGCATATGCAGAATAGATAAACAAGATTATACTGTATAGCACAGGGAAATATATACAAGATCTTGTGGTAGCTCACAGCGAAAAAGAATGTGACAGTGAATATATGTATGCTCATGTATAACTGAAAAATTGTGCTCTACACTGGAATTTGACACAACATTGTAAAATGACTATAACTCAATAAAAAAATGTTAAAAAAGAAAAGAAAAGAAAAAAAAATACATCTTCTGGGCTCTGAGGACACTCCAGGCTCCAAGCAGGAAGGGAGAGGCTGCAGTGTCCGTGTGGCCCTGCGCCGTAGAGGCACTGAGACACCCCCACCTCCCCCAGGACCAGAGAGGCCGGCACGGATTCTCAAGCAGCTCAGAGTCCTGCCATTTAAAATCAAAACAAAGTATCACCTTATCATGATGCCCTTGGTTTCGGGCTTTTGAAACCAGAATCATGCTGAAATCGGCACACAGACCGACTTGCGGAGGCGGCAAAAACTGATCAAGTGGTGTTTCGTAGCGACCTGGTGAGGAATGGCTGCTCATAAACAGACGAGGGATTTGCTAACTATGCAGGTTTGCTGCCAGGCCATTATGGCTTGTTTAAAACAGGCCAGCGTTGACTCTGGTTACATGCTGAAATTCATAAAACTTTTGAACATGTTATGCTAGTCCTATAAAACTGGAATGTATGTGTACAATATATTTTAAAGGCTTTCAAATATTAAGCATTTCACACGAACTGTGGCAAATGCCGGGCTCCCCTCCCCCCTCCTTCCCGTCTTCCCATTTCAGCATCAAATGTTGTTCGGGGATAATGAAAACCAGAGAAGTCTATGCCTGAATAAGTAGGCTGTCTGACTGCATTACAGTAAAATGAAAGATCAGACTGTGATTGGAAAGGGCCAACCTAACAGCTACAGAGCCTCGGGAAGGACATACATCTTGTAACCAACCAAGTTTACTGATGTGGCCCCCTTGATACCTGATTCAGTGCCATAGCTCTGGTGAGAGAAATTTAATTTTTCTCCACTGAGCTCCGCAAGGATGGTATTCAACTGGAGGGGTTAAACTTAACATGAAACAAGGATCTGAGGCATTCTCTGTGACGTCTAATCCAATCAGAGATGACAGAGAGGTAAGAACAGGAGCTTGCCAGACCTCAGAAACTAATGTTTTTCTCCAGATACGCCTGTTTCTACTTACAGATATATTGCCCTAAAAATGCAGACTGGTGTATTGAAATCTTGATTATGCATGGTGAGTTTCCCTAAATCTTTTAAACAAAGCTTTCCTCCTTGTAGCTAGCAAATACATTTTTAGTGGCTGGTAATTATTTTAAAGAATGGTTTTAGAGCACTGACATACAGATAAAACGTCCACCCTTCAACCACACACACAAACATTCCGTTTCCCCACGTTCAACCATTAGCAGCAACTGGGTGAGACCCATGGCAGGAGATAGCTCCTCTAAGGCTCCTTCAAGTTTTGAGACTAACAGAAACAGACTCACAGATACAGAAGACAAATTTATGATTACTAAGGGGAAAGGGGGAGGGGAGAGATAAACTGGGAATTTGCAATTAACAGATGCAGACCATTATACATAAAATAAACAATAAAGATCTACTGTATAGCACAGGGAACTATATTCAATAACCTATAATGGAAAAGAATCTGAAAAAGAACAGATATGTATGTATACCCATGTATATATATGTGTAACTGAATCACTTTGCTGTACGCCTGAAACGCTGTAAATCATCTGTATTTCAACAACAACAACAAAAAAGAATTAAAAAAAAAAGTTTTGAGATCATATATTTACTCCCCCAAACCAAATCCAAAACTAAAAAACAAAACAAGACAATAAAGCAAAAAACCAAAAGCCCCAAACAACCAACTTCGCCCTCACCCTGCTCTGGTCTTGTCCTTCCTCACTCCACTGTGACCCGCCCCTCCCCTCACGCCTTCTTGCTGTTCATCAAACTTGCCATGGACGCTCCTACCTGACGTCTGGCATTTCTAGCACAATTTGCCTGGGATATTGGCCCTCCTCCAATATACATGCCTATATGTTTTTGACCCTGTAGACCAAAAAAGTCTAAGGGATAATATATATTCAAGATATTCTATTCAATATAGGTGAGAATAAAACATTAAATACTATTAAAAGTTCCCTTAATGAGTAACTATCAACAAACTAGAAAAGATTATACTAAGTCATTGGTCTTGCCACCTGCACATCAAGGTAGAACTCATCACATTACAAAAAAAATTTCCTGTGAGGAGATAATACATGACTTTGCTCTTACTTCCTTCAGATCTTTGCTTCAATGTCACCTCCTCAGTGAGGTCTTCCTTGTCCATATATAACATCACATCCTTTCCCGTTATTTTTTCTCTATTATAACATATCATCTAATACACATTAGCCTACATATTTATGTGTTTTTGTCTGTCTCTCCCCACTATCAGCTCTAGTAACATCTCTAGTGCTTGTAGTAGTGCCTGACGCAGAGAAGGCATGCAAAAAAATATTTGTTAAAAAAAAAAAGAATGAAATTAGGGAGGCTAATGCAGTAATTTGGGGGTATGTGGACACAAAACTGCAATTTTCTTCTATATCTCAGAGTCTCAATGTATGAAAGAATGACACACCTGCTCCTTTAACATTTTCAAGATCCTCAGAAGGAAACGAAAGTCTTTAATTTGATTCTAACCATATACCTCCCCCCCTTTCTCCCCATCCTACCCCTAGCCAATTCTTTCTGCTTAAAGAACAGTACTAGGAAAGTCATAAGAAAAACCTGCATGAAAGAATGTCCATGTTTTGTTGATTATAGCCATAAACTCCAGAAACAGTATATCCAACAAGGGACCTACTCAAATACCATTTGAATTGGAACCTCTTTCTTCAAGAATCCTTCTTTCAACAGCCTTTGTGCTGTGAAATAGACATATCCAGTGGGCTGCTGGGTTAATTACAGCTCTGCATAACTCTAACCGTCCCAGGGGAAGAGCCCGCCTCCTTCGCCTGTTTAAAGGTGTCACTTGCTTGACTTCCTTCTTGATCTCCTTATATTATTTCCAGCCTGCCCTTCCCCAGGAATGACTCCCTGTAAAGATATCCAGGAAATTCACAGGCTGAAAATGCACTGCCTGGGGGTCAGATCCCCGGCTTCTATTTCTGACACAGACTACTATACAATGCCGTTTGTTGTTGGTTTGGCTGGCGGGCAAGAGAAATGGGGAGGAGGGGGGAACCAAGCCAATGTGGTTGTTCCCGTTGGGGCGGGGCGGGAGGAAAACGACTACATCCACAACCCTTGGCTTTGCCTTCTCTGTCCTTTTTATCCTCACGATTCTCTCCACTCTTACCCTCTCTCCTGTATGCAGATACTGCATTGTATCTGCTTACTGACTTGAAATCTCCACAATTATCCCTAATGCTTGCCCAGTCTCAGTTTACATGCTTCCCGTCCTGTGTTGCTCAGTCCATGTTGAGACCGTGTTGACCACAGAAATATATTTGACATATGGAATAGAAATCTGTTGCAGTAACAGCCACCATGGTCAAATTCAATCTCCTCCATCAAGCAGAACTTCAATCCAGTAATCACCTTGATCATGAGGCTTTCTTTACCCTGAATGTTCCCACTTCCTTCTGCCATGTCTCCTGGGTTTTGTGATTCAACAGGAGCGTCTGGATGACCAAACATGGCAGCTGGTCCCCTAATGCTGCTCCTTCTCTACGGGGTGGTGTACAGTCCAGAGAATGCTAGGTGGGGCTGCTAATGGCCAGCTCAACAAGAGGTGGAGGCCATGCTGACTGCCAACTAGGTCCTTATCCCAACAGACTTCAGAGATGGCAGCAGGGTGAGGGGGAACAGGGATAAAAAAAAACATTTCTCATTGGCCATTCTAAATACAACATTTAATACAGCTGGCTTTTCCCTTAAGCAAATAACATTCTTACCAAGATTACAGTAAATCTTCACTAACATTTCTAGGTCATTTTTGCATCTACTATCACTAAGCCATATGTGTCTCACGCTGTACTTGGCGAGCCAGTCTACCTCACTGCTCTGTGGTGTTTTCCAGAGTGACTCTTTAAAAACACGAAGCAGATCATATCACGTGTATGGTGAAAACCTTCCAGGGGTTTCCCTTCCACCTCAGAGAACATCTGAAAACCCCCAAGCCTTAGAATCTTGTTTTCGTCTACAGCATATGTCCCAACCTTTTTATCTGAAGATGGAAAATTACTTTCTTCCACTAACATTTCACCAATTATTTTGGGGGGAAGCAGGGCAGAATTAGACCTTGCTTCCTCTAAGAGATGAAATACTGATAATGTATATTAAGAATCTATCGGGGGAAAGTATTGCTCATTGGTAGAGCATGTGCTTACCACGCATGAAGTCCTGGGTTCAATCCCCAGTACCTCCAAAGAAATAATAATCTATCAGAGGGTCTAGCTTTGGACAACAGTCCTTCCAGCAGTAGGGGTTAAGGACAGCCTCAAGCTTCCAAGTTGGGCTTGGTAGAGGTCAGTCCAGCTCACCTAGTTAGTAATGATAATCTGGTCATTTATGTAATCTCCCTGGGGCTCAGGTTCCCCACATGTAAAACGGGGATAATGGAAGCATCCACCTCATGAGGTTGTATAAGGATTAAGTCAAATAATAGCAAAAAAATTACCAAAGAAATCAAATTAGTGCTGGCCACAAAGGAAGCATTCAATAAATACAGTGTTAAAGACATGCTACATGTACACCTTTGATACAGCAACTGGTTCTCTCCCACAGGATCCTGTCCTAAGTTCAATACTTTCCCCGACTAACCGGTCAGATTCCCATCCTAGGTTTCATCCCATCCAGTCTCAGTCCTACTCAACAGAGTCCTATTTACTCAGCTAGAGAAAGACAGAAGTTTAGTGGAATCTGAAGCTTAAACACCTATAGCAGGTGGGGGTGGGGTGTGGAAAGGGTGGGGTGCTTTTTTAAGAAAAAGAACACAACATTATGAATCTAAGATTAGGTACGATAGGGTTTAGAAGCGGTTGTGGCAAGTGAAGTGGCCTGAGGCTTAGCCTCTCGGCTTCCTGGTGCACTCTCCTGGGCGTACGCCACTCACACGGCACATTGGCGGCTCAGATGCTGGGGGGGAGTCAGACCTTTATCTCAATCACTTTAGAGTCTCAATTTCCTTATCCGTAAAATGAAGCTAATCATACCTCCTGTAGTTCTCACAACCAACCTCAGAGTAGGTAATTGTTTCCCATTATCTTCCATCAGTTGCCATGTCTTGCTTATTGTATCTCCAAAATGAATTTAGTCCCTTTTTTTTTCTTAAACCCCAAAACTGCCTACTCTGAATCACCGTGGTCTCTTACCTGGACATTAGCAAGTCTCGTTACTTCCACAGCTGCTCTGCCTTTCACAGTCCATCTCTACACAGCAGCCAGGGTCAGCTGGTTAAAGGACAAATTGGATCATGTCCATCCTGGCTTTAAATGCTACCATGACTTCCAACTGGTCTTTCCAAGATTTTAACTGCGTGCACACACATACACATTCATCTGTTACTTAACATCTTTGTCTCCCACTGATTTTTAAAATCAATACATCTTATTTAATAGATATTTAGATATTCTTCAACTGTGAACAGAAATTACACGCATGTGCATGGAATAGCTAAAAAATAAATCATGTATTTGTCCACAAAGAAAATCATAACCAGTGCAGAAGAGCAGTGATTTTTAAAGGCTGTATTTCACACTAAATTTTAGGGGAGAGAAGATGTCCACTTCCACCCCTTCGCACCAGGCTATGCAGACAGCTGTGGCTTGCCTCCCTTGGGCTGAACAGTCTATGCCTTGCACGTCTGCATGCAGTCTTGGTGGTAATGCTGGTCGCTTCCTTGGTTTGCGGCAACACCTACTAGACTGCTCCAGAACGTGAGGGTCGAATGCTCCCTTCATGTGGGGCCTCTGTTCCCCCATTATCTCCTTCCTTGTCAGGGCATTTCCCAGCAAATCACCACCAACTGTCACCCGCCCAGTGCCTCGAAAAGGCCAGGTTATAAAGCAAAGAAGGAAATATCCAAAGAATTTTACCTCTCCTGCCTTGCCTCCAGCTCCTCACAGGCAAGGTGAAGGAATACAGTAACCCTGTCACCTGTCCCAGGCTGTCTGCACGTGCAGCCTGATCTCTCAGTGGGCGAGGAGACGCTCTGTTCCCTAGTGACAGATTTCAGGCAGTTGTCAGCAGCCTGGAGAGGCACCCTTGGGATACAAAGCTTCCTGATGCCCCCAAACCAGGGAACAGAACGGCCCTACGGCCTGCTTCCTCGTCAGCAGACAGAGGCAGAAGAACACTCCCTGAAGGTAAGTCTGCCTATTGTTTTTTTTCCTCTCAAAGTCCAAGAACCAAACTGGGGCTGCGGACAAAAAAGTGGCTTAAGAAAGTCTCCTTCAAGCTCTAAAAGTCGGTAGAAGCAGGCTGGGGGTGTACTTTCTTTGTTTCTTTTCCTGTGATCTCTTTTTTAAGTGGGAAGGAGCAGAAGCTAAGAATGCCACAGAGGAGAAGAAAGATGCCCGATGGAGGGAGGCAGAGGTGGGAAGTGAGCACGAAGACGGCTCGATGCCCAGGTGCTGAAATGGGGACAGGGACCTTCCCCTGTACTAGGAACAACCTATAGACTGTAGGAAATTTCGGAATGACCTCGACAATTCCCCGTCTTGGCAATCAAGATCCTGAAGTGTGTTAACCTGGACCCACCTACGCTGGCCGACCTCACACTCTAGCCGCCCAGCAGCTCACTCCCTTTCCTACAAACTGCACTGCTGACCATTCCTCCTGTCTGGAGAGTCCTTCCTGAGAATTTTCCAAAATCAGCTCACCCTGTAACTGCCACCCAGGAGCCTTCGTCACTGCCTCTCGCCAGCTCTCTTGGGACCACTGTGGCTCTTCCCATATTGGGTAATGCAAGCCTCTAGCAGACTACTTGTACCTGCTGTGAGACACTGGGCAAGCTACTTCAACTCTCTGTGCCTCAGTGACCTTCCTTCAAATGGGTGCAACCGAGCAGGACCCTATGGAGCCCTCCTGGGACAGACACCTCCCCATATCCTCTGCAGTAGCTCCTCTCTGAAGCACCTAATAGCACCTGAAGACGGTTTCCTGAATTGTTTTACAAATGTGAAACCCCCAGCAAATGGAAATGCTAACTACTTGATGTCCTTGAGCACAGAGCCCCCCAGGCCTAAGGACTGATAATGTTAACCCCTGTTACCTCACCGTCAACCAACACGAGAATTGTGCCCGAGCTGATCACCCCCCTGGGACGCCCCTCCCTCAGCGGGCCTTTAAAAATCCTTCACTGAAACCCTTCAGGGAGTTCAGGGTTTCTGAGCACATTCTCCTTTACAATAAAGCTGCACTTTCCTTCTCCATAACCCGGTGTCAGTAGACTGGCTTTACTAGTGTGTGGGAGAGCGGACGCAAGTTTGGTTCAGTAAAATGTGGATTAAAAAAAAAAAAAGATGCCCACTGTGTCCTTGTAGAGATTGATGGAGTTGATCTACGTGAAGTGCACAGAGTGACTGCCCAACAAACGCCACAGCTTCATACAGTTTTTCCCACTGCACAGCACCTGCTCACATGTTACCTGAACGATGCTGCAATGGACTCACAAATGCTTCCTCAACCAGACTGGAGGTTCTTAGAGGACAGAGGTTATAACTAAAACCTCCCTGAAACACCTCAAAGCGATGTGCATGAAGGAGTTCCAGAAGCACAGCATCCTTGAGTATACTCTGGGTCAGGCACTGTCACAGATGCTGGAGAGACATGATGGGGGAGGCTCTGAGGAATTTACTTGGGGGTGGGAGGGGCAACAGGAGGAGGCACATCTTTTCTAAACGGACAGCCCCCCACCTCGCCCCTTTCGCTGATTGTGCCCAAATCCTTCAGGAGGGGGCTGGTGGCATGCTTGCATTTGTACAGAGCAGAGCTACAATTTGTTGAACATTTTGTTTTGATTAAAAATTAATAGCTGCTTTTGACCCATATGGATTAATTTCACTTTCCCTGAGTATCTCCCTAATTGACAAACTACCATTAGGTGAAAGAACCAATTAAACCTGCACACTACTCCCTCCCTCCCTCCCTCTGCCAGTCTTCCTGCTCCTTCCTCCCTCTCCATCCACCTTGTCCTGCCTGCGTGTGTTACTAGGCTATTTCCATACCAGCACGATGAGATTAATTACTCAGTAAACACACAAGAACAAAGGTGGGAGACATGGATGCAAGGCCAGGCTGACTATTGAGGAGCGGCGGACGAGTGGCAGACGAAGGCTTGTGGAAGGGAGGAAAAGACAAGAGATCCACTTACGTGGCCTCAAAAGACTGACAAATGCAGTTCTTGTCAATTAACTGGTGTTTGCGAGCTTGTCAGCCACCAGAGGCTGCTCAGTGTGCTGCTTGATCTCAGTTTGGCAAGACTCCTTGATAAACTCCCTGGCAACTGCTGATGAGGTTATTCTAGTCACCAGTGGGACAAAGGCCACTCGGCGTGCACTGCAGCATGTGCTCCACAGCCCGGCAAGGGGGCACGAACTCCCTCCGGCGCTGAAGGGAGAGTCCAGGGGAGACTGCACGGAACACAGGGCGACGGCCAGGACGATTCACCCGGGCCCCCAAGGATAAAGGCTGTGCCCTCCGCTGGGCTTTTCTATTGGCTTCTGGATCCCACTGGGTAAGTGTTTCTCTCCTCTTGCTTCCCAAGGCTCTGCCAGAGTGAGTGAATAGGGGCACTGTGCCTCTGCTGGGGCTGGAGCGCTTCCAGAAACCTCCGCCAGGGAGGGATCCAAGACAACTCGCTCCCCTGAAACGGGAGATGTTTATGCCTAAACCCATCTTTCACCTGGAGAACTACAGACTTTTAACAGCTTTCCTGAGAGAGTGTCCGAGACCAACCAAACCTGTCACTTCCAAATTTGGAAGCAGGTAGGTAGAGAAGAAAAGTGACTGATGGTTGATTTTGTTTTTCTCAGCAGATTTTTTTTAATGGCAAAATCCAACCATGACTGGATCTACCACATTTCGCACAGTTGCACACTGACACAACCATGGTACAGAGAGGGGGGCACAGGGAGCTGTGGTTTTAAAAATTCTGAAGGACCTTTAGAAATGATCTACTCAGTTCCCCGCCCCCCAATATTTTATTATGAAAAATTTCAAACTCAGAAAGTGGAAAGAATTTCACAGTGAACACCTGCATATCCAACACCATTATTGGCCTTTTAACATTTTATTATGTATCGACCCCATCAGCCAGAGTCTTACTTATCCAACATTCCAACTTCTTTTTAATTGCTTTTAGAAAAGCTATTTTTTAAAGCTATTTGAAAAATACTTTTTCTAAATAAACTCCTTTGAGAAAGGTCAACCTATGAAAGAGAAAAAAATCAAGCTTCTCTGGTTGAAGCAGGGTCAGACTTCTCCTGTCCTGGCAACCACGCCCACCTCCACCTGCCCCCAGACTCTGGGGAGGACGGTGTGAAATTACAGAGAACTCCTCACCTGGCTAAGGGGCCACTGAGACCCAGGAAGGGTGTGACACCATCAGACCACATCATCCTTACGTGTCCTTGGATAAGTGATTGCATTCCGCTTTGATTTTCTTAGTTGTAAAGAAGAGATAATAATTACACAAAACAAAGTAAAAGCAGCAGCCAATTCCTGGCACATAGTAAGTAAATGCTGTTTAAACGAGAGCTGTTCCTACGATCACTGTTAGTATTGTCAACATTACCATCACCAGCACAGTGCCTTGCAGAGAATGACGTACAGCCTCAAATAGGATGTGCAGGTGGGAGGAAATGGTGGGAGGCCTGGGGTGGGGGTGCAGAGACTCAGATTCCACCACTGAGCCCATAATCAACCTGGAATAAGTTAGTCAAGCTCACAGTGGTATGTAATTGAGAAAAACCCCTGTGTCCTCCCCACCTCAAAGGGGTGGTTTAAAGATTAAAAGGGAGGATAAATATAAACATTCTGCAAGCAAATTCTGCAGCAATTCAAGGTGTTCTTATTGTTATTACTAGAGACATTGTTCCAGAAACTGAGGAGTTAGCCACCGTGCCACGTGAGGACGAGATTTCCCTCTTTCTGTCTTTAAGGTACACTAACCCTTCAGAGTGATTTTCTGGCCCTCATGCACTGCCATCGCCTTGCCCCAAAGAAAATCTCATCATCCCTTTTCTCCACCAAACCAAAATGCCAGTGGGTGTCCGAGGTCCCTTCTGACCTGACACCAAACACCTTCCTAGACTTATCTTTCACCACGTGTGCACTTCCTTTCCCGAACACTGGGCTCACTAGCTGCCAGGTGTAACAATCTCCCAGTTTTTCCTGGGCATGTGGGATCATTCCATGAGCCGGAGTTTCCCCAAGTCTGTTCACACTATAGCACTGTGGTGTGGCCACTCCAAGCCCACTTCACAGAAAAGGAAACAGAGGCAGAGACAACTGCAGTACATTACACCTGGGTCCCAGCGGGTAAGTGGTTCTGACTGTGCTTCAGAAGCCAAGGCAGCCCCCACCTCAGGCTGGCACCCCTCAGGATATGGTTCTGCTGCAACCACTTCTGGGAAGCCTTCCTGACCTCTCCAGTCCCTTCTGGACCTCCTGCAGCATTGCACAAAGACTCCTGGGGAATTCAGAGAGGATCTAGTAACACAGGAATTGGGTGGGTTTCAGAGCCAGGCAGCCCTGCCTCTAATCCTGGTTTTGAGCCTCACTGGTCAGGGGGCGATTCTCCCGTGTGCACCCCACGTGGCTATGGTGAGGATCTAACAAACTAACACCTGCAGGGGGCCTGGTCCATGGGGTAGGGGGGAACTCTTGCCAAGTGCTGGTCTCTCCCCCAACTCCTCTCATTCGTTTTTATCTTCCTTTAATAAAGTCCGGACTCATGGTCATGAAACAGCGAGGGTGGGGGCCAGCATTGCCATGAGGACCAGGAGACCCTCTGCCCCTCAGGCTGGCTCTGCTGTCTTCAGGTGACACAGAATCCAACTGAACCCACAGTGTGGCCCATCCCCCACGGATCCAGAGGAAGCTCCCAGGTCCATGTTCTAATATCTGCCCATCACCTCTGAGCTAAAAAGGAGATTGGGGCATTGTGTTTATTACCTCAGTTTGGCAGGTAATGAAGTCCAGGTGACTGGGCTCTGTATTGTGCAAAACAAACAGTGCCTTGTCTGAGTTTAGGCTCAGGTTACATGGTGGGATGGTGCCCAAAAGGTAACTGAGAACACTGGTAAGAATGCCTTCTCTGGACACAGCCCACCTGGAGGTTTAAATGAGCCAGGGCTCATTTTGAACCCAGACTTGTAGAGCTTGGCTGCTGTCCTGGTGATTTGGGTTTGAAGAGCATGAATGTCCGCTCCCGGGACGGGAGCTCTGTGAGGGACACACACTTTACGCCCAGAGTGGATGTTCCCTGCTTTGGCATCCCAGCATCTTCATTTCTCCTGGGTGCCCGTCCTAGAGTCGTCCTGACCACCAGGAACTACACCGCACCTCGCTTTCGTGAAGGCTCGGCGGACATTACTCCCCCAACACTAGTAGCCATGCAGGGACAAACTGCTCTCTCAGAATCTACCGAGGGAAGGGGCAGGGGAGGCCACATGACTGATGACTTAGAATTTGTCATACAAGGTTACAAGCAAGGGCAGGAATACAGTATTCATCCTTCCTTCCTTTCAGGTCTGAAGTGAAGCTGATCTCCTCTCTCCCTCCTCAGGGGAGACCAACCACACAACCCAGGAGCTGTCCTATGCGTGGATCACCCGCTGTCCACACTTTGCTGTCTCTGATGAGCCCATGTTGGGGGCAGCTGCAGGGGGCGGGGGACAGGCAACCACATCTGCCTGCGCCTCCCCTCCGTGCATCAGGGCAGCCGTCCTGAGATCTCTACAACGTCCTCTGTGCCGAGATGGACACAGCTCTGCCCCCTCGACGGGCCACTCTGGAGTCAGAAGCCCCACTGTTGAGAAGCTGCCGACAAATTCTAGGTGACCCAGGTGAGCAAGAAAACAGCCCCATCAACCAAGGCGATGTCTTGCTCGCTACTGGGTTTATTCCTACGGTATGGCTGGTCCCCGAGGAGAAATTCTGGAAAAGGGGCAAAAGAATAAATTCCCACCAACTGCCTGGAAACGTCAACAAAGCCCAAGGAGGGGGGTGCCAGATGCCTCCCCTCCCTTCACCTTAGAAAACAACGACTTCCTGCTTGAGGAGCAGGAGAGAGGAGCAATTCACCTTCTCACAACGCCCGGCCACTTGGCAGCCATCCAAGTCTAAGAGGAACCTTGAAGTTTGAAAATATAATAGACAAGGGAGTCAACTTAAGAAAAGATTTCATCTCTCAGCTAACAAGAGGCTGGGGTCACAGAGCAGGGTATTTTTTATACTTGAGAAACCATGCTAAAAATCTCCAAAATGTTCCAGAGGAGCGGGGGCCGGGGAGCCCTGGCGTGATGCTCTCGGCGTAGAGTAGAGGTTGCCGTTTCAAGGAGGCTTATCATTTCTTCTGACATCCTGACAGAAATGTGTAATAGAGAAGTTTAGCAATGTGGGCAGGTTAAATTATATGAGGCAGAGGAAATCATTTCCCTGTGAGCTGAAGCATTGCCGCGGGCCACTTCGGGCTGAGCCGCCGCAGCCCGGGCTCCCGGGCTGGGCTCCCCAGGAGGGGCGGCCTCAGGAAGGGGCAGAGGGGCTCCAGGGCTCATGTTTCCAAAGCAGCAGCCCTTGGCGGGGGGGGGGGGGGTCCTGAATGCTGGCAGGCCTTGTGTTCAGCCTTTTCCAGGCTCTTCTAGCTCTCTTGGAAGCGAGGAGTGTGGCCAAGGGCCCTTGGACAGCGAGTCCAGGGGGTGTTCTAGCAGAGCGCTCTGCTCGCCATCCCTTCTCCACACTGGGGACCGAACAAAGAGGGCTGTTCACATCCTGATGCTGAGGTTCAGAAGGGCCTTTTCATCCTCAGAGACAGGATTAGACAGCGCTCAGTAAAATCTGAGCTGCGCATGTCCACCTGGGGTCTGAGTCTTTTAAAGTCATGCCTCTGCCTCTCTGTAAGTAACATATCCCTGCGAGACGAGCGGCATGTCACCCAGCACAGGGGATCCCACGCATGCCACAGTCCATCCGTCGTGGGAAAAACTAGGTATCAAGACACCCTTTCCTCACCAGAAGAGAAGTGACTGCTAGTTCACTGCATGTGACCTGCCCCAGGCAGGATGTGCACAAGAGGAGCTAACGCTGCTTCCACGTGGGTTTGTGGCTGGTCTCCCTGGGGCGCCCAGCGTTGCCCCTCCTCAGGCCAGAAATGCCGCTCCAGCCTCCCTCTCAGGGACAGAGCTCCTGGCTGAGGTGTGGGCACAAAGAAGAGAGAAATGACCATTGTCATGGTTTCCTGACATTTTTATTGAGGTGGCAGCTACTAAGCACCACCCTGGACGTGGCACTTCCTCCTACTTAATTAATAAAATGATCCCATTAAGTGGGTAAAATGACCCTTTTTACAGATGAGAAAACTGAGGCACAAGTCACAGGGCTGGGAGGCTGAGACTCAGGTCTACAGCCACTGCAGTTTGCATGCGCTGTGCTGCCTGTTATTAAGGGAGAGTATGGTGTCTCCTCACCCCGAACAGCACTTCACCCTGTCCTGTACGTGCATACACACACACACACAGTTCTTACAGGAGGCATTTGAAGAAAACTGGGGACATTAATAAACAGACCTGACTATCAGCTCCCTGGGGGGCCTCCCCCTTCCTGGCCTCCCTGGCAGCTCTGACCCCTAGGAAGGCCGCAGGGAGACACTGCCGGGGAGCAGGGCTGCAGGACCCCAAACAAATCACACTTTTACACTTTAGGGCCCCTGGCTGATGTGTGCGGCCAGGTGAATCCAGGTTAAAAATCGACATCCAGGGCAGGTGCAACCTGGAGGAGAGGTCACGAAGGTGGCAGGAGAGAAGGCAGGAGCAGGTGGGGCCAGCTGGCCGTGTGCGCGTCTCGGGCTGCGTGTTCTCGTCACCTGTGGCCAGAGACCTGCCTCCTACGGAGGGAGCGGCGGTCCCGCCCTCTCAGCAGAGTGTGCCCAGGCCACCCTTCAGCCACACCCCAGTCCCTGCAAGGCTGTGCCATCCTCTCTAGGTGGTTTGGAAATCTGGCTGGTGCTGGTTGTCTCTGAACGCTTTGCAGTAAGTGGGCGTTAATTAAGGCCAAAGGACAAGAGAATTTCTCTCAAATTACACATGACACTTGCATTACAAGCAAACATTTTCATTTGGATAGATGTTACCACCGTGAGCACCACAAGAATTTATGATTTGCCAAAGATAAGAAGTACACTCTCTTCAAGTAAAAATTTTTTTTAACCAAAAGAAAAGTAAAAGCTTTTAGGACTGACTGTTAATTAAAATAACAATCTGGCCATGGTCTGTGTAAATCTTAGGTGAGGATGGAATCGGTGGTAAGTGACTGGGGGGCACCACAGCCGAAGGAGGTGAGCCAGTCCGCCTGCGGGGTTCCGCACCGGGTGAGGCAGGACACTGACACTGCTACAGCTCTGCCACGTGCACACATGTCATCCCCCCTCCCAGCAACCCTGGGAGGCCAGTATCAGGCCGGCTTGAAATCTAAGGCTCCTGGAGAGGAGAGGGGAAGAGCTGAGTGACGAAGCACACACAGCTGGAAAGTGGCACAGCTGTCACCAAAAACAGGTTTTCCTGACCCCAAAGTCATGGTTCTTTCCTATGAACTTGTGTCTCTACTAGGCCAACTGTGCATCAGAAGCCTTAAGGGTGCTTCTGCAAATACAGATTCCTATGCTCCACCTGGAACCTTCCCAGCTGGAAACTTCGGCATCAGAGTCTCCAGTAGTGCTGGAGTGTCTCTCTGTCACAGTGTGCAGGGTGACTGTGGTGTGTGGCCAGGTGGGGAACCTCCCTCCACACTCACATTCCCTTCCAGCTGCCTGCCCGGGTGTTACCTCTCCTCTTCTGCTCTGCAGGCCGCTACCCCAGCTGGAATCTGATCAGACAAGAGAGCCAGGACTGGGCACAGATACGATGAGCATCTTCACTGCCCCCGTTTCAGTTCCTGCCATTGCCACCTGCAGCGTCCAGGACCAAGGCCACCAGGGACAGGGTGGCCCAGGCCTCCCCACAAGCACGAGTGGAAACAAAGCGCAAATTTAGGAGCCTCCCCTCCTGCCACGACCCAGTGTATGATAGGAACTTCCCATCCCCAGAGCACCCCTGACAGTCTCCGCTCGCTACTAGAATTACCCCCAGGGACGAAGCGAGAGCAGCGCCAGCATCAGCACCAAAGGCACATTCCTAGTCAAAACTTGAAAATGAAGATTAAACAGATGACAAAACCAGCGAATAGAGCAAGTCACACTCTGTGTGCTGGGTGTGACTGATGAGGGAGCATGGAATCGACCAGGGAGCCCACGCCCTCAACCCAGTCCAGGCTCCACTTCACACGGTAACAGCAACAACCGTCATGTCAGCAACTCGTGCGGATGGACTGTGTTCCACTCTTCACTAGCCTTGCAGGGAATACTGCCACCCAGACGGGACACACACGAGAGGGGAGAGCTACGGGAAGACAGAGGAGGAGACGGGAGTGATGTGGCCGCAAGCAGAGGAAGGCCAGCAGCCATGGGAAGATGGAAGAGGTAGGGGTGTGGGATTTCCCTCCAGAGCCTCTGGACAGCACATGGCCCTGACAGAGCCTTGATGTTGAACTTCTAGCGCTCTTTCTTCTGGAGAGAACTGTAAGAGAAGACGCTCCTGCTGTTTTAAGCCACCAGTTTGTGGTCATTTGTTACAGTGGCCACAGGAAACCAATACTCTGCCAAAACCACCGTTAGGCACTCTGTTACTACAACCAAACACACCGTCAGTTACATCTCTCTGTGACACTCAGAGGACTGACACAGGGATTGCTCCCACTTTCCACCGTGAGAGATACTTCGGGCCATCCCCACAGATGCCGGGAAGTCGCCCTGACACCAGCCTCCCCCACCATGGCGCTGCCATCTTTTAGACAGCACACCTACCATTAAAATCCCTACAGCCGTCTCACTGGCAGGTAACAGGGGCCGCGTTCCCAAAGCCCACATTCCCTGGGACAGCCACCCTGGCAGGCGGGTTCCTCAAGTGCCCTCAGCCCTAAAGCACAAGGCACACTCTGAATACCTGCTGGGACGGTGAACATGGCACCTCCCTGGTACATGCCACACGTGGGGCTCTGCTTCAGCTACGGCATAAGGAATGTCTCATGGGGTTGGGAGCCCAAGATAGGGGGGACGGGGAGGGAGACGAGGGCCCAGAAGTTTGGGGAAGGAACTTCCAAAAAGTTCTTACTCTATACAATTGGAGTAAATTCATCGTAAGTTTACTTGGAAGACTCCTCAACAGGAAAAACGGAGCTCAGGTCGAGGGGAACCCTGTAAGATCTCCTTGGAGACTATAAAGGCTGTCTCTGCCATCAGTCTTCGCCTGCGGGCCCATCACTTGTGTTTCTGAGTATCTCCTGCTCCTCCAAAGCTTGGTGATTTCCTGCCGATTCTGTCTCCACAGGACCCTCCTTTCCAAATTTCACGTGGCCGTGATTCCTCTCTCTGATCTCTTTCTGCTTCTTCAAGACATACCCGTTTTGGGTCCCATGTCTCAAGAGAGCTGCTCCTGGGGAGCTGCCTGACTCGACTGTGCTGGAGTCAGTGCTGCTGTGTGTCAGGGCTATGTTGCTGGTTTGTTTTGGTTTTGGGCGGGGATGGGGGTAGGGGGAAGCAGTGATGGGGGTAACTGTGGAAGAGACTGAAATCTAAAATTTGCTAAGTACTTATTATGGGCCGTATCATTCGAGAGGTTTTATATCCAGATTAAAAAACAAAAACAAACCCAGCAGCAGCTCAGAGGCATTAAGGAAATCTCCCCAGGCGCAGGCACACAGATGATCTTGACGGGGCTGGAACCGCGATCCCACCACCTCTGCCGTTTTGGGCATCACCTCTGCCCACCTCCTCTCCCGACCTTATGCTGTCTGACTTCCACAGGGCCCCTCAGGACCAAACCTCCCAGAGCTACGGCCTGGCCTGCCAGACGGCACAGTTCACGCGCTTTCTACAACAGAGGAGTGATCATGACGAGCTCAACCAGACACAGACTTTCACCTCGGCCACTTTAAAAGCACATGTCTTACCATCAGGCAAGGACCACTCAGGCCAAGAAGCACTGAGGAGCACTGAAATCGTGGGTGAAAGTATGGTGAGAAACAGGTGTTTGCATAGTCTTCAAAACATCTCCCCACAAAATCCTAATTAATTTGAAAGGGAAAAAACAGTAACTTTACGCTGAGGAATGTGGTAGCCATGACTTCAGCTGAGTGACCCGAGCTGACTTCACACGCTCCCTGAAGGGAGGCACCAAGGAGGAACAGCACTTCCGTGGTCTTCCTGCCAAGACAGTAAGACCTCAATCCAATCAAGAGAAAACATCAGACAAACCCAAACTGCAGGATGGCCAGGCCACGAAATAACCCGCCCGGACTCCTCCAAGTGTCAAGGTTATAAAAGACAAAGAAACACTGGGGAACCTTCCCAGATGGAGGCTAAGGAGACACATGACTAAATGCAGTGTGGGATTCTGGATGAACCCGGGACCAGAAAAAGGACTTAATTAGGGAAACAGGTGAACGTCGAAAATGTCTGTAGATTTAGCTAACAGCATCATATGAAGGTTAATTTCTTGACTTAGATATTCATACTATGGTTTAAAAAGATATATAGCATTAGGAGAGCTGGGTGAAGGGAATTTAGGAACTTCTACATTTCTGTAAGTCTAAAATTATTTAGTGTAAAAAAAGTAAAAAAAAAAAAAATCCCCCCAAACAAAATCCCTCAAACACCATGTGTTTTCTTAACGGATTATCTGAACATAAGGACTTGGGTGGCCACCGCCACCTCAGGTGGGCCCTCCGGGGGTCTGCGTACCTACCACGTAGGCAGTCACCTACGTGGCGGTCTGCAGCTGGTGGGAGGTCAAGGTAGCTCAGTACTTTAGCGCCGAGGGTCCTGACCTGGGGAGCCCCCACCCCAGGCCAGCTGGGCCTCTGCACAGCAATGTCAGCATGCTTACAGGAGTTGGAGGCGGCGGCCCCAGAGGGTATCGGCTGAGCTTTTAGAGGCTGATTACTTTGCTTTCAAGTGAAGAGGACAGGGAGGAGGGTGGGAGGCCCAGCTCTCCTCTCTCTATGCAATCTCCTTTTGGATTCTGAGGAGGTAAGTGTGGAGGGGAAGGGGTGAAACGGTTCTGCGTGTTGTATTTGTTTTCCTTTCCTTATTTTAAGCCAGTGGAAGCAGCCCCCTACCTTCCTTCCTGCCTAAAACCCTAAAGCAGCTCGAAGCGGACAGTATCCTGCGCCACTAGCACCGGGCTCTGTCCCTCTGACTTTGCACAGGGCAGCGGGACTGACCTTTGCTGCTTCTGGGCCCTTCTGGCTCTGACCAGCCAGGCCCTGACGAGCGAGCAGCCCCCGGTGGGACTGCTGTGAAGCGCTGGTCTTAAAGACTGCCTACTCCTGTGTGGCCAAGCAGGTGAATCATCTCCCTCTCCCCTACGACCCGAAGCCTGCAAGCTGAGGTCCTGGGATGCGTCTGCTCTGGTTTCTTAAAGAAAGCGATGGAAACTGAGGATCTAAGTGAGTGAGTGACTGCTGGGCCCACTGGAGGTCAGACGCTAAACTACTGTCACTAAGGATGATGTGGTGTAACTGCTATACTGATCCGAGAAGGCATGGAAGCATTATCACCAAAGCATTAGGTTGTGCCTCAGTTCATCTTATTTCAAGTTCCTCATTTATAAAATAAAGATTAAACATCTTTCATCTAGGATGTTTGTTCTGAGGTTTAAATGAGCTAATAAAACGTGCTGCTTTAGCACAATGGGTACAAAAGACTAAGGTCACATAACAAGGTGAATGTACTAACCACGACTGAAACGTACTCCTAAAAATGGTTAAGGTGATAAACTTCATGTTATGCGTGCTTTGCCATAACTAAAAAAAAAAAAAAAAGTCATTCGGTACAGCATTAAAAAAGCTACACAAACATCAGGTGCTATGATTAATATACAGCTATTTTGTTCATAATGGTTATCATCATCACATGTATTTATTCCTAAATTAGATGCAGACAGACTCCCAGCGTTCTGGCTGGGCTCCCACCCACTCCCACAGCTCCAGCTGTCTCAGACTCAGATGCTTCTTGGTCTTCAAGACACTGGCCCATAGGTCTGCTCACTCCTGCACTGTCAGTGTGCATGGTCTTTGGAATCCATCCAGCGGAGGGTCCTGCAAGCTCCATCCCCGGAACTTGTATTTCCTGTATCCCCCATTCGTAGTGTCTGATGGATGGTAGCATCAGTACTCAGTCAGCCTTGCTTGAAACCTGACTCCTCCCTAAACCCCCACATCCCAGTGGTCACAAAATCATGACAATTCCACTTCAGAAATGCCTCCGAAATCCAACTCCTCCCCTTCCCATTACTGTACTTGAGATCCCTATCGTCCTCCCCCAGCCTTTGATGACAACATTCTCTTTGGTCATCAGGGCGAAGTTTCCCTCCTTTCCACCTCATCCTTCCACCACTACCAGAATTCTCTTCCAAAAAGTCAAATCTGGTGTGTCAGTCACCTAAAGTATCCAGTGGGTGCTCATCTGGATCAAGTCCAAACTCTTCTCTTGCCATACAAAGTCTGTTTATATGGAGCCCCTTACATCCACCGACGTTCACAGTCACCTGTCCCCTCACCCCCACCATGATCCTTGCTCTGTTATAAGCTTCTCTCCACGTGCTAAGACTTTCACAACTCTTTGCTTTTTGCAAATGATACTCTCTTTGCCTATTATCTGCACTATCCTTACTACCTAGCAATCATCTGCATGCATGTGTTTCAACAAGCTCTAACTCAAATGCCTGTTCTCCTAGACAGCATGGTTCAGACATCCTGCAGTTCCTCAGCATACACTGGGTTGGGCAGGGGGTGTTAGTAATTCATCAAAGTATCTCGACTTTCTCTTCAATTAGACCTTACATCTCTGAAGGCTTGTTATGTCTTCTGTCATCTCTCCACCCCTAGGTCCCAGGACAGTGCCTGGCGCAGCACATAGTGAGGACTAAGTCTGTTGAATGAACTATGAGTGGAAGAAGCTATGACTGAGCTTATTAACTTCCAATCTCAGGAAAATCACTGTGGCAAGGCTGCCTATTCTAGTTTAAGACATCCCGCACTGGACACAAAGTAGGGATTCTGGGATGACCACAGTTCCTTTCGGCAAGTAAGTTACATTTTGTACCCCAGATAAGTAATTTACTAACTGGCATCCCAGGGACTGCAAAGACCTTTCTTTGTATCTCTAACTGGGGCTGTCTTATACTCGGGGAATAACACATCATCCACTATATCAGAAGCATTAATGAATTCTACACAATTCTGAACACATGAACACAGAATCCTTACTCTATAAAATCCAGTGCGTCCCTGTAACTTTTAATAGCTTAACTTAAGCAAGATAGAATCACTCTGCGTATGGCATTTAACATAATTCTACGAATATTTAGGTAACTGTTATATTTATAACTGCAAATAAGTACTCATATTTCAGACCCTGAGATCACCATAAAGTGCTTACTTTGGATGATGATCAAGGCAGCTTTGGTGGCTGGCAAGAAGTGCCTGTGACTGCCTAATCCACATGGCAGGAATATCAAAATATGCCTTATAGCCACACTGTCACCTGCCCACCTCCCACCTTTCTGGGCCCTCTACCCACTCCACACAGCATTACCTCCAGGTTAGCACTTGTGGACAACATGGCCCTGTCTTTCTAGCCACAGCTGACTGATCCAGGCACAAGCATCTGACTTCAGTGGGGCCAATCCACAGTCCTTTCCCAAGAACCTATCCCCAGAATGTAACCCAGCCTGACCTGGTCAGAACCCTTTCCCTGGATTCAATAACTGCAGTGGAAGAGGAGGCAGTATCTCTCCCACTGGCTGAACCTGAAACGTGCAAAGCTCAGGAGGACGGTTCATGATTGCTACCAGCAGGAGAAACCAAGCCTCACAAACAGTCAAGAACACAGTGGACAGCGAGAAAGAATACAGCCAGGACTAGGAGGGCCCTTGAGTCCTCGTTCTGCGCTACCCAGGTCCAGCTGCGTATCTCTGCTCTTCTGATTGTTCGATTATTTCAACACTTACTTGTATTCCAAAAGCCTATACATTTCCGTATTTTTTAGTTTGAATTTGATTTCTGTGATTTGAAACAAAAGACAATCTTAAAAACAAAACAAAACCCTGCTAACATAAACACAGCCGAAGTTGTTAAATCTTAAGAGCTTTTAAAAGACCCAATAGCTTCATGAAGGCTCTTATAAGAGTTCTCTTGTAAGTTTCTAAAAAAAAAATGTGGAAATCACATATTTTACTTAGCTCCAGAAGGCAGATGAATCCCTTTATACAATGAGTAAGTGCTCTGTAATTGATTTGTTAAGTAAACTGAATTTTTTCCAATGTCTGCTCTCCGTAAAGAGGGCCTAGCTCCACATCATTAGAGGTCCAGGAAGCGGGGAGGGTGCAAGTGTAAGGCTCCTTCAAGAGAGTCAGTGGTCCACACACGCTGTTGCGCTGTCCCTAGGGAATACATTATTTAAAATTATTGCTGCATTCTAAACAGACCACTTGAGAGGGATAATTACTTTTCAATGACTGGATCAATATTTTTGTTCTTCTCCTTTACTACTTGAGTGATTGGATGTAAGGCCAGAGGAGAAAATCAGGTCAGTCCCCTGGACCTACTGCAATCTAGCAGGGAAGATCAATGTGTGTGCTTGGGAGCCCACCGAGGGGAGCGGGGCCAGGGAGCACAATTCCTAGCGTGCTAACTTAATTTCAAATTTCTCGATGAGAAAAGCCATGCCAATCTATGGCTCTTTCGTTGCAGCATTTTAAAACTTGTCCTGAGGGTACAAAGTAGAACTCATTTTATGTGTGGCTTATTGAGTAAGTTTACGAATGTATGACCCTCCCACGTATATGCCAAGGGGGAGAGCAGTTTGTCCATTCTGCTTAGGATGGGTAACAGCTCAAGCTTGGGAGAGAGAGATGATGTGGCTAGAGACGTGGAGAGAGGTCACTCTGCAGCAGAACAAAGATAATGTCCACATTTGTTGGTACGTGTGAACATTCTCGTGTCCAGCACTCAGGATCCACCAATGAGGAACCTGTGATGATTTTACTCTGGCTGATAAAGCAGGCCACGACCTGTGTCCCATTTATTACTGGAGACAACCTTAAACTATCCTCTTAAGGTACGTGATTCAACATAAGTTTATTAAGCCTTTCCAATAAAAAAAAAAAGGATGCCAAGCAATATAAAAGAATGAGGCATTTTGCTGGCGTGACTGCTTACCCTTAACCTAACAAAGCCAATGCCTTTCAAGTATCTTAGAAGCACCATTTGCATGCAAATCATGTACTAACTGCAAATGGGACTTATTACTTAATTAAAACTCATCACGGAGCATCTCTTTTGAGCAATATTTTGTTGGATGTTGGAATTACAACTGAAAGTGATAAAATGCTATTTGAACATTTCCTTTTATTCCAACATATTACTGTCCTCCTAGCCTTTTCCCATCAGTCCTCAGGCTTACTGGGACGTTGCATGGGAGATTTCTTGGTGGTTCAGAGTGCTGCCTTAGAAGCCAGGCACCCTGGGTTTAAAACCCGTCTCTGCCACCAACTGGCATCAGACTTTGGGCTTGTTACATAAGTTCTCCATGACCTGGCCTCCTCCTCTGTGAACTGGGGGTGACATTAGCACCTACCTATTGGGGTGTAGTGTGGACTGAACAAATCAATACATGTGGAGCACACACAGTACTATTAAGTTATTAGCTCTACGTAGCACGCGTCACTAGAAACCTTATAAAAAGTGAAGTCAGCGAGATCTGGATAAAAGGTAAGACTCCCACCTCTGCCGCCCTTGGGACATTGGGTAATGTACCTCTTTGAACCTCCATTTCCTTCTAAGTAAAACGGGGTGGTCACGCCTCTACTTCAGTGGGGTGGGGTGAAGACTGTATGAAAAAATGTGTATACGACACTCTGACAAACGTTTCTAACGGGGCGTATGGGAATATCGGGCTGCATGGACGGATGTGGATTCCGCCATCCTGAGGACTCACGCTTCCTTCCTCTCGTCTGACAGCAGGCAGACCAGAACAGAAACAATCAGCCCAAGGCTTGGAAGATACTGGAGCTTATTACCCTGGGCTCTCCTCAGAGAAGGAGCTATTGCCGATCCACGCCCGGGGGCTAGGCATCCAGGAGAGCCAGCGGAGAGCAGTGGGCACTGTGGTCAGCGCCTGCCCACATGCACAAGGCAGCCAGTCACCTGCCAGCCGCAGATGCCCAGAGACACGCACCTGCAGGCTGGCTCCCCATCACTCTTTCCCTGGCTTCCTTCTCAGGGCAAGAGGAGAGCAGCCCCTGCTTCGAGCACCTCCCCTCCCTGCAGCACCTCTGTGCAGGAAGTCAGGGCCCTCGGGGTCCCCATCAGACTGCCCGCCTGAAGCACACATTGGAGCCGCGGAACTTGCCTGAGAAGCCAGTAAAATTTTAATGCACTCTGTAGCGCGGTCATGTCATACTCAGTTATGGCAAATAATCCCAGATGCCTGCAGAGGTAAAATGGAGCTGTAATGTGCTTGCCTCCTAACCCGAGCTGACAGCAATGATGTACGACTACCATTAGCGGAAAATATCACTTCAACTAACCCATGATCCAGCTCCGCTCAGGGTCACATTAACCATGAGGAACAAATTACACTCCCAAAGTAAATACAAATTTTCTACACGAAATGGGTACAGAAAAAGGGAAGGGGTGATCCGTTCCCTTCGCCAGCACGCTGCTGAGTGACACAGATGATAAAGGACAGGACAAATCATTGGCTGACAGAGGGCTGCGCTGTAATCAGCTCAGCCACACGCACTCGAGCCGATAAACACTATATTCTCCCCTTAGTGGCAAATACATAATCTTTACCGTGGACATGGCCACCTTGGATATTTACTACCACTTGGGCTGCAGCAACACCCTAAGCAGTGTTTGCCATCAGACAAAGAAAGATCCTGTGGCCTTGATGGACCCAGAAACCCTCTGCAGGGGTGGGAGTTGGTGTCTGGGGGAGGACAAGAGGGCTCTCCAGGCGGCAAGCACCACAGAGGGGAACCACCTTGGGGGATGCAGTGCAGGAGCTGCAGGAATGCCATTCCCCGACCACGCACTGCTCACAGGAAGAAAACGAGGAGAGACCGCGTGAGATGCAAGGGGCTCTGGACCAGAAGGTCCAGTACTTGCTCACCTGCCTGGATGGCTGTGGCAAGACCCTTTTCCTTTCTGTAACTCAGATAGTCAACAAAGCAACTTCTAGGCACAGAATTAATATTTGCAGGCACCTAAGTGTCAGACATATGCTAGGTGTGGGGAACTTGCTAGGAGCCTATGATTTCATTAAGATACCAGTGCTCACACATAAATACACACGAGAAGAAGACTGAGTGCCTTGACCAAATGTGGCTCGTGCTTCATCTGCTGGCTGGCACAGCCTCCTCCCTAATTACCCGTGCTGGCCCACAGGCTGACTCTGCCACTCACCTGTAAGAGTCAAAACATATACCTTGTTAATTCTGACTTCTTACCCTGGACAATCCCCAGGTCAAAAAGAAAAGTCACATTTCAGAAGAACTTGTACATCTAAGTGGTCAGGGGACCCAAGCTGTGTTTATTCAGTGCTTACTGAACACCTGTCATGTTTGAATTTTTAGAAGCTGGGGGGTTCGTGGGTGGACAGGTTGATAAAAATCCAGGTCTCCTGTAGCACAAGGAGGGTGAGGCACAGAGAGGAAGGCAGCGAAGATTCTCAAATGGCACTTCTGGGCATATCCCAACTCATCCTCAGATAGAGCGAAAAAGAGCCCAGAGCCTGGAATCTTAAGACAGTTTACATCTCAGCTCCATCACTTACCAGCTCTTTACTTTCTTCTTCTTCTTCTTCTTCTTCTTCTTTTTTTTTTTTTTTTTTTTTTTTTTTTTGTAAAATGACATCTGCTTGAGAAGATAAAGTTCTTGAAAGGAACTATCAATGAGTTTGACATAGCAGATGATGAACAATGTTGTATCTGAGGACACACAGAGATCCCCATAATAAACAAACAGGTCATATAAAATAAAATAATATATGTAAAAAGTGCTCTGAGGAATGTTCTATACAATGTGAAATAGTGTTCCATCTTATTATTTAGTTATTATTGATCCTAATATCATTTGTTCACTGTTCCCAAGAAATGAGTAGCATCTACATTTTTTTTAACCAAGAAGTTAGGGAGTTGAAAAAAATCATTAAGAATCCCAGAGAGGAAAGATGAAGCCCTAACTGACTACGCTGGGTACCACACCGCCCATCCCGGGGGTTCCTGGTTAGTCTTTATTTCAAATGCTCCATTCATTTCACTGCCTCCGTAAATATGCATGTAACTGGTAGACCATGAAACACACCTGGTTTGGAACAGCAATGGAAAAAGCTACTCTGGTTACTCTTCACGTAACTGGAGACGTCCTGTCGGTCTACAGCCAGTGTGTCTCAACGTGATCCTCACACCAACTAACAGGGAAAAGCTCTAGAAGTAGCGCAATTTAACCTTCCCAGCTGTAACTTTGAAAAGAAAGGAAAGAAGAAAAAATAACGTCCATCCACTGAATTCTGAGACTTCCGAGAGTATAAAGTTTGGCTAATTATTCATACATCCTAATGCAGAGATTTTATTTTCTTTATCACAATGGCAAAGTTATGAGGAATAATTACCCATAATTATACATCACCATCCAGAAGCTGCCAAGGGGAGATTAACTCAGACAATAACTCCCACACATAAATACACGTGTGTGACCAAAAAGAAATGTGTGCATCTTTACTGAGGACTAACACTCTCGAACCCAAATACAGAATCAGGCAGACTTCTAACAACCAAAGAACAGCCCAGGCTAGACTCAATGACAAGCCACAAGTTAAAGGCATCACTGGTACGAACGCCTCTGCTTAGGATCTTCCCGACTCTCGGTGGCTCAGGATTTTCACGGTCAATTTAATGAGGCTGAAAGCCATCGCCTCCACCTAATTCCTCCTTGGCTTTACAACATTCCCTTCAGCTAAGCCACAGAATACAAGCCAACGGTTCATTCTAAAAGAAAGCAGCTGACCTTTTCTCTGGGAATGTAGAATCATGTATTCAACCCTAGATGTCTCCAGAAGAATTCCTTTTGTAGGTCAAATAATATTGATTATTACCAATCAAGTGAGTTCTTGAAACATACTATGTCAACTGGTTCTTCACTAGTTCCCACACTCTCCTAAACAGTCAGGGCAACTGAGGAACGAGATTAAACTAACTTTTCTGCTGCCTATTGACAGGTGCATGGTGACAGACCCAACAGAGTCAAGCAACTCCGTCAAGTTCATGTTGGTTCATCAGTAGGTACTTGAATAAAAAATAAATGAGTTGATATCAATGACTGAATGAAAGAACCAACAAAGAGTTAATGACCTTGCTTAGAGGAGAGGCCCATGTATGTTTCCTTAAGTTACTTGAAAGAGCCAACACGGATGTGCCTGGACCTGCCCACTGTGTTTATTCCCTGTTAGGAATTTGAGAGAGGTGAAAGGATGGAGATAATTTTCATACAGCCTTCCTTCTGCCTTGGCAAAGAGAAAATCCACTCACATACGTTTCCCTCTGGGTCTGCCATGTCGCTGGGGCCCAGGTAAATAGCTACAGAGAAAATCAGGATATGCAGTGCTACATCATCGAATCCAGCCTCACTTTGCAGACAACAAAACTAAGGCTCAGCAGCATTAGGTAACTTGCCCAACGCCACACACGTGGTTAGTGAGAAGTCAGAAACCAGATGTCCTAAGTATCCTTGTCCGTGACTCACCCATGACGAACAGGGGAGAATCTAGAACCTCTTCTTTTTGCTATTCAGTCTAAGAAATTCTTGTTTAGCTGAAGATGTCTGACCAATTTCCAATAACTCGAGTATTCATCTTACACATTTCTATTTAATAAAAACCTTGTGCATTTATAACATCTGTCTTTTTCACGTACATGACATAGGGGTAATGGATAGATATGCTACATACACATTTAATGTGAGTGAAGCGATTTGTGGTTTGGCATGAAAATGCTATGACATGACAAAGAGAAGAACTTATGAATGAGAGTCAGGATTTAAATTTGCAGTAGAAATTAAATCCAAGGATAGTATCAATAGGAAGTTGGGATGGATAGGCTGGAATTATGCTAATGGAAATATAGCGATGTGGAAGAACAATAAAATGTCAGTTTGACCCAGACCTAATCTTGGAGGTTGAGTTGGATGGGCATCATGGAATCCAAAACAGAAAGCCCTTGAGACCCAGCCAAGAACTTTAGAAATTTCCCAAATAAGATGGGAAATGTATAAATGGCTTAGAAGTGTCTTATGAGAAAATTAAATTGTAAGAGAAATAGAAAAGGCTGGAGAAGAGACCACATACTCGTTGGGAGTCCAGAAGATAAACACTGGGATTGACACAAGGTGCACTCAGGTTCGAGTACCGGTTTTCCGAGGTTGTTTCACTTATCCCCTCCATTTGAAGATGAATATCCAGGAAAAGAAAGGCAAATTTAGCAAAACAATGAACATTACTGAACACCTCAGTTGTGCCAGGTACTATACTAAATGTTAAGGATATAAAGACAAGATCTTGGGTCCCTACTCTTCCTCCTGGGCAATCGTTATTCACTTTGCTGCTAAGAAACCCAGAAGGGAGGAGAAAATTCATTTCTCCACCTGCAAAGTACGACAGCATCTCTACATTGTCTCCCGATCAGAACACATCCTACTTCAAAACCAAGGATGGGGCTTCTACAAGCAACAGTGAAGGCCTTCTGAGCTTCTGGAAAGTTGCTGAGGGTGCACAATCTTTACCAAGTGTGAAACATGGCCAATCAAGGGATGGGACTCTTCCACTATAAGCACAGCCACACGCCCAGTCTTCAGTTTGACATCTCAGCAGTTTCTCAGTCCTTCAGGAGCCAAGTTAGGCATGTGGTTTGTGTTGAGTTAGGAACACAAGCCTCTGTCGGTTTTCTTCCTGCTTTTCTTAGAAGCTTCCCCTTTCCCACACAAGTGAATATGAAATGATCAAACACAACAAATTTAGCTTGAATTAAAAAATTTAAATGCACCAAAAAAGAGTGTGCATGCTGAGGGAGAGGGAGCCGACATGGAAACTCTGTGGTTCTGCATCTGCAGTTAACCAGGGTCCCAGCAGGCTGTCCTGGGCACTGGTGAGCACATCACGGGACCAAGCAACCTTCTCCAGGTGGTCATTTCTCTCATTAAAAGCCCGGAGAGAGGAAACTGCAACTAGGAGTTCTGTTAAAAGCTTCACCAGGAAAAGGAGAACGGTTCACATCTATGAAGAGACGGTGTCAGTGCGTCCTGCACACACGTGTATACCACACGTCTATAAACATAAGCACACACACCCCATCTCTACGGCTTTCAAGTCTTTCTCCTAGCTGTCAAAATTTTAAGAGCATTAAACAAGAAGAAAATAAGTGCTTCTCTTTGACATTTTTTTTAATAAGGCAGTGGTTTTCACAACTAGTTGTGTATCAAAATTATCTAAGAAGCTTTTTAAAAAATACAGATGCTGTGGCCCCACCCCAAATGGACTGAATCAGACCCTGTCTCCTGTGCTGGGTATCTGGGAACTGACAGTGGGACAAGGGCTGGACCACCCACTGAATCACCATCTGGTCCCTCCAGGACAGCGGGCTTGCTCTCTGCTCCAGGTGGTGCCCAAAGGAAAGCCTGATGTTTGGGATAAGGAACTTAAAAAGCATTGTTTGGGGACACTTCCAAACTTCACAACACTTCCATTTAGCTTGCAGCAGGAAGAAGTGTCCTCAGGGATGAAGGCTGAGCCTCAGTTCTAGTGGGAAGAAAAATATCACACCCCTCATCCTCTGGCAGGTTTTCTGGCAGATCCTGAGCTTTGGGAAGAGAACAGCCTCCCTCTTTCCCCAAGTGATTTTCTCTCACTCGGCTCTGAGGAAAACTAATGAAAGTTAACATTTCCAGAGCCCTGACTATGGACCAGGCACTGAGCCAATTTAATTGTTACAAACTAGTTGTGGGGGGGCTGTTGTCACCCCCATTTGGCAGATGAGGGAACCAAGGCTTGTCTGTGGCTACAAAGGAGTACGAGCCAGACCTGGAGGCCCAAATGCTTGACCACTGGGCACTGTGCCTTCCAGCCAGCTCTGTCACATGGCCCACAAAACATACAAGAGGTGGGTAAATGGAAAGAGAATTACTTTTAATTACCACATTGCTTTTCTAACCAAATGGGGAGTGGTTTCTTAGTACAATGGGGGTGCTGCCAGTGGTAAAGAAAGAGAGGAAACAAGAGAAAATATGGGTGAATATGTGGAAGAATGTGTACTGCCTCTTTGCTCTCGTGATACCCATTCGTTTCACGTGGGGGGCTGGAATAATTGCTTAATCTGGGTGACTAAGGTGCCAAGTGCTGCCTCTTCACTTTGCACTCACTGCAACGACGAACAGCCCCGAATCTAGGATGCGGTGTTCCCAGCCTTCCCTCATCCTCCACCCAATTTCTAGTCTTCACCAAAGTCTCCCAGGTCCTGTGACATTAATGTGAAATGTGTTCACATGGCTGGGAAGGGAGGCTAAGAGGAGCTTTGCTCAGTGTCCCATCAAAGCCTTTTCCATGTGCAAGCATGTCTCCTGCATTTATGGAGAGCTCTGCTTTTTTAGCCCCTTTCCCAGTCACTTCTACATTAATTAGTAAGGGTATCATTTTATAAATTGCAGCTTCATATCAGAGGAAAGCAGAGTTTATCTTAATTCCGTCAGCTGTGTGAAATACAGTACCCTAATTTTAGACCGCCAGTTCTGCAGATCCCTGTGGAGTAAGAGAATGACAGGTCTTCCGGAGAGAAATCCCAGTGGGTCCCCTACAAGTCTCACTTTTGCCTCCAACAGCATCCCTGGTGGGGTTGCTGAAGAGATCCCAGGACACTGAGTGGCATCTTTTCCACTATTAGCAATTCAGATTTGAATGTGAATCCTCCAAGCAGCACACGAAAGCCGCCCAGGTTAGCTCCAGGGCTCTGAGGGGGGCTCAGGCAAGAGGCTCTGGCACAGAGGAGGCTGATGGGGGCCCAGGCTCCAGTGCAGAGCAGAAGTCTGGGAGGATGGTGTTAAAGTCGGTAATAAACACCAGACAATCTCATCCAAAATGAGAAGCCTGACAGTCTTAACTCTAACAGGGCCAAGCAGGAAGGATGGCAATTACAGAGTAGTGGCTGCTCCTGCTGGGGGCCCTCGGAGGGTGGGGGTGGAGGGCAGGGACAGAGATGTGAGTGCTGTTGTGAGGCAGCCCTCAGTTAAGAAGAGGACCTGCAGGGCCACCACAGTCACAGGAAAAGTGACCGGGGCAGCTGAGGCAGGAAGCGTGCATGTGTCAGAGGAACACTCCCGACGGGTCCCCATCATCACCCCTCCCGTGGACTTGCCTACAGACATCTTGTTCTCCACTGCCCTGAAATCATCCCAAACTCGGAGACGTGGGTGCTGGCTACCCTCCCACTGCCCATTTTTTCGGACTGACACTTTGCTGCTTCCTACGCTCAGAGATGGGAGCCTGGGCAGCAAAGACTTGGGGGTTCAGGTCCCAGGAGATGACTAGCTGCTCTTAGGATGCAGCAAACACCTTGGCCTCCAGCTGCCTCTGAAAACCACAGGGAGCTCTGATAATCCTGGACACCACCAGAGTTAGGTGGCCATCTAGAAAAGGGTCTAGACACCAGCAGAGAGTCTGAGACAGCTGGCCTGGGATGCAGCACTGGCACTGGGGTTTGTAAGCTCCCGGGGGATTTGGAAGTGCAGTCAAGGTTGAGATTGCTGATCAAGACACCTGCATGGGAGGCAACACCAGGCGACCTTACCCGCTCCTGCCACTGCTAGAGACTGTGACACTTCCCAAATTCACGTTGTCTTTTAAAGAAAGAATGTCTGCTTGGCTGTGAAACCCCGAGGAAGCCTCATCCCCTTGGAGAGGTGCCACCCACTTGGAAGGGGAGATGGAACATCACCTGTAAAAGCTCTTCTGGAGTGGGCAGAGAGTCCCAGTCCCTCCCTGGGTGCCTGGGCTGCCCGGCACAACAGGACGACGACTACCATGTGGGAGGGGCCTGCACGCCCCTGGCCCCTCTCCTGCTGCCCACACGCCTCCGGCACCCACCGCACACTGGCTGCCTGAGACACGGGGGACCGACTCCCAGGGAGCTAAGACTCCTGTGGGCCAGGGGAAGGAAGCTCCTACTTGTCAGTTAAACAAAAGAAGAATCCGCAGCCCCTTTCCAGTGTGTACTTTCACTGTCATCCAACAGCCCATTACCATGTCACAGCACAGCGCACCCTTCCATAGGTCACTTTGTTTAAAATGACATGGATAATGCACATGTCAGCAAGCTGACAGTCCTCGCCGTCCTTCAGAGATAAAAACCTCAAGGCGAGAGCCTGTTCTTATCCGGGGGACATGCATTGGTCTATCATCCAAGTCAGGCAGAACATGATTTCTCCAGAGAGCACTTTTTTCATTTCCTGATTTTAAGGAAATCAAATAAGCACCATTTGTCTTCATCTGAATATGCTTGACCTGCTCAAATGATGATGTCTCGCATTTTATAACAGGCTACATATGCTGAATTCAAATTAACGACAGCACAGAACGAGAGCCTTTAGGTCTCTCCTGGAGGCTGGCAGCAGAGAAGGAGGGAAAATTCTGGGCTTGACGGAAACATCCCACTAGATCCCACCCGGCAGGGTTCTGAGTAAAATCCGCAAGCACGCAGCGGGTAAGAGTCAGAGAACAGGGCTCAGTAAGACCAGCTCTGCAGGACAGATCCAGAAACTGGCCAAGGGAGAACATGTCCCTTCCTTCTGGTGCCAAGCAATATAGAAACCATGATATTTGGTAACTCTTTATGAAATACATAAAGTGGGAATTAATCTGGAAAGAAATTTGGCTGGGGGGTTGGGACAGCTAGAAAGAAAGAACAAACACACAAACAATCCCTTTGCTGCAGGCAGCAGAATGTTCACTTTACCAGTTTGTGATCCAATCTTCTGAAAGTCCCAACCTGAGCTCCTTTTCTTGATCCATGTGGAACTGGAGATGCAGAGGCTGGTGCCATCAGCCTCGAACCAGAGTATGTACCTGCTGGAAGAACTGCCCTGCCCCCGACCATCCACCTGGACAACCAGAGAGCAGTTCCCATCTGACAGCCCCCGCCCACCTGTGCCCCCACAAAGACACTCCTAGGAACATGCCATTGACATTTCTATCGCGAAGGTCAATATGTACAGAAAAGCAGGAAGAAGCATATGAGTCAGTAAAAGAAATGAAGGAATGACATTATAAATGCACACTTTATGTTCCAATCAAGGATTAAACAAGAAAAACCAGATGGCTATTAAAATAAATAATTTCTTCTTGGTTCTATAAAGTGAAAACTGAGTATCACATATATACAGTATTAAAAGGCTTATTTTGAAAAAGTGGCTCTCACAGCTAAATTCATTATTTCTTATCACAGGAAGCGTCACTATGAATGAAGCCCATCTTGGCAGAAGAGAGGTGCTGCCCATGTGAAGCTGCACCCCCCCCCAATAGCTGTGTAAGGGAGACCCCGGTGTTCGTGGTGCTCAGGCACCGTGCCCATGATGGGTGGAGGAGGGAGGCTTACCTTCTCTTCCTGGTCACTGTCGCTGTCACACTGAAAAGGAAGACAAAAAAAAAAGCATTAGTACAAAAATTGAATATGTTTTTGCTTTTGCTACAGGAAAAAAAAAGACAAGCAAAGGAAATGGGAAACACTGTCTGAACTGGAAAGTTTCTTCTGCTCAAGTGCTGTAAACAGAAACAGAAGCAAAATGCGGAGAAGTTGCTCTGTTGAATTCATCTGATGCCAGTTCATATGACGCCAGTGCTCTGTGGCTTGACCTGCGGTCAGCTGATCACCCCAGGGAGCACCCTCACTGCCCCACAGAGGGGACGTCCACAGAGGAGCCAACCTGGCCACGGGATGGAGGTGAATGAAGATCGCACAGTGGGGGAGCAAAATTGATTTCTAACGGAGATGTTCTACCTTCAGCTAAGGTGAATGGCTCTCTCCTCCTGGTGCTTTTCTAGAGGAAAAGAGGCAGAGTTCTGGGCATCGTGTTCTCTCATTTGGACTCTGAAGGATACTGAACATGACGGGCAGGCTCACCGCTTGTGATGCCCCAGGGGAAAGCAGGGGTGTACTCTAGTAAAGCCAAGGACAAGAATTCCGGGTAACAAATCAGCAATACAGGCAAAACAAAAGTCTTAGGGCAGGAGACTCACACCATATCTAACAGACCCCAAATTCCAATTGCTGAGTTTGGTTTCAGAAGACCAGAAAATGGTAGTTAACTCAAAGCACTGGGTTCCTCATTAGAAGTAAAGGGAAAAAAGAACACAAAAATTTTATTAAAAACTAAGAGTGTTTTGTTATCCAATATTTGATTTTTAAAAAACAAGATGTGTTTTGTTAGAGTAAATACTCAGGAGATAAATATATCCACCCCCTCACTCAGCAGCCCTTGGTAAGTACTGTTAAGCTGGTCAGATATTCAATCAAGTCATAGGACTGGCCCTAATGGAGCTTTCAGTTTCGCAGTAGAGGTAACTCGCACGCACCCACTGAGCAGGGCTGGGGCGTAATCAGAGCTGCACCTACTCCATGAAGATGATTCTTCTGTGGGGTGGAGGAGAGAGCGGAAAGGCCCAGGTCAGGGGGACACCAGGCTGGCAACTGTCACACTGTCCAAATCTGCATGGTGCATAGTTTAAGAAAGTATAGAACAGACAGCAGAGCAATTCTGAAGGTAGAACCAACAGGACTTGACAACACAACGTGGAAGCAAGTAAGAGGGACGAGTCAGGATGATGCCAAAGTTTTTCAGTATGGCCACCTGGACAAGGGAATTGGTGTGGCGATGAACAAAAACAGGAAATAAACTTGCTTACAGAGCAGCCACTGCCGGCTACGCACTCACAGCCATTCATAGCCCCTTCTCCCTAGTTTTGAGACGTTTTGAGATTTAAAAAGCCAGATATTCTCTCTTTCCCAACTTTGCAGCTAAGGGTGGCCATAAGACCCATTTTTGGCTGGGACCTGAGAAAATATCTGATGAAGGTTCTGGAAAACCTTTTTCTCCTCAAAAAAAAAAAGGAGAAAAGCAGGAAGCACTTGTCTCTTGCCTTTGAACCTCACTGCATGTGGATGTGCTGTCCAGACCTGTGGCAGCCACCTTGCAAAAATGAGGCCAAAAGCTGAAGTACAAAAACAAGGAAAGAAAAATCCTGGCACAACTGAGCCATGTGAACCAATCTCACAGCAGCCTGCCTCTGGACTTTTTTGTTCAGATAATAATAAGTTACCTTATTGTTTATACCACCATTAGAGTACGTTCAGTTGAAAGTAACAAAACCCCCATCCAAATGGGCACCTTGCCATATTAAGCCTCAACTGGGGAACTGCTTCTTCTTTCCAGCCTAAGCTGTCTATTCAATAAGCATTTAGGAACTCGCGTCATAACCTTATGGCCAGGAGGGTTCTACTCATCCCACTGGCTCCTCGATGCCACAGGGGTATCACAGTTTCAGTGACGGTGCTTTAACCATTGTTTTCAACCAAGCTTCCAACCTCAGACTGTCTAAACCTTCTTCTGCCTGATGAGTGATTGCTCTATTATAATAAGTCAAACCAGCTGAGAAAGAAGATGGGCGAGATGAAGACCCTGAAGGCCTCGAACACCAGACAGATAAAGCACAACAGTTCTGAATGTGTGGTTTCTCCAATGCCTTTAATTAAGCCTTCCTTGAGGTTCCTGAGTTCCAGGCACATTTTCAAGACTGACAAAGCATGATTCAGGAGGGGAGTGGAAGAGCAAAGAGGATTCTGCCAGACAGGCTCATTCTCCCAGATGTTCATGGCCCGCCTTGTGAGGTAATCAAGGACAGCTGAAGGCTGGGGCAGGGCACTGCCCACACCCCCCAAGGACTGGTGTGCGGGGGCAGAAGGAATGGGGAGCCGGGGAAGAACCAGCACTGCCCCTTCCCCCCACCAGAACAGCAGTACGTCTCTGGGAACCGTTATTTCTATCAAAGTGTTAAGCTTCCCGCTTTCCAACAGTCCAGTTCTAATTTCAAGGTCCACTTAATTCTGCATCAAGCAATTACTGATATACCCAGAAGCACCTTGTCTCCAGAGTTAAGCATATGGTGAAGAACTGAGACCTACTGGTATCCATTATGGAAGCAGCACGGATGCCAAGCCGATTAAAAATGCTCAGGCTCCCCACACAACATGCCGGGTGAGTGACAGCCCCTCGACAAGGCCAGTCGCAGAGTCTGCCAAAACAGTCTGTGCTGCGTTGGGGCCCACATGGTGCGCTGAGAAAACAGTTCCATTTCTGGTATTAAATTCCCACACTGACCCGAGGACTTTGCCGTGAGCTCAGCAGGAGCGCACCATCCAATTTACAGCTCCGCTCTCTGGAGCCTCGAGTGCCAGCCCCTGGCAGAGACGAATGATGGTCAACCCCTCCAGCTCATAAATTATGCAAAGGCAATAAATGCACTCAGCAAACAGCGCCGAACGTTTGCCGAGCCTGGCTCCTGACACACTCTGTAAAGAGCCAGAAGCTCGACACATACAAGAGGTCTATTCCACTCATAAAGGGGGCTTGTTGACAACCCCAGACGGAAGGCGGGCCACGGTCCTAAGGAGTCTTTCTGCTTGGCTGGCAGCGGTTTATGGGCCTGCTTTATGAAAAAGGGAGGCTGTTTTATAGAGTCGGTGTGGGGAGAATTCACGGTCTCAAATTCACATTTAATACACTGGACGGCTTTCACACCCTGAGTTCAATACGCTGTGGATTTCTAGCCAAATGATTCTTGGTCTTGAAAGGTTAAAAGAAGAAGTGTCTGCTCCCCGCTCCCTAGATACCCACTCCAATTTATGAGAGTTCACGTGGAGCCACCTCCTGATGCAGGTTTACGTTCTGCGTGGGGCTGGGAAATGGAAAAGGCATGTCAGATGCAGAAACGGGGTCCCAGCTGATTTGACCATTTTAAGCATTTTGACATCGGGTCCCATACTGGTTTATTAGCAAACAGGTTGCACACTAACAACCAGGGGACAGAGTACTCTCCATGACTAGATTTCAAAGCCCTTTGTGAACAGCTGAAAACATTTCCCTCCATTTAAAAACCCAGGAATGAAACGGAACAACCAGCTCTGAAGCCCTCTGCCTTCAGACAAAGACATGACCCCAACCCACTAAAGACAAAAGAGGGAAAGAGGAGGCAGGAAATCCAAGCCACATGCCTCGCAGGCAGAATTAGAAAGAGACTAGCTCCCAACCTGAGCACCTCCAGGCATCCCAGCCCATCAGCACCCAACTTCCCCTTCACCTGCTCTTCCCTCTTGTTTCCCAAATTAAAACCGAACCTTCAGAGGCAACTTCTCCCTTTCCCAGAGAAATTCCACCTCTTAAACTCTGCAAGTAACCAACCAACACCCCCACTCAATATTTTCTCCTTTTGAAAATTAATACATACTTGTTAAATACATTTTAAAAAATCACCCATAAGCCTACCATCCACAGATAAACACTGTGGACATGTTTGCACGTTTCTTTCAAGTCTTTCCTCCATTCATTCTCTCCATCCTTCACTCACAGATTTTAGGAAAAGAAAATGAAGTCGTACCATTTTGTAACCTGCTTTGTTTTCACATGCTAAATATTTTAGTTTAATGAGTAAAATTTACCCAGTAAAATCACATTTTTGAAAAGGCTGCACTGTATCCGCTGTATGGGTTGTAAATAATCTAGTAAAAAAATTCCCTAGTGCTGGCTATTTGGACTGTTTCCACTGAACATCCTGGAATCTCTCCCTTGTACACATTCACCAATATTGCTCTTTCCTAGACTCTTTCCATGGCCCTTCCTTTTCTGCATATTCTTTAATGTCATTGTCTCCCTAGAGCTGCATTTGTGGGTCTATCATTTCTGTATGATTACCAGGGGAGTCCTTAAAGATTCCCTGGGTTCCACCTACCATGTATATGCTGAGACTAAAAAATCTCTATGCCTACCATTTGCCAGTTATGGGGCTTTGGGAAAGTTATTTAAACTCTTCGAGTCTCAGTTTGCTTATCTGTAAAGTGTGGGTAACAATGGCATTTCCCTCTTAAGAAAGTGAGACTAAAATGAGTTAATACATGTAAACAACTTAGACAAGGCACAGTACGTGTAAGTGTAGACAATTGATGTTAACTATCATTAACTAATGTTTTTTGTTTGTTATACTCCCTGCCTGAAACCCTATAAACTCCTCAGGCTCAAGTATCCACCTAAATGCGAACTCACCAGCTTCTGCTCACCCCATACCTGCCCCTCTCCCGTGCCGGTCTTGGTAATGACATCACCATGCAGTCACTCTGCTGCCCAAGTGAAGAGTCTGGTCATCATCCTTGACTCCATTCTTAAGCAGACATATCTCCTTCTCTTACCCCGCAGTATCAATTCTGTTTTCTAAATCCTCCCCATCTTCATGGCCATGGCCACTGCTTTAGTTCAGACTTTTATTTTACCATGTCAAGGCCCCCATGACTGCTTCACAGGGCCTAGGTTCTCTTTCTTTTCTAATCCAAGTCCTTACTGACCAGAATGGATTTCCTAAATTTCAATTTGATCATGACACTTCCCAGGGCCTAGAGGCCAATGAAAACTCATTACACTATTTCTAACTCTCCCATTCCCCACTTTTCACCACTCCTCCAACACAGTGCTTCTCAAGCTTTCTGTAGAGGACCTTTTGTTTTTGTTTTCTTTTTTTAAATTTATTATATGCTGTAGACCAATACTTTGTAAAATATAATAAAAATTAATTGCTAGAAAAATGAAAAAGAAAAGCAAAGACAAAAATATGTTATTATTAGATTTCAGAGATATAAAATTATTCTGTTGAATTGCCAAAAAAGTTCTCAAATGCTTACTTTCAACTGCTATACTAACCTCGCAGCAGATTAGTTACAAACAGCTCAAGGTCTGGCCTCAGTCTGCATCCACACTATCCTAACACATCCCTTGTTGCAGCCACACCTCAGCACGCTCGATCACACCCTCAGGCCTTCCCATCTCTGCACTTAACAATTTCCTCTGGCTGGAATTCTGTTCTTCCAAGTTTCTAGGTAAAATCCTTTAATTCACCTTTAAATACACAGTTCCCTCTATGAATCTTCTAATACTCTTAAAATTAACAATTCTTAGAATTCCAATTTTCTTCTTAGAACCAACTGCTTCTGTCTCCATCCCTTACAAAACTGTATTTCCACTGTTGGCCACAACAGCCTTCCCTGCTGGAGTGTGGGCTCTGTGCAGGTGAGGGCAGCGCTGGGTTCATCTTTCTCTAGGCCTTGAGATACAGCAGATGCTCCGTCATACTGACACATCCATCTCTCTCGTTTTTAGAATTCCTGATTCCACACAGCCTAAGCAAACTACGTAATTCAAAAGAAAGAAGGCATAGGAAACACTGACTAACTTGTCTACTTCATACAATGGGATGCATGTTTGTACACTGGGCAGGGTTAAAATTCTTAGCAAAGTCAAGAGAATTGGGGCCCTAAAGAAAAGATTTTTCCATTAAAAGGCCCAGGCTTGGGCCTTTTAGACATGATCATTTTATCGTACTTCCTCAAAAGCAAACATTTCTTGCTTCCCTTTGGGAATCTCAATATCTGTGTTTCAAGACTCCGATCCAAATCGGAATCAGTTAAGGTCTGCGACACTTCTCTGCCTCATTCAGAATGAAGGAACAAGATGGAATTCCAGGGACCTTGTGATGGAATGCATTCTTAAGCAGAAAGTGGCAATCATTGAATATATCACACACAGTGACATTGAGGAGGGCATTGCGCTCTATTCTGCTCAATGGACCTTGCTGGAACAGTTATTTCGTATCACAAATCCATTTATCATTGCCACCCAAGATGTCAGGGCTGAACACCATTGCTGAACAAAGTTATTTTATTCTTCTTTCTGCCTAAAGGAAGTGAGAGGAAAATGAGGGAGAACCCCCAACTTGTACACTACAGCACCTAACATCAAGTACAATTTCACTTTGCTGGTAACAAAACAAATCGATTCCCCTTTGGGGCAGGTGGTTTATCTAAGACATAAAGACATCCCTCACCTAACAGCAATTTCAGAAGAAGCCACCTGCAGAAAACACGACACTCATTTTCTTATTTAAAGAAGCCAGGTAGCAGTACGGTGACTAACAACACATCCACCACCATCTTCCCACCGGCCCGGTTCCTGTACGTGCAAAACTGGGCAGCCATTCAGGGCCGCAGACGGCAGCTCTGACCTTGTCTCCCTGCTGGCACTCCACAAAGCTCTCCTTCCACATTGCTTATGTTGCTCTCATATTGGCTTTGGACTGTAAGTAAAATTTAAAACTACTGGGGCCCTAGAAGAAAAAAAAATATTTTAATCTTGAAAATGGTTTGAGGTTTCTCACTGTAAAACGACGCCATTGGCCCGGCTTCCCCTGTAGCTCCACGATAACCACGTGTGATCAAGTAACACAGCTCAGAAAAAATAAAAGCCTGATCAAAACAGCAATACGTTAACAGATGAGTATAAGCTTCTGATATTCACAATATGAGCACCTCTGAAAATGATACAAGGGCTATTAACCTTCAGCTGTTTAGGAGGCAAAAGGGAGAACAAACTTTCAGAAGCTCCTGGAATTCTGTACTGGTAACCTTTGCATTCCTATTGGGGGACTTCTCAGAATCCGGAGTTTTTGCAAGTTCTCAGCTTGAACTGGCCAGCACTCAAACAAGCAATGTGATCTGAGGGGGCTTATTTTCCCTCCAGGGTCTTAGATGATCACACATTCTCATTCAATAAATAATTCTGAAGTGCCTACTATGTGCCAGGTTCATTCTGACCGCTCATTAGAAGTACAAATATATTGCAAGAAATCAAGTTGTCCAACCTGAAGTTTTCCAGCCCACAAGTTAATTTTCAATATTTTTTCCCTTTTGTCACTTGGAAATCCAGTCATAGTTCATAAAACAATTTATATGCTGTAAATTTAACTTAGCTCATTAAAATATCGTGGGGTTTTTGGAAGTATAGGGAAAGAAGTGGGTATTTCACAAATTTTTGGAGCGTTCAGCACTTTTTCTCCCTTAGGAGAATGGAAGTCACATTTTGCCAGGTATAAACATACATAAACCCCAAAGATGAAATTTACTTAAAACCCAGAGCTCCCAAGCCTCAGTGAGTGCCAAAATGAGAAAAATGAGTTTCTTGTCCAAAGGTAAAACTGACAGTCTAGGGCCAGGTGATTTGTAAACCATCTCTTTTAAGATTAGGCAACAGATCCTTTCCCTTTTTGTCATTGATTTACTGATTCTAAGTCATCAATAGCATTAATCCGTACCTGCCTGGGGACCTATTACAAACGACTTTGAAGACGGTGTGAAGGAAGAGTTTATTATGAGACCACAGTGTTATTACCAAGGAGACCTCCTCTGCTATCTTCTTTGGCAGGGCTCTATTTGTGACCCCCAGTAATGCTGCAATTTGCCCTCTCCAGATCATAGTTGCTTGCTCCTTTGGGTGGGGCCTGAGCCCCCAAGGTTTGCTTCCACTAAAGCCTGGTTCTCTTCAGAGTCCTGTGTGAGGTAATAAAGCCCAAATTTGCTGATGAGGAAAAAGGAAAAGTATGTTATGGGTTAAAATAATACAAGAGTCGATTTTTTCCGCTGTGTTGTGATCCATAGAAATCACCCTGAGCCTTTTCCCTTTCTTCTCTGCCTGGGAAGCCAATTGCTTTGATTGCAGTGATATGAGCTAGCTAAAATGACTTGCCCTTGCTTGTGAGGCAAATGGAACATGCTAATAGAACTTATCGCATTACCCGATGCAGAAGTGCCATAGCTCATTACTTTAAGATAAAAGGATATCATTGCAGACGGCAAGCAGAATTGACTTTCTGAGGCCCGACTTGATGATGATTTAATCAACTGCTCTCTTTCACTTCTCATCTCTGCGCCTGTCGGTTTCACAGGTGCCGTTAAATGAGACACTCAGAAAGTGAGCGGAGGGAAAGAAATTGCTGTCATTACTTTTCAAGAAAGGAGGTATGCAAATTTTCGACAGAAAGATTGCGTCCATAATGGGCCTGGTAAAATACAAGGATCATGCTTGACAGGTGAGGGCAAGCCATTTGTATGTCCTTAAAGCAGAGCAACCTTCCTCGTTTAAGAAATGTGCTCAGTAAGAGAAACTACAAATGAGAGGACTGACGGGGCCAGGGGAGAGGTGGGGTGGGACCTCATGGGGCTGGCCTGCACTCTTCTGAGTTCTAGAAAGGGGGAGGGTGCTTCAAGTATTAAGGAAGTCAGAGCCAGATGAGCACATAACAAAGCCTGGGTGCCCTCATTCTGGAACAAAATGCTGGCTGACAAGCTCTTGAAAGACCATCTGACTCTGCTTCTTCTGGAACTGTGGACCCAGGTGGCCTGGGTTCGAAACCTGACTCCACCGCATGTACTCTGTAGGACCTCTGGCAAACAACCTGCCTTTCTGTGCCTCAGTTTCATTATCTATCAAATGGTGCTTTTGATAGTATCGACCTCATGAGGTTGTTGAGAGCATTCACTGCATTAATAAATATAATAATACACAATAAATGGAAAAGGGATTAGAACAGTGCTGGACAGGTAGGAAGCACTCAATAGATGTTAGAGATCATTCGTTCATTCACTATTCAAAAAGACTGAGATTTTTCTTTTAAGAGCATGTGTGCCAGGTGCTAGAAATCTAACGGCTCTAGTTTAGACAGAATACAACCCTCCACTGACATCACATGTCGAAGCCTTGCTTCCTGGCAGGTGATGAGTTCCTCAGAGAGCAGTCTGGTGTCCCTGGTACCATCACAGGACCTAGTGTAGTCTTCAGGACCCTAAAATATGCTCAACAACCATTTGATGAGGTATGGATTCCTCCTGCCTCTGTCCCCCTGCTCACTTCACATGTCCCACATTTCCGGTGGAGCTCCAGCTCTTCGCGGAAGCTCCTGGTAGAGGAGGAAACATTTCTGTGTTCTGCAGGGAACCTCTGGTGACCACCAGGCGCCCTAGCCAGGGGAGAAGTGGTGCTGCCACTCTGCAGACACACCCTGGCTTGACTCACCTTCAGGAGGGCAGAATGAATGTGAATAGATTAAATGATCAGGGTAGTATGAACAGAGGTGTTTTTTTCATCCACTTGCCTTCAATAGTTGTATTTTCGCCAGCACTCAAAGTAAAAGCATCTGTCCTAAAGTGCCTGTAACTCGGAGTTCTTCTTCCCTAGGTAATGAAGCTGCTGCGGACTGGTCTTCCTCCCAGACCCTAAGGTTGTGAAGCGCTGTGCGTAGCTCCTGCTTTCCATGCTAAGTGGGACTGCAGGATTCAATTCCCTGCCTAAGGGACACTGACGACCTCAGGCAAAAAAAAAAAAAAAAAAAAAAGACAGCAAGAGGAGGATCCACAGCAGAAGAGCAGCTCTGAGCTGTCGGAGTTGGAAAAGCCTGATTCCTGAAGTACATCTCATGTCTTATCCCTGCAGCATGGCTATTCCTGGTGGGGTTCTCCCTGGGAACTATTTCAAAGCATTGCCCCCTAAAAATGCCAGCCAGCAGCTACCAGCCATTACAGAGGAACATCCTGACAACAGCCCTGGGAGGACAGTGCGACGATCCCTCCTGTTTTCCAGATCAGAAGTTAAGGCTTCCAATGGCAAAGGCAGTACTAGAACCCAGTTCTATCCCCCCAAATCCATGTAGCCAGCAAATACAAGGCACCACCACTCTCTCTCATGCACTATACAAAGGAACTACTTGAAAAATATCTTCCCGATTAATGGCTTGGCAGAGGGTAAGCAGGGGCAAGCTGAAACTAAAGTGGCTGCGATGACCGTAAGCAGCAGTGAACGCAGCCCACCAGCCATGTCTCCCCCCAACCCTGGACACTCTCCCTTAGGAGCAGACCTCGCCTGGAACCCGCCCACAGGAAGTGCTCAGGAAGTCTGAGGCTGACCTGGGGTCCAACCCTGAGCCCTCCATCTAGCAGCCATGCAGTCTTGGGAAAGGTTCTTAACATCTTGGAGCCTACCATCTTTTTTAACCTGTGAAAGGGGATGATACATTCTCTATAAGATTTCTGTGAGAACTGAATGAGTTCAAGCACATGAAAGCAGCCAGAGAGAAAAAAAAAATTCAAGTTTTTTTGTGGGGGGCAGGGGGAGATAATTAGGTTTATGGAGGTCCTGGGGATTGAACCTAGGACTTGTGCATGCTGAACACGTACTCTGCCACTGAGCTATACCTTCCCCTGGAGAGAAAAAAATTTTTTTTCAGATTCCTTAATTTTTTAAAAATTGAAGTGTAGTTGATTTATAGTATGATGCTAGTTTCAGGTATACAGCATAGTGATTCAGTTATACATATTCTTTTTCATAATAGGTTATTACAAGCTATTGAATATAGTTACCTGTGTATATATAGTATGTCCCTACTGTTTACCTATTTAAAAAGAATTTTATTTATTAATGTTTTTGGGAAGGAGGTAATTAGGTTTATTCATCTACTTATTTAATGGAGGTACTGGGGCTTGAGCCCAGGACCTTGTGCATTTAGGCATGTACTCTCTACCACTGAGCTATACCCTTCCCCCCCCAATCTATTCTATATATAAGTTTGTATCTGCTAATCCCAAACTTTTGATTTATCTCCCTCCCCTTTCCCCTTTGGTAACCATAAGTTTGCTTTCTAAGTCTGAGTCTGTCTGTAATAAGTTCATTTGTGTCATTTTTTTGATTTCACATATAAATGGTATCATATGATATTTATCTTTGTCTGACTTACTTCACTTAGTATGATAATCTCTAAGACCATTCATGTTGCTGCAAATGGCATTATTTCATTTTTGTGGCTGAATAGTATTCCATTGTATATCTATGTACCACATTTCCTTTATTCAGTCATCTGTCAATGGACATCTAGGTTGCTTCCATATCTTGGTTGTTGTAAATGGTGCTGCTATGAAAATTGGAGTGTACATATCTTTTCAAATTAGAGTCTTCTCTGGATATGTGCCCAGGAGTGGGGCTGCTGGATCATACAGTAACTCTATTTTTAGTTTTTTAAAGAATCTCCATACTATTTTCCATAGTGGCTGCACCAAATTACAGTCCCACCAATGAAGTAACAGAGTTCCCTTTTGAGAGAGAAACATTAATAGTTTTTTTTCAACTCTTTCCTGAAAGATGTTATATCACACACAGAAATGAGGTAACTTAATAGTTATTTAAATGTTGGGCTGGATATTCATACCATTTTCTTGCCAGAGGGAAAATCATATTCTGTAAGGGTTTCTGCTTGGGAGGTGTTTGAAGACTTGATACTATGCTATACAAAAACAGAAACAATAGTCCAAAGAAGCAAACAAAAACAGAAACTATCATTCCCTCTCAAAGAAGAAAACAAAAGGAATCTTTCTGGTACCACATGGTTTTATTTCACAGATAAAATAGCAACAAGGCAAGACACTTTAGAATTCAATTTTCTAAGTGTTCCTTTCAGTTCTTGATGCACATTTTTTGGAGGTTAATATAATTTGGACTTATTCTTCAGCCAAATAGTCACTAACCCTGTTTATAGGGAATAAAGTAAAATGCACAGATCTAATATTTGCCATCTAAACTTGTAGGTTATGCGTAGTAAAACAATGACTTGTGGGCTTTGACATTATTAAGACTTTCACTCAAGTCCAAATTGGCAAAATAAATAATTGGATAGATAGAATAAATATCAAAAAACATCAAGTGATTACTGGTACCATTAGGAAGCCAGCCATTTTGGAATCTGTCCAGAGATCTTGACCAATCAGAATTAGGGGCTACCTGGATAGTCCTTTGCACAGGGTTTATTTATATATAAGGCCTATTTAAGGATAATCTAATGAACTCAGTCAACAGAGTAACCCTGGGAAGACATCAAATTCCCTAAAGCATTAACTTTGGCAACTGCAAAAACAGGGATTAGTTGAGAGAATATAACTAAAGTGCTTGTCACTTAGTAGGCACTCAGCAGTCCAACATATGACATCCACCCTTCTGGGACATGTGGAAATTCCTGTGCCTTCGCTCCTATGTATGCAATTCTCTGGCCATTATGTCAGCTGTTGGTTCTGGTACCTCCAACACTGTTTCCCAAAACGTATCTCAGAGTTCGCTATATCCCACTCTTCCTAAACCTGGCACTTAGTAGGTGCTCAATAAATATGTGCGAAAGAATAAATTCATAAATTACATGAGCAAAACATCTCAGGGAAAGCATCACAGCAAGTGTTTAATTGAGGAGATCAATACATAAACAAGAGTTGACGGAATGGCTGCTAAGGTGTCTGGAAGTGGTGGGTGTCTTAATGTATCCATGAGAAACACATGAACATAATTTCTAGGTAAAAGCGAGTCCTAAAAAAACACAGCATATTCTTATAAAAATCCAATTTTAAGGTTATTCTTTTAAGAAAACCAGGAAACTCAAAATCCTAAAGTTATTTCTTCTTACATTTGACTTACTTCAAGCCAATGAAAGAATTGGAATGGAACAGGAAAAGGGAACATGGAGCCCTCATACTGCTGATATATAATGACCACATTATCAACTTGCCACCAATCAGATTTTTTTGTTTTGTTTTCAAAATGCAAGATAGTGTGACAGATGACTGACTGGATAAAGAAGTTGTGGTATATTTATACAATGGACTACTACTCAGCCATAAAAAAGAAAAAATGCCATTTGCAAGAACATGGATGGACCTACAAATTGTCATTCTAAGTGAAGTAAGCCAGAAAGAGAAAGAAAAATACCATACGATATCACTCATATGTGGAATCTAAAAAAAAAAAGAGAAAAAAGAGGACAATAATGAACTTATCTACAAAACAGGAACAAACTCACAGACATAGTAAACAATCTTATGGTTACTGGGGGAAAGGGAGTGGGAAGGGATAAATTTGGGAATATGAGATTTGCAAATATTGGCCACTATATATAAAAATAGATAAAACACAAATTTCTTCTGTATAGCACAGGAAACTATATTCAATATCTTATAATGACTTTTAATGAAAAAGAATATGAAAATGAATATATGTATGTGTATACATTACTGGGACATAGTGCTGTACACCAGCAACTGACACATTGTAACTGACAGTACTTCAAAAAACAAAAGAGTAAAAAATTTTTTGTAATTAAAAAAAATAAAAATAAAATGCAAGATGGTGAAAGTGGATCTAACAGAATAGAAATATGGCTGGAGGCAAACTGACACACAAACATTAGAAGGTGACCCAAGGAGGACTGAAGGCACGTTGGACTGCCATCCCCTAGGACCCAAGCCCCGATTCCTCTTCTTCTTTTTATTAGGTACCTCCTTTTGCCCCTGTTAGAAATCATTATTTTCATAACTATACCTAACAACAAGTCTGTATTTTTGGATGGCTTGAAAATCTTGTCTTCCATATCATAAACAAGGAAGGGTAGGATTACTATAAATTATCTGCAAGAAAATACAAATTGCCAAGATAAAAATACCCACTGGTCTGCCAGTGTCAAGTTTCCTGTTTTGACATACTATATGCAGTAATTTGGTATCCACAATCTCTTATTAGAAAATGAATGTGCTATTTTTCTGAATGCTGCAATTACAATAATTGAATTTAAAATGGGGATTGAGTTTCTCCATTTGGAGGAAAAGAATAATTGTGTATTTCTGATTAAAATCATGGGGACTGAAAAGAGGTTGTACAAATTCCAGCTTCAGTCTCCCTGAGTGACTCCTCGTCAGGCCAGAGAAAAGAAACACTCACGTGCAGAGAAATGGACCAGCACCGCAGCAGCAGGCACCGTCTCTGGCCTCATCTGCTTTGTCTCCTGGATTTCAGTCACAACGCCCCCGTGACACAGGCAATCAGAACACCACGGCATGGTGACATTTTCAATGGCAGCCATGCTGGAGTTCCCCACTGTGTCAAAAATTAAGAGTTAAAATGCAAGGAAAACAAACATCTCCTCGTGTTGAAAATGCCTGTCCCCTTTTAGACTGCCAACATTTTGGAGCAGTTTTTACTTCTTCATTATAGGACTTCTCCTATGGGTGGTGGAAAGAGAACAGCAGAAGGAGAAGGGGAGAAGGGAATTAATACTATTTTCTGAAGGATTCGCTTCTTTTGTTTTACCAAAAAATTACATAGAAAGCCATCTTTAAGGTTTGAATGTAAGAAAGGAAAAGGGATGAAGAAAGAGTTGTATCTTGCCTTTGGAATGCCTTTTTATTTTCTATTTGATTGGTACCGTTCAGTCCTCTGAAATCCCCATTTATTCAAATGTGATGGTAAAATTTAGTCTCACAAGTCTCCCTAAATGTTCCTTAAAACATAGCTTCTAAAGGAAAAAAAAATTTTCCAGCACAAAGTGAGTCATAGATTGTCTCTTTGTACCACTATTCTTTTTTAGTGGCTTTACCGAGATATAATTAACATGAACACACTGCCCATATTTAAAATGCACTATTTGATATATATATATATATATATATATATATGTATACATCTATGAAACCATCACCACAGTTAAGAGAGTGAACACATCCATTGCCCTGAAAAGTTTGTGTGCTCCTTTGTTAATCCCTCTGTCCCCTCCCTGCAACCACTGATCTGCTTTCTGTCACTATAGATTTGTTTGTATATTTTCTAGAGTTTTATGTAAATGGAATCTTTTTGTCTGGTTTCTATCACTCACTGCTTACTATTTGGACGCCTAATTAAAAAGGGAGCTTCCTAGCTCCAACGTGGAAGGCAGCCCTAGGAGGCTGCCTTGGCCAGGGTTTTACTGTCATCCCCCAGGAATAGGACCGATTATTTGGTCTTACTTTATTCTTAGGCTTTATTATGTACTTCAGTAATCAATAAGCACTTCTATGGCAGAGGGTTTATTCTACCCTATAAATCCAAGGAGGAGAGAATGATATTAAGACATCAGTATGGATGGGCTCTGCTGCTCTGTAACACTACGAGGAGAACGCGAGCAACAGATTTAAATCTAAGAAGGTTACAGAGCAGTCACAGCTCCTGGCTGGATGGCAGGGATCGTAAAAGACTCAGGCAAGATCTACAGCAATGCACTGTGAACCACTGGGACTCCCAGAGCAAAAACCCAAACTGAACAGGCCTGCTGGTCGTCTCCCCAGAAAGAATTATAAGCACTGGCTGGAGTGGAATGTGAAGAGCCCCTCTCAAAAATCCAAAATATTTCTTAACAGAACAAATAGTGACTGCAGGCTGACTGTACAAAGCCTTGCTCTGCTATGTAGGAAGAAGCCTACTTGATAGTCGACTGCAGTCCCAGGAGGCTCTTAATTCTCTCTCCTGCAACTCCTGGCCCCAGGGCTCTGCGGTAATGATCACTGGAGCATCTTTTCTCTAGCCAGCCCTTGGAGACTCATCCTTCCTTTCAAAAGCAGAGAGGTCAATTCATGGAAAAGGAACTATAAATGGCTAATAAACATATGGGGAGAAAATGTTCAACTTCATTGGTCATCAAAGAAATGCAGAGTAGAAAGAGATATATTTCTTTTTCATCTATCAAATTAGAAAAAAATGTAAATGCTGATCCATGATGTTGACAAGGTTGTGGGAAGGCAGACACTCGTGCACTTGTGCAGGAACGTCAGTGTTCTATTCGGGAAGTAATTCTGCAACACGCATCAAAAGACTTAATGCTTTTCATACTATTCAGCTCAGCTCTTCTTTCTGATGTATCTATCCAAAATGGAACAAGAATGTCTATAAGAATTTGTTTACAAATTTCATCATGCAGTTAAACGAATCCTATAATACATTATTTATATGGCTGTTGTCAACACATTGGAAGGGACAGGAAATATGCTATTATACACTTACATACATTCTCTTTTTAAACTTACGACACCTCCCAAACCCCTCCCACCCCCATTGGGCTGGATTTAGTATTCCAATTACTAAACTGAGAGTGAGGATTGAAGACATTAAGTTACTTGCCAAGAGTCACACAGTGTAAGAAGAGGCTCCAGGCATTTGAACCCAGGTGTTTCTAAATTTCTGGATAAATTCAGTACACAGACTCCATGAACCTAAATGTCCCCAAAATGGGAAACAGATTGATGTGCCAATGTGGTGCTCACCCATAAAATAATGTTCCTAAGAAATTTTACTAAAAAGGGAAAAATGATCATGGTCATAGAGAAGTTAAAATAGAAATCCTAGAAGTGATCTTGGGTGAGTCACATACTCGCAGGTTCAATTTTATTTTTTCATCAGTAAAATAGGGATAACAGTTTCTGCCTCTCAAGGTAGAGGTAAGGAAATAATTCATGAAAAGTGCTACTTTTATTGTTACTACTGCAATTAAAGAAGCAAGATGCCTTTAACTATATGTATGATATTACTCTGAAATTGCTAAACATACACAGAGGAAGAAAAAAAAAAGGCTGGAAAAGATGTACCAAGTGTTAATACCATCTATGTCTGAGTGATAAAGAGTTTGGATTATTTTTATTTTCATTTTTAAATTTTGGTAACCTTTAAATCTTTTTAGTAATGTTAATTTTTAGTTAGAGGAGAAAAAGACACACATATGCACACACATACAAAAGGTCACCCACATGATGGGGTCCCTGGGGTCCTGATGGGTGCTAGTCGAAAGGGGTCATTAGATGGCAAAGAATAATCTCATTTCATTATTTTTCAGAGCAAAATATTTCTCCGTTCAGAGGCCTTTCCTGCATTTTTGTGGTCCAGCATGTCTAGGCGAGGACTTCTGCTGTCCAGCTCACAGTCTCTGTCTGGATTTGGGTTCTTACACGTAACTACAGTGCTTGGGTAAATTATTTCACCTTGCTGTGGCTTTGTCTCCTCATCTATAAAATGGGAATAATAACATGTAGCTCTTAGATTTGTGTGAGTACTAAATGAGAAAATGATGGCATTTGGGGGCATTTAACATAATGCCAGGTCATAGTAAATGCCCAATGAATGGTGGTCATTGTCATTGTCATCATCATCAAGTCATCATGGGTAGTATTTAGGCTGGTCCCTTTTGTCCTGGGGTGGGGGATGACTATGGTACTGCGAAGGTCAGCCCCACGTTTGGGTGACAGGTTCCATCAGTACAAGGACCCCCAGCACTTCTACTGTACCATCCAAACCCAGGGAGACCAGATGATCTTCAGCCTCCAAGGAGCCTGTTTCCTTTACAGGCGGTGCCTTGGAAGGAGAAAAGCTGGCCAAACAGTGGCGGTGAAGCAAAGTGTCAGAGCTAGTAGGTGAGAGAGGAAAAGCGTGGTCACAGGGTCCTCCAGGCATTACGGTTTGTCTAACGTGCCCTTCAAGATAGGAGAGAAGCAGATGGTCATGAGGAGAGGCCCCAGGCTCAAAGGTTTCCATGGGATCAAAGCAACAGAAGAGTACACCTCCAGTCTGCCCACCACCCCAGGCTGAAAAGCTAATCCTTCCCAGTTCAGAGAAAGCACACAGAAGGCAGCTCGCGCCTGTCTCCCTTTTGGAGAAACAGCTATTTCCAAAGCTTCTGAACCATACTCCACTGTGCCTTGGAAAAGGAACATGTAAGTAACGGTTTGCAAGCTGCCAAGAGCGTGGGCTTCACAGCGCACATTGCAAAGCTCACGCCTGTCACCACAAGACGACAAGTGTGCTCTCCACGTCTCTCTCTCCCCTTCTAGATCTTAAAGGGTTACGCCTGGAAATTGCCTCGCTGTGCTTCTGGGACAGTATGAAGGATGACTGCCATTGCCACGGTCAGCTATGACAGCGCCAATTTGATGTGCTGCCATCAAGGGCCTTCTAAGAGCTGAGCGCCCTGATGGTTTTGTGATGCGAATAGTCACATTGCAAAATGGTTTTCCTCTCCCGCTGCCTCTGCCTCCATCTGCTGCTGGGCTAAAGGCACAGCCGGCTGCCTGCCTGTCACAGCATGTATTAAAATTAGCTGGGGAGGAGGCACTCAGTTGTGCTAATTACATTTTAATCATTGGAAATGTGTTGGCAAATCAAGCCTTGATTGCCATCTCGGAGTCTGTCTCCTCCAGCAGAGTGGAGGGGCTGTCTGCATTAGGCAGGGCCTGCTGGGCCTTCTCCTTTCACAGAAGATAGACTGGGGGCCCTGCTGGCCCACCACTGAGACCGCTTTGGCACATTATTAAAAAGCCACAAGGCTTGTTTCAAATCATCCCTGTGTGAGGCCCGCTCATTCTCACTTCCCTGGGCATTCTGGCAACTTGGTACTTTTAACTAGAGCTTCAGTGGGCTGCTGCACCTCCTGGGCTCAGAGCATGTGCGTGTCAGAGGTGGGGGCAGGGGCGCGGGAGGCCGCAGTCACGGCTCCTCAGCACCTGGGACTCAAGAAGGGGCCTGCTGGTGCGGGGCACCATCCCTTGGGAGCAGACTGGGACCGCAGCAGGTGCTGCGCTGGCGGGGCTGTCTCAGCATCTGGGCCGAGGCTGTAGGACAGAGAACATCCTTTGTGGGCTGCTGCGGGACCCGCACGGGATTTGTGGGGATGAACATCACTGCTTCTCCCTAGAGTCAGGGAGCCAGTGAATGAAGGTTTCTGTTCCCAGAAGCAAGGAAATCCAAGGACAGCCGCTCTTCAAGCAAGCATGTCTGCTTCTGCTGCCAGCTGCCGGGAGCCAACAGAAAGGAGAAAGCAGCGAGCTTGGGCAAGACTCTTTCAAAAGAGAACCAGCAAGTTGTTGGTTCTGAGTGTATAGTCACTCAGATTAGAAATGCATGCTATTGGGGACTTCCTGTTTCCTGGAGGCCAGTTTCTTACAAAGAAATAGAGACCAAAGAATATAAAATATGAAACAATTTTCCTTCCAAAGTGTGATGGTTGTAGTAGTTACACTGTTGAAGGCTTTGAGTATTAGGTGAAATTACATGCAATCAGGCTGGAAAATGACAGTTTTTTTCTTTAAGTTCTCACATTCTTTCTAAAAATTTGCTCCTGTACCATAAGCTATATATTATTACTATATCTGAAAGAAAATATAAATAAGCAAACAAAAAAAAGAAAAAAAAAAAAGAAATGAGAACCCAATGTTAACATATGAAGGAATCATCCTGGGGCAAAAGAGGTGCAGATCCACTGAGACTGGAGAACCATCCTGGAGTCAGAAAGGGATTCTGGAACACTCATGCAGAGCATGAGGGAAGGGGGATTTCAAAGTCAGGCTTCAGATGAGTCTGCAAACAGCCGGGAAAAACTCACCAGGCCAGGCTGGATGAGGACAGCACCACTCATTTCCGGCCTGGGTTAGGTACAGGCGTTGGTTTCCGTACGTGTGTCTGCGTGTGCGTGCATGTAAGGTTCCAAGGGCCTTCAGAGTGGTCTGATCTACCCACACAAAGCTACTGAGTTGACTCACTTTCTCTGTAACTTTGACACAGGCATAACACAGACGTTCCTCCACTGTCAACAAAAGAGAGGAAGGTGGCTATGACTTTGATGGTGCTGTGACCTTAAGACACTCCACCAAGTGGAGGCCTCCTTGGGGAGAAACTGGGTGGACAGACACAGTGGATGATCAGACCATAAATGGCTGAACCAAAACATTCTTCTGTCAGCAGAAGCAAAACTAATTTAAAATACTGAATGTAGCTTTTCCTAGTCGAGTCAATGACTTTAGATGGTCTAGTTTGCAGTCTCGTGGGAAAAAGCAAATCTCTACAGGTCTGCTAATATCACCACCACACACCCGAATACTGCTCTGAACTGTGCCATGTCACCTGCACACATGCTACCTCATCCCATGCCCAAGACCAAGCTCTGGGCGAGCCAGGCGGGCAGCCGGACTGAATCCTACAGCTGAGATGGCTGCAGGCTCAGAAGGCATGTGCGACCCGGTGAGGCTCCAAGGACCCAGGACCACAGCCTAGGCTGCTCCCCTAGCTTGTGAGAAAGGCGTCATTAGATGATGTGACAAACAGACCTAAGAAGGCCAGAGAAAAGGCTAAGACGGGGCTCAGCTGATGCTCTGTGAGGTGGCAGGTGAGGTGAGCAGACCTCTCTCTAAGGAGTCCAGACTTTTCTCTATGGGCAAAAGTGAGCTCCCTGGAGAAAAACCCTTTCCTCTGGTAATTTGCAGCCGTGACATGACAATGACAATGGCAACACTGCCCCAAATGGTGAGCTCCTTGCTCCCAAAGTGAAGAAGCCCACCACTTTGGACCCGCTGGGAGACTTGGTAGCATCTGGTACAGGTTCTAAAGAAATCAGACCAGAAAGCTGATGAACTAAACCAAGGACTAACTCGAGTAGTGCCATGAGCCCTGGGGCTTCTCCTGAGTACTCACTGGGCCTAAGCTCTACTTCTTTCCTCCTGAGAGCATTCTCTTATTCAGTCTTAGCCCGAGAGAGCAGTGGGACCTCAGTAAATGACAGGCCTTTTCATCATGTGTCAGGACACACATTTCCCTGCCCTTCTTCCGTGCCATACTCTCTCTTTCCTGGGCAGTGAGCAGAATTCTCTATTTCTCACCTCTGAGACTCTCATAATTGTCTCCCCTACTGATAAACCTCCCTCATGACATTTCATTCTGAAGGCCTGTCAGAGGTATGCAGGCTTAATAAGTCTGACACCCAGTTTGTGACCAAGCTACAAATGCCTCTTGCCTCCCACTTTTCCTGGACATGGAGCTGACTGGATATACATGCCCTGACTGCTCACGTGCAAATTCCAATTCCGTCAGGCCCAGTGTGGATTACCCCTCCTAGGAAGAGGTCACTAATTACATGCTCATCTCTACACAAGCTTTGCTGGTGCTTTGATTAAAATGTCTCTCCCCATTCAGTCCTTGGAAAAGCATCACAAATAATCCACAGGCTCTGGGCCCGCTGCTCTACACAATGGGCTGCTGAGCTGAGCTTTAGGGAACATCCGGGAATGGGAAGGTGATGTGTTGACAGTCTTCGGGTGCCATCTATGCTAACTGCTCTATGCTACCTCATTCATCTTTAACCCTGCAGGATAAATAGCATTACTCTTTTATTAACAAACATGGAAAAATTTCAGAAAGGTTATTCAGCTCCTTCAAATTCATATCTGGGAGAACATGACAGAAGACTCCATGTTATTTCCACTTGAAAAGCATTGCATAAGAACAAAAATATTTAAAAAGAAATTGTAGACAATGAACCAATATATGCCAACAAATTAGATAACTGAGAAGAAATGGATAAATTCCTAGAAACATACAACTTGCCAAGACTGAATCATGAAGTAACAGAACAATAAAAAGCAAGGAAATTGAATCAGTAATCAAAAATCTTCCAACAAATTAAAACTCAGGAACCATATGGTTTTATTGGTGAACTCTACCAAACATTGACATTAGTTAAAATTAATGAATTAATTGAAATTAATACCAATCTTTTTCAAACTCTTCCAAAAGACTGAAGAGGAAGGAATACTTCCAAACTCATTTTATGAGGCCAGAATTACCCTGACACCAAAGTTTGGCAAGGACATTTCAAGAAAAGAAAATTACAGACTAATATCTTTGATGAACACAGATGCAAAAATCCCCAACAAAATACTAGCAAACAAAATTCAACAGCACATTAGAAGGATCATATGCCTTGCTCAAGTGGGATTTAACTGTGGGATGGAAAGATGGTCTAATATAAGTAAATCAGTAACCGTGACACAGTAGTAGAATGAAAGATCAAAGTCATATGATCTCAACAGATGCAGAAGAAGCATTTAACAAAATTCAACATCCTTTCATGATAAAAACTCTCAATAAATTAGAGGAGGAAGTACCTCAATATAATAAAGCTCATACATGACAAACCCACAGTGAACATCATACTCAGTGGTGAAAAGTTAAAAACCTTTCTTCTAAGATCATGAACAAGAGAAGGATGCCTTCTTACCTTCCCATTCAACATAGTACTGGAAGTCCAAGCCAGAGCAATCAGGCAAGAGAAAGAAACAAAAGGCATATAAATTGGAAAGGAAGAAGTAAAATTATCTGTTTGTAGATGACATAATCTTACAAACAGAAAACCCTAAAGACTCAGGTACCATTGAAACAGAATAGGGAGCCCATAATAAACCCATTCACATGCGGTCAACTAATTTTTGACAGGGACACCAAGAATACATGTCAATAAATTGTGCTGGGAAAACTGGATAACCACATGCAAAAGAATGAAACTGGGCCCTTATCTTAACCACTCATAAACATTTACTTGAAATGTTTTAAAACCTTAAACATAAGATCTGAAAGTATAAAATGCTTAGAAGAAAACATAGAGAAAAAGCTTGACATTGGTCTTGGCAATGATTTCTTGGATAAGACACCAAAAACACAAGCAACAAAAGCTAAAATAAACAAGTGAGACTCCATCAAACTAAAACACTTAGTTTAAAACACTTCTGCATAGCAAAAGGAACAATAAATTGAAAACATAACCTACAGAATGGGAGAAAATATTTGCAAACCATGTATCTGATGAGAGGTTAATAGCCAAAATATATAAACAACTCATACAACTCAACAGCAAAATAGCAAATAATCCAATTTAAAAATGGGAAAAGGATCTGAATAGACATTTTCCACAGAAGACATGCAAATGGCCAATGGGTACATGAAAAGGTGCTCAACATCACTAATCATCAGGGAAAGGCAAATCAAAACCAAAACAGGGTATCACCTCACAGCTGTTAGGATGGCTATTACCAAAAAGACAAGAGATAACAAATGTTGGTGAGAATGTAGACAAAAGGGAACTTATACACTGTTGGTAGAAATGTGAACTGGTACAACCATTATGGAAAACAGCATGGAATTTCCACAAAAATTACAATTAAAAGTTCTATTTACTAACATACAATCCAGCCTCTGAGTATATATCTGAAGGAAATAGTAGCAGTAACTTAGAGGTATCTGCACTCCCATGTTCACTGCAGCATTGTTCACAATAGATAAGACATAAAAATAAACTCAATGTCCTTGGATGAATGAATGGATAAGGAAAATGTGATATATACACAATGCTTTATTATTCACTCATTAAAAAGAAGGAAATTCTGCCACTTGCAACAACATGGATGAACTTGGAGGACATTATGCTAAGTAGAATAAGCTAGACAAAGACAAATACTGTATTATATCACTTATGTGTGATATTGCATTTATAAATAATATCATCATAAATACATATCAGTATATTTCAGTGGGCATCAATATAAATATAAAAGAAAAAAGCCAATTTCATAGAAGCAGAGAACATAACAGTGGTTGCCAGGATTGAGGGAAGGCATAAGGGAGATGTAGGTCAAAGGCACAAACTTTCAGTTATAAGAACAAATTCTGAGAGTCTGATGAACAGCATGGCAGCTATAGTTAATATGTTACTGTATGCTTGAAAGCTGCTGATGGTAGATCTTAAGCATTCTCACCACACAGACACACATACACAGACTTAACTGTGAGGTGATAGATGTGTAAATAATCTTGATCTTGGTAATCATTATACAATGTATATGTTTATCAAATCATCAAGTTGTATACTTTAAACATATACAATTCCATTTGTCAATTATACCTTAGTAAGACCGGGGAAATTCTGATTAAAAAAAAAAAGAAATTGGACATAGATGACTTTAAAGAGAAATGAGAGAGAGGCATGGAGGAAAGAAAACAAGACACCAGTTGCTCTTCAACCCTCTCTCATGATTACCCTCCAAAGCATATTGTTTCCTACAGTAAACCCAGATCCTTTGTAAAAATGCAAAGTAGGAAACATATTTTTGATGTCTTTTCTGACTCCTACAACTTGTTTTCACATAGCTGCTGGCTCCCCAAGACCTTTTTTTTTGAATTGAGGTATAGCTGATTGACAATATTATATTAGTTTCAGGTGTACAATAGAGTGATACACAATTTTCTTGATACACTATTTTTAAAGGTTATACTCCATTTGTAGTTATTATAAAACATAGGCTACATTCCCTGTGCTGTACAATGTATCCTGGTAGCTTACTTATTTTGTTTGTCATAGTCTGTACCTCTTAATTCCCTACCCCTATCTTGCCCCTCCCTCCTTCCCTCTCCCCACTGGTAACCAGTAGTTTGCTCTCTATATCTGTGAGTCAGTTTCTTTTCTGTTATATTCACTAGTTAAAATACATTTTTTTAGATTCCACATATAAGTGATATCATACAGTATTTGTCTTTCTCTGTCTGACTTATTTCACTAAACTCCCCAAGATGTTTTTTACCAAGATCTCTACACAGGCTGGCTTGCCCCAGAGTCACCTCTGGCTCTAATTCAGACCTTGTTTATCTCTGCTTGACAATCATTTACCGAATACCTCCTCCATTTCAGGATGGAGAAATGAGTAAGACACAGGTGCTACCTGCCTAGAATAATTTATATTCTACGTTGGTCAGATAGTCAGTTTCAGACATCTGGAACACTCACAATTACCTACATATACACGCCTTTCTGAAGATGAGCAAAGATCTGATCCTCACTCATGCCGGCACCTCTGCTGGGAAGAGGACCCCTTGGACGTGTCATCACTGAAGGCAGAGCCTTCTTTCGCTCTCCTCCTAAACTCCCCAGTACTGGCGGCAGTGACAGAGGGGGCAGGGGTGTGGCTTGGACACAAATTACTTTTAATAATTATACACAAAATCTGCAGCTACACAGTAATCAAGATGCAAAGAAAACATTTGATGAGCTGCCAGGATGATTTCAAACTCCCACTATCTAACGGCATGAAAAACTACGTGAGGAGACCGTAGGAGGCTCACTTTAGAATGGTCACATCTTCAAAAGTCATGTCTACCAAAGCCTTTGGTCAGGCTCACCAGTGTCGTTATTCAGAATACTGTTCTTCTATGGATGAATTAACTCATCTTAGATTCCTTTCTCAAAAAGATCCATGAAAAGGACTTACTTACTAATGAAAGGTGTTGAAACCTACATAAAACTTGTTCTATTATTAAACCAGGTACTCTTTGCTGTCCCTAACTGGAATTTCCCGGAAGCTAGAAATGAGAACAGAAGACTATAAGAGCTTCCAACCTTATCTACTCCAGACATGCTGGTACGGTTATCAGGGGATAGTGTGTAGATGGCCCCAACTGTCTTCTTGGATATAAACATCAAAGGAAAGAAATTAATCTTGATTTTCAATAACCCTTGGCAGTGCTGGCTGTTCTGTCCTCTCCCTCTGTGTTCTCCAATACCACCTTATTCGTGCCTCAGTTTAGTGCTTGCCATCTTGTATGTGCTATCTGTTCATATAGTTTATACCCCACTATGGTCTGTGTGCACATAATAGGCTCCCAATAATTGTTTCCTGACTGAGCATTGGTGTCAACCATTGACACTATGAAACTATTTCTGAGTCTATAATTATATTTACTGGCTGTATTGCTTTTGGTATTAATGAGTTTAATAGGTTGACTACATGTTATATTAAAAATTCTCTTATTAGTATGACATGTTTTTCAGTATGTCCAGACAGGTTTTCATATTCTCACGTCACAGGACTTGGTAAGCACTGTGTTTACTCAGGCTGTGCTCATTTACCATCTGCATGGACACCGTCTGTTGGCCGTATTCTAGGCACTCATTTCTAGACTAGAAATTCATATTTGGTAGTAATTCCTCCCGAGGATCATTTTAGTTCCTTTTCTCGAGTCTTGCTCTGTGAGGATGTTCTCGGGGTGACTTGTGCATTTACACTGCACGAGAAATGATGAAGGTGGGCCTGATACTGCAAGTTTGGAGAGGCTGTGGGCACACACTGTCCATCAGTGTTCTTTCACAGAACCTCATTTTGTTCATGGCAGCAATATGTTTAGTAAAAATAATTGATTTCTTTAGCTCCTTTGCATGTAGAGTGACCATTCGATATAATTCTAGGCAATGATGATATAGTTGGAAGTCCCTGGTGAGTGTTCCTTTCTGAATAAAAGGGCAAAGTCTCCTAAGAGAGAGCCTTCTGTATGTCCCAGATTCAGGATGTGAGGTCTGAAGTTGTAGCAGTCACCTTATGACTGTGAGGCAACGTGGGGAAGGTGCTGAGTAGCTAAGGTTCCAGGAGGCATCTCTGAGCTGAAGTCTAACTCCAGACCTCTTTTTATAAGAGACAAACTAACCACCACACTGTTGCTTTCAGCCCAAAGTAATCCCAACTGATAGACCAGATGATGGGTAAAAATAATTAAAATATACCCCAAAACCAAATTATAAGGTTCCCTACAGTGGACTTGTGAAAATAAAGAGTGAGAAGTTAAACATTCACCCACATCCCAGCCAAGAGACATATAATTGTTTCAAACTGCTTCTAACTTCCTGAAGTGGGTCTACTTTAAAAGGCATTCAACTCTCCCTACTCTGAACACTGCTAGAGTGTCCGAGTCAGGAAAAGTCCCTGAGTTCCTTGCACTGGAGTCTGATTTCCCAGTTGAATCAGCTTCTGAATTTCCTTTATGGTTACATGAATAATTTATGAAAGGTGCACCGGATGGAAGATCTTCCAAAGATCCTAACCCCTTTCTCCAACCACTAGGACGTATGAGGCAGTATTTTCATTAGTATAATGCGTGAATAATAAAACATGTTTTTTAGAAGTTTTAATATAACTTTTAACTTATAAATTTCAATATAAGTATTAGCTTATAATCAGAGGCTAAGGCTGTTCTGATTTAACACTTGCATTTGTCTTAAAATAGGTTTTACTCTCCCATTAAGTGCTACTCTAGACAAAATGGCTCCTTATGCAAGCAATGGCCAACCTCTCAAAGCAACAGCACCCTACATGCCTCTAGAAGACACTGTAGGAATGCAGACTTACAGGTATATACACGCCCACACGCACATACACCATATGACAAATCTTGGGGATTTCTGCATATACGAATGTCCACAAAATGACCAAAGTCATGATCTACACTGTCTGGGCCCACACATGTACTGACCAGGTACAAGTCATTTTCATACAAGTCACTATACACACATCAACACATGTACACCAAGTGATAACAAAGACCCCTGTTCAGTACACATAACACTTCAGACTTGCGCGTGTGCGTGCCAACATCATTACGTACACTGAGTGATCAGTCTTCCTCTAGACGTACAAGGTTGTACAAATAGAGTGATAAGCAGTTATACTCATTTTCTCTTTATCAGAGGTGAGAGTATACGTGTAGATGTAGACACACACACACACACACACACGGTAAATCCAGACTTCAGATATTTTCTTTGGTACCTTTGCTGCGAGCCACAGTAGTGCCATAAGGTAGTTAGAACACTAGCCAAGTGGAAATCTTCAGGGCTGTGCACACCACTGTTTCCAAATCTGTTCTTTCATGTGACGTGCCAGCTGAAATTACTTCTACAACATGGTCAGAACCAACCTGGAAGAATTTATAATGCCGCGCGTTGCTCTCGGCATATTTTTGAGAAACATCTAGAGACAGCAGATAATTCTCCTTAGGTTGCAGGGATTGCGAATTCTTGTGCTTGCTGTGAAATTTGTGAGGGCACGTATCTAAGCAGGGAGGCCTGAGAGCACCAAACATGCCTGATGTGACCAGCACGGCGGGCAAAGGAAGCTCACAGCAAGTGCGTGCAAGAGCTTCCTGCCTCCGTAGACACTGGCTCCTAACTAGCTTTTCCCGTTGGTCCCTGGGTGTCACAGCACCTGATTATTTCCACACATTACCAAATGCAAGCAGCTTCCTGCTGACCGGGGAGGGGGGCAAGTAATTTACGGCTATACGCTGTTGACAGAACAGTGATGATTATCGATGACGGTACCCTAAGTCCAGAATGCACCAGGCTCCGTAAGTACCAGATAAATGACAAAAGCTACTGTTTTCAAGGGGTTAAGGGGGTCCTTTCCTGTTGGCTCTGCCTTGATTGGACCTTCCCATCTTCTGCCATTCCTTATTTGTTTTGACCTTTCCCAACGTTTGTCCTCTTACAGGGTAGTCTAGGAATGGCATTCATTCTCCATCCCTCTGGTTTTACCCTCATCTTCATCGTGTGGCTCTCACTGAGCCCACCCCACGAATCATTTTCTTAGCTGCCACTCTAATCAGCACCATACCTGCCCGTTCCTTCCCAACACTGAGAATTTGAGGAGGTGGGGAATTTTTAAGTGCTGCTTTGTTTTCCACCACTGCAGCCTTTGTATTTTAAAATTTCATGCATCTTTCTAGGAAAAAAATCCACTGAGTGCCAATAAACAATCACATATACAAACATACTGACACGCAGGCACAGACACAGCATGGATTTAGGATTCCAGAGTGCGTGGCTTTTATTTGGGGGTGATTCTGAGGTCTTTATCTTTTCAAAAGTCCACTGTCCCTTGTTATGCCATTAGTAAAAAGAACCCAGCAAGAATGATGGGTTGTACTGACCAGCAAGTAGGAGGGTGTGGGGTCACTGCAAAGACAGCTGAAAAAAGGAGCCTGGGAAAGCCTAGCTGCGCAACGTAATTAACAGGGGTGATTAATACAAGTTCTCCCACACAGCATTTGGCTTAAGAGGAGAGGAAGAAGTACTGACTTTCTGATTAATCCTCGAGTTCAGACAAAATTCTATCCACACTTGCTGCCAAATCTACTTGTATCCTATATTACCTCCTCACTGAGCCCGGCTCATGGCATCAGTTTTGCTCTGCACAAGCTGTTAGGAGCTGTAAGTTTAGGAGCCATAGCTGAGTTTCATCAGTGCCTGGATTTTCCATAACTTACTGATATTTGGCCAGCTCAATGGCTGGCATATGCAGAGAGTCCTTGATGTCCATAAGGAGAATGACAACTTAACAAATCAGTAGCTTTTGGGTACTTATGGAAAGGTTGAGAACAAGCCAGCTGCTTCCTCTATTGGAGGTGATGCATGGTTAATTTATTTATTTTAGCATACAGTACACAGATGCGGCCGGGTTGTTAATTTTGCTTTGCTACCAAGAGTTACAAGGTATCAGCTATTGGCTGAGTTATTTGAAATCCTCCCTGGAACACATCAGAATTTTAATTGTTTCCTGAATTTCTGCAACAGAAGAAGAATTGATGTCACTGGAAAACGCCCTGGGTCCCTGCTGACTGCAACTAACTCCCAGTGACTGATTTCCAATTGATACAGATGAGGCCTGAGAGGCGGTGCAGACAGATACACCCACGTGAGCCCAGCAGCCCAGTAATGACTCACAGAGATGATGGGGGGGACCAAACGCTTCTTTCCGACAACTCATCTAGTCCACTGTTCTTCTCAACAGATGTAACCAACGGGGCCCGACATAGATGCTGGCGGGAACAGATGGTGCCGCGGGGCAGCTCTGTTCCCTGCTCCCTGGGCTGGGCTCTGCGAGATGGAGAAAAGGCTAGTGTGTGCTGTGCGCAGGGGGTGGGACAGGCCTGTGTTTTCCAGCAGCAGGTAAAATCCATTTGTCACACCAGCTCCAACCGGGTTTTCAGCACCGAAGTTAATATCTGAAACCAATGAGGCATTCTGTCCCACCGCTGCGGGGAAGCAGGGGGAAGCCTCTCACTAGCTGTGTCCTCTGAGAGGAGGGAGGGACAGAAGAAAGGAAGGGGGTGGGGGGTCAGAGAGGCGGAGGGAGGCCTGGCAAGGGAGGGACACAGATGAAAACGGAGGCTAGGCTTGCAGCGGCTATAAAGGCTTGGCTTTTTTATATTTCTTTTAAAACAAGATGGCAGGCAGAGAAGGGGGAAGGAAAACGATGAAAAGGGTCTTTTCTCTTAAATTCCTTCAGGGGAGGAACTGCCACTGCCACCTAGGCCACTGCCACCACCATGATCACCACGAAAACCATCAACACGCTCCCTCCCTGCCCAAAAAAGAGCTCCGGGAAAAAAACAAGTGCTGTCTTTCTCTGCTCTGAACAGAGTCTCAGCAATCTCATACAAGCGGCTTCTACATATTCACTTGGTCTGAAATATGAACACACACGACAGCAATAAATTTCCACAGCCTCCACCTCTGTGGGCTGCCCAGGTACGTGGCACAGAGAGGATTTTTATGAGCAGGCCTTCAGCTGCCAGGATCCCACCTTCATAAAGAAGAGATTTTAGTCCATTCTGTCTATTTATTTTGTGTAGAGAAATCAAGGGCAATAAACCATGAAGAAATTCACTCTACCTTATTCCATTTCACACTTTTGTCAACCACGCTTTATCGAGTATCTGAATGAATTTTTAATATCATGCCACAAAATGCTCTGGTCTTCTATCATATGCTGGGACTCTATCAATCTGATAACACTTGGGAGTTTTGAGAGATACTCAGCACTGAAGAAAAACAGCTTTAAAGTTTAGTCATTCTGATGGAATGTAAAAGCTTATATCAGTGACAGGTTGACAGAAAAAGCTGTTTTCCTTTCCATTTCACAGACTTCCACGTATGAACGCCATGAAACATGTCAGGACTTTCTCTGAGTCTATGAAGATAGAGATGGCATCTGCTCCCAGTGGGAAGCCCTTCTAACCAGGAATACTATAAAATTTCATGATTCTGAATTCTGACTGACATTCCAAAGGGCAGGGAGGAGGTGTTTACTGTATTTTATAGAACAACATCAATTGCTTGTCTTGGCACATAAATATAGTTTTATGGTATACAATGCCACCTCAAGCATCTTTCCTCTTTCCCTTTATCTCTTACAGGAAAAAAAAAATCACAATCCGTCTGTGTTAACCAAAGAAGTTTCTAATTTTCTGCTGTTGGTCGGAGGGAGCTGATATTTGCATGTTCCCTGAACTATACACATTTTCTGACTTCTTCAGGAAGCTGTTGGCATAAAGGGAGAGGGTTTCCATTGGTTCCAAGCCCAATCTATAGATTTTAAATCACTGCAGGAACTACTGCTCTGATTTTAAACTATGCTGCTGCCCTTTAATTCCGATCGAATTTGGGTAGAAGCAGCAGTGAGAGAAAATGTGCAGGAAACTGGTTTGAGTTACGGTGTTGTTGTCATCTTAGCTAGAAGAGGATGAACCACACTGCCTTGCAATGCATAACAATGACAAGTCGGTGACACACAGCTGTTAATAAACACACCCGAAGGCTAACAGGGCCCCCTGTTTCCTCTGCTTGTGGCCAGAGCTCTGTCATGAGGCACTTCAGATTAAAGATAATGGCAGCACAGCCAGGTCCTTCCAAGTGTTCAGATAAGCCCTGCCTTCTATGCCTGAACCACAGATTTTTTTTTTAAATGCTTAAAAAGCTGAAAGTAGACCCTGATTTGAAAAGGCAGCCTGATACACTTAGTTCACTGATACTAATTATCCCTGAAAATTCCCCTCTGAATGGAAGAGACCAAGGATCCTTCAGAACAAAGAGAACCAACTGAGTATTTCCTAGAAGAATGTGAGCACTGTCATCCCTTGGAGGCCAGAGATAGCGCAAGAACAACCGCCGCATGAGGGAGAAGTCAGGAGGTGCAGGAAACTGGATGGCAGGCTGGCAAGCTCTACTGATGGGAGACTGGGAGAAGGGAAGGAAGGATACAAGAGGAAGAAGACAAAGTCCCCTATGCATTAAAAAATCTCTTTACATATCCCAACAGGGGCAACTGGGGCCGCCAAAGGAGGCAAAAAAAAAAAAAAAAAAAAAAAGTTCTTGGGAGTGGAAAAAAATTACATACTACAAAAACTGTGGCTCTTTGAAGTTCAATCCTAGCCCACAAATATCATTCCTTAGTATTTACTTTCATGAATGGGGGGTGTCATTTTAAAAAAATCTAGAAAGGCTCCTTGGAGGAGAGAGGGCTATAATGAAAAAAGGTTAATAAACACTATTCTAAGTACCTTAAAAATGCAATGTATGTGCCCACAAACCACACTTGAAGAGAACTCCTTATAAAATGACCATTGCTGGAGAAGAAAGGATGAAGTGTTGTAAGCCTGCGCTATGGGCTAGCTGTGCTGGGCTAGGACGTGGCTGACTTCACTGGCACGTGGCAGGCACACAAAATATATCTGAAACACATTTATTCTCCCTAACAATTCTTTGAGATGGGTTTCACTGCCTGTAATTTACATATGAGAAACTATGACTCAGAGAGCCTCAGTGGTCTGTTCCAGGGTTACTTAGCAATTGAGCAGAGAAGCCAGGACTTACACTTAGGCTCTTATCTCTTTTCAAATATGGCCCCAATGGATTCCAATCACCCCTACAATATCCTTTGCCCACAAAAGGGTAGAGGGTGGAGTGACAGACAATGGATTTCACACTTGAGGCTCAAGAAGGTGTTTTATAAAACAAGAAAAATACAGGCTGGGATGTGGAAGACCTCAGAAAGAGAGAATGCATGTGGAGATTCAGGAGAGAGAGAATATGCAGAAGACATTCAAATTCTCATTTTCACAAAAAAATATTACAACTGCTATCCATGTCACCAAGCTTTCTGGACTCATTCCTGCTTCTTGTTTTTGAACCTGGGTATGAATATTTTCAAGCTTTCCCCCAAACCAGTTCTTTAAGAATCAGGCCAGTAATCTGACATCTTTGATCTCCTTCTAAAACCTCTCTCTAAACACAAAAGTAGAACTGAAAGGACTTGCAGTATCTACACAAGCTTAAGAGGACCCAAACCGTCCAGCACACACACAGAGCTGTAATGAATTTTGTATCAAAACACACTGCCAAGCCTTCCTTATTTATTCTTTTGTGGCTCTGCTCAGTTTCTTTGGGAAATAAGACCCCCGTAGGGAGCCAGAGAGAGGTCTGATCCTTCACTCCTTCTTAAACAACTTTTGTTGAGAGAGTGAGAGGAAGAAAATGGATGGGAGCCTTGAAACCCCAGAGTCAGGGCATCTTTAGGGTATCACATTTGAAGATGCTCACTAGAAGGCAGATCTTCAGCCATGGTAGGCAGGCAGACAGAAGCCAGGCAGACAGCTGATGGAAGACCCTGCTGTTTTCCAGTTTATTTCAGTGAGAAGTGCCAGGGGGTGGCATGTACATTAGCAACTGCCACTGAGAGCAGCAGCAGGACCCAAGGTGCAGGATGGGTGGGGGGAACCTGGCCGAGTCTCCTGACATAATTCCAAGTGTTGACTTGGCTGGTTGGCTGCATCTTTGCCTGAGGTAGTGACGGCAAGACACTGCAGGGTGCTCTCCATGGCGCTGTGGAAATCCACACGTCCTGCTGTCTCTTCTTCCCTGGGTGATCACCTGCCCTGCCCAAGGCAACGTCTCAACAACTCTGCAACTTCTGAGCAGGGGCCCAATAAAAGTTCGTTTGTAAATAAGGGGTTAGGGCACCTTTCTTGGGAAACTCTAGATGCCCTGGCCCACCCAAAAAGTCCTATTCAGCATATAAATGCCTTCAAGGACAGAATTCATTCACAGTAGTTTTCCACCTATACCCAAACTCCATCGAGCTATAATACCTCTGTGGGGAACCATTTTTTAAAAATTCAAACTAGAAATGCCAACAACAAAAAGAAGTATTCTCTCTTCAGGTGCATCCAGGGGAGTGCATGAGTTGTCTGACGACAGCAGAGAAAACCCAGTAGCTATTATAATAGTTAACAATTCTGGGGAACCAACTCCAGGCACTGCAATGGTTCCATCATATTTAATTCCCAAAACTAGTCTCAGCAAATATAATTACTTCCCTTTATAACAGAAACTGAAGTTCAGAAACTGAAGGCCAAGTAAATTGCCCAAGGTCACACAGCTAGGAAGTGGGATTCAAGTTACACCCAGGCCCATCTCTGAGTGACTCCCAGCCCTGCTCCTTCTGCACGCAAGGCTTTCTCTGATTTCACAGACTCCACCTAAAAGAGGCCCCATAAAGAAGCCCCTCTGGAGAAGTGTGCTGCACGCCACACACTGCAACACCCGGTTAAATCTCCTTCCCGATAACCCAGGACTGTGTAACCTTGGAATCACTTCTTCATGACTTGATGCCTCAGTTTCCTTACTCAGAAAGTGAGCCAACGACCAAGGCTACTCAAAGATAAAACAGGAAGCCTTACAGTGAAGTGTAATGCAGCGTCAGCCTGGCAGAGATCCTTCTGAGACAGCCGACCCTACTTCATCGGTGCAGCTATGGCCACAGCCCAGGCCGGCCAGCGTCAGGGGCGGCCAGCCTTTGCGACGGCCCTGTCTAGAACCACAGCCTCACAGCATCACAAATAGCATCTCTTCGTAATTCTCTGCTTCCTGGGTTGATACACATGTCCTTCTTCTCTACTGTTGCTCATTCAATTTGTTTTCTTTTAGTTAAGATGTGCCAATTGCCGGGCACCCTGGAGGTGACTCTAAAACACAACATCCTATTTTCACAGCATGAAATGACAAAATACAGGCAGAATGTCTGGAACTTTGGGGGGAGCGAGGACCCCAAAGCACTATAATGATTTATAATACCTCATATTTGGCTGTGCTAGGCCAAAAATGTGTAGAGAAGGGTTAGGAGTTGATCAGAAGCCTGGGGGGAATGGCATCACAGTAAAAATCCAACAGACTCTTTGTCAGGTACCTCAGCTCAAAGACACTAGAGTTTGGAAAGGAAATTTTACCATGTGTGTTTCTGTGGAAGGCACAGCTCACATGAATGTGCCACACCCACTGGGGGACAGAACTGCTCTGTGCACGCAGTCATACTTGGTAGGGTGGGTCCAGGAGCCAGAGCTCCGTCCTCCTGCTTGCAAGAGATCTTTTGAGGCGTTTGTCTCATACCTTGGTTTGGAGGTCTCCAAGATGCCGGGAGAGAGAGAGCAGTGTCCTCGCATCTCTGTCTGTCCTTCCACCTGCATGGGACCACCACATGGAAGCTTTCTTCTGAATTCCTTTCCTCTCTTCCCTCCTGTCTCACCTGTCTCCACTGTGACCTCCATGGGGTGGCCCGTCACACGTGGTACATTAGGCTAGCTCTTGCCCCCCCCCAGCTCTGGACACGCGGAGCTGCTCCCCGTCCTGCGGTCGGCGCCAGCACAGCTGCCTGTCCTTCCACACAGAGCTCATCCTCTGCCCCACCCTCCTGACCACACCACACCTCCTCTGGTGCATTATCCTCACAGTCAGAGACTCAAACAGAAGGACACCTGGAGAAGTTTTTCCCCCTCAAACTACACTTGTGCCTCCCTCGGGGGTACTGATTTGCCCCCTCCCCACCTAGGCCTCAGGGGGGCTGCAGGAGAAACAGGGGGGGGAAGGTGAGGGTGGAAGGGGAGCAGGTGGGTATAATCAGAATAAGGTCCCCAGGGATTCCGTTACCGCTCCCCTCGCACCGTGGAGAACGCTTCCCTAAACCTTGGCATTATTTGTTAAGTCCCATTTCTTTCTCACATTCCTCATCAAATTGGCTACCCAGTCCTTGCTGACTGCCTCTCAAAAATGCCTCCCCTATCTGATTCTTCCTGCCCGTTCCCACAGCCCCCAACCTCATTATCTCCTGCCGGGATTGTTGTTGCAATTGCTTGCTAGCAGGTCTCTGAACCTCCAGGCTCTCTCGGCTCCAATCCATCTTGCACAATGCTGCCAGATTAACCTTCTAAAGCAGTGGTTTCTAAACTCTGGCGTGCATTAGAATCACCTGGGGAGCTTGTTAAAAACACAGATGACTTGACCTCAACCTATAGATTAGGATTGAGCAGGTCTGGGCGGGGCCGAGGTATATGTATTTTTAACAAGCTCCCAGGTGATTCGCATGCAGTCAAGGTTGGAGAATCTCCGGCACAGCTCTCCCCGTGGTGCTCCCTTCAAAAAAAAAGTTTCAAAAGCTCGTCACTCCCACCAATCTCGTCCAGTCTTCAGGGCTTGGCGTGTTCATGCCCTGGTCTACCTTTCAACCTCGCCTCCCTCTCCACCTCAGCATGAACCCCATGCCGAATCCTGACTGCTCGTGTATTCCCATGCAAGCCTTTTACTTCCTTGCCTCCTAACCTGTTCGAGCTGTTTCCGGGGCCTTGGATGTTCTGCCTTCTTCACTTCCATCAATCATTGTGAAGGGCTGGAGTTGAGGCACTTGCGGGCAGAAGGGTTACAAGATTGGGTGCAATGCACCATGGTACGCGATGTAAACATCCCGGAATGGGGATCCAAGCCACAAAGAAGGGATACCTACACTGACACAGAATAAACGCTCATTCCTTCCTCAAAATGACCCTCGGAAATGCTAATTCACCCAAGGTTGCTCAACAGCACAGAGAGAGATGCTCGTAATCAGACCCAGACTCATCTGACCCTAAATTCAGTGTTCTTTCAACTATGTCATGTTTGCCATCACTGTGGTTAAAGCTGATGCAAGGAGTACCCTAGGTCATGGTTATTTTTCAAGCTGTGAAGCTAAATCAGTGTTGACTTATTTTTGTTTCTCACACAGGAGGTCTGGAGACCACAAGCTCGTTTTGCCCACTGGATGCTGCAGGTCAGGAGCGCTGTTTACAGCAATGAAAGAGTTCTAGAAACTCTCTTAATCAACGTCCATTTCCCTTATTCCCTGGAGTAACCAATCCTTTCCATTATGCTCTCCGTGTCGCTTACTGAGCGATACCCCACACACCGTGTCGTTGCATCCGACTGGCTAGTCTCCAGTTTGCCCACACACTTCTGCTCACATCAGCTGAGCTGCATGCTCACCAACACGCTGCTGTAATTGGCCCTAAATCTGCTTACGCCAGGTTTGCTGTATTGCAATTATACAGTTAATACTTAACTATTATCAACACTGGTGAAATTGAAACATGGACACACAACAGTTGCATCTCTAAAACTCAAGAATGTTCTGGAAACACTCACTAAAGGCAGGAGACTTAAAGACAAACTGCTCTTCATCGACTAAACTTATGACAAAAGAAAACAAACTCACTTCTAGAAGGATTCCACACTTCACAAATGTCTAGGCTCTCCCTCTACTTAAATTGAAATTGAGACTGTACAGGATGCATTAGGGATGTGAATTATGCCAGAAAGATGATGCAAAACTCTACTAAGCAAACTCACAAATGAAAGGCCTTTGCCATGTCCATGGAATGGCATGATAGTAAAAATCAGCTAACAAACCAAAACCCCACATGATCTAGGAAAAACCTACTGCTAAAACATGCTTATGGTGGCAGACTGAAAGCTTCCATCCTAAGCTCAGGAACAAGACAGGAATGTCCACTCTCAACCACTTCGATTACACAGTGCATTCGAGCAAGAAAAATAAAGAAATCCAGATTGGAAAGAAAGAGGTAAACTGTACTTATTTGCAGACATAATAACCACCTATGTTCAAAACTCTAATGGAATCTGTAAAACAACTACAAGAACCAGTAAGTGATTTTAGCATAATTGCAGGATATACAATTACACATCATATTGTTACACATAATTGAAAATAATTATACAAATTAATTGTACTAACCAATTATAATAGCAACAATCAGAAACTGAATTGAAATTTTAAAAATTGTATCATTTATAATAGCATCAAAAAATATAAGATATCTAGGGATAATTCTGACAAAAGGTGTGAAACACTTGTTTGTTGAAAAACATAAAATACTCCTAAGAAAAATTGAAGACAACCTGATTAAATAGGAAACTGCTTTCATTCACTGGTTGATATATGCAACAGCAGATAAATCTCAAAACAATTAAGTGGAATGAAAGAAGACAAAGAAAGACTACATACTACATAATACTCTCAACAGGTACAGTAATCTGTAGTGACAGAAAGCAGATCAGTGGCTGCTTTGGTGGTGGGGTGTTGGGGGGCACAAAGGGACAGGAGGAGACTGGGGTGACAGATAAGTTCACTATCTCGATTATATGGGTACATATATCAAAGCTTACCAAACTGTATACTGTAAGTACACATAGTTTATTGTACATCAATTACATCACAGTAAAGCTGTTTTAAAGAAAGTAAATGTGGCTAGCATGTTTCCTTTTTGATGACTTCTTCCTTTAAATGATTTTCTCAATTAACCTACTAAGTCACTGGGTACGAGGGCTCTTCCTGCGTGTGTAACATAAATGGCCTGAGAGTAGAGAACAATCACCATTTAGAGCTAAAACAAACCTTGGAATTAACTCTTATGATGTACAGATGAAAAAGCTGAGGTTGAAGAGAGTTCCGTGATGCTACCGGCTCCTAGTTAAAGACCAGAGTTGGGTACACAGTCCCAGCTCCCCTCACTTCTGAAGGCTCCCTGAACCTGTAAGCTGTGCTCATCTATAAAGTTGCCAAGTATTGATGATTCTAAAAACAAACCTCAGTGAAGTGCAGTTGTCTACCTACATTAAGGACATGGCAGCTGGCTGCTGGGACCACTTGGAAGTGATAAGCTTCTCTATGGGGCCAGGGGTACAAACTGTGCATACTTAGCCCCATCACATTCTCTGATCCACAAACATTAAGATCCACTTACTTCTTTCCTTTATCGGCAGGATGACCTACTGATGATTACAATGACTGATTAAGTCTCAAAATGGGTAGAGAGGCTGGCAAGGAAGGAGGAATGGCGCACAGAATCTGAAGATACACAAATCTGGGATCAAATCTCAGTTTTTTGTCATTTAAGATCTGAGCAAATCTGGGCCAAGATAACCTCTCTGAACCTACTTTTCTTCTTTGTAAAGTGAGATAATGCCTATATTACAGGATTAAGAGGGAAGATTAAACAAAAGCATCAAAGGTCCAGTCTGACATGTAATACATGTGCCCAACCAGCGGTAGCTACTACATTTGGGGGAACACTGCATGGTCTTAGAATCATGATCATCCAGTGATTGCCACAACGCCTTTGTTACCCTGGGCTGGATCAGAACTGGGTCCCCACTCCCTGTCCTCTGGTCTTTACCACACCTTCCCCACCACACTGGTCAATCTCCTCTATGCTACTGAGAATCACTGAACTAATGGGCAGCAGAGACTGGGGACAGTGTCTCATCCCTTAGAACTTCAGAACATGGATTATCTTCTGTTTGCCTCACTTCTGCTGAGACCTAGTCCTTCCAAAAACAAAGACAGGACTATGCCAGCAAAATTCAAATGAGAGACTGATAGGGTATCAGACTCAGGCAGTTTCATGAATAGCCAGGGCATTCAAGTCCAAGTGCTTGGGTTTATGTCTTAGCTCAACTGAGGTACGTAACCTCTCCTGCGTCAGTCTCCCCATCTGTAAAATGGGCACTACCTCAAAAGGTGGTTGTAAGAATGACATAAAACCATGCACAGTCCCTGGCACACAGGAAACTCAAAATAAGGCCTGGTAATTATTATTCTTAATCCTGATTCTGTAGGGAGAAGGAAAGCAATGAAGAGACCCATGTAAGGTGAATTCTCAAGGGAACAGAAAATAGCCAGCCTTTCAAAACAACTGGTAAAGCCTCCAGGGAGACAGGCATCAAGCATTAACAACCAACAAGGCTATTTGCGAAGCAGCTTTCAAAGAGGGAGCGCTTATGGAAGCCCAAATGAATAAAACGGCTTTCCAACCCTCGCCTTTTCTTTGCCGAAAAGATGTCAAGGTGAATGAAGAAAATGCTTCAAGCTGCTGCTTGCCATGAGGTGTCAATGGCTCACCCTCTGTCTGTTTTTGATAGAAGGCAGCCTGAGTGCAAGGAAAAAAGGAGAAAGTGAAGAAGAAAAAAGACAAATTGGATGCTCAACAAGCTGAATTCAAAGGAGACAGGTATTAAAGGTTGGAAGGCGGGTGGTGGACTCTGCATTACAGAAACCAAATTATTTCAAAAGCAGAGTATGTTAGGTGCATGCTTTGGCACCAGTGATGGGTTATGAGCAAGGAAGCAAAAGAATAGCACACAGAGTCCCTTTTGTATGATCTGTCTCTGCTGTCCTCTCCACGAGGACAGAGAACAAGATCAATGACGGGGTGTTTGTGGGACAGAACCTGCCCGGGATAATGAGGAGCCACTGGAGACAGCGTGCTCAGGTTCTCTCTTTGGCTCTGAAAACCCGCTTGGCAGCCTGGCTATTTTCTGTGACCCCAGGAAGTTGCAGGGAGACACTGTGTTCATGAATCAGAACAAACCAGCCTGCAGGGCAGACGGCCACAAAGGGCACTCCTCAAAAGCTGCACTCCGGGGAGCACTGCTGGTTACCCTGGCACCCTCCTCCACCCTTCCCAGCCAGCACACATGTGCTGGGAATCTTCCGAAAAAAAGTTCCGCAGAAGACAGATGGTGCCTGCTTGCTAGGAAAGGGTGCTAACCAGACAAACTGAGAAGGAACGAGGGAGAAAGCTGACTGAGTTTTTCAGTCCCATGAGGAGATGAGATTCTGGCTGGAGGAAGTGAATGGGGCTGCCAGGCAAGGCTGGGCCCTGACAGAGCAGCTCCCGAGCACTGCAGAGGGAGACCAGCAAAGCAACACATCCCTCGTGTCTGGAGTGGGAGCAGTCACTCACCCCAGGCAAGGGGTGGCTCTCTGAGGTTTCACATCCTTGGGGGTAAGGAAGGGCCCCCACGGAAAACGTCTTTAAGCTTCACTCCTTGACAAAACACGTTCCAAGGCTCTATGTCGTCTAGGAATCCAGTCCCTTCTGATCCCACTAGAAAACAGAAGACTGAAAACCTCACATTGCTGAGTGTGTCTAGGGGACAAATGCTTCTGAAGATTTATGGAAGATGGCGGCATGTCATTGCAAGAGTGGTACCAATGGCAAACTGGATCTCATCTTAAGGACCTGCTGTAGTTAGCAGGCGGAGGAAGGCTGAGCATGCATCAGCTGGTTTTCAAAATATGTTATTTACAACACGCAGCAGATGTTCTTTGAATTCTAATGTGAAAATACAGGCTTTTTATTTTTTACTGACAGACTAAAAAGTACACTTAATATAATAATCTTGCAAAGTCCAAAGATTACCTCACAGTCTGGAAACTACTATGTTGAGTCATTAGTCCCATTACTCAGTATTTTCAAAACTCACCAGATAAATATGGTACGCTGAGACTTCCTGGTAACGACCTTCTAGTTTTTGCAAGGAAGAACACAGCAAGGCTTCCCAGAAGCCTCAATTAAATCTGGAAAATGTTTCTAAAATATTCTGAAGCACAACACATGCACACATGCTGAAGTGTTTCTGGAGATCTTTGCTCATGGATGAGTTTCTGCTGTCATTTGTTCTTTAAAAAAAAAAAAAAGTACTGGGTGCCTCAAAGGTTTAGGACTTACAAAAGGCGAAGGGAACGCAAAGATGAGCAAGGATCAGCTCCTGCCCTCAAGGAGCTTCCTGTCTCCGGGGAGGAAGAGCCAAGTAAATGGACACTGCCAAGCTCTGGGGATAAGCTCTATACCATGGTTGGCACAGGCTTCAGGGAGGGAGGAGGCTACCTGGCCCACCGTGAAGGTGATCGGGCAATTAACCAAGTCACAGGTCAGCAGGATTTCCCAGAGGAAGCTTCACTAGAGAAGTCGGGAAGCTCTGGGTGGAGTCCTGCAGGGCTGGGAGGGACAGGCATCCAGAGAGGAGCCCTGTAGGGGCAGGGAAGGGAGGGAGGGAGGGAGCAGGGGCGCCAGGAGAAAATCTGAATGGCAGCAACATAAATATGAGGAAGGAACTCAGGCTCTGGAGTCAAACATGCTCCCTCACGCTTCCCACCTTGAGCAATCTGCTGCCATTTCTCCTTCAGGAAAAAACCAGGAGAGTGCAAGTTTGTCAAAAAGTGAGAGCACAGGGAACTGTCTGGGGCCGGGGGTGTTCACCACGTGTTCACTTGCTTCCCTGGTGTTCTCAGAGCTCTGCAAGGCAAAGGGTTCCCCGACTCCCCATCTCACCCGGGATCAGGATTATAGCTGGGGTTGACTCCAGTTCTACGGATTGTTCAACTGATGCCCTGTGATAATGATTCTGCAAATTATTCAATAAATATCCTCTTACTGTGAGGGCCTGAACTCCACAAAGGGCCGTGTTTGTAGAAAATATTTAAATGTGGGGGCTTTTTGGTATGAGTTTTCTTGGCACTTCATTTGTATATAAACAGAGCGGTTCAGTCATTCAAAATTATAAACCAACATAACCTGCAGCATCTAAAGCAGTGTAAGGCACTGGGCTGCTTTCTGGGCACCGGAGCTGCCCTCAACATTCTCACCGTATGGTGTGGGAATGAGACAAGCAAACACACACAAACAGTATGTTTGTTGATGTAATGACAGAGGACTCTTTCTAAGTCAGTGGTTCTCAGCGTTGGCTGCAAATCTGAATTACTGAGGAGCTTTTAAGCTGGTATTGACGTTCAGACCCCACTCTCAGAACTTCTGATTCAATTTTGACTGGACAGTGGGATTTAAAGGCTCCTCAGGTGATCCCAACGTGCAGACAGGTTGAGAACCACTGACTAGAGTATATAGCTCCTCTATAATTTGTCGTGAAATGGTTTGAGAGCTATCAGCCCAGATATAATGGTTCTCAAACTCTGAACTACATTAAGACTCACCTGAGGGCCCAGGCTCCTTGAATTAGGACAGGGCCTAGCTTTTGTATATTTGGAGGTGTCCTAGGGAATTTTGAACCACAGGAAAGATTGAGAAATGCTCCTCTAACACAGACTGGCCATGTCGTACAGAACATAAATACAGCAGGGTATCTGACTTTTTCAGAGATAGGTCTCAGAGGAGGGGAATTCCATACAAACTTTCCACCTCTTCTTCACCAGCCCCTTCTTAGCACAGTAGCAGGGCTACCTGTATGCCTGTGTTTGACAGAATGTCTGCATCTTAAAATTTCTTCAAGTTGTTTTCTTTTAACTCTTCTCACTACAGCAATTATGTGTGTCAAGCTCTTCCAAAAGTGCTAAGTGTTTTCCTGTAGATTCTCAGATTTTATTCTCAAAGTAACGCTAGGTCACCTAGAGCAGGAGTCATTATTCTTCTTTGATGGATGAGTAAACTGGGACCCCAGGACTTGTCCACAGACCCATGGCTGGTTGGAGCAGACTCAGTACTAGAATCCAGGTTTCCTGACGTCTGAGTCTGACGTCCTTTTCAGTACAGCAGTGTTTCTCAAAGTGCAGTCCTCAGACCAGCACCATTAGCATGCCCTGGAAACTCGTTAAAGGCAAATTCTTGGGCCTCACCGCAGATCTATGGAATCAGAAACTCCTGAGGTCGGGCCCAACACATGTTTAACAAGCCTTCCAGGGGGTTCTGATGCACCAAGGCATTTCTCTATGCTGCCTCCTGAAACACACCTTTTGCATCAAGCTATGAAGCTACCGGTACTTCCATCAATGCATAATACAATGGAAGATTCCATCTTTTAGTGCATTGGTGAGTTGTAGGAACACTAAAAATCAAGGGGAAATTTTGTGAGCTGGTGGAGACTTGAATGAATCCATAAAGCAACAAGAAAGCACATGCTCTCTTTACCCCTAACTCCCCTGAGAAAGATTAGGTGGCTAGAGTTGAGATGCAGCACCATCTAAAATATGCATGCCCGTGTATGCATTCTCCCAGATAGGTTTCAGAAAAATTCTCTTAATTTGCAGGCAGTGAAGACTTGATGAATAATTCTAGTCTTTCAACGTTGTGCCCATAATTTTTTTGCACTGAAAAGTTACTGTGAAATAGAAAATGAAGTCTTTCACTAGTACCAGCCAAACCTACAAAGTGCCTCCTTTATGATGAATTCATGAAAAATTTAATGTTATGAGAGGAGAGGAGGGTATTTACAGTATCTGAGCTTAGCAAAGTGGAACAGGGAGCCAACGTATGATTTCTTTTTGGCTCCCAAGGTACATGGCACACAAAATGTTTCTATAAAGAAAAAAAAAAAAAGGCAGATTTGGTTCTGAGTTCAGTGAAGTATCATGATTTCCATTTGGCTGTTTTGTAGCAGTTGCCTTTTTTAGGCAACTCCCCATTTCAAAGAAAAGTTTGGAGCTCATTAGAGTCACTCCACCCTTTCAACAGCGTATGCCCCTCCAAGAGAACGGTGAGCCTGCCTGCCATGCCCGGAACACCAGACAGGTGCCTGGAGTGGCCAGACTGGGAGGGCTACATGAGATGACAGCATCTGTGAGATTTTCTGCAAACTTCATTTTTTCCTGGGCTGGCAACTCTAGGCACTGAAGGATTGGGTGAAAGTATGTTCTTTTATGTTCCCACCTGCAGGTGGTCTGCTGACAGTTATTAAGAGTAGCTAGGGTACAGTGGAGTGTCCATTTTGGGAAAGATTTAGGACCTGGACAGTGGATCATCCCACACCTTAGCTACATGTACTGAAGGTCACGTTCTAAAGAAATCAACACTTAGATTATGGAGTACAGGAGCACAGTGCTAACCTAAAAAGAACCAGAGAACTGCAGAATAAGAAGGGACCTCAGTGAACCTGCACCTTTTGAGTGGCCCTTTGTAACACAATGTCCCACACCTGGTGGTCCACGTTGTGTCTCTGAGTTCCATGTGAACAATGGGGGCAGTCAATACCATCTCAGAAAGGATCTGACAGTTACACACTTTTTCTCTTTAATCGAGCTTAAATTGCTTGTACTTCTTCTGTCCTCTGAGGAAATAAAGAATAAAAAATAAGATTTAATCTTCATTTACGTATAGCTCTTCAAATATTTACAGATAGCCTTCGTGTCCCTTTGTCCAGGAACTGCTACTGTCTAATAACTTAACACTGGTTAAGCCATTTCAACTCCACAGACCACATTTCCCTCATTTATGAACCGACAGATATCAGAATAGCTCTCCCTTTCCTAGCCCTACCTACATATACAGAAGGTCAGATAAGGTGTGAAAGCACTTTCAAATGGCATAAAATATTATGCAAATGCAAGAGTGCAATGGAGATGATGGCAGGTTTGCTACAATTCTCTCCAGCTTCCTTCATCTAAGCCTTGCACTTGGATTGATTGAAAATAATAGTTCAGGAACCACTGAGAACTCTCCTGACACTGACATAAAGCCTGTCGTCCACAAGTTTAGTTTTTTACATCTCCTATATTTTATAGAGGTTAAAAAATTCATTCACTCAAGAAATATTTATTCACAATACACTATATTTAAGATAGTCTATCGGCTTTTATAGGAGTTACAACAATGAAAATGCAAGGCCCCTATCTTTGGAGGCCTGGATAAGACAAGCACATAAATAATTGAAATACAAGAAAAAGTGCTCAAAGTCCTTTCCCATTCCTTACACACACACACACACACACACACACACACACACACACACACGGAACGCTGGAAATCCAAAGGAGAGAGAAATCCTATTCCAAGAAGTTTTCATGGAAGAGAAAGGATTTGAAAGATGAGGGGATTTCAAACACGTGAGATCAAACACATGGTAGAAATAGCGAATACCATTTTAGATAAAAGACACAGAATAAGCAAGGACCTAGAAATGAGAACTTGTGGAGGTAAAAGCAAGAATGATCAGCGTTTTGCTTCGGCTAGAGTACAGAGAGCAGGAAGAAGAAGAGTACAAAGTACACCTGGGGTGGAGACAAGATTCAAGTCGCAGACGGCCTCACTCGTTGGGTTGAGGAGCAGAGAACGTATTCAGTAGGATTAGAGGAATTTGAAAGATTGTTTCTAAAGGGCATGAGATGATCAGATCTGTGCTGAAGGAGGGCTGGTATGTGGCAGCAATGTATAAGATGGAATGGAGCTGAGGGAGAAGGGGCCTGGTGATAGTCGAGGTAAGAGATGATGAAGAGCTGGATCTGGACAAGTAGGACAACAGATGAAGAAATACAGCCTAGACAGAACAAACGGGCCATTATACACATGATGGCTGTCAACTGTGGCAACGGAGGAGTTGAAAGAAAGAAGGAAGTCAAATTTTCAACCCTGGGTCACATTATGGCTAGAATTAGGGAAGCCAGAAAGCCTGCCAGGGTATGAGTTCTGTTTAGAGCAATGAGTGTTAGAAGCTGGCAGGACATTCAAGTGGTGAAGATAGTTTTGGAAGTTAGCCACATAGTTAGGAGCCAGATGGTGTTATGAGACTGGAAAGGGAGAAAATAAAGACACAGATAGAAGAGGGGGCATCCATATTTAGGAAGGCATGGAACACTGGAACCAAAGGTAGAACAAGAATGGGGACCAAAGGAAAAAGAGTGTTTTCAGATGGAGAGACAGCACGGTTCTATGGCACATAAAGGTCATGAGGACAGGGGTCAGACAAGGTTATTGGACGCGGCAAATAAGATGATGCCCTGAACCATGAAGAGAGGAAATTCAGTAAAGAAGTAAAGGCAGAAACATGAGTGCAATAAGTTCACTGGAAGTGGGTGGAAAAGAAGCACCGACAGTGAGAGCAAAATGTGCTTTCAAAGGTTTGACAGTGAAGGGAGTGTGAAAAACAGAAAGGTAGCTTGAGGAGGCAGGAGGATGGAAGCAATTTTTTTTTCCCTGTGAACTCTTGAGGTTCTGTAGGTTGAAGAAAGAAAATGAAGACATTCAGAAGCCAGGTTCTGGAGAAGAGGGAAGCATTGGAATAGATGGCACAAACTGAGGCACTCACGTTAAGAGAAAAGGGTGGATACTTCATTATTTAGATGAATGAGAAGAGGAAACATGAGAAAATACGGGGTAAATCTGAGTAGAGGCATAGGGATTTGAGATTATTCATCCTGCAGAAAAGTTGGAGGTGAGTTGATTTGAATCTATAAAGAATTTGAGGGTCGAATGAGGAGAGTCAGAGAAGATAAACCAGGGGGTAGAGTTAATACTATGGGGGCCAGTGCTATGGGAATAAGTCGAAGTCACACACGAGTGCTATCTTTTTGACCATAAAACACCGCAGGGCCAGGCGCCATCACTGGTGTGTTAGGAAAATTTTCTTTGGAGATATTTAAAGAAATAACTGGACTCATGTTTAATAAGTCATTTTTAATATTTTTAATATTTCAAAGGTTAAACAGCCAGAGTAGGCAAATCCATAGAGATAGAAAGTAGATTAGTGGCTGCCAGGGCTGGAGGTAGGAAGGAGTGGTTATGGGGTTTCTTTCTGGCGTGATGAAAACGTTCTGGAATTAGACAGTCGTGATGGTTGCACAGAATACTGAATGGTTGTAAACACACACAAAAAATCACTGAATCGTGTATGTTAAGGGGGTCAATTTTATGTGAATCATATCTCAATAAGGATTTTTTATTAAAAAAACTGTCATGCTGTGAATTACATCGCTGTGACAGCATTGGGAAGACAGTCAATAATATTGCAATAACTGTGTGGTGACAGGTGGTGACGAGACTCATTGTGGTGATCATTCCACAATGTATAAAAATACAGAATCGCTGTGTTGTACACCTGAAACTCATATAACATTTTCAGTCAACTACAGTTCAATAAAAAAAAAACTGAATCACTATGTTGTACACCTGAAACTAATACTGTAAGTCAATTAGACTTCAATAAAAAATTAATTAATTAAAAATTTAAAAATTAAGTCACTTAAAAAAAAGAATATTTCAGTGGCAGAACTGATGATGGGTATGGAGATGTACTAAGTGATGTTTCCCTTGCATACTTAAAAGTCTTGGTTTTACATCTTGCAAGGAGTTTTCGAGGCTCCTCAGAGCATCTGTCTAAGACATCATGATGTTTTCCAGAAAGATGCCCTAGGAAGAAGGTATCAGTATTTGCCCAAGGCGGCAGTGACACTGAGGGAAATGCTGATTGCAGTACTGCATCCTTCTAATCGGTGCTTCCCAAAGTCCACAGATTGGCTGCAGGTAAGCCACCTGAGGAACACTTCAAAGGTACAAATTCCCAGGCTTCACTACAGGCCTCATAACATGGAATGTCTGGGGACAGAACGGCAAAGTCTGTTTTTATGAAACTTTCCTTGTTGGCAACTGTGTCGTGACCCATCACATCGCTAAGCAGAAGCAGAAGCAACCAGCGAAGCTGGTGGAGTGGTGGCTGGGCCGTTGCTTGGACGTGATGAGGTCTCTCCCAAGTATCGTTCCATGCCAGGTTACCAAGGACACGGCGTTTCTAAATACTGCTGCTGCTCCTAACAGTCCTCTCCTTGGTCATTAAAATTTAGAAGGTCCTTGGTCTCGTGAGGACATTGGCTTCTTTTGCTTTAGGGAAATAAATTCTTTCGCAGTAGGAGAATGCAGATAAGGCCGCACTGATACTGGTTTAGTTGTCTGGCAGAATGAAAATTAAATAACACAAGGTCGCCACCCAGTTTTAATTTGATTGGCAAGTCACACTGAAATACCAGAGTTACATCTCTTGGAAATCAAGGAGGCAAAAGAAAAGCCAACTTCTCCATGATGACCTAACAATGGCTTTTCTCTTTACAAACGATCATCTTCCTTTCTTCACTCTTTCTGCACCCACCACAAATCCAGCACTCGGCCAGGCACCAAAAAGGCGCGGTGGTCCCTGTCCTCAAGGAAAACAGAGTTTAGTGGAGATGCAGAAAGCAACTGATGATGAAGTGCGGGGAGGTGAATCCTGTGACCAGACTGTGGGTGGGGGGAACGCACGGACACAGGCTGCGAATCGTGAGGAAGACGCAGCGTGACTCCAGAAGAAGACAGCCTGTGCAGAATGCCCTTTCGCCTGCCTTGTTTTTGGAACTCAGGGAACAGTGGTCTGTAACTAGTGCTGTGTCAGGCTTTACTCGCTGTATCTCCAAGGCGCTGGCAGCCACAGGTCCACCTTCCCCGCGGGGAAGTGGACAGGCTGTGACACCAAGTCCCTTCATGCTCTGCCCAGGGACTTGGTTAATATCTCCTTCTCCTGCTGGAGTCCAGCGGGGAAATGAAAAGTAGCTCCTCTTCATGACAAAGAGCAGGGACTCACGCTCAGAGGCTTATCTGTCCTCTACCCAACACCACTGCAAACTCCAGATCCCCTTCAAGCTCATATTAGAGGCTGAGGACAGGAGCTCCGACGTCCTCCATTGACACCCCTGGGAGCATTTGTTGCCAGTAGTACTGAGCACCACGGCAGAAAGGAAAGACCTCGAAACTGAAGGCTCTTTTCCCTGCACAGACACGGCCTTGGCACGGCGACGCCGTGTGCAGCTGCCCGCAGCTGAGCTGGAATGGCAGTCATCTTTGTGCGCTACGACAGGAGTGCTATTTTGCTGTAGGCCCAGCTTCTGCTAAGATGGCAGAAGGAGTGGCCTGTCACCCAGAATTACTTCTCAGATCCCAATTATACGTTTCAAAAATATCACCTATTAAGACCCAAACACTTTGTTTGCTGGTTGCAGCCCCTTGAACAGGTTACCATGGATTTATGCTGGCATAATGCGCCCGCATGATGTATGTTCCCTGTCAGCACTGAAACAACAGTCAGTGCATCTGAGCAGGCCCACCTGCCAAGCAATATGTTCTCAGTCCCTCAGGCAGAGCAGTGCACTGCTCGGCTAAGGAAACGTCCCCCCACTGAGCAAATGGCAGAGCCGTGGAACACGGGCAGCCGCCAGCGCGTGCGCACGGGAGAGCACAGACACTTGGCAGCAGAGGCGGTGGGGAGGGACAGTGAGGATGTTCCCGTCAAGCCTCACTTCACAGCGACAGGCAGACAATCTCGTGGTTTTTCTTCCTTTCTTTTTTTTCCTTTTATTTTCCTAATGAACTAGCATAGGCTGCTAATCGCATACATCATTAACAGAAGCGGCTGGAAGTTGGCTAAGGGATGACAGGTAGACTGGTTTTTGAAGCCCCCAGACAGGGAACGGACAGGGATAACACTCAGCACAACGACCAAGTGGCCTGTCTCGTGGTGTTAGGTATGTTGTTGGAGTACAGAGGCCCAGTCAGTGGAGGTCCCACCTCGCAGAGAAGGGAGGCGGCCATCAGCAGGCCATCCAGAACATGCTGCACCGCACTGGCCGATCTGAGAGCGCACCACCACCCGGCTGGTGCTGGGTGCAGGGAGGTGCCCCTCGACAGAGAGGCAGGCTTCACCCCTTCCGTGGAAAAAAAACAGATTTTTGTCAAGCCCAAGCACAGGGTTTTTGGCTGAGAATGCTCTGGCTAATTAGTGATAGCATGAGGTCTGTGCTGTGAAGAATGCCTCAGAGACGCAGGACAGATTCTGCTTTGAGCGCCTCATCAGAGAGAGACTAGGATGAACACGCTGCTTTCTAAGTGAATAAGCTCTCTGCAGATTATGTAACAAGGAACAATGAATGGCTTTCTTGCAGGCAATGGAGGCACAACACTATTCAAAGCAATAATAATAATAATAATAATAATAATAATAATAATAATAATGGCCACAGTTTTACTCTGGATTTTAGGTTAATCCTTTCTAACTTCTTTTTTTTAAATATTTTTAATTTATTTATCATCATATTATTTAATTATTTTTATTTTGGCTGAGGGATGGGGGAGGTAATCAGGTTTATTTATTTTTGGAGGAGGTACTGGGGATTGAACCCAGGACCTCATGCATGCTAAGCATGCACTTTACCAATTGAGCTACACCCTCCCCCTCTTTCTAACTTCTTTTCAAGATCTCTACACACGTTTTCAGGTCCCTAACCACATGGAGGGGTGTGTCACAAACAGCTCCTGTCAAGGGCCATGACAGACTGCTCACTTGCATTTTACATGGCGGTGTTAAGCACATGGGCCAGAACACAAGGGAACAACCTCCTCCCTGCACCTCCTAATGGAGAGATGAAGGCAAGATAAAAATAAAACAGAAAAGCATATATCCCTCCACAAAACAAAACAAAATAAAAAATAAGCAGTGGTTAGATTATGGTAAAGCCAAACAATAAAATATCCTGGGGCCACTGAAAATTAGTTTAATTTTCAATTGAATAACATTAAAAGAGCAACAGAATGTATCAACAGGGAAAAAACAGATAAAATTTCATTTCATTTATGGGAAAATGGATAGACTTCATCAATGTTTGTACACCCACAAAGAGGTGGAGAGGGATACTCAAGACTAGGTACCTCTGGGTGAAGAGATTACAGGTGGTTTTGACTTTCATTACTCTTCTGTACATTTTAATTTTTTTCCAGAAGGATGTGTCATTTTATGAAAATCCATTGAATTACTTTAATAAAAAGTAAGAATAACCATAATGCACCGTGGTGACAGACGAGTGTATTCAAAGGAGGGAAGAGTCGTGTTGATGTGATTGAGAAGGGTCTCTTAGGTAAGGCATTGGGTGAGTGCATGCCAAGGTGGTGATGAGGACGGCGGGGTGGGGTGGGGGCTGCATGATGAGTCCAGGTGGGAGGCAGAGTGAGCACCTGCAGGGTGGCAGAGGACAGAGGACTGGCTGAAGGAGCAGCCAAGAAACCACTCTGGCTGGAGTCAGTTCAGGTACCTCTAGTGCAGCTGTAAGAAGATTTGAGAAATAAGTTGGAGCCATGCTTTTAACTGTCTTTTAACTTCCATTTAATCTGGAAAGCGAACAAGATCCAAGGAAAATGTGTGTGGGGGTGGGGGTTGATAGAAGAAATGTGTTTTAGGAAAATTAATAAGGCAACAATAAATAGGATAAATCAGAATTGGGGACAACTGGAGATAGATGAGTTAAAAAGGAAGAGGCAAAGAAACAAGGAGATGATGAATACATATAAGAAAGCTTAATTTGTTTAGGGAATTGAAATTGGTTGACTGAGAGGTTCAAGAAGAGCCAAACTTGTTCTTTAGGCCCAGGAGAGACAGGAGAAGGAGATGAGCTGGAGAGGAGATGACATTATCGCCACCTTGAACTTGAGGTGTCACCATGAGGTGCAAGGGACGCTTGAGTGCAAAGAGCCTGGACTCGGTGAGAACTCTCGTCCCAGAAATTACCATCTGGGCTCCATGTGCACTGATATCAGTAGAAAATAAGTCCTGCGAGGGAAGATGCTCAGTCTGTTTGGTTCAGCGCTGTACTGCCTACCCATGAAACAGTGCTGGGCAGATGATGGGAGCTCAGGAGTTTTCACTATGTTAGAAACACTAACATAGAAATGAATGAATCAATGAGAGGGCAACATAAAGAGAAAGCCAAAGAAAGCTCAAAACAGACCCTTGGGGATAATGAGCAGGTGGGGGGAGGAGGAAGTCAACATGAGAAAAAATAAAGAAGAAGGAGCTTTAAGCTTACATTCCTGCCATCTGGTGAAATTCTGTCTCTAAATTTCTTTGGATAATTTTCTAAAATTTTCTGAGTCTTAGTGCATTTAAAATAGGAGGGATGATGACCTTGAAGGATCCATCCAGGTCCAGAATTCTATGACTCAGTCATCGTTGATTTATTTAATTTTTATTATTAAAATTTTCTTAAATTTATATCTAGCGTTAACCAATGAATTGCAAGTTTCTGGAAGGAAGGAAATTTCTCTCCCTATATTGCTTATTATTTGTAACTTTCTCATAAATTATTGCTCAATAGATAAGGTAGTTTGACTTTGTCCTTTTTTGTACCAAAGTATAATATGTACACAGTGAAAGGCAGCAATCCTCAGTGTACAGTTTGTTGCATTTTCACAAATGTATGCACTTTTACCTGCCTTCCTATGTTGATTTGGCTTTGATTTCTTCATTTCTGCATTACTGGGAACCCACCTGAACCATCCTTATTCTCCTTTTCTATCTTATCAATGTCTCATTGATACAACAGTCATGTAATCAGTCATTTTCAGATATATAATTCTGATATTTTTCTTGGTATTAATTCTTCCACCTATTTCAGTATTTTCCCCATGTAATAGACAATAAATTCAACTAAGAGCCTTGGACCAGCTCAAAAATTATTTATATAGTATCACTGCCAGGTTTTTGACTTAAAAGAGAAATCTTAAATCTGAATGTTTCTCCATAAGAGGTATTTATCCTATAGTCTTCTATATCAATGACTATTTGGACATTTTAAGAAAAAAAACAATTCAATTTAGCCAAAGATAAATGTGTTTGATAGCATATTTTTAAAAACATGCTATTATTTTTTCAGGCTAGTTTTGAATATTTCTTTGGTTGGGTCGTGAGACTGTGGCTTTTGAATCATCTGGACCCAAACACCATTCAGCTGACTTTGGCTCCTTGAAGGAGGTAAGGGGAGCTCTGCTTCCTCCTGTTTTTCATCAGATACAATTTGGTATTTACCCATTTCTGACACCTGGCTCCGGCAAAGCCCATGGGTGCCAGTTCAGGCTGGGCCTTGTCCCGGACCTTGATGGATCCTCTGGATCTGAATGTTGTCCCAAGCTCAAATTCTGCAGGGTCACTTTGGCTCTGTTTTTTTCCACCTTACAAGAGGCAGGCTTGCCAGTCATAAACCTAAGCCATGGACTGGAGCCCTCCCCTGAGATCACAGCCACGGACGGGGGGCCTGGCTCTGCCAGCCGAAAGGGGGACCACTTTTGCGGTTAAGGTCAGACGTCAATGCTAGAGGCTGCCTTCCAGGCAAAGTCTCTAACACACAATTTCTACCAAAACAAAGTAAGAAGCAACTCATGCAACTGAAATGACCAAGTCTGTCCTCCTGATCCTTAAACAAACAATTCCACCTGCACTGAATTTTAAGTACTTTTGGTCTCTAATAGCAAATATTCCATATTTGCATTAACCTTGGTTGATCCTGCAGCCACGTTAATAAGAAAAGAAGGAGAGAATATTATTTGTGCCAAATTCCAAGTCCTTGCTCAAGCCAAATGTTAACACTGAAACAGGGTAAGTTTTCTAGCTCTGATGCCAAAGAGTTCCAAGGAGACTGTGCATAGAATAAGTCAATAAAGCAAATAATCAACATAAATTCATTGAACTGCATCAGACACTTCACTCAGTGGCAATCCTGTTTTGTACATGGTCTGTCCAGACTCTGGAGAATCTAAATCTAAAAAGTTGACCCTATTATCTCCTTGACCGTAATTCGGATTTGGTCTAAATATTTTTACTTGTAAACCACTTCATCACAGCACGTTTGCCCCCGTACAACAAATAAACCATGCAAAACCTCTTAGCCCCTGCCCTGTGTTGCAAACAGCACCAAATAAGACAGTACCTAAAATGAAGTTCTCAGGACACTTGAAGTAAAGGTAACGATACACCAAGACTGAAGATCAATAAAATGAGTGTCTTAGTGTGGGGATCGCCTTCACCTCATTGTTGAGAAGGGATTCTCCAGCCTGTGTTTGAACAACCCCACTGACAGTGAGTTTAGTACTTTTCAAGGGATCTAGTTCACCACTGCATAGCATTTTATTCTGAATTGAAATTGGTTCCTCTAGAACCTACACACGCAAATGGCCTCAAACTCTGTCCTCTGAAATGACACCAGTAAGCCTAATGGCTCTTTCATGATAGTTCTTTAGCTGTAGCATCTAGAACTAGCCTGAGAGCTGCAGGGTTTCAAAGATGGTTGAAAGCATGGTTGCTGTTCAGAGGTTGCTGTAAGTGATAAAGAACATGATGTGAGAACCTGGATTATTCCCACCAACTTAAGTCAAAAAGGTCATGAAGTTCATAACAGCAGTTGAAAAGGTTGTGCCAGTCTCAACAAGAATTAGAAATGGTATGAATAAAATGGCATATGGAAAAATGTTCTAACAAAATCACAGAGACAGGCCCCTGTTAAGTGTGCATAATGCTTAACTAGACTACAGTTTACAGTCTAGATGGTTTTGGCTCCATATAGTTATAGTTTTTAATATTTGCCCATTACTATGTTTAATCTTAATACGTCACATTTATATAGCACTTTAGAGCTTTCAAGGAATTTTACATGTTATTTTATATAATTTGATTTTGAAATTCAAAAGTGACATCAGGCTTTGGAAAATAAATAGCCTTGCACTAACCATGCCAAGAATATAATGAGGTACACAGATGGAACCCACCCCTCTGTATGGCTTCGTGGCATCTAGAAGTGCAGGCTCTGAGGTCTGCCTCATATAGCTGTGTGACTTCAGGCAAGTTTCTCTCCCTTGCTAAGCCTTTGTTTCCTCTTCTGCAACATGCAGATAACATACTATGGGCCTTAAGTAAATTAATTTGCATAAAGAGGTAAGTGCCTCGTACATAGGATGAATAAATGTGTTCATTGGTCTTTTCTGTTCATCATTGCTAATAGCTAATTTATTATAAAATTGATCTTATTAGGACAGATGACATAGAAAAGCATGGTAAAAAATATTTAAAGTACCATAGCGCTTAAAAGAAAATTGTCAATTTGGCAGTTTCCAAAAGATTGCAATGGCCACTTCTGGGTATATACACAAAAAAACTAAAACCAGGGACTCAAACATGTTCACAGCAGCATTATCCACAATTGCCAAAAGGTGGGAGCAACCCAAGTGTCCACTGATGGCCGAATGAATAAACAAAATGCGGTATGCACATATAATGGAATAGTATTCACACTTAAAAAGTAAGGAAATTCTGACACATGCTACAGCATGGATGAACCTTAGGGACATTATACTCAGTGAAATAAGCCAACACAAAAAGACAAATATTGTACGATTCCACTCATACGAGATACTTAGAGTAGTCAAATTCATAGAGACAAAGTAGAATGGTGGCTGCCAGGGGTGGGTGGGAAGGGAGAATGGGGAGTTAATCTTTAATGATCACAGAGTTTTCCAAGATGAAAAGAGTTATGCCGATGGACAGTAGTGATGGTTGCATAACAGTGTGAATGTACTTAGTGCCACTGAACTGTACACTTAGAAATGGTTACAATGGTAAATTTTATGTTATGGATATGAAAATGGTCAATTTTGTTATGTATTACTTACCACAATTAGAAAATCCCATGAAAACTGCAATGATATTCCAACAGACTTTAAGCATCAATGAATATGAGGCCCACTCCCTACACATCCAAGTTGGGAGACAGAAAACAAAGTACAAAGACAAACGACAATTCAAAATACTCTAAAGCAACGAGCACGTAAATAAACAAGCCTCCGTGAAGCTTTAATTTGCCAATGACATTATCCAGTTGGTGGACATTAGCCATAACTTACATTTGCCAGATGTCTTGGGTCAGAGTCTTTGTGTTACAAAGACTGTGACCTGAGGTTTCACCCAACAACACTCAGTAACAGAGCATGGTTATTAAATGTTAAAAATCAAGAGGCTCCCAAAGATACTTAGTGACTGACAGCTTCATCTCTCAGGCTTTTTATACCTCATCATGCAAACACAGACAATGTGAAACAGTTATTCTAATTAAGCACTTTCCTTATCCTCCCCTAGCAGAACTGCATTGGAGATAAAGGATAATGGCACTAAATGAACAGGTTAATTAGAGACAGCATTTACCCCTTCAGGCCTTCCAGTGGAAACACCATTTCACACCATTACATCACACAGGAGAGCAAGGCTCCAGGGACCGGCTCCTGAGACAGCCAGTGACCAGGAGAGAACAAAGCAAGCAATGGGAAGAGAGAAATCATGCTGGCATATCCGACACGCACGCTCATCCGGGATTTCACCCCATGTTTCTCCAGGGCATGAGCTGGCAAGCGACAGCCTACAGGCCAAATCTTCCCTGCAATCAGTTTTTACAGCCTATAAGCTAAGATTAGTTTTTGCATTTTAAAAGTGTTGTTAAAAGAAAAACAACAACAACAAAGAAGAATACTCTATGAGCCCTATGTGTCACAAGGGCTAATATTTGCTATCTGGCCCTTTATAGAAAAATTTGCCAACACATGCTCTTGATGAGAGGAGTTAGGCAACATGTTCAATACAGGAGGAAGGAGGGGAAAGAGAACTGAAACAGTCACGTGGGAACATTTAAAAACTCCAACACCATCACCAATTGTCATCCTACAAGTATCTTCATTTGATGCAGAGGTGTCCTTTTAGTTGACCCCTTTCATGAACAACAAAGCTCTCTCCCTTTGGCCATCTCGGGAAAAAGCAGCAGAAATCTGAGCAACGTATTCATTCAAGCAAGTTTTTTTTTTTTTTTTCTTTTTAAATAACAAAACACAAACTTGTCTACTCCTCCCTTCTCACCTCCCTTTTTCTCCAACCTGGTCATTATTTCAAGCTTGAACATGTTCTTGTGAAAATATTATGATTGAAGGTGGTGCCTGCTATCATTCCATTGGTTTTGGGGTGTTTAGGACTAAGCTTTAAAATAGGTTACAAGTTGAAACTTGGCAGAGAGAAATAGACACTCAGGGTAGGCACCAATTTTATGTAATTTGAAAACAGCCGGTTTAGAATTTGCTAATTCATAAGAGCTCAGGAAAGAAAGCAAACCTCAACAACCTCACCTAACTGAAAATACTTGCATTCTGAATACAGCTCAGTGCCCATTCAGAACCTGCCATTAATTCTGCTGATGTTTTTCTTCCTAGAATAATAAATACTTTCTTCAACTGAAATGTTGGTTCATTACAAATAAAAATATTGCTATTGACTGACTGTAAGTGGATTACATATTTACTTTGCTTTATTGGAAGGCCCATGAGGAGTATGACCATAACTAATGCCCTTCTCTTGCATTCCATACTGACTACTTGGGCACAAAATTGGCACTAAAAAAATAAATTCTTGTTTATGAAATAAGAACCAGTACAAAGAATGAAAACCGGTAAATGAGATTGGTTCACCCTTGCCAGGTACACACATTTTAATGTGGTTATTGGCAAAATCTGAAGTTTCTTGCCTTCAGAGTAAGGCTCCAAAGTCCAGGGACGTCCAACAGAACTTCAACACAAAGCTAGTCACGGTTCCAACGGCTCTGGTGTCTAATACCTGCGTGCCTTTGAGATGGAAAAGGACTCTGCTGTATATACATTCTTTGGTTCACAAATATTACAAACTTAAATATTAAATCAGGATGGGGTCTTTTGGATAGACCCTCCCTGTGAAAGAGCTGAACGTGACAGGGGCCTCTGACTCCAAGCTCACTGTCCAGAGAATGTGCATTCTCACCTACATTATGAAGGAAGAGCTGAACAAAGGTGCAGAGGGCATTAGGGCACTCCCAGGGCCTGAGTTGGAGCAGCTGTTCCCAAAGGCTGCTGCACTGGTGGAACCCTTCCACGAGGTCTACGAACGGCAGTTTCCATTTGCAGAGTATGGCAATTTTTAAGGACTTTCGCTTCTTTTCCTTACAGTCCTTGCACACACACACACACACACACACACACACACACACAAAAAGATGACCTTGTAGCCATATCTGACCATGAGGGGAAAACAGTATCTCCTAAGGTCGCATGATGATAAGGGCTTAGTTATCTTCAGTTGAAAAGACCTCAAGCTGACAGGACCTTAATGAACTTAGTCATGTCTTTCATCTTCTTTTCAACATATGAATATGTTTTTAAAAAGGAAAATATCAAACCAATTGATAGGCCACTTGTCTCAATCCCAATAAAGTCACTCCCCTTTTCATTGTTTTAAAAAGCTAGTCCTTTCTGAACACTGATTTTCTTGCCCTTTGACTACACATCAAACTAAATGTTACTTACAAGCAATTGAGTGCAAGTTTGTTTAACAGCAAGACATCCCTTTAATTAACTGCCCTCTTTTTTATTGGAGTTGACAGGCAATACATTTGTAGCATCTCAACTGATTACATGAAGTCTTAGGTAGTTATGTGCCAACTGGTAAAGGAAAAATAGCCTACATTAATCCTAACAGGTTTTGTGGTTTAAGAAACCCACAGTGAAAAAAAAAATCTCAATTACGTCAGGGATCTCAGGTTGAAAGTCATTATCAGTTTTTTAAAATAGAAAATTATTAAGTTCATTAATGAGGAAAACTTGTGTTTTATCCCACTTTTCATGACAAAAATTGTCCCTGAGGCACTGCTGATCTTTTCCTCAGACTTTCTCTGCTTCATTGTAGAAATTCTACTTCTAAAAACTTCCCTAAGGAAGTAATCAAGAATGTACACCAAAATTTAACCAAAAAAAAAAAAAATTTATTGCTTCCCTGCCTAAAATGGATAAAAAGTGTGAACAAAACTTCTTTTCAATAGTCGGAGACAGATTAAAGCATTGCAAATTCACAGAAAACACACACACACACATTATGTAGTCATTAGAAATGGTACTGTGGTCGAGACATATGAGAAAATACTCATGATGTAATGTTTAGTGAAAAAAAGAATTCTAAAAAGTATATACAATTTCAATTATGTTCACTATGTATAATAGAAAAAAGACTAAAAGGATTTAAACAAGAAACACACCAACTGTTTTCAATGTGAGGAGGAGCTTTAGGTGATTTTTATTCTCTTCTTCATACTTCCTACATTTTATATAATTTACTCATTTTGTTATAAGAAAAAAGTATGTTTTAGAAGAGTATTTTGGAAGAGGATCCTCCCACAGGTCTTAATTAGATGATATTCTAGACTCAGAGCTGTCTAGCAAACCACTCCCAGAAGCAGTCAGGTTCTTAGCTAGAATGGCTGCCTGCTGATACCAGTTCCATCTTCTCTAGATTATTGTGAGGGCTGAAAAGGAAAAGATAGTTTGGGAAAAATGCCTACTCCTGCATTTATAAACAAGAAAATTCTCAGTAGGAGGAAGAATCATTAAAACCAACCAAAAAAAAAAAAAAAACACCTCACCCTTGTTATCCAATACCCACATCGAACGGGTTTTATATCCACACATTTTAAGAAACCAAAAGGGAGTCATAAACCCAATTCAATTTAATTGGGTGCTCTCTTGACAGAATTGTTATTAATAAGATTGTATTGTACAAACCTCCCTGAAATCCCAAACGCTGCTGACTACACTGGCAGAAAACATTTAACAACCAGTGCGCAACGTGCCACTGCGTCTGCTCCTCTGTCCTGGGCCCTCCTGCAGACCCCTCATCCTTCTTCTCCCCCTTCCCCTGGACTCTCAAATCAAAGAAAAAGCTTGTCTTGAGCAACCTCCATAAATTATTCACATGATATTACAGTGTATGTCAGCAATCTCGCAGTGTTTAAAAAACTTAACTACAAGCCAATTAAAATGTAAACTGAGAAAGACGGATGGAGCTGGTTGCTCTGGTGTGAACTTGAGCAGCGCATAACAATACGCACTACAACTTCCAGACCTGCTAATTTGACAGCTACTTTCATCAGCAGGGCCTCCCCCTCCCCCCGTGACTTCGTCCTCTTCCTTTAATGCAGTGGTTCTCCCAGGACAAATGGGTCTACATCCTTCCACATTTAGCAGATTAGTCCCCTGGGCCTTGCAACCAGCCCATGTGCTCAAAGTGGAAGTTATTAACGACGGTTTGTTTCTTTTCCTCTTTGTTTTTAAGGATGTCTAATATACCCCTCATTCTCTTCACAGATTGCAGTTTACAAGTAAAAAATCTTTTTTAAAAAAAAAGAAAGAAAAGAAAGAAGGAAGAAGAAAAAAGCAAGCAAAGATGACATATGAATGAGAAAAGGCCAGGAAGTCTGTGACAGCTGGCCAAAGAGGATGTTCTAAAACACGTTCCCCCCATTCTTTCCGTTTCAATTGTTCCTATGCTACACTTCACACCAGTGGGTCTACATGCAATACTTTCGCTTAATCTAAGAACAGTTCAGAGACTAAAGATAAAGAGTACCTCCTTTGTTTTTGAGAGGAAGAGAAGCCTGGACTATATCACGGGTTCTGAGCAGTTCTGTTAAGACAAAAGTGTTGGTCCCTTAAAAAATATTCTAGCACATCTTCCTCCACATTCCTCATCCTGGCCTTCCTTTCTGTTCCCTCTCTTTTTAAACATTATGTAAGAAATCTCAAACTGTAATGAAACCAAAGCAGGCTCTGGTCAGGCAGGCATTAGGACATAAGTCAGATTATCATTATTTCTGTATTCATGCAGAATACGAGTTTTTATTTTCTGAAACTGTGTAACTCATATTTAAGACAGGGACATCCACTTAATCTAAAGAAGGGCCTGGTCAAGGAAAATTCATACTTTCAGCATTAGAAATTTGGCACCAATCTAATGGGAGGTAATAGTCTACTTTTTCTGTTTTGTGACTATATCTACAATTTAAATAGAAAGACACAAGTGGCCTCTAATCCCTAAAGAGAATAAAACATACCTTAATCCTAGAAAAACTGCTGACCTTATGGTAATGGAACATCACCTTGATTGATCTCTTCTCTGTCATCTGACTACATCAGGTCAGTTAAAAAGGTCACAGTTCACATACAAATGGCATCCATTCAAACCAACACAACCACAAGAAATGCATATACCTATGAGCCAGCTACCCAGATGTCAACATCAGTGCCACATAACAGCTAAAATAATCACTGAAATTATTTATCATCTTAAAAATGTACATAAGTTTGTACATGCTCATTGCATGGTGAACTCAAAGAGATGGATATAACTGGAAACAAACAAATGTCTCATGAGTAGTCACTATAAATGGAAAGGAAATGAAGGAGTTCAACTCTCTGACCAGTGAAATTGGAGGTTTAACTGGGGAAAACTATCTAGTTGATTTTATGAATTCCACACTAGGTTTTCTCTCTGCTATTAGTAGAGAGGACTATGTACATTCTAAGTCTATCTCTAATTTTTTGGTCAAATTCAGTTAGCAGTTGTCTTAGAAATGCTTACAAGTCAAAATAAAGGCAGACGGTTATCTGAACAGAACATATAATCAATAAACCATTCTACTCTTTTACCCTGTTGAATTACTTACAGCAGTGGCTTTTAACCCTCACAGTGTATCAGAATCATGTGGGGAGATTTTTCAAAAACGCAGGTATCTGGGCTGTATCCCCAGATATTCTGATTCACTTAACCAGTGTATTTAACATTTTTTTCAGACAACTCTACTTCAGTGCTGCTGAGGACTGAGAACAGTTAATCTGACTGAGAACAGCAATGTCCAGTTATTCATTAAGGTGGAAAGTGAGAAATCCACTGACTGGACAAACTGTAACAGGCTGCCTTCAGTTCACATTTAGCCCTTAACTGTCTGAAACCCTCCTTCTATTCATATCGGTCTCTTGATATCTCTTTCTTAGGCTTCCACTGAAGTCCCTATCACATGCTTTGTATTTTATGCCTTAGTTTTGAAAAAGGGCTTCTCATCAGGGAAATACAGGTTAAAACCAGAATGACATACCATTTCACACCCATGAGGATGGCTATCATCAAAAAGACAAATAACAACAACTGTTGCCAAGGATGTGGAGTTATTTTTAAATGTAAAATTTGCATTATTTTGTCATGTAAATGATATAAAATGTAAAAGTACACAGACACTTGAAGAAACCGTCTGGTGGTTACTCAAGTGGTTAAACCATATGACTCAGCAACTCCACTACTAGGTGTATTCCTAAGAGAAATGAAAACACGTATCCACATAAGAACGTCTGCATTGAGTGTTTACAGCAGTATCATTCATCACAGCCCCAAAATGGAAACAATACAAATGTCTATCAAGTGATGAGCAGATGAACAAAATGTGGTACACCCATTCAGTGGAATATTATTAGGCAATGTAAATAAATGAAGTATTGGTACATGCTACAACATGGATGAACATTACAAACAAGTGAAACAAGTGGAAGAAGTCAGCCACAAGGGACTACATATTGCATGGTTCCATTTATGTGAAACGTGCAGAACAAGCAAGTCTACCAGCAGAAAGCAGAGTAGTAGTTGCCCAGGGCTGGCTGTCTTGGGGGTGGGGAGGCCAGGAAGGAAATCATGATTAAGGAGTGCAGGGTTTCTTTTTCAGGCAGTAAGAATGTTCTAAAATTGATGATGGTGATAAATACAAAACTCTGTGAATATACTAAGAACTTTAAGTGGGTGAACTATGTGGTATATGAATTTTATCTCAAAAAGGCTCTTACAAAAAAATAAAGAAAATAAGGCTTCTGCTCTGATGCCTGACTTGGCAGCCCAGCCACCTTTTATGTCCTACTAGGGCTGGGGCCTGACTGGCTTGGTCACAGCCCATGTGAGGTGTTCAGCTGCATTTCCTGAACCTGGGCTATTGATAAGACCTTTGGATTCTAACTGCACCTCTTGGGTCTGGCTCCTGGTCCCTTACATCTCCTAGTCTTCCTCATCCTAATATCCTTTGGATATATGGTTGTCCCTTCTAAATGGGTATGTCCAAATGAGGCTAAAGACTGGGACTTCATTCTAAGGTAACAGAAAGTCATTAAGGTTTTGTGGGGAGCAGCTTAAAAGAAGACACCAGATTGAAAGACACAGAGTCTTTTAATTGATCTCTCTCATTTCATGTTCTCCCTAGTGGACCAAGCATTCCTAGTCTCAATGTCATGCCTCATGCAATAACTTTAAATAATTCCTCCTCTCTTCCCACACTGCATCAGCTTCTAGCAATTAGGCTCTTATCTGTCAGTTCAACTTGATGTCCCACAACCCTTCATCTAAGCCTCTCCTCTTCTTTCTGGCCATTCTCCTTCCTGCCCCCCATACAAACCATGTTCACTCCACCATCAGATCTTTAATCAAACCATCACTTTTGAACCCTCCCTCTTGTCCACACTCTCCAAGTTAAACCTATTCTTCAAGAACTAGATACAATGCAATATGTTGCATGAAACTCTTTCCCCAAATTATACTAATTAGGGCAATAAATGACATGAATTAAACAACCCCCAAACTCGTATCATGGGCTTTGTCCCTCTGACCAAACTCTATATTCTTTGAGGGCAAGAAAAAAGTCATGAAGTTCTCCTGATTCCACACGGTGCCACAGTGCTAGGCCAGCAGCAGACGTACGTACAGACGAATGACAAAATGGAACTCATTTTTACTTCCAAGGACTGGTGTACAATCAACCTCTCTCACACGTCCTCTCTCTGCAGTGGTTTCCCTTCCCGTTCCAAGAAAGCTTGCTCTTTGTGCATTTCCTTTACTCTAGTCTATGGGCTGTTACAGTAGAAATCACTCCCTTGGGAAAATTATTGATGGGCAGTTTCTAATTTTAAGCTACAGCTGAACTAAGAAACTGGATTGCAGCTGCATTACCATTTCATTCTGCATGGAGCCCTGATGATAAATATTTAACCAGAACAACTTCCTTTTCCTCTGCTGCTATGTTCCCATATAATTATTTTAACAAACGGCTGTTCCAAACGTTTACCACTCTTGTCAAACCCCTAACTGCTCCTGGTGGATCACATTTAGCTGTCTCCTTCATTAAGAAAATAGATGTCATTCCTATCCCCTTCATACTTGTGGTTTTGCCCATTGTTCTGGTCATTAGCACTGTCCATCAAATATTTTTCATTCTCCCCCAGTTCTAGGCATTTTCTTGGCCCTTTGAGTTTGGATGGGCCATGTGACTTGCTCAGTGATAACTGGAGAAGCAAATGCTGAGATGAAGCCTGGGTCCTTGTGATGAACAGAGCCCCACTCCTGATTCATGTTGGAGGTGTAGCCCAACATGAGTAAGGAAACTGTTACGTGAACATATTTAGATCCCAGGGCTGATGGTTGCTGCAGCATAATCTAAAGTCTTCTGCCCAATATCTCACTTTATCTGTCTTTCCATTCTAGTACCCAGGAAAACATGCATAGCCTCACTTTGAAGCTAACTCTAATTTTCTTCCAGATTCCATTCCCATCTGCCTCTTTTCTCTGAGACCATGTAGTTCAGCTCCTCCCTCTCTTGTGTTTCTCTCTCTCTTCCTTCCTTCCTTCCTCTCTCTCTCTCCCCTCTCCTGTGTCTTTAATCTCTCTTCTCCTCACAGAAAAAGAAAAAAAAAAACCAACTGAGTATTTTCTGAATTCTAAGTGCTTTTCATATCATGATTTCATTTAATCCCCCCAAAACTCCAAGAGAATTAACCTCATCTTATACATGAGGAAACTCAAGCCCATAGAACTTACACAAGGTCTTTATCTAGTCAATGGTAGGCCTGAGATTTGACCTTTCATCTGATTTCAAATCCCCAGCCATCCCTAGGATTTACAGATGTTCTCCATCTTCAGACACATTCAGCTCACCCTTATACACACACCCACCCTTCCACTCTGCTTCTCCTTTACACCAGTTCTCACTGTGTGCACACTCATTGTCTCCATTTTTTTTTACCCTATGTTTCATTCTCTTTCTGAACTATTCTAACCCAAACATCACTCTCATCATTCCACTGAAACAGCTCTTCCTAAAGGTCAGTGGCCTTCTAGCTGGCAAAGCTGGTGGTCTTCAGAAGATTCACATCTTTCAGTCCTATGGTATTGGATACTATTATTTTCACTTCCTGAAAACTCTTCATTTGCAAAACCACTCATTTCTCAGTATCAAATATTACCTCTGTTTCCCTTGTGGACTATTCCTCTTGAAGCCACCAGCAGCCTGCATATCCAAGCCTGTATTTCCAATCAGTGATCTCATACATCAGTATTTCTAATCCCAACCTCTATCTTCAGCTGTCAACGAAAATCCTCCACCTAGATGTCCCACAGGTTCTTCAAAGTCGGCACCTCCTGCACGGAGCAGATTCCTCCCTATCCTCATCCTCATCCGTCCTCCCCTGTACTCCACATCAGCATCCACGGGGTCTTCAGGGCGAGCCGCACCCCTCCTCTTCGCCTCCAGTTCTGCACAGTCAGTCAGGCACTCAGCCCTTTCATCTACCTCCTAAGTCTCTCTGGGACGTCTCCTCTTCTCTAACATCGCTGCTTCTGCCCTAGATAGATCTGAAAGAGCGCCTGTGATGCCTCTGAGGTTGATCACATCAACTCACTGAAAAAACAAACCTGATTACGTTACTCCTCTGCTTAAACACCTCTCTGTGGTCTACAGGCTTGAGAGCCTGATCCACTTTCCTGTTTTATCTCTCAATGTTCCTTTACAAATACCCAGCCCCACAGAAGTGGGGCTCCCTAGTCCCCTGCACACACCACAGCCTTCACTCACTTTGTCACACTGCTTCAGTTCCCATCTCTCCCTGGTGAGCCTCTACTCCTCTAGCAAGGCTGTCTTGCTGCTGGAAGGCATTTCCTTCAGGAAGACCTTCCTAACCTCACAGACAGCTTTAGATACATCCTTCTTTACATTCTCTTGTCAGTTTTTGTTCATATTTCTACTACATGACTTAAAATGTGTTGTGATATTTGCCTATGGGTCTGTCACTAAGAGAAGTCAGTTTTCAGCTGTGTTCAATGAGTCCACAGGGAAAGGACTTAGAGGCAAAATGGGCAGGTTTTGAGGGACTATTCTTTTGCTTTTTATAAATGAAGGGCTCACATAAGCTTTAGTTGTAGAGATTTAACAGACAAAACAAAGGTGGAATGAAGTTCCTCCAAATGAAATATCTTTTAAGACTTTAGAGCCCTAGATGGAACCATGATGACTGGTATGTGGAACGTACCCAGATGTTTCCTAAATGAATGAGTAACTCCCAGGGCAATGCTGCTAATCACTGTCCCCTTCCATCTCAGCTCTCATTCTAAGAACAGTATGAAAGTTAGTAACTCCTCTCCAGGTTGCCCTGGGAGACCAGTAACTCCCAGAAACAAATCTGGTCATTAAAACTAGACAGTTGTCATCAAAATAGCACTGCCTTAGAAGCACCTAGAGTACAAAGTTTCTTAGCAGCTTTGGTTCATTACCAAAGTAGGCATTATCTTAAAATTGATCTTATCTGAAGGTTAAACACACTTAGTTCCTTGTCAGAACACTTAACTCTCCAATATGGTCAATTACCAGATAATAGTGTCCACTTTCTCATGTCTTACTTCTTAAATGGTCTAATCAATAAATAAGTACACACCGCATTATTAAGAGCTTGCTGATGTCAGACATGAACAGAAGGAGTCTGCGAACTTCTAGTCTTTAAAAATACCACTTAAGTTCCCTGTCAGTTGCAGGCACTTTTTAAGTCTCTATTCTGCTCAAGGCACTGAAATACAATTTTCTTTGAACCTGTGGTCTAAACAATACACGTCACATGCAAATTGGATGGAAAGTTTTTCAATCTGTTCTGAATTTGAGTGGCATTTTATTTCTTTTACTAATAAAGAGATGGCTGACCAAATGTATTGGTTCCTCATCAAACTACAAAATATTTAAAGGCATTGAAATAAATGCAATTCTGAACCCAATAATCTAATGGGAAGTGAGAATATTTGTATTCTGCTTGGTGACAGAACTGACCATTGCTTCCACAGAATAAAGTGGGAGATTCAGGGCAGAAAAGGAACATATGGTGGGGGAAGACCTGGTCCAATTATCCTTTCAGCAAATGTCTCTTCTTTGTAGATGGTGTCTTAGAAGAGAAATGCTTTTAGTCAGTTAATTTAAAAAATTTTTATCAATCCTTTTTATAATAAACTTTCCCAGAATCTTCCTATGGTTACACAGGGTACCTAAACTGAACTACATACAGCACTGCAGAGAAAAGAAGTAACACTCTAATAATCTACAGCAGTATCATTGCTGGATGGATGTGAGCTCAAGGGAGCTAAATAAAAATTCTGGAAGCATTTTATCATCAAGAATTATCCAAACCAATCTAAGAATGTTTTATTTACTTAAAATGAGGTTGTATATTTGCTTCCAGTACATGAATGCCTAGATCAAGAAGAGTTATTAAATGTTCTCAGAGAGTCCAGTAGGGGTGAATTCAATCCACCTCTCAGACAAAAAAACAGAGAGAAACATAAGTTATTACCTCCCTACCATCATACATTAGGAGGAAAATGTTATTTTAAAAAAATCTAATTTTTTTAAAAAGGCTTCTGTTTAGTGAATGCCTACTAGGTGCTAGAAAGGTTAAACTCTAAGTTCATTTTTTAATCTCATGTAGACAACTGCAGTGCTTTCTCAGTAAGCCAGTCTTCCTTCTTTCCATATCAAAGTGAGGAAGACAATCGTCAACCTGATATTGCAAGGCATATGATAACCATGAACTTGGCCATACCTTTCCATGGACCCTGCTGAAACAAAAAGTTAACATGTACATAAGATAAATAATGATCATGAAAACATACTGCATTCCTATGATGTGTAAGATGCTCTTCTAGCTATGTATACAAGAGGTCCAAGGCATGGTCTCTGGCTCCTAGTTTATAATCTACTAAAGGAAAGAAAATCCTAATCATAGGAGATGACCAATAAGACAGTCAGTGGACAAATGAGACGAAGAGGCTATATGAGGACTATGAGAGGCCAAAGAAGGAAGAGCTCAAAGAGGCTGGGAGAGTCTTAGAATATTTTCAGGAAAAAAGCATAATTCGAGCCATTTTGTTTGTTTGTTTATAAGTACTGATTCAGAGAAGCACAGAAGAATAGAGTACGTGCATGGCAATACATGTGGAACAAGGATGAAAATGTCTGAAAAGTGTAATTAATTACACAAATATCTGATGAATTAAAGGAGAATAATAAATAGCAGACTGTAACACTTGGATATTTCATCTGCACAATTATCTCCATTTAAATAAAGAATTCCTTCTATGAATGTAATATTTATTTTAGAGCAGTTAAAAAAATAAGACTATCAGAACCTTCAAAAATTTTCTTTCCTATGGTATCAGATCCTATTACTTTCACTTCCTGAAAACTCTGCATTTGTAAAACAACTCATTGCTCGATATCCCACAATACCTCTATTTCTCTTGCTGAATATTCCTCCTTCAAAAATTTCCATTCCATTTCTAAGATTACATTCTCAGGAAATCCAAAACTCATTTAATGAACACCAAGATGAAAAACTGGACAAAACCTAAGTGTTTAGGAATTGGAGATTAGTTATCTATACTACTGTGTACTCATGGAATGGATCAGACAGAGGTAGAACAGTAGTTAAGAGAATAAAAAGATACACTGTTCATAAAAATATCAGGAAAATAAACATTATGTCCCATTAGCTTATCATCTGTGTATTAACAACAACAAAAATTTATACATATACACAGGAAAAGACTGAGAAGGTACGTATCCCAAAGTCTCTGTTTCTTTAGTTCTAAACAGGGCTAATGTCATGTCAAAGTTGTTGAGATAACTTATCTGTCTTCTAGTATGTCTGCCACTTAGAGCTGAGGACCTGCTTCCTTCCCACCTGACAGTGCACATCCTCATGTTCACCACTGCAGCTAAAGGACGTCCATGTTTTAGTACCTTGCGCACTTCTGGGAAATTGTTCTTTAAGTATCTGTTGAATAAATGTTAGATTAATAAAAGCAGTAACTAGATAAAGCATTTGGAATACCTGTTAAGGGATACTCTACACTTCTAGGACTCAAGATTTGCCTGTTTTGGAATGTACAATGTTGATACTTGTCATCTTTAAAAAAAATTTTTTTTCTGATTGAAAAAAGGAAAACAAAGAAAGAAGTACTATCCTGTCACATGTAAAGATAGATATCCCAACTTCTTAAAATGAATTTTTCTGGCTTGGAATATCAGAGAGCATACTTATTTCCTAACATGGCAAGGAATGTTTTACTCTTTCTGGGAAGAAACATTTAAAAGCTAGATCTTAGTATGACATTTCTGGATCTGAATGTCTCATCTGAGCCAGAATCTCCATGGACTGTGTTGTTCATCCTGCTCAGGCTTCCCTGACAAGGAAGGAAGGCTGGAAAGGGAGTAAAAGGAGAAGCCAGGTAGAGACAGAAAGGGAAAGGGAGGAAGGCGAGTGAGGAGAGAGGGATGTTTGGGGCTGACTAGTTTTACTCGCCATGCTGGTCTGGTTCTTGTTTTATTGGAATTATTTCACCATCCTTAATTGTCATCAGTGTAAACACCCAATCTGCTGTTAAAAGAAACCATTCCTGCTGATGGAAGTAATAAATGACAGTGCCTAGGAATGGAATCCTGAGGTCTGCATAAATCAGCATTTGTCATCTTTTCAAATGCTAAAAAATTTTTGTGGTTCCAGCATTTCCAGGAAAGGCTCCGTTGGGTTTCCATAATAATCACTTCATAGACTCTAACTTTTCGCTTTGAATTGTCAAAAGGTTAAATCCACCCTAAATTAGAATTCTTTGTGTGTGAAGACGCATGAGTGTATGTATGAAAATGTGTTCTATTTGTGCATGCACATATGAACACACACATACATATGTACTATACACATGGATGTATGTACGTAAAAATATGCATACACATACATAAAGCTGATCTTCTTGAAGTTCTCTAATTTCAGCAAGTTTTATTCTATTTAGAAGTTTCCAGAGTTGAAAGGTCTCAGGCAGAACCCCATCACCTAACTCTGTGGGCAATGAGTTTAAACAGGGAGCACGTGTGTTATGCTAAGTTGGCTCCTTGGATATCTTCCCCCCCTTTTCGTTATCACTCTCCTGGCTTCTTTGGTGCATGACTGACCTCCTTGGGCTCCATGATTTAGCACTTTGGGGGTGCTGCCGGAGAATTCAAAGGGTCCCAGATTCATCTGGGGGGTGGTGATGACATCTTGGGAACCTAGTCATTATTTAATCAGGAGCTTTACAACTCAAGCAGCCCAGCAACACTCTGAAAAACAGCCATGAACATAAGCACAGGCCCACAGATCAGAGCAAGCTCAACGGAAAGCAGGCTGAGGCATAACGAAGAATGAACATTAGGTCAAAAAACACAACCTAAATAGCTTGCCATATCATCATCACTGGCTTGATTTTCAAGGATCTGTATTTGCATGAGGGGCTGGCTGATACCCATTTTAAACAGATCTGCTACATACCTGCTTTTTCCCCAAGTGACAATGAGAAGTAACAAACAAGATGGCACTGGAAATGCAGGTAAGGCCAAGGCCAGTTTTATAAAGAGATGAAGATTTGGGGGGGTGGGAGGATTGTTCCGGAGAACAAATGTACTGTACATCCCGACAGCCAGTCTGATACTCTAGAAAAGAGAACCTCAGGGTCCTCCAGGTGGAATGGTGACAACGAGCCCCTCACAAACACAGCCTTCAGGGAGGAGAAACATTCCAAGTGGCAACTCATTTGTCCTGGCTTGGTTCCTTCTTTTTGTCTCAACTGGAGAGGAAGCCAGAGAAGCAACGTCAATGACGGAGGGAAAAGAAAGGAGAAAAGCCATTCCTAAGATTCAAAATTGTGCAAAATTGGTCCCTACATCCAATTTTCTTTCAGTTAAGTTGAGTAGGGAAGGCAGCTAACACTGAAGCAACCTCATGTCCAATGTTTTGGGCCCAGTGTTTTACATACATGCTTTCATTACATCCTAACAACCAGACACAGGGATCACCGTCATTTTCTAGATGAGAAAAGCGAGTCTAAAAATGTGTTCTCCTAATACAGCCATCTCTCGAGATAATGGGAAAACCCAACTGACAGGGACCCATTTCAACATACTTGCTTAATTTTCCTTTTTTCCCTTTCAAAGCCAATATTAGTATTCTTCCCCAAAGTGTTCTCTTTTGGAAAGTAAAGTATCTCATTTATACAATAAATAAGATTAGCCACTGTCAGATGAAAATGATAGACTAATTGAACTTTTTTTTTAAGTTCAAAAATCAAGGTCATTTAAAGCATGAGTACCACCCCCTCACCAAAAAAACAAAAACAAAAACAAAAACAAAAAAATGACAACAACAACAATAAACCCCAACTAATAATACACCTACAAAGACCTTCAAATCATTTAAGGAGGACTATCACTTCTACACCAAAGCCAGAATTCCCACGCTTAAAAATCTAGGTAACTTCAGCACCATAGAGAAAACCTACTGCATTGACTTCTTATTGGAATTTGGGTACAGTTAGCCTCATCTTGGAACACCAAGCACCATATTGAAATCTGGAGGAGAGTAAGTTTCAACCACCCTTTGCATATTAGAAATACTATCAAGGACAACCCAACAACCCCATTCTTTTTTTTTTTTTTAAGTTGAATAAAGATGCATTTAAAAATACTAGCAAGCTTCAAATTGCCTTACTTTGAACTATCTCAATATAATGATTTCTTTTCTGAACTCTTGAAATTGAAAACATTCCTAATTTGGTTCCTCAGCTACGCTTTCCCTGTACGTAGTCGTTGCATAGTACGGTAGGGCATTCCTTACATCTGGATAGCAGGATGTGATACTTTAATGCTAATGGAAAAAACCTATTTCTTACACATACTTGACGTATAATATCTTTTTGTACAAGATTCCAGCTGACTTCCCAATACTGAGTCTAAAAACAAAGCATTCACATCTTGTGTCCATAGACACTGAAGAGTTACTAATAACTCATCCATTTAGCTTTTTTGCACAAAACACGGCTCATGTTATTTCTTTTATTTCATTTTGGTTTTGCAGGGTATAAGGAGTGAGGTTATTGAGATGAAACTGGAAAGGCTGAGGCAATGTTGGTAATATCCAGGCCTCTGTGCCCCTGCCCTGAGATCCATGCACAAGCAGGTCCTTCTCAGACTCTCTTTGAGCTGTGCCCCCTTCTGTGGGGCAACAGTCCAAAGAGTCATGAGGATGTGTCCACCTGGTTCACACATTTCTCCTTCTGGACCATATTCTCCATACCAGAGACACAGGACTCCCTGGTCCAGGTAGAGCCATGCCCCTTCCAGGGCCTGCACGGGCAGGTTCCTCCCCTGGGACCGTCCTCCTGAGAGACACACCTGCAGGCCTGAGAGTGGGCAAAGGGCAGTTGTTTGCTGGAGCGGTGAGGGCATAAGGTATGGGTGGAGCTTTGATATGTGAGATGCGTGCCCACTCGCGTGTGTGCAAAGCTCCTTGTGGTGCTGGAAAGAACCAGAATTAGCAAGGAAGAAATAAGGAAGGCCTCCATGTGTACTCCTGCCCTACAAATGTTAGGGGTGGGTCTGACAAAAAAAAAAAAAAAAGACCCAGAGACAGAAGTATATTTAATGGTGCTTCATTTACTAGAGAATAGCATACTATTAAAAAATCCTGCCCTCTCGTTTTGATCTTCCCAACTAGATCAACAAGATAAAATTTACCAGGGTAAGAGCTGATCAGAGAAGTTCTATTAGCTGAGTTTATTTATAAATAAACTTCAGAAGAGTCAACTATAGGGGAGAAAGAAATCAACAGATGTGTCTAAAGCCTATTCCTCAACACACACACACACACACACACACACACACACACACACACACACACACACACACACACACACACACACACCATCCAGAGCGGCTGTGGACTATGACCACCAAGGTTATAGACATTCTAGGTCATTGCCAACTTTCATGCTATCATTGTTCTAAAGGATTTGCACCTCTCAAATCAGCTCCCAAACCAGTGTATGGTTGCACGTTCCAGTTCCGAAACACACCTTTTAAATTGGCTTCAACTTGCCAGTAGCTTTTGCTCAAGAAAATTTAATGACAATGTATAACGCATACCCTTCATATAACACATAAAATCTCAAAATTGGCTTTCTTCCCTCTTTTAACACATTTATTGTAAGTGTTAAATTACAGTAATTCCCAGGCTCAACCCCTAAGAAACAGAGCTGTCTACGTCAAGCTTCCTTCATACTAAAGTATCAAGCCAAGGTATTTTCTTCCATAGCTAAAAAGGCTATGTGTTTACTGGTGAAACACACAGGTCTTCACTGAGGTTCTGGAACCTTGGAAAGAAGAGTCAGGAGACTGTAGGTATCCTAGGGGAAGAGGAGAGCAGTTGCCAAGGGAGATGCCAGACAGGAGACATGTTCTGGTACAATTAGGACCCAGGAGTTCCACGATTAGACAAAAGAATAATTACAAAGTAGAAAGGGATGGAAAGATGGGATCCAGAAAACATACAAGATGGACATCATCGCAGGTTTTAAATGAGCCTCCTGGGTCAGAACACAAGACAGACTTTCAAATAAGGGTGGTGGTCTTCAGTGAATGTGGTCGGATGAGAGCAGGAAGTCAGACCCATTGCTTCGTGAAGGCAAAGGAGGGCCGCAGGGGGATGGGAATGCTGGGCTCTGGATCAAGAGCCTGGGCGTATGAACTGTTCTCTCCCTGCAGGTACTGTTCCCACCAATTTCAATGCCACCAAAATACTCCTCACCAAACTGCCTGCCAAATCCACCTCCTGCTACAAATTTTGGCCAACACTTCCCACCTAGAGCTAAAATACTTGGGTTTCCTTCCTCTCTCTTCTAGCCAGTGAACGAACCCTGCTATCAAACTATCCCACACACAATGTGTCCCCCTCATTTTTTAATGTGCTCTAGGAAACACTGCGGGCAATTTTCTGGAATTTATGCAACATTCCTTAAGGGGTCATTTTGAAGCAACAGGAAAGCCTTCATGAAATTCTACTAAGGAACTGGGACTGGTCCAATTTTCCTACACAAATTTTTACTAGATGGAAATCCAGAAGTTTTGGCCTCTTCTATCCATCATAAAAACGCCCTTTGTTTAAACAAAGTCTCCACTGATGCATTTTCCAGCACATAAGGTAATTTTCAGTGTGGTGCAAAACTCACTAGGGTCCTTTAAAACCAGGGCTGGAGGAGGAGGGGAAGGAGAAGGAAAAAAGTACCTACACAGCAGAAGCCTTTATGATCTTTAACTGAGTACACCCCGCCTTTGCCGTCAAACCACACTGAACCGCCTGGGCTGTAATACAGTAACCCCCTCACAGCACTGACCAGCCCACAAACAGAACCAAGAAACCTGGCAAGGAACTCGATCTGCAATAACAAACCCGACTTGCAGTAAAAGCCATCTGTGCAAGTGCCAATTATCCTTCTCCTCAAATGACTGGGTTCCATCTAGCTTTGCTGACAAGCAAGTTATGCCATATTTTAATAGGCAATAAAATGTATTATTAAATAATTAGTAGCTAAGAAACAGAAATTAGAGGCTACTTCCCTACACTGCATCCCCAGTACTTCAGTCTATTGATGTAAAGCAACTTGATCCTCCAACAAGGGCAGACTGAAACCTGATACAGTTTATTGTGAGACAATTAGGAGGCTAATGAGTGTTCACAGAGACTGAAGCAGGAAAGAAATCTAGAAAATTCCACCTAACCCCAGTTATGTCTGTATCAGGGTCCCGAAGGAGCAGAAATTTCTCCAAACCGCTCCTTGTTCTGAGCACATTAATTAAACTGTTAGAGGCAAAGGAGTATTGATGTCTTTCCCATCTCCCCACTTCTCCCTGCAGGTAGTGTCTGGTACTCGCTCAGCCCTAAAGGTACAGTTGCACTAACTGAAAAAAGCCCCACTAAGACCAATTAAGGTCTTTACTAAGAGGCTGAAAAGAAGACAAATGAAGGCAGAAAGCCCGATTACAAGGAACCTTTGTACAGATGTAAAGCAATTAGAGTGGTCCCGGGGGGAAGGCAGCATGGTTCCAGAAGCACACGATTTTACAGCCTGTCTAAACTTGGAACAATCTATCTTTTTTTTAGGTTGAAAATAAAAGTGAACCCTATATTAGTGTCATATATCAGCTGCCAGTGCCTGCGATTGGTTCCCCGACGCCTGCTAGAGCCATAAAGCTTCTCAAAGATCCCTGGCGGAGGGCAACACCATTATACACTCTGCTCTCACAGGCAAGGAAAAAAGAGAGGCCTCGTGTCAGAGCAGCTTAGCAGAGGGGCTGCCTCAGCTGCACAGACACCCAGAGAGAGGACTGGGGGCCGGGAAAGCGGTGGGCAGGGGCTGGGAGGGAGGGCAAAGGGGGGCCTCGGAAGGAGAAGGGAGAGCCTGTCTCTGGAAGACATTTAAGGAGGTCGCCTTGAGGAGAACAAAAAGTCTGCCCAGATTATCCTCTCAGGACACTTTAACGGCAGCCACATTTCTGTCATTAGCCCTCCTTTTGATCTCGTTAATGCATAACATGTCAGTGTTTTATCTCTCCATACTTGATACGCGCCAGCAGATGGGTTCTTGGTGGAGACTCGGATGTCAGAATTTACACTTTGTGCTGGACTTCTGGAAGTGAAAAGACCAGAAAGGAGACAGAGGAGGGGTCAAAAATGTGTGCATATTTCCTCAATAATTTAGGATCAAAAACTCATAAAGCAAGGAAAGAATCTAGAAACTCTGGAGCCCTGTGTGCGTTTCTATAGCAGCCCTTTCCAACAGAAACGTAATGTAAGCAGCGGAGGAAATTTACAATTTTCTAGTAAACACATTAAAGAAACAGGTGAGATGGACTTTAATATTTTGTTTAACCCAATATATTCAAAATATTATCACTCTGACAAGTAATGGATATGATGAATACACTATTAATGGGCTATTTTACACTATTATTTTGCACTAAGTCTTGGGACTTAACAGCACAAAAATTCGGACTTGCCCCACTGCAGTGCGCAGTAGCCACGTGTGACTCACGGCCACTATCCTGGACAACATGGTTCTGTGTTACAGGAATTAAGGGCACAGACTCTTGATTCACCATGTGAAGGTGCAAAAATTACTTCAGATTTTAGTGCTCCAAACTGCTCAACTTTAAGTTGGGAATAATAATAACGCTTTCCCTCATAGGGCTGTTGAGAAGATTAAATAATCCATATGGAAAACTAGGAACAAAGCCAGGTACCAAGGAAGGCACTTAATAACTACTAGTTACAATTTTTACTATTATTTTTACAAATAAATCTCAAGCAAAGAAAACTGTAATTTTCCACTGAGACCTATGTTTTATAAAAGCTTTTAGGGATTCATTCTATCTGAGGCTCCTCACTTGTATCTGTTATTTACTGAAGTTGCCAAATGAGTTCTAACAGGGATTTGGGTTAAAGCAAAATCAGTTGGGAAATCTTGGCCTCATCTGCAATTGCTTCTATTAGACCATAGACCAGGCCTTGGTATCTGCTTCACACAAAGAAGGTGAGGCAGGGGTAGGAACGTGGTGAGTCAGAAGTCAACGTCTGCTGGAGACAGCCTTGTGGCCAGACACCAGCCAACGCTAGCACACTTGAGAAGAACGGTTGGCAAGAACACTGGCTTTAGGTAAAGAGCTAATAATTGTGCAGATCACTGTGATTTTTGATAACTAATAATTCACACTCAGGAACAGCATTTTAAAAAGGTGGCATTTAACATTCAACAGAGAAATAATTAACTTTTAAAGTTAGCCAGTAAAAGAAAATGCCAAGGCAGGGTGGTGAGGCAGAGCTGACAACAAGAGGACATTAATTAGGTACAAGCAAACATCTTCCCTAATAGCTCATGTTCTCATTCCCAAAATGTCAACAATAGATATTAACACCAGATGCTGGCATTACATCTCCCCTGACAGTAAGTCTGGGCCATGTGTGTATGCTCAGAGAAAAGACTCATGCGATTGTGGGGAAAAATCCGATGGGATAAAGGCTGTGTTTCCTTCTCTTAAATAATTTACAGATCCTTTATAAGTGGTGGGGAAATGAGAGCTTTCAAGGGATCTCAGCTGAAACAGTGGGGAGGAGAAAGACCAGATCACGTGAGCCACTGTCCACGTGTAGACACTGGTGTCTCTTCCACCCACCTGAGGCACCCTGGGGCCGAGTGCCTGGTCACCCTCCTGCAGGAGACTGGGACTGTACCTCTCTCCTGGGAACTCTAAGTGTTCTCAAGCACAGCACAGTGAAATCAACACCCCTGGGGATAAGAAACAACCACCATATTTAGAAAATTTTAGAAAAATAATTTCTGATGGTCTAAAATCATTCCCCTTTTATGAATTTCCATTTTTTTCATGCTTTGAGTCAGTCAAAAAAGAGATACAACAAATATAAGGAATTTGATATATTTCTATTGCCATGCAAGCAAGGCTTATGACTCAGAAAGAAATATAATGGACTAAGTTAACTTACGCTCCACACCCTGTCAACTAAGTGGAGTGGACTCTGCCTCTGATTTACTCTGTTTCCAGAGCAAGCAGCCAAAAAAAGTCTCTGGATATTGGTTGTTGCTTTGGGAAGTGGATTTGGAACCACTAACATAACAGAAAAGTCTGCAAATTGGGAGATGAAAGTTTGGCCAGAATATATAAGTGGTAACTGTCTAAGTATAATAATTTTTTTTTAATTCCACTATTAGACAGGTTAAACAAATGCCTTTCCAGCCTCAGGGCCTTTGCATATGCTGTTTTCTTTGCTTAGAATGGGCTTCCCCTCCAATCTTCTTATTCTCACCTAAGTCTTTCTCTTAAGTCTCAGCTCAGAATGTAACTTTCAAAGAGGACCTTCCTCTGCCTACCCATCCCTGTCTGAAGAAGGTTCTACACTGCCTTCCATCTCCATGCTTCTCCATCTCAGCCTCTTGGCCTTTCTTTGCCTTTTTTTTTTTTTTAAATAGCACCTATCACACTATGCTTATAGGTTCTTTGTTTCTTTGCTGTGCTGTAAGCTCTGAGAAGGCACAGATAATGTTTGTCCTGTTCACTTCTGTACGCTCAGGCATAAAATATGGTAGACACCCAACATTTGCTTGGTGAACATTGTTGCGAACTCTGCTGCCTCCTTTGTTGCTGCTGACTGATGGAATAATTTAGCTCTGAGAGGGATCTAGAATAAAAACCCAGAGTCTTCCTTTGAACTCTACTGAATTTTTGTTGAATGAACACAAATGAACGAGATAGATTCTTTACTCTTAGGGGGTTTACAGTCTAGGAAAAGAGGAATGGTATGCAGGAAGTGAAAGACTCGGATAAAAAAGCCATTGGACTGATAGAAGTTGGTTTGGCCATGTGGTCAATATAGGTCTCAGGCCGACACTGTCAGAGTGAGGGTTCTCAGAGCCAGCCGAAGAAGCCTGCCAACGAAGACAAACCACCCAGAACTGGCATCACAGTGCAGGGGTTAAGAGCATGACCTCCAGAGACAGACGGTCTGGCTTCTTGACTTCCAAACTGTGACATTTTGGATAAGGTCTCATACTCTCACATCTCCTGCTGTCTGATGCTATAGCGTCTAACACTGGCAATGGGCCGAAATCACAAGTGTTCCTCAAATGCCTACTGCCAACCACAACCCTGATCCAGTCGCCACTGTGGTCTAACCTTTTGTAGTGGCCAAGAGAAGAGATACAGTCTCTGTCCCATTGCTTGCTATTATTTTGTATTTGGTATTCTTTCCAGAAAATATCAGCTTTATAGAGACACAGTGTAACACTTGGAATTGGACCTAGGCATTGACATTCAGGCGATTAAGAGGAGAAATAATATTTTTGTGCTTAAGCAATCTTCGCTAACATACTTCATTCAGAAATGAACTCTTCCTTAAATTCAGAGCCTCTAATGCAACATAAAATAATTTCTGTCTGTCCATTCATTTCAAAGTTTCTATTATGTATAAGGTAAGATACCAGGCACCATGGGAGGGAAAAAAAACCCCAGAAAACAAGGTCTCAGTCTTCAAAGAGTGGTTATGTTTCAGTGTAACAAAGCTTAGAAGTAGCTTGCCAAAGAAGGCACTAACCTCTGATTTTCTAAGGATCAATTACATTCTGGTTTTGGGCACAGAGATTTTAAGCACTGGAGTGCCAATGACTTAAGCCACAAAAAAAGTCCTTCAAGTACCACTGGTAAATAATCATCTTTGTGATGGTTTTTGAATTTCACTTTAATCAAATCCAGTAAGACCTTCCAAATATCATTTATCCTTTAACAATCAACTCTCAATCTCTAAATCCTGGCTTTTACTTTAATCACTCATGAAAATTCTATTATTCAAGTGCTGATTATGGCCTGTCTTGCTGTGCACCAGGCAGCACAGTCACTAAGCCCACAGGCTGCTCTGCGCCCCCCATGTCAGCACCCGGACCTGGAGCCAGCACAGTGTCTGGAGGAGAGGGCTCCGAATCAGACTGCCTGGGGTCAGGTCTGCGATCTGCTCCGGCACGTTACTCAGCTTCCTCAGGCCTCTGTTCATTTGTAAAACGGAGGAGGATGGTGGTAGTATCTCCCTCATACAGGGTCTGAGGGAATTAAATGACGATACGATGCTTAGAAGACTTCTTGGCCCTCAGTAGCTCAGCCATTTTTGCCACAAAAAAGTTCTTAATCAGGAACCACTCTTGTTCTTTATACACCTCTCTGTTTCTTTGGCTCTCCATGACAGGTGTCGGGCACACACTCAGAGCCTAGAAAAGGGTTTGCCAAGTCACGGGATGAAATCCCATTAGTTCAGTCACTGAGCTGGAATTCTCAGGTAGCGACTGCCTGATGAACACTGGATTATAAGGGCCAGGTGGAGGTGGTGGTGGTGGTGAGGGTGGCTCAGCAGAAGTATCACCATATACCGAGTTTATCTCAAGGAGATTAAAGGGGACTTGAGCCACGTACCAGATAACCTTTTCAGTGGTTTCATTTGAATAGGGAAGCAACTGGACAGATCTGAAAGTATGGCCCTGTTTTGCCAATTACTAGCTATGAGTGGTCTTACAAAGTTACCTTTACCTTCCGGGGCCTCAGTTCCCTGATGTTAAGCACGGGGCCAATCCTGCTGCCACTGTGGTGGTGACTGAATGGGGTAGACCACAGCGCCTTCAGTCTGTCTTTGCAGTACAGGCCACAAGGGGAGGGACAGTGAGCCCATTTCTTTCACTTCCCTTCCCCTTGACTAGCTGGTTTATAACGTGGACTACTTAGGAAGCTTACGGCTAATATGTAAGCCTCTAGAACTTCCACACAAAGGAGCAGGGAAAGACAACACAAGCCAGCAGAGAAGAGAGTAGCATGAACGGCACACTCCGTGGGGCTAGGGAGCCTCCTGGAGCCGCAGACATAAGGAGGCATCACCACAGGTAGACGGAAGGAGATGTGTCCTGGAGTTCTGCCTGACGCAGAGGTCTGGGAGCTGAGGGCACTGAGCAAAGTCCTGCAGAAAACATCCCATCTGTACTGTTCTGACAGGGGCCAGCCCTCACTCTGGGTGGGTCTCAGTCAAGCCAGCAGCCCACCGCGGGCAATGATGGGCAGGGGTCCTGAGGACAGGTGTCTACACTCCAGGGCATCTAAATGGGGAAGGGATGCTGGGTGGCTGGGATCCTCTTCTGCTTCCTGGATTCCTGCTGGCATGATTTCATCCATTCTCATTCAAGTCGAGGAGAGAAGAGGAAAGACAGTGGAGTAAAAAAATATGCTGAAACACTGTGGGCATACTCATTCACACATGCCTGCATTTGTTAACACCACTTATTACATGGCTTGGTACTGTGGTCACAGAGATGAGTGGGGCATCGTGCTAGTCATCAAGGACATTACAGTCTAATGGAAGAGACAGACACACACTGGGATCATTGTAGAACAATGTATAGGCTGTGACAGAGATGTGCTTAGGTAGTATGGGAGGATTTAGTGACTGCACATCTCAAACCCAGGATTGAGCAGGGGAGGCGGGGCGGGATCAGGGGAGCTGTGCTGTCATTGGGCAGCAGTACCTCCATGAGTTGATGTGACTGCAGGGGGCCAGGAAGGAGCAGCCGTGTGAACCAAGGCACGGGCCAGGAGAGACAGTGTGAGGAGTTAGCAGCACGCTGTGTGGCTGGATGGAGAAGAGGCGCGCTCCCCAAACACGCTCCCCAAACACGAGCCACGGGCAGGGCCAGACAAGCGATTGGGAAAAAGAGCCTGCACTGGGATGGTGTGGACCCCTGGCTACACAGAAGGTGGCAGTTTTATGTAGTTCACATGGGTCGGGAGAGGTATGTGGTCTTCTTGGGGCATCTGCCTGTTCAGGTTACCAAGTCATTCACTTCTACTTACTCGTGTCATTTACAATTCTTAGGAAACTCTTAGGAAAAATATTAGAAAATATTTTCTTAGGGAAAAATACAGTCTTAGTACTATAATTCTTAAGAAAAAATAGAGTCTGCCTTTCACAGTAAAAGGTTTTGGAAGGACAAGGGCTCAGGGGTTGGGGAGCTCTGAGACTGTGACACTGCATCTGGTACCTGCGAGGAGGGGTGTGGGGGAGGAGGCACCAATCAGAAGCTGAGCAGAGAGGCTCTTGAGATAGGTGACTTCTAGAGGACACACACAGAAGCTGGAAAGCGTGACCCACTATCAGAGAGGCTACCATGAAAGAGGAGAGTGATGATGACATGGAGTAACTCATGAGCATCATGGCGAGTGCTGACGGAAGAGGCAGCGAGTGCTCTGTCTTAGGAGGTTTGGGCGACATTCAGCAGTTTTGGAGAAAAGCTGAAAGGGAGATTTTCCAGGTGGAAGTTGGACTAGATGACCTTCAAATACTCATCCAGCCCTGAGATGTTGATTCTAATCCCAGTAAAGGCTGGGTGAGCGTTAAGTTACACTACAGCGACCCCGTGGAACACCACGCATCCGCCACAAGCTCTCTCGTGCTGCAGGTAAGAGGGAACAGGCAAGACCAGAGACTTCGTGAGTCAGTTGCTTGCTGTACGAGGAGCTTTGTTTCCAAACTTCTCTGAGTCAAAGGCACATCAGACCCAGCTTTACAAACAGCCACCTGTCTACTTATCTGAGACAAGTAATAGCAGATGCTGGAAGAGTGCAACAGGCAGCCTGAGGAGCCAAGATGTCTTTTCTCATATGTCTTTCCAACTAACTGTATCCTTTGAAGAAAAGAGTCCTTCCTGAAAACATCCCAGAGTTTGGAGAAAGGAGGGAGTTTCAAGCAGTACTGGTAATTCTAAACTTGTCAAATGGAAAAGCTTCACTCCAAAACCAGTGGTTTTTCGGGGTGGGGGGAATACTGCTAGCCAAATGTCATCTTTGCTTATTCTTGATAAACTTGCTAAAATGTCTCCTAATCCTCAGAAGGTTCTAAGTCATGTTGATCATCTTTTAAAATAAGGTCACTGAATTTAGAGAGCCAAGAAGACTGAAATTCTCTGAATGTGTTAACACCAACCAGAACAGCAAATCTATCTAAAGTCAGACACATTTAAAAAATTCCAGCTCTCATGGCCTTCTCTCAAAACACAGTCAAGGACTTTTGAATGATGGCCATTCTGACTGGTGTGAGGTGATAGCTCATTGTAGTTTTGATTTGCATTTATCTGATAATTCGTGATATTGAGCATTTTTTCATGTGCCTATTGGCCATTTGTATGTCTTCATTGGAGAACTGATTGTTTAGGTCTTCTGCCCATTTATGGATTGGGTTGTTTGTCTTTTTTTGTTAAGCTGTCTAAGCTGTTTATACATTCTGAAAAATACATGCACCCCAATATTCATAGCAGCACTACACACAGTAGTCAAGACACGGAAGCAACCTAAACGTCCATGAACAAATGACTAGATAAAGAAGCTGTGGTATATTTATACAATGGAATACTACTCAGTCATAAAAAAGAATAAAATAATGTCATTTGCAGTAACATGGATGGACCTGGAGATCATCATTCTAAGTGAAGTAAACCAGAAAGAGAACGAAAAATACAATGTGATATCACTCATATGTGGAAATCTAAGAAAAGAAAAGAGGACACTAATGAACTCATCTACAAAATAGAAAGACTCACAGACAGTAAACAATCTTATGGTTACTGGGGGAAAGGGGGTGGGAAGGGATAAATGTGGGAGTTTGAGATTTGCAAATATTAACTGCCATATATAAAAACAGGTAAAAAACAAATTTCTTCTGTATAGCACAGGGAACTACATTCAATATCTTGTAATAACCTTTAATGAAAAAGAATATGAAGGAGGGGGAGGGTATATCTCAGTGGTAGAGCATGTGCTTAGCATGTATGAGGTCCTGGGTTCAATCCCTAGTACCTCTATTAAAAAAAAAATAAATAAACCTAATTACCTCCCCCAAAATAAAAAAATAAAAAATAAATAAAGAATATTAAAACATATACATATACATATATATATATGTATATGTATAAAACATATACATATATATATACATATATATACATATATATATATATGTATATATATATATATATATAAAAAAAACGGAACATTATGTTGTACACCAGAAAGTAACACATTGTAACTGACTATATACGTCAATAAAAAACAAAAAACACAGTCGAGGGCACCGGACTCAGAAGACAGGGAAAGGCTGGACTTGGATGTGACTACAGAACAGGGCAGGGACTGAGAAATCAGGGAAAGCCCAGGGTCAGGCAACAGGAAAATCCCTAGAACGTAGGAACAGGACAATTCAGCTCCTCTCTCTCACGCCTAATGTTTTCTCTGTCACTAGCCTTCTTGCCTTTACCTGGTAAAGATGTCTCACTGATTTCTACGCTGCCATGTCCATCGTACTGCCTTGGTTCAGACTCCCATCCACTTCCCTTTCAAGCCCATGCTCTATATAGACTAGAGTCATGTTTAGGGGCCTGGATTAGGGCAAGGCAAGGGAGGCACCCATGACGCAAAATTTAATGAGGCCATCATCTCAGGGTTGTGTAGGTACCAACCTGGAACCTGCATGACCCTCAGAGTGTTTCCTGCTATTTTGTGCCTCAGGTGCTTCTCCTGCTTCATCCTAATCCTGACCCTGTCATGTTTCCAAAACTCAGCATCTGACTCTAATGCTCCACCACACGCATGCCATATACACCCCTGCAGGATCTGAGGGAGGGCTACCTTTCCATCCTCATCTCTCAGATGCTCACAATCTCACACCAAATAACGGCACTCCACTCCTCACAGCAGCCCCCAAACACACGCTGCCGCTTTGCACATCTGGCCTGTGCTGCACCACACCCCCCTTCATGAAAGCCTACCTGCTCTGTATCTCTGGAAAAGCCCTGTAATCCCCCTAAGAGTCTCTGCTGTATTCACCTACATTTATATATTAAAAATACGAACCCTTCCCTTACACGCTTCCGCCTTAGAAGCCTTCCCCAAAACTGCCGCTTAGTTCTTCCTCCTGTATTTTCCATCACACACCTTACATGTCCTTCTGTTATAACATTTATCACAGCGTTATCTTTAACTATCTGTGTCAGTTGCCCACTAGGGGTGCACAGTGTCTTTCCATCTACGCATTCCCAGAGACCACCACAATCCCTAGCGCAGAGCTGGCCTTCAATAAATATTTGTTGAATAAATGAATGTGCATTCTGTTGAATACACAACCTTAGTGTTCTTTCTTTTCTCCTTTAAACAGGATCAACTCCAGGGTCCATAGCAACAAAATGAGACTTCTGACCACGGAAGAAGGAGCCAGACTGGTCGTAACACAGGCAGGCCTGTGTATCCAGGCTGCTGACTTTACCCCTCAGTGTGAACTAAAGAGTCACTTCCACGACAGTGGAGCTGGCTACCATGAGTAAAGTTAACACATTTGATAAACATCATTGAAAAAGATGATTAAATATTCCATTTTTGTTTACTTTAATTAACTATAATTAAAACATCACAGAGAGTTTGTAAAAGCCATTTGCATCTACTTAATCTAGAGCTTTGGAGAGGTGTTCACTACTGTCTTGTCTTTGAGATTTGGAAGGTTCCATAAATGAGCTTCAGTTGACTGATTCCTCCCACCTCTCCTCTTAGAAACAAACCAGTATTTTGGCTATTTTAAAAACTACAAGATCTTTCCAATGTTAGAACAAAACACTGGCTTGGTGGAATACAAAATGATCTCCAGTGAATACAAGCCAAGAGAATGCCTTGTGTTGAACTCCTAACTGCACTGAGAAAAACCCGACTGGTCTGAAGGCAAGACTAAGGAGAATGCAGAGCAAGGGGAGCAGAGGGCAGTCTGTTTGCTGTCAATGAGTGTGCAGCTGTGTGGACGCCGGGGCAGGGTCGGGGGTAGGAGGTGGAAGAGGCCTGCACCTGCCCTGTCCAATATGGTACCAACTAGCCACACAGAAGTATTTAAAGAAATTACAGTTAAATAAATTAAAAATTCATTTCCTCTGTCTCACATCTCAAGTGCTTGATAGCCACGTGGAGCTGGTGCCTACTGTACCGGACGGCGCAGGCACAGGACACTTTCATCATCCCAGTTCTACTGAGCAGTGATGACACAGACAACGGAAACTTGCATATTCTTTGCCTGTACAGCCTCATGAACAAGGATGCCCATTCTTTTCCCTAATTCAGAATAAATATGCATATGCCAAGCATTTTCTCACGCATCTACTTGCAAGCAAGTGGCTTCCCTGCATAGTGACAGCAGTTTACATGCTACAGGACCGGATGCCGTCATTACAGTCTCCTTTCCAGTTAAACATGAACGTTATCAAGTGAGATACCCAGAGCTGGCTCATGTAAGGCCTGGGAAGTGATGGATGGGCACCAGAAATTTGAGGATGCTGCAGAAATGAATGTGGCACCCATGGAGCACACTCTGAGACACAGAGGGAGGAGAGACAAAGTACTGAAGGCACAGATGAGCCAAAACTGACGGGGAGTCCTCACTGCAGAGGCTGAGAAATCCAGCCCAGTAGGCCAGGCCTCCAAGTGCATTCTGAGTCTAATGTGCAGTGTCTTGTGCCCTCAGGAGGGGCAGCCACGATGAACTGAAGCTGTTCCAGGCCCAAGCCTCCAATTTATAAATGAAAGAAATGAAGGAAGACAGATTCTTCAGTTGAAGTGATACACTGATAACTGCCAACTAGTGAGTATTTCTGAGCACTTTTTCCGGCTATTCTCCCACAGTAAGTCAATACTTTCTCCGGCTATTCTCCCACAGTAAGTCAACATCATCCGTGGCTTGCCCCTTCCGCAGATCTGTCTTAAACAAGCACTTACTAATGCAATCTTACGGATTGCATTCCGTAAGAAGGTGAACCGAAAATCCTAAGATCCAATCTGAAAGAGAAGCCAAGGGCATTCTGTTCCTAGCATTAGATTGGTTTCACATGAGGTAATTAGACTCTTTCGTGCTAATTGCACTAGAAAGAACTAATTAGAAAAATCTACCATTCAGCTAATGAGAGCTGGGCCCTAACTATCTCAGTGCTTAACTTCTTAGGTTGTAAAATATCACATTTTTTTCAAGCCCCCTCTGAGAAAGTTGTCACTGTGTTAAGTTTCAGCAGGCAGGCGAGGCATTAAACAACGAAGGCCGCATTTACAAAATGCCGACACCTGCTAGATGGAGTTCACTGCTGCTCTGCCCAAGCTTCCTTACTGTTTCAGAAGGGTGCAGATGATAGATCAAAGACTGCTAACTAGCAGTACATTGAACTGGTAATGAATTCTGCCCCATTTCTCAGGGCAACCTTCTCAGGGCCTTTGTGCCTTTTATTCTGGGGCCCGTTAATAATGCAGGATAAGGAATTTCACATGCAATGTTGTTACTCTGAGAAGAAGAGTTCATTAAAAAGCAATGATATCACCTGATTGAGACTCACGTCCCTGCCAAGGGTTGCAGCATTTATCAGGAAGCTGATGGAATGAGAATAATGAAGAGCCAATAAATCAGAGTCCTTTATTATACGATAAACTCATTATATAGTAAACATTATACAGTAGAAGTAAACATGGGAAAACAAGAAATCAGCCATATTATTAGGATGAGGGCTGTAGTAAAGCTTTCTTAGAAAAGTGAAGTTCAGAGAAGGGCTTTGAGTTCCATGTGTCTATATATTACGTCCACTTGGACATTTAAACAACACTATTAACGAAATGTCTCTGCAGCTCAACACCCTTCCTACACCCCCACCAAAAAAGCACTTTTCCAAAAAGAGTTTGCAGTCCTCTTGGCAGAAGCCCAGATCCTATATGCTGCAAGATGATGTGTGAAATTAGCAGAAATGTGAATGTCAGAATTTCTGTCTTTGGAATTAAATGCTAGAGATTCTCTCTGTATCTAGGGTGCCCATGTCCTACCCCAAAGTAGAAAGTTTTCAAGAAGACAAAGATTCACATACATGTTCCAGTACAGTGATTCTGACCTTAACTCCTGAATATCCAGTGAGGATCAAGAATGAGAACTGAACTCCCCATCCTCAGCCCCTCTGGAAAGCAGAGATGCTAGCTGCTGTGTAGGTGTGTTTCGTACAGTCTATTCTTAATTACCCACATAACCTGACTTGATGAAGTCTGGATTAAGGGCCTTTTTGGGGTTATTCTGCTGCTCATTAGCACCTCTAAGCACAGAGTGTGAAAGAAGTAGTGAGATTTAGATCCTTCAATTGTGTCTTTTGTTAACAATTTCAGAAAGCAGTGCTTGTTAGAGCAAGGGACCAAGACAAATGGTTATAATAAGGTTTTGGGGAAATCCGAAGATTGTAGTTACTAGGTATACCTCTGCCCTTATGCATATTTCTCCTGACAGTTATGCTGCATTCTTAAAAAAATTATTTTTTGCACTGTTATATGTCTTTAAAGCATATATTACTCCAATGGCTCTTAAATTATTATGGGGTGTGTCTGTATTTCCCTATACATGAACACACATTATAGGTAATGGAAGAGAAAAACTAATAGTGAGGTCCCCATGTATGTATTTATTCCCACTTTACAGATGAGATATCAGAGGCTCAGAAAGATTTGGTAGTTTTCTGGAGGTTGAATAGCTAAGTGACAGAGCTGGAATTTCCATCCTGACTCGCCCTGTCCTCAACTTCAAATTGCTTCTTTTCCTTTCAAACTATCTCTAGCACCTCAAATTTCCTTAGTGCTGTTAACAGAAGTATTTTGCTTTGAATTTCACCATAAGGCTTAATTTTTGCCCAATACACTTTTAAAGGTAGGCATCACAAACTAATCAGAATCTCTCTGTAAGTAAGCAACAGGAAGAAGAAAGATATGAAGTCATCCGTCAGAAGTCAAATCCTCACTAATGTCACACAGAAAGGGGTCTGGATCTGAACCAAATGGTTCTTCTCTGATAGTCTGTAGTACAATCTGTATTTTTTTGGGTCAAGATTTTTCCTCTAAGTGATTTCTTCATGAACAACAACAAAAAAAATTAAATAATAAAAAAATTAAAAAATCCAAGCCCGATTCTCTACCCAGTCTCTAACAACACAATACTTATAGAAGTAAAACATTTTGTTCAATACGACACAGTAAGTTATTAACTGAGCCACAAAGAACACCTCAGGTTCTCCCTCCCACGTATCATTTTCAACAGTTCAGTAGCTTGCTCTTCTCAGATGGTCAAGAACCAAGGTTTCAGCATTGGTATTCAATAGGAGAGCTAGACTGTGTTTTCATTTTCATTAATGCATAATCCTTCTTAATACTACAGATGGCCCAGAACTGAAGAGAGATACAATTCTAAGAAATACTGTTAACATCACCTAATTAGAAAGAAACTACTGGAAGAGAGAATATTACTTGAAATTCTATGTTGAATAAATCCACGTTTTCGAAAGCACACATGGGATGGCAATACCCAGTATCCGGGTCACCTTTGTACAGATGAAGGAACAGAAGCTATTGTACTGTTGCAACTACATAGTAACAATCACACACAGCATTAAAAAAATACTTTTAAGGTGATGAAGAGATTGTTTCTTTAATTCCAATCACTATTCACAACATTATCATTCCTCTTTTTAAAATGAGGAACCTGAAAAACAGAGAAGGAGGCTGTGGAGATGGGTTAGTGGGATGGTCTGGTACAAAAGGTAGGAAAAAGGCCTGACATGTAGTGATGGGGTCCTTTTCAGGAAACCTCGTGTCTTCTCCAGGGCTAACCCAGACACAACATAAAAGAGAAATGTGGAGGGAATCACTCCTGAACTGGTATCGTCACAAACACTTCCCTGTGTTACTTATCGCTGAATTCCTTCTGGACTCTAGTTGGGAGGACTGAAATAGCCATCTTGCACGGCAGGCTTTAAGATTACAGGTAAGAGACACAATGGCAATTGCAATTCAGGCAACATTTCCACTAAATTTTCCAATGGTCTTCCAACCTTTACAGAGAAAACTTAGCTTCCTTTGTCAAATTTCCCTAAACAACAGCCTCTGCTGTCTGTAATGTTGGCGGTATCTAAACATCAAGTGCAACCAGGACACCCTTTAACAGTTAATCCTCCAACATGTAATTAGGCATTCACATGACAATCAAAACCATGACTATATTTCATGTTTGCCTTCCCTTTCAAGCCCTCTACTAGAGGGGCACTTACTCTGTCAAATCTGCTATAGTAATCAAAACATTGAAATTACTTCTTTCCACACTAAATATACTGGAACTGGTTGTTTGATTAAATGTAGAGCAGAGAGTGCAATTTGCTAAATTACAAGTATTCTGAACATGTAAATATAGTTTAATTACTGCAATTAAAGAAGATTACTGGAGATTGGCAGATGGGAATGTAATGCTGTTTTAATTAGAGTTTTTAATGCACTGTAACATAAGCATAATATTAACCCTTTATCCTAGAAGAGGTAGCTGGTCTTTGAAAAATTAGTATTTTAAAAATGTATTAGAGCTAGTGTTTCATAACAAGGCCAAGACTGAGTCACACTTCCCCAGAAGCCCATGGGGGAGGAGAATCATAGCTTCTAAGAATGGGAAACTGAGGCCGAAAGCAATGACAGACAGCACTCCTGCTGGAGTCCCAGCTGTGAACATACATGCAAGCATGCAGGAATGCCTGTGTGTGCACACAGAGACACGTACCACATCGACTGCTTTTCATAAAAGAAGAACACTGCCACACTGTCAAAGACAAAGGGACTTCCACGCCACGGAAGGTTTCATGGAGCCCATGTTTAGAAAATATGGAAAGAGAAAGCATTTCAAAATGCATTTATTTTAAAAACGCACTTATTCATCTTTGAGAAAATTACAGCATGGATGCAGCTGACACGCTACAGAGGGTGGCCAACAGTTTATTCTTCTTATTCACCTTCCAGAACAGTATAAGCTACATAAAGTAATATTCCAGAACGTAAGAAGCGATCTTTGTCATCTTGAAAGCTATCACTTGCAACATTTTATCCATTTAAGTCAATAGCCTATTAGAAATTCTAATTGAAAGTTCAATAGTCAGCTTGGAGCCTTACAATAGAGGTTGCCTTTTGGAAAGCCATTTAAAGTCTTAATCTCTTTATCATTTGGTATTTTGAAGCCTAACTTTGTTCTTGTTAGGCAGATCAATGGCATTAATTTACAAAATGGGGGAAAATGTCACCCTTCATCCTTTAAGTCTCAGCTCAGTGAAGAGCAGCATAAGCGAATCTGATCACCGCTTTCCCATATTAGCAGCAAACGGTGCCGTGGGAGGCTTGACCTACAAATTTTAATTACTGCATGAAAAATTCAGTTCCTGGAGATGAAGAGAAACTTGAGAAAAGCAGGGGCCCACCTTGTGCATGTCTGCTGAGTTTTAAGTCTTCAGGGACTGGATTTCTGAGTCAGTAGCCAACACCACAGTCAATGAATGAGGTTGACTATGTCCAAGAACAAGCCGCCAACTTCAAAACAAAACAAGACTGAGACAGGAGAAGCAGAGGCGGCTGAGGAAGTGTCTAAGGGAAAAGCCATGGAAGAGACTATATTTTACTGAGCATATAGTGTCCTTACGGGTCATACACGCACCTACCAATTGAAAAAAAGTTATCATGAAGATAATCCAATTAAGAGTTACAGCCTCAGAGGCAAATGTCCCTGTAAATACCACAGACGCAGTCTTGCAGCTCTGTTTCTGCAAAAAGCATTCTTAGCAACATGGGCACTCAGTGGCAGAAATTATTTTCCACCACCTCAATAAAAGAAATGAATTCTGAATGTGAAGACATGATGGCTAACTGGTGGTGGCATTAAAACCTATAAAAATAAGTTGTCCAAAAAGTAAAGCCAAGCACAGTGAGCAGTAAGCTCTGTCCCACCGTATAGTAAGCAAGATCGAGGCATAAGGCTGTTGGCTTTTGTCTTCTAGAAGCTAAGGGAGGAGGCCAAATAACAGTCACCTTACATGCAGGCAAAGCTAATCATAGAAAACATACACATTTATTAAAATGAATTTTAAGCAATCATTGAATCACATGAACACATATGTACGTCTGTACTTAAAAAAGGGATGGGACGGCAACAGAAAAATGCTAACAGTGGTCACACTGCGGGGGCAGAAGCATGGTCAAGGGGGTGGGGGGGGTCAGTCGCTTTTACTTTTTAGTCTGTATACTTTTTTTTTTATATTGTTCAAATTTTTTTCATAACTAACATGTATGGATTGCCTAATTGTTAGCAAACCAACTTTTTTTTTTAAAAAGAAATAAAATCGATATTAGATGTTCCAGCATAAAAGCCTATGAATCTTTCAAGAAAGAGTCCTTTTTGTAATGGGAAAGAGCATGAGTTGTTTCCAGAATTTAAACTGTTCAGTTCTAGGCTTTCTCAAAACTTAGACTCACTTATTTACTTCATGTGCTTGCTGCCGTTAAAGAACTGTGTTAACTGTCAAGCCTTAGTTAATCACTTTACATATCCATACTCAATTTAACTGGGAAGCATTTTCGCATAGCTGCTTACCGGGCCAGCGCCTTGTTACACACAGCTGGCTTCTTCGTTAGTACTGCTCGATGATGGTGATAAGGAAATTCATGGTCTGGCAACAATGGATGTATGTATGTGTTTCCCATGCAGACATGCCTACTGTTGGCTAAAATTTGAATGTCAAATAGCTTTTCAATGACTGAATCATATTCATCTTCCCATTTCTGATCTCTGCTGATCTCCACATCCTTCTTACCCAAGAGATGCCTTTCTGTCACATCTTGACACCAACAACTAGAATTCTGTGATGAAGTGTCCTAATGAAAAAGTTGTTAACACTTGTGCCCATCGCTCACAGACCCTTCTACCCCTGCACTTAGGTGAACAGTATGTTGGAAGGTCTCCAGAAAGAACAGAGGCACTTCGTGAAAGAGCTGAGTAGTCACATCCTTGATACATGTTGGCCACTGACGTTGACTGCCTGGTCCTTAGGTCACAGCCCACTACTTGGAGGGAACAGAATCACATGAAGTGGCTGCCCTCGGGAGAAGAGGACTAACTAAACAAGAGGAGGGAGGGGACGGGGCTGCCCTGAGAACTGGGCAGGAGAGAGGGTACACTAAGGCAAACTCTGAGTACACTTAAAGAGCCCGGCTTCGAACAGAGCCAGGATCCGTTCTCTATTGAGATTCCAGGAAAAGGCCTGGAGGCACACACAACAGAAACTAATGCCACAAAGATGGAAAAGAACACATGCTCAACATAAGAAAGCCTGAAATGCAAAAACTCAGCTTCCCTAAAGTGTGGCATTTTCAAAGCCCACACATCATAACAACTCAGAATTCTGAGACGCCTAAACAGGAAGCCCCTGAGGTTCCATCTGTTTCCCTGACTAGTAGGACAGCTGAGGAACCGTGCTGCTGTCTGGAAGAGGGCTGGCAGAATTCTCAGGAACCGTGGCCCGGGAGCTAGGAATGTGCAGTTCATTCTTCCCTTCAGTCTAATTTACAGCCCCGACAAAGGCTGCTGGCTTGTTACCAGGTCTGTCTCTGAACATAATTAGAAATGAATGACCAAAAAGAGTTGGCTCACTCCAAATTTTGATTTATCCTAAATTTTAAAAATTACATGGTATTGAAGAAATCTATTACTTCCTTTGTTCATAATGTGGATATAATACTTCACTACCAAAATTAAGAAGGAAAGATTGTTTGATGGATGAAAAAGTCAACAGAAAAGTGGAAGTAGAGACACAAAAGTAGAGAACAATGAGCTATATCAAAATTCTTAGTTCGACGGGGTTTAGAAACTCTAAAAAGCTCGACTAGCTCAAGGCATTCTGGCATGTAAGGTCCTTCCCGATGTACTCAGGATCTGCCCTTTCCAGACTTGTTAGCTAGTCCTCTGCTCTGCTTAGTCTCTTCCAGTGAGTTTGGATTGTGCAGTAATCTCCGCAGTTACTAGCCGTGTTCCTAGCACTGTACTTTAGCTAATTACTTCTCCAGACTCCACACTTCTATCTCTATCAAGCCACTCCTACTCTTTCTGTGAAGATTCTACCCACCACATTAGCATCTCAAATGAGGTAGGAAAAGCATCTGACGAAATCCCATGCTCTCTTATGATAAAAACTCAGAAAACTATGAAAAGAACAGATGTTACTTAACGTGATAAGAGCATTTGTGAAAAACCCACAACTAACATCACACTCAGTGGTGAAATACTGAAACCTTTCCCCTCTAAGATCGTGAACAAAACAAAGATGCTTGTGTTCACCGTTGTCATTGAATGCTGTGCTGGAAGTTCTGACCTGAGCAATTAGGCAAGAGAAAGAAATGAGAGGCACCTCTATTTACAGATGAGCAGATGAGATGATTCCATATACAGAAAGTCCTAAAGCTAATAAAATGAATTCAGCCAAGTTGCAAGGTACAAGACCAACACACAAAAATCAGTTTGTTTCTAGATAACCAGCACTGTACCATCCAGAAAGGAAAAAAAGAAAATTATTCATTTACAATAGCATCCAAAAGGATAAAATACATAGGAAATAATTTAACTGAAGAGGTGAAAGACTTGTACACTAAAATCTATAAAACTGAAGACCTAAATATAAGGAAAGACACACCATGTTTTTGGATTGGAGGATGTACTATTGTTAAAAAAATAAATACTACCCAAAGAGATCTACAGATTCAATGCAATTCCTGTCAAAATTCCAAAGGCCTAATTTTAAGAGAACAGAAAACCCAGTCCTCAAATTTGTATGGAATTGTAAAAGGTTTTAAATAACCAAAACAATCTTGAAAAAGAAGAACAAGGTTAGTGGATGCAAACTTTTCAATTTCAAACCTTATTTCAAAACAGTGTAGTACTGGTGTAAGGACAGACACACAGACCAGTGGAACAGAATTGAGAGTCCAGAAATAAACAGCCACGGCCAACTAATTTAGACAAAGGTGCCCAGATTATTCAATGGGGAAGAGTAATTCCTTCAACAAATGGTGCTAGAATTCACAGGAAACTAGGTTAAATATCTTGTAATAATCTATCAATTATATATAATTGAATCACCTGGCTATATACTTGAAACTAACACAACATTGTAAATCAACTATATTTCAGTTTAAAAAAATGATGCTAGCTAGTTATCAGAGAAATGCAAATCAAAACTACAATGAGGTATCACCTCACACCAGTCAGAATGGCCGTCATTCAAAAATCCACAAATGACAAAAGCTGGAGAGGCTGTGGAGAAAGGGGAACCCTCCTACACTGCTGGTGGGAATGCAGTTTGGTGCAGCCACTATGGAAAACAGTGTGGAGATTCCTCAAAAGACTAGGAATAGACTTACCATATGACCCAGGAATCCCACTCCTGGGCTTGTATCCAGAAGGAACCCTACTTCAGGATGACACCTGCACCCCAATGTTCATAGCAGCACTATTTACAATAGCCAAAACATGGAAACAGCCTAAATGTCCATCAACAGGTGACTGGATAAAGAAGATGCGGTATATTTATACAATGGAATACTACTCAGCCATAAAAACCAACAACATAATGCCATTTGCAGCAACATGGATGCTCCTGGAGAATGTCATTCTAAGTGAAGTAAGCCAGAAAAAGAAAGAAAAATACCATATGAGATCGCTCATATGTGGAATCTAAAAAACAAAAACAAAAACAAACAAACAAACAAAAACAAAGCATATATACAGGACAGAAATAGACTCAGACATAGACATAGACTCAGAAATAGACAGAGAATACAGACTTGTGGTTGCCAGGGGGGTGGAGGGTGGGAAGGGATAGACTGGGATTTCAAAATTGTAGAATAGATAAACAAGATTACACTGTACAGCACAGGGAAATACACACAAAATGTTATGATAACTCACAGAGAAAAAAAATGTGACAATGAGTGTGTATATGTCCATGAATGACTGAAAAATTGTGAACACTGGAATTTGACACAACATTGTAAAATGATTATAAATCAATAAAAAATGGTAAAAAAAAAATGGTGCTAGGGTAATTGGATAGCCACATGAAAACAAATAAAGTTGGATTCCAACCTCACAGTATGTATAAAAATTACCTCAAAATGGATCAACAGCCTAAATATAAGAGCCAAAACCATAAAACGCATAGGAGAAAACACAGAGATAAATCCTCATGTCCCTGGATTTGGCGATGGATTCCTAGATATATAAAAGTGAGCAATAAAATAATAAATAGATAAATGGACTTCATGAAAATTAAACACTGTACAACAAAGAGCATTACCAAGAAAGTGAAAATATTACCTGTAGAATGGAAAAAATTCACAGATTATATGTCTGATAATGGTCTGGTATCAAGAATATACAAAGAATTCTTACAACTCAACAACAAAAAATAGACAACTCAATTCAAAAATGGGCAAATGACTTAAATAGACACTTCTTCAAAGAAGATATGCAGACACATGAAAACATATGAAAAGACGCTTGTTCAACATCATTAATCAACAGAGAGGTCCAAATGAAAGCCACAATGAGATACTATTTTACACCCACTAGGGTAGCTATTAAAAAACAAAAGCAAACCTCCCCCCCCAAAAAAGAAAAGTAGCAAGAGGATGTGGAGAAATTGGAACCTTCCTACACTGCTGGTGGATACTCAAAATGGTTCAGCCAATGGGTTTGGTGATTCTTCAAAAAGTTAAACATAGACTTACCACATGACCCTGCACTTCCACTCCTAGGTATATAACCAAAAGAAAGGAAAACAGGTACTCCTACAAGTGTATGTACACACATGTTCATAACAACACCACTATTCAAAATAGCCAAAAGGTGGACATGATTCAAATGTCCATTAATGGATAAACAAATTATGGTGTGTGTGTGTGTGTGTTGTGTGTGTATAGAATAGAATATTATTCATACATAAAAAGAAATTAAGTACTGACATATGCTATAATAAGGATGGACCTCCAAAATATTATGCTAAGTAAAAGAGCCAGGCAAACAGGTTATATATTGTATGACTCCATTTGTATGAAATCTTCCAGAATAGATAAACCTTTAGAGACAGAACACAGATCAGAGGCTGCCGGGAGCCGTGGGGGTGGGGATGGGGTAGGAATCAGCAGTATAGACTGCTCACAGTGGATAAGGGGTGTTACTTTGGAGTGATGGAAATATTTTGGAACTAGGTAGAGGTGGTGGCTGCACAATGTTGTGACGGTACCAAGTGCCATTGAATTGTTCACTATAAATGGTTAATTTTGTTATGTGAACTTAATTTCAATAAACTATCTTTTTTAAAAAAAGAAATCAATTTCTCTCCCATTTTCTGAAATTTTACATCACAAACTAGTGGTTTAAATTCACTCATTAGTGCTGAACGTGGTTAATTTATTTATGCTTTACTTGCTCTCTTACACAGAAACCCCCTGAGGGCAGGGTCTGCAACTTTCACCCCCTTCTGTAAACCCTGGCATCTAGCCCACCGGCTTATACCCAACAGATACACAAAACAGTTGGTCAAGTGATACTGATATAAATTTGCACTTTGATGTTAAAAACCAACCTATTATATTTTAGTTTTTTTCTTTTTTTAACCTAAAAGGCATCCAGTTTTCTGGGGTAGAAAGCATTAAGCCTATTTTAAAATCCAATATAGTAGAAGGTCTTGCTGTCCAGCCTGTCAAATAAAAATCCTAAATGCAGCTTCTCTCCATCATCACGGTATTTAGACACAAATACGAAGCACTGCTGAATTCAGTGGCTGGGATCAGGGGTCCTTGGAGCTGATCGTGGGGGTAGGAAGCTCTTATCAATAATTTAGAAAGGCCTAAAAGGAACCACACACACCTCCACCAAGAGGTGGAGGCTGACTATGTACCAGTGTCTCTGCTTTAGCTGAAAAGATGTTCCTATAATCATCCCATGCTGATGGCTATGAGCATGTAATTAGGAATAAAATGAAAGTTAAATGATAAATTTTACATGACAAATGCAGGTCAGTCAAAAAATATACTACAAAACAGGGAGTCTGAGAGCAGATGGGCACAGAAGAGACTTTTGCAGGAGGACGGCTTAGACCATATTTTTGTTGAATTTTGAAGGAAATAATATGACGCCTAGAACATCCAAATCCATGAATTACATGAACTAGCTGTGCATCTTATCCAGAGAGAAGAATCTCAAATGAAGAGTCAGAGATTACAAACAATTCTGAGAAGATGTCACAAATTACCTTCTGCTGTCCCCTCAACACCCAGCCCTGCCTGCCATGTTAGAAGTGCCATTCCTGAGGCAACGTCCCTTGGAAGAACAAGTCTACACAATGCCATGTCTGAAGTATGCTCACCGTTTCCCTTTCTACTGTGACCAGCTCCCCGAAGCACATGCAGAAGGCCAACAGGTAAAGCAGCTTCTTGGGGTTATTCTGGAAGGCAGTGACCTTTAGACAAATTGTGCAAAGTAGTCCTTTAAGACGGCGGGAAGACACAGGACTGGAAACACAGAGGGCTCCATCTGGAAACCCATGAATGTCCCTATTACCTAAGAACTAAGCAGGGAGCCATGCATTTCATGCCCACTGCCACCTGTGATTATGTTTTCACAGCTATTACTGAGCACTGTGATGACGAGACTGTTTACAAGGTCTCTACAAGTGTGCCGATGTGACTTGAGGACTCAATGTTTCCTCACTGCTGCCACCCCAGTAAGCACACTCATTACTTTATGCCAAGGGAGGAAAAAAGTTCAACCTGGCTCAAAGAAACCACTTAAAGTAAAATGGATCTGATCTCTTAGCAGTGGCTGCAGGCCCTGTGTTCACATAAATTAGAGAGATGATGTGTGAAGCACATCACACCTGCGCCTCTCGTCTCTCCTACCAGCTCAAGGTAAACTAAAGAAGAGGACATGGCCAACTTGGCCCTGACTGGCGAGTCTGTCAGAGAAACCTGGGGAGTTAGGTTTCAGAGAAGGTGGGGACTATGGTAAGCAGTGCTGAGAGAAAGATCCAGAGGAGTTTGCATGGTGGCCTGCATGTGTGTGTGTGTGCACGTACATGTGTGCAAAGGGATACTCATGGAGTAAGGAAAACCCCAAAACTACTGAGGCCGAGGTTAGCTGACTGGGGCAGCTGAGGAGGAGTTGCAGAACAATCCCGGTGCCCTGGGAGAAGTGGAGAGGCCAATCAGGCCCTCAAGGCAAGCTACAAGTGGGTAAAAGGCATAGAAAAGGCCCAGGGGAGAGCAGAGCGGCCATCAGATCCCTCTGAGGATGGGTGGAGAGGCAATCATGCAGCCTTGGGAGAACAGATCAGCAGTCTCCGGGGAGCCTCTGAGAAAGGCCTCTTTCAAGTTCAAAGGAGTTCATTTGGGGGCTGTGATTGCCTCTCCAGGCTTGGCCTGCTGGCTGAACTTGAGGCTGGCCCCCACTCACAGGGCAAAAAGCAGAGTAGCTCAAGACTTGGTGACTAAATGAATCAAATGCAAAACATGTGTAAAGTGAACAGTCAGATTTCTAAGTCACCAATGGAGATGCTTTCGAGAAGAGGCCTGGAGTGAAAGCATGTGCAGGCAGATGGCTGGTGCTGATGGGCTCAGAGGTGGGAAGCCTTCTTCCTCCTGCTTTGATTCACTCCTGTCTCCTACTTCCCTTCTCAGGTGGGACTGATGGTTCTCTGAACTGGTCTACAGGCAACGTGCAAGGTCAGACAGCTTCTCCCTGCAGAGCTGGGACTAACAACCAGGACTCTGATTCCTGAGTCTAATTTTCCTGAATCTAACTGGGATAGGTAGGGTGACAAAGTCCTACACTGTCTAAACATTCAACTACCCTAAAATATTTTCTTATTCTACCTTCTAGATATACTCTCCACAAGATTTGGTTCAGCTTTACTTTTTTGTTATGTGAATGAGGAAAAGAGCAGCTGTAATGACGCCCATATCGAAGACCCACAGGGCAGGAGTGACGATGGGGAGGCATAATATATGCCCACACCTCTTAAGAATTTCTGTGGTTGAGGATAGTGGGTTTCAAATTTTGTCCTTCTTTACATGAGAAAAATATTTTAAATAAATTCCTATATGCGACCCCAAAATATAAAACAGAAGTGAAGCTGCTCTGGAGGAGTAGCAGTCAGGGAATGGTCACGTCCCACCCTCCTCTCGCCCCATCAGTCCCTTAGCACAGGAATAGGGGCAACACCAGTAATGAGAGAAGAGACAACTGGGCCCCAGGCTAATCTCTCTTGAGCTGTGTGGGTTTTCCTCTTCGGGCCTCAACTTCTTCACAGGCAAAACGAGAGACTGACCTTGAGTGGATTTTAAGGTCCTCTTGACTCTCAAATTCTCAACTTCTCTACAAGCAGGGAGAGAGGACAGAATGGTTGCAACTTTCTACTCACACAATATGAAGATGTCTAAGAAAAACATACACAAAGCAAGCAACTGCATCATATAAGTCCCTCCACGTAGACAGGTTTTCCAACTTCTCAATGAGAATGTCTCACTTACCATCACCTCTAGTGATAATCATCATCATTTTCACTTTCAGTGATCTTGCTGAAAAGTTCCAAATGCCAGCGTATGACTTTCTTCTTTCCTTTACTAAAACTGTATGTTTCATAGTTACATAAGCAGGATCAGGATGGCCTGGAGGAGCCTACAGTTAATTTTTTTCTTCAATAAACAAGAATGTTTTCAGCATCAGCTTCATCAGATGTTTGTTCTCATACATTAATTTGGCCAGCGTATCTTTGTATTGATTGAAAACAGTCATAAAACCCAATATCCTCATCAGCCCAGAGTCAACACAACCGTGTCTGCTGCACTTGATTCCATTCAGAAGCCAACACTTCACATCATTTTTCAAAATGTACCAGCTAGTTTCCATAACGTTCATGTCCAGTTTCATCACCACTTTCAGACTGGTCGTAACTGAGAAAGCCAAGTCCTCTCCCCTTGGTCACCAGCCAAACCTAGGTGTCAACAAAGAGCTCCTCTTCCGTCCAGAGTGGGAGGGGAAGGCCTGCCTTTATTTCTGTCCCCCGAAGCTAGACACCATAACTGTGCAATTTCCCCGCTCTGTAGCACATTTTCTCCCTTATGTTTTGAGCTAGAAGTGGTAGCAGAGAAACAGACTCTGTTCATTTTATTGAACCACCTATATTTAATTGGGAAAACGGGTTGTTGTAACTCTGTCAACAGGACATGTTCAATTACATTGTGGAACCATTTTTCTTCAGAAGGCATTACCATCTGGTCTCTGCAGTTAAATAAGCACAGCTATGTGATATTATAGCTAATGAAATTAAATGTGGCACAAATACATACATGGCGCACAGAATTCACATTTATCTCTTTAAAAGGATTTCCCTTGTTGAAAAGTAAGATATGTGGGTTGCAAGATCAAGATTGTGCCATGGTTGGCTGGCTTTACTGCTTTCCAAACAACAGAAGTGATTCATCACTTCACATCTAGGTCAAACAGAAGAATTTCATTATTGGAACCCCAAATAGCCCCCTTTTGAACCTGCCTGCATGCCCCAACCCTTGGCATCCGTGTTCCCCTCGAAGAGACCTGCTTCCTCAGTCTGCCCAATCACTCAATGCTTGGGGTGACTGCAGATTTATCTTTATCCTTGTCTCCAACCCCTTTAAACCCCCAGTTCTACTTCATGGTGTAACGAGGCTTAAATTAGACCACATATGTAAAGACCCTGGCACAGAACAGACACCCAGTGAATACTCTCTTTCTAGTGTCTGTTTCCTTTCCACTTATTTTGCCTGTCTCAGCCTCTAAGTTGGGCTGTGGACAGACCTCACCTGCAAACCTGGGTCTGCTGCAAACTTGGTTTCTGAGCCAATGCTAACTGGAGAACCAAGCTATCTCAGCTCCACCCTCACATATGTATGGGCATCTGTTGTTTTTGTCACCTCATCCTTTCAGTTTTCTTGGTAAAACAGTATTCCAACTTTCCTTTGGGAAATATTCTTGCTCCCACTTTCAATGTCTGTGGGATTAACTCCAACTCCAGTTCCAGAATGAGCTCTAATTGGTGTAAACCAAGAAGGGGAGAGGGGGACGTTGCTGGGAGGCACCCATTTGGAACCTGTGTTTGGAGTCAATTCAAAGGAAGGCAATATGTGTAAAGTACTTGGACCAAAAGGATGAAGAAAACTAGGGCTTTGTGCCATCTTTTGAGCTCTGGACAAGAGTGGGACAAGGATTCATCACTACCTGGCTCTGTTCTATCTCCCATGATGCTGACTCTAGGAAGTGGTTGTTCCTGGTACCAACGTCTGCCTGAGCTTGCTGTATCCCTTGACTACCGTGCTTCAGACTGCCTGGATGTGTGGGCCAGGCTGATGTCCACAGTCTATGTCTTGTCTGGGGACAATCTGTCTGCATGGACTCATATGATAACCACTCACCCTTACCCAAGTATTGGTAATTTAGTTGGGAAGCCAACTGCATTGTGGTACAACCCGCCCTTAACAGATATGCCTGCAAATTTCAAATTTGAAATTTTAGTAATATTAACGATGTGCACTAATGTTTATCGTACAGGCAGCATGGGGAGGGCACTGTTCTAAGCATTTTCTAAATATATATTCCCCCATTGGCTCTTTTACTGATTCTGCAAATTGGAAGCTAACCCTTTCCTTTTCAGGGATGAAGAAACAGAGGCACTGAGAGGGGGAGCAACTTAGCCAATGTCTTCCAACAAGTTAGCAGCAGTGGTGGGATTTAAACCTACTCAGCCCGACTGTGGAGCTACACCCTGTACTCCTATGATACACTGCCTCTCTCAATAAAACGACCTACCTCTTTGGTTTGGCCCTCTTGAAAAACATTTGTGACATACTTTTACCTGCTTGCTTCTCACTTATTTTTAAATAGAGACTCACCAGTAGAGAAGGTCACACAATTAAAACAACAGCAAATCACCTGACTTCTGGTAGGCATTTGATTAGGATCGCCAAAGCCATCTTTCTGTGATCATCTCTGCCTGAGTATAAGGTTATCATGTACGTGGCTGCCTTATGTTGGCTCCATATGAAGAAAGCCGAGACTTTCGCATGTAGGAGCTACAGAATGCAGAGGATAAATTCCACAGCTTTGCAGGGATGTTACACCACATCACGACCCTTCCACACAAGAAAGATCAGCGTTGTTCTTGCATCTCAGACATCGAAATGAAAGATAACAATCGGCCAATACAAAACATGTTTCCTTCAATTCATTTTATCAAGATTTGGTTAAGTCTCTCCCTACACAAATACACTACAATACATATAAAAATTGTATCTACAAAAAATTCTTTTCTCCATAAAAAAAGTCTGAAACTCGAGTAGAGATTATACAAGGGCAGTTTTGCTGCCTGATAAATCTTCTTGTAAAGTCAAAATGTTAAAACAGAACAATCAAATTAGATCTGAAGATTAATTCAGTCTCTAAGTAACCCTTGAATTTACTGTGGTTGTTGAATGTCCCTTTTAATTTGGGGATTAAAATGCTAAATATGGAATTCATTTTTTTTTCCTAATTGGATTGACCAAATAAGTTTTCCAGGGTTCACGGGGAAATTTCATTTTCATAAAGAGTATCTGAAACAAAGGACTTCATTATGGAGATGCTTCATAAACTATAGGGCAATATTCTTCAGGAGCAAACGAACCATAATAAATTCTTTTGAGCATAATCTCTTTTTGTGACTGGTTGTATGTTTAGTGAATATTTCAGGAAACCAGTGTTTCACTTTAGACATGTTCCAACTGCCTGGATATTTATTTGGCCACATACACTTTTTTTCAACCTGATAAATTTTTCAAACACGGAAGTGTCTGATTTAGTCACTGCGGTTAGAAATACTACTTGTTTAAAAAAGAAAGAAAAAAAGAAAGAAAGAAATACTGTTTGTTTGGTGTCTGAGAGGACACCCAAAGGTGCTCCAAACTACTAAATCAATTTAGTGGCTTATAATCAGAATTCTTACAAATAATGAAATAGACAACGACAACAACAAAAAATCAGAGAGCATATGCTTCCTAACTCTCTAGTCACAAGTATTTAAAACAGCACTGCAATCATTTATAATGATGGTTAAGCAAAGCCAACAAGATTCTGACAAATTTATGGAGAACAAAAATCAGGGGGAAAGAGACCTAACACAAAGCTATTCTAATATGAAAATAGGTGGAATCTTGGTGTTGGGATGTTTGGAACAGCTTTGTGTATTAAAGGAGGTAAGACTGTCTCATGGTTAAGGGCAAAGGTGTTGCCATTTAAAATCCCAAGACTTGCATCACTGCTGTACCTTCCCTGCCTTTTTCTAGCTGCATAACCTCTTTATTTCTTAGTTTTCCCAACTATTAAATAGGAGTAACACTGCTTACCTCACAAAGTTGTGAAGATTAAGCATAATAATATAGATAAAGCACTGAGACGGGTACTTGATATCTAGTCATTCTTGTGGTAAATGCCATCATACTGTTAAAAATACACTGGCAAGGATCCTAACTAAGGCAGCTTTTGTAAGCTTTTGTTTGCTGTCTGTTTTCACTCAACTGATATCACTGCTGATTCTTGGGGGTCCCTATCATCCCATCCCTGGAAGTGAGACAGGAAGGAAGGGGGCGGGGCATAACCATGAAAAGAATGACACACCAGTTGAGGACAGAACATAAACTGGTTAGTATCAACTCAGCCGAAGATGGTGGAAGATTTGACTTTCAGTAGACCTTGAATCTCATTATAATACATTATCATGGTAAATGATATACCCACAGGTGCCGTGACAGTCCCCAGGCTGACCATAAATAGGCAAAAAAGTGGATGGGGGCCCAATTCCTGGAAACCCCCACCCTTTCTCCAAAATAACTGGAATAATTCTCCCACTTGTTAGCATTTGAAATTACCTAGCCCATAAAAACTAACCACCGCCACAACTCGGGGTAGCCTCTTGCCTTCTGAAACGGCCTGAGCTCTATGGAGTGTGTATGTCTCTGAATAAATCAGCATTCACTTTACTAGGGAATGTGTATCTCCTAGGGCTGTTCTCCTTTCTGAGATGGACCGCATTCTGTCCATGGAATGTGTCTCTCTCTAAATAAACCTGCCTTCACTTTACTATGGCTTGCTCTTGAATTCTTTCCTGCGTGAAACAAGAACCTATTCTCTGGTAACAGAAGAAGGCCAGACCCTGGCCCAACTGCACTGACTCCTCTTCCTCTATTCTTCCCATGGGAACTGTCCACTCTCAGCTGCTGAAACCAGATTTCAAGCTGACCCCTCCACCTCTAACACTAGCATTCCCAGGGGAACTCAGAGCCTCCCTGCTGCCAGTCTCAGTCCACATTTGCCATTTCTTCTTCTCCTTTTCTTCTAAGGCTCACTACCTCCACCAGCCTATCACTTTGTAATCCTGCTAGCCATTTCATATTGGATTTACATGCTAGACTTCTTATTCCTTGAGGACAGGAACTGTCTTAGCTTTACTCCCCAGTGGTGTATAGCACACAATAGGAGTCCGACAAATGTTTCCCACATGAAGATAATCTCTGGATCTCAGATCAAATAAACTGCCCCTACTGGTTCCTATAAATGCCATTATGCAAAATAAAGACTAATTTAATACATGTTGGGAAGTCTGGCTTGTATAAGTTCAATGACAGACAATGAACTGTACTTTCTTAGACTATCTATCACAAATGTGAAGGTGGCTTGTGTAGTTAAAGCCAGGTTTTATGAACGACATGCTTCCCTTCTCTATACAAATGTAAGAGCACGAAGATGATATTAGGGCTGAATGAAGAATGCCTTTTTCTGACACCAGGGTTTCCAGAAGATGATGCTGGAATGACCTCTGTGGCTTAATTTACAGTTTAGACTGAGGCAACGTAAAACAAAAGTACCAACAGGGCAAAGTTTCTAACTGACTGCATATAGATGTTGAGGAAGATGAAAAAGAAACATTGCATTCCAAACTGGTGTCAAGTCTCCATTTCACCTTAAGCAATAGGGAGGTTTAATAATTAAAAAGTGATTAAAGCACTTAGAAACAGTTGTGTAAAAAGCACAGCTAAAAAAGTCATAATGAGCAAGTTTAGGATAATTTGATCTACGAACTGAATGAGAGATAATTTTCCTGTATGTATGTATGTATGTATGTATGTATGTATGTATGTATGTATGTATTACTTCTCCTTTCGTATAGCTTCTTCAATAAAAATAAAAGCTCCCTCAGGGCAAGTTTCAAAAAGTCAGTTACTTGGGCCAGATAGAAAGATGGGATAAAGGCATTTCAATATAATTGATAAAGAGTGTTTGTGTAGTGTTTTCCAGAGCCTCTTTCCAAAGCCATTCACTCATCAGACATTTGCTCTTAGATGTTCTGGGCCCTGAGGAAACCAAGAAGAATGAATAAAGACAGAGAATATATATCTTCTGAGCCTGGCAGAGACCATATTTTGTTTTTACTAAACTCCTCACAACAGTAAACATAGGAGGGACTTAGCAAACACTATTTAATGTCCACAGGTTTTCCTGGCTTCTAATACTGTTCTCTGTCTCATCACAATACATTTTATCTCCTGATGCACTCAAAAGCATTGATTTTTCAAAATCTCATCAAGTTAGCTGGGTTGAGAAACTCCTAAGAAAGAGGGTCAGGTGATACTAACATTTCTCACCTGCACCCTCACCTGTCTCCTCTCACTAAAACAGAAGTGCAGATTAAAATGGGACCATTATCTTTGGTGGTTACACTTCACAGCATCCCCAGCTCACAAATCCTTCAGCTTATTTAAATAACACAGAGCTTACAGATGAAAGCTGTCTTCTGTTCAGGAAGCATTAGTAAGAAGATCACTTAGGCCTCAATATTCCTTTCAGTAGTAACTTGATGCACCACATTTTTTTGTACTTTATTATATCCCACCAGGTTTTATTTATTTAAATCCCAGACTCTTTTGCTGACAAGGCAAGGCAGAAGCAGAAATGTTTTGTAAAACTTAAATGAACCTGTGTAAGTGGACACTTGTTCTATAAATCTTTAAAATGCTAGGTTACTCCTTGGAAACCACTTTTACAAGACCCTTCCATCTTCCCTGAAAAGAGACAGCACATAAAACACTCACTTTCTGTCCCAGCAGCACCAAAGTGGCATCAACAGGCACAGTACATTTTCATGCAGAATAGACACCAAGTTCGAATCAAACACTAGGTACCTAATGCAGCACTTTCGCTGAGAGGATGATGGCAGTGAAGGGTTCTAATGAGAAGTGGGGGCCGTGCCTCACTTTTCTAAACACGTTGTGGCAAAGCTACTTTCTGCTGCTGCTCACAGAACCCTCCTTTACCTCCCCCACAGGAGGCAGTCCTCCCACTGCTAGAATCCCTCTCCTTTGATTTGTGTTGTCTTGGAACAACACACAGAACTCATGCTCCAAACACTTCTGAGAATTAATGACTTGGAGTTGGGGGGATGGCCTGAATACCCATTCCCAGTAGAAACTCAGTTAACTTGAAATGATAGCTGATAAGCCACAGGTCCCTAGTTGTAAAGTTCTCAAGTCTTTGGGTTTAAGGTCATCAATGGATCCCTGTATTTTGTTTTTTATTTTTTTAAACATTTATTTTTATTTATTTATAGTCAGTTTACAATGTTGTGTCAATTTTCAGTGTAGAGCACAATTTTTCAGTTATACATGAACACACATATATTCATTGTCACATTCTTTTTTGCTGTGAGCTACCACAAGATCATGTAAATATTTCCCTGTGCTATATACAGTATAATCTTGTTTATCTATTCTACATATGCCTGTCAGTATCTACAAATTTCTAACTCCCAGTCTTTTGAAGCTATTCTAAGCAATGTCTCATCCTTGGCCTCAATCTGCACTGCCCCCACCTACCCCGGGCAGCAGTTCCTGCTCACTGTCCCTGTGTCCCTCCTCACGCTCTGTCTCCTCCTCCTCTCGCGCCTTTCCTCTAGCTCACATCCTTGCCCCTCATATTGGTCTTCACAGTGTCATCCTCACTGTCCTCCAGGCTCCACCCATTTCTGTCCTATGTCCCACCTTTGGATTAAGCACGTTCTTTTTCCGTCCACCTCAACCTTGCCAACCTCTCTCTTCCAACATCACATTATGTCAATGAGTGCCTCTGATGGTTCTCCAGCATGAAAATCTCTATGTGACATGCATAATAGATTCATAAATCACACAGGAGCTAGGGACCCTCCACATAACCTCTTGAAAGAGCTTTAGAAATACTGCAGTAGTATAAGTGGTGTAAGAACAGTCATCTAGCCAGTGCCAAATGTTATTTCCACTGGCGTTTGTAAAGGTAGCAAGTCATGGGGGGAGGTTATAGCTCAGTGGTAGAGTGCCTGCTTAGCATGCACAAGGTCCTGGGTTTAATCCCCAGTACCTCCATTAAATCAATCAATCAATCAATCTAATTACCTCCCCCTCCCAAAAAAAGGAAAAAAAGAAAAAAATAAGAAATAAAGGTAGCAAGTCGTGACCAGTACATTTTGACGAAATCTCCAATTCCCCTTCACTGTTAACTGATCATGCTTCCATCTTAATAATTCACAAGCTAAATTTGCCTTTTGAGCCTATATTGATTCAATTCAACAAAATTGTATTGATTACTTCCCACATGCCCGACACCGCGCCCAGCGATGGAGATACATCAATAACCAAGACAGACTTGGCCTTGTCCTCTAACCACCTGACAGTAACGACCTTGAAGGCAAGGGCCAGGTCCTGGGCACCAGCCTGAGGGAACACCTGGTAAGCGCTCAGGGCTCCGTGCTCACGTCCACTCATCACTCTTGGGGCTGGGAAGCAGCAGGATGAACGCTGCTGGCACCAGACTCCCCACCTGCCTGAGTCCTGGGTCTCTCATTTACTAAATGTACAACTCCAAAGTGTTTAACTTCCCTGTTTTCAATGCCTCCAATGTCAATGGGAAAGCCAGCAATAATGGATTCTTCTGAGGATTAAATGAGTTAATACATGAGGTACTTGAAAGCTAACATGCAGTAGGTCCTCAAACTAGTGTTTCCCCACTATGTGAACAAGCATCTCTTTCCCATGGCAAGTGATGAATTCTTTAAGATTCACAATCTGCATCAAAGGGTTACAACCTTTCCCTGCAGTGACAAGGAACAATAAAAGGAATATACAAACGCTCTTGCAGATACACACACACATACACACACACACACACACACAGAGTCTAAGGAAAAAGTACCCATTTGTACCAAAAAAAAAAAAAAAAAAAGCCAAAAAACCACCAACAAAAAACCTCCCCAAAAACTTCAAGAAGGGCTTTTCTAAAAAAGAAGATAAACAAGGATGAAAGCCATGCCCAGCAGCAACCATTTCCAGTGTGACCTGGTGAGTTCTCAGCTTCAAACCAGTCAGATCAAGCACTCCCCAACGGTGTTACCTGGGGATCTGTCACTCACACATCAGACCCCCTTCCGCTGGCCTCTTTTCACATAGAACATGCTGCCAGATGCAGAAACATCACTGTTTTCCTGCCCCAGATGTTAAGAGTCAGGGGTAGGAAAGAGGGTATAAGACATACTGGGGGTAAAAAAACCCAACAAACCCAGGGACACCACCAAGTATGCTTTCTTGTGTCCTTCTGCATCTGAAGGTATCACATGCTTTTTCCAGGGACCCAGTTTCAGTCTTGCACTAGGTTTGGCGAGGAACTCCTTTCGAGTTCAAAAGTATTCTCAGGATCAAAAGACCCATACTAGGAATGGAGACCTGGCCCCTCCGGCGCTGGCTGGAAGAAGTGGACATAGGACGACTTCACTCTGGCTGGGTGGGAGCAGAAGGCAGCCTGGTGATGCCCAGCTGAGATACCCCTTTAATCATCCAATCCATCCCCCTCTTTTAATAGGCCTCACGTAAGAATGAGAGCCAAGTTATCTATTTTATTCCACAACTAATTCTGTAGGATATATTAACTGAGAGCTAAGTTTTCTTTAATCAGCCACTTTTCACCAAAGCAGTTCTCACGGCATTACAGCTCATTACCCTACTGATTTTCTTCATTTTACAGTAAAGTTAGTCAGCATTTAATGAGTTCTTACTCTGTGCAGAGTATCGACCACTTTTCCTGTTCTACCGCTGACCCACAGATTGGCTATGGAACCTTCAGTCCAAAGTTAATGCGAGTAGTAAAATAGAGAGCAACCTGAGCTGGCAACCACTTGACTTGTACTGTTTTAGGAAGAATGTTTACAATGGAATAGAGAAGGGGGACTACCTCAGACGCCAGAACAATCATCTAAGCTCCAGGTAAAAGAAGCCTTAACCATGACTCTGGCTTCAGGAATTGAAAGAAAGTCCCAGACACAAGAATTCAGGGTGAGGAATGGGCATGGCATGTTGCCTGGCTGGGTGTGAGGGCAAGAAAGAGAGAAGGGGGAACGGACTCCTGTGCTTCTAACCCGAGAGACTGTCAAGCCGAGCTGGGGAACAACAAACTTACTTTGGATGAAAAAAAATGATGATTTCTATTTGAGGAAGGCATCCAGCAGGTGGGTGATGATGTGGCTTGGGGGCGCCAGGGGGGAGGCCAGAAGCAGAAAGGATAAAGATGGACAGTGAGGGCATGGATAGTGGGAGAAAAGAAAGCAAAGTGAGAAGCAGTTAGCTGGCAACTGTGCTAAGTACCTGGCGTGGGACTGCTAATTTCATCCTCATCACCCTCTGAAAAAGTATGAGGAAATGTACTCAGAAGAATTAAGCACCTTACTCAAGTTTCCACAGTGAGATAAGTGGTGGAGCCAGGGTTTGATTCAGGTCTACGTGACTCTCAACAGCTATGCTATCAAGTAACATTCTCTGTTAACTGGGAGTCTTAAGATATTTGAGGAGAAAGAGGAGAGAACTCGACAAAACCAGTGAAAAGGAAGCACGAGGACTGGGCAGAATCGGGAAAGCCATGGGATGAGGGTCCCAAGGAAGAACGTGCCATCAGCCAGGCAGAATGTAACCATCCTCTCCTGGACTTTGTGATTAGAAAGTCATTGGTGGGTATTAAGAAACAATGTTATTAGCACAACAGGATGTAATTTACTCATTCAGAGGTTAAGAAGAAAGGATGATAGCAAGTATAAAATCTCTAGACTTTGAAGGGAAGGAGACACTCAAGATGGAACTAGATTTTTTTTTTTTAAATTTTTAAAACGGAGAAGACTTGCTCAAGTTCATATCCTGAGAAGCAAGTGGTGAAGGAGAGTGGGTATAAGACAAAGGGAAAGAAATGATTGATGTGGCAAAGCCCCAGAGGAGACAGGAAGGGTTGGCTGGAGAACATGGTTTTGACCTTGGGAATGAAGAACATGTTTGCTCTGACAGCAGAGGGAGTGATGTAAACATAAATAACGATTCTGAGAAAAAGTGTTAAAGAGGGGAGGTGGAAGTCAAGGAGGATCTTATTGGACATCCTTATATTCTTGGTAGGGCTATCTACACTTAATGAGGTATGATCAGAAAATCTGGACTGGAGGACTGAAGATGAGAGGAACAAATCTGGAGCAACCACCGTGAAGACTGTGAAAATAAAGGAATACTCAGCACGAGGGCCCAGCCACACTTTGAAATCTGTATCAGATGCAGCTGGGAAAGAAAGTTGATTTTCTCCAGCAGTTTAGCCTTTGCATGCATCAATCCCGGCTGACAGGAAAGTATGTGCAAGAATGTCTACACCAACACACATGCCACGGACGAAAGCAGCCATCTGTGGAACAGGGCTGACTTTTTTTTTCTACCAGCTTTGTGTCCAGGTGGATATCATTACTCTCCAGGGAAGGGTACACAGGAGAAGGACCAAATGTCAGTGTGTAAAATGGAGGTTGCGAAAAAATAAATAGATAAATAAAAAATAAAATAAAATGGGGGTTGTGAAGTGTTCCTTCTTTGTAGCTTTTATTAGTACATAATTGGCTATTGAAAGGAAAATGTATGCCTGTCTACTCAAAATGTAGCAATGAGACGACCTGGAAAGGGAGAGACAGCAGAAAAGGAAGTGAAGGAAAGCTCCTCGTGTCCTTGGGAGCTGAGGGGCACATCCTAATGAGAGTGCTGTGCACTTACCATTTTAACAAGAGAAAGGACAAGGAAATGTCCTCCTGCTTAAAAAGAAAGCAGGTCTATCAATAATAACCTAAGGGCTGTCGTTATCTTTCTGAACCATCACTCCTACGATGTATGAGATTCCGGCTCCAGTGCTAAAATGCGGCTAATGAATTCTGTGGGAGTTCTTTGAGAGCCTCGGCCCCTCGGCTGGGTGGCTGAGCTCCACGTCCACAGTCCTGCCATTTCCATGTCTCCGTGGGAGGATAAACAGGGCCAATGCATTCTGCGCCATGCCCTGGTTCACGAGGCTGGGAGAAATTCTTTGCAATTTCAGGCCACTGTTGTGACATTACCTACAAGGCTCCTTTTCCATGAATCTGTTACATCCAACAGAAGGAACCAGCAGGCCCCAAGGCTGATTGTCTCAGCAATGAGGGCACCTACCATGGCCAAACTGTTTTGAGTTCATCCGTTTGCTTATTATCAGGAATTTTCTGGGTATTTGGAAAGGCAATAGTGCCAACTTCAGCATCTTCCATAGGTGGAATAATCACTGAAAAATTTAAGACCAGTGACTGAATAACCGAAGCCACTTACCATATTCACGGGGAGCATGTTTACTGTCAAAACAGTCAGGATCTTTAAGAGAATCTTCTTGCTTGTTTTAGAACAAGCAGCCTTAAGGTGACTCCAAGTACATAAAGTCCTTGAATCATTGTCGTTAACCTAATATTAGTCATGCTTAATAAAATGTCTCGGTAGTTTCAGAGCGCATATAAAAACAGTACTTCACCTAACCCTTAGTGTGTCTAGTGACACATGTGGGGAGGGGGGGACAAGTAGTACCATCTTCATGTTACTGATGAGGAAACTGCAGGTCCCTGCCACAGTCACCAGCCCCGACTGTGAGTGCTCACAGAGCTGGGGACATCCTGACATGTTAAGACATCTGATTATAATCTCATATGACTAACTGTAAGGAAGTATTTTATGTTGAGCCTAAATGTGCTTCCCTGCAATTACTCCCAAGGGGTCTTATTTTTCTCCCTTGGAACAACACAGTAGACATCTAACACTCTTTCACAGGAGAGCTCTTTAGACATTCTTGCAGTCCCAAATCAGCCATCCACAGCTCCAGCCATCTCATGCTCTTTGGCAGGTGTTTTGTTTGTTTTTTTTTTTGACACATGAAAGTGTGATAAAATTTATTTTTTTCTAGTCCTGTACTGTCCAAGCCATTAACCACATGTGGCTATTAAAGATAAAATTAATTATAATGAAATAAAATTTAAACTTCAGATGCTAGTCACACTAGCCACACTCAGCCACATGTGACTTGTGACTATCATACTGGACAGTGCAGAATTATTTCTACCAAGACAGTTAAGTTCTGCTGGACAGCACTGTTCTAAGATTTTTGAACTGCTTTCATGTGAATTTCTGGCCTACATATCTGGTCTCATTGTGGGGCCACTTTTCTTGTTACCAACTTTTTATAATACCACATTTTCAAAGAGAGTGTCTATTTTATCTGGTGTGTGTGTGTGTGTGTGTGTGTGTGTGTGTGTGTGTGTGTGTGTGTGTGAGGGGCGCTAGCAGAGAAAAGAAAAAGAACTCTACCCCACATTCTGTCAGCTTAGAGATACTTAATTGGTTTGTGGGCTGGCTGACAAGCTTTAATATTCTCATCTTTTCAAATCTAAACTCAGTTTGAGGTCAAATCACTGCCTATATTAAATACACAAAAATTCTATTATTAAAATGAAAGTAAAAGTTCTTTCTACTTAAACTGACAAAACATAGAAGATGGACTTCCTGTCTTTTTATTTCTAGGGAGCCTGGGTACAGGGAAGGAAGGAAAAATAACACTGAGACTTGGAAATTCTAAAGCAGTCTCCCATCGACCCTAAGATTTACTTCAGCATCTTACCTGGTTGCTTTTTAAACTTATACAACTTGAAAGGTGGACGCCAGCACTGATGAGGAAGTTGCAAAAATTACAAAATACTAAGGCACAAAGGGACCTTTGAGATGATTTAATCCAAAATCCCCTCTTGACAAGAAAATACAGGCTCAGAAGATGTCAGTCATCTTGGTCTAGAACCTGGTCTTCAGTTCCCAGTTCAGGGTTCTCCTACCCAGAGTAGTGCTGACACAGCCCACCAAAACTTCCATCTGACAAGCGACATTTCATCTGTTTATATCCCACCCTTCTCTATAACCATATCCACCTTCAGTGACACCCAATCCTCTAAATTCAGGAAAGCTACCACGGGTACTACTAAAGTAGTCTGGTATTCTCAAAGTAAGATAATCATAAATCACACACAAAGGGTAAGATCTGATAAAATACAGTAACTTTCTCACTCTGAATCTCTTATTTCCCTACTCAAAAAAACTTAAAATAGAACCACTATATGATCCAGCAATGCCACTCCTGGGTATTTATCCAAAAAAAAAAAAAAACAAAAAAACCCAAAAACACTAATTTGAAGAGATACATGTACCCAATGTTCATACCAGCATTATTTACAATTGCCAAGATATGGAAACTACCTAAGTGTTCATCAACAGGTGAATGGATAAATAGGATGTGGTAAATATACAATGGGATACTACTCAGCCATAAAAAAGAATGAAATTTTGCCATTTGCAGCAACATGGATGCACTTGGAGGGCAGTAATGCTCAGTGAAATTAGTCAGAGAGATAAAGTCAAATACTATATGATATGACTTGTACGTGAAGCCTAAAAATACAACAAAGTAGTTAATATAACAAAAGAAGCAGATTCACAGATACAGAGAACAAACTAGTGTTTACCAGTTGGGGAGAGCAATACAAGCGTGGGGAGTGGAAGGTACAAACAGTTGGCTGTAAGACAGCCTCAAGGATGTATTGTACATAACACAGGGAAGATAGCCAATATTTTTTAATAACTGTAAATGGAAAGCAAACTTTCACAATTCTACTTATAAAAAAAAGCGTTTCCATAAAGGCCCGAGAAATAGATTTCAGGACTCATTTTCAGAGCACTTGTTCCACACACTGGTGTGAGCTACACCAAAAGTACCCCCCAAAAGAAATTTTAAAAACATTCTTTGGCAAGGAGTAGGAAATCTCTGGACACAAGAGTGTAGAAAGGGGACACAGAATTGCGAATGAAGTTACTAATGACAATGCACCTCTGTCAGTGGTAAGGCAGCATCTGAACCCGTACTGTGCCCAAGGCAGTGGTCTCAGGGCCTTCCTTGCATCATCTCATTCCGTTCTCACACCTAGCAGACAGGCGCCTTTGCTGTTCCCATTTGTGCAATGAGGACAAGAGGATCAACAGGCTTCTGTCTCATCCTCACCCACCATCACCCTAAGTTTTAGAAAAGCTGGTGAGTTGAGTAAAACATGTGTAAACAGACGATGCAGCTTATAGCATGCCTTTGGAGAGGGAGAGCTGTAGGAACTGCTTTTTGAATTTATTTATTTTTTAACTAGTAAGACGAAAGTCTAGGCTTAGTGATCTTCACTTTTAAATAAAGATCAAGAGAGACAAACTAAGACAATCTTGTCACTTTGTTTTAAAATGCATTTTATTTTACTTGTATTACAGTAAGATCATCTTGGCGTGACAAGTATTCCAAAGGAAAAACAAAATTATCTTTTGTAGGTTGTGCGGGAGACAATACATGAAAAGGAAGCTGTTTGGTGTTGTATTTCCCTTTGATGTTCCCATAATTTGTCTTCTGAACAGACTGAGGACCAAGGGAGAAGTCAGAGTGGAGCAAAGGTCTCGTGGTCTCCCCAGGCCCTCTGGAGTCTTCTGCCTGGCTGCGCCTACTTACGGAGGGGGTGTAGAATTCACTCCTCCTGTCTCCCAGCTCCTTCTGCACCTCCCCATGAAGTAAGCTTCCAATCCCTGTAACACTCTGTCTCTCAGCCCACAGCAAAAGCTTTATTTTACAGCACCCAAATGCAAAGATCTGATCCTATAAATAAAGATGCAGTTTGTTTTTATCTCTTTCCCACACTTCAATGGGCCATTTAACCAGTTAGTAAACTGCCAAGGGCAGATAACATTAACCTTTTCCTTCCTCTACAACAGAAAGAGAATCATCATTCTGGTTAAAAACTAGGTAACAATTTTGATTCAGTCTTGGAGTTCCTAGAATCCTTAAACAAAAATACATGAACTTAATTTGCCTTAGAGCTTTAATTCCTCTATCACTTTATCTCTCCCCTCTCAGATCTGTGGGCAAAAAGGAACAGCAGCAACATATTGCAAAGATGAGCCATGTTTCTTAATCACTAAAGAGCCAATATGCTGCTTATGAAACAGGACTGGGTTGAAAGGATAATGGTTTCTTTTCCTATTGATGCACCTACTTTAATAAGTTTTACTGCAATTATAAATCTTCGTACTCCCTTATCTTTAAGACTATTCAAAAACAGTAGTAACATTTTAGATATAATCCATGGGTTCCAACCAATTACTACACAATAGAAAAATGATTTCCTACTGTGTTCATTATAGCATCTGCCATCTCTTTAAATGATTTGAGTCTTCAGTGGTAAAGCAGAATATTTGAACAATAATCAGATATGTGGTGTGTGTTGGTTCGAAAAGGATGGTGTTAGACACATAAACCATAGCAAATGCAAATTAAAAGGCAGGGTTCTATGTGAGTAACTTTTACAGGATTTGGGCCAAAGTCTAAGGTACAGAATCTTGTCTTGAATGCCCTACTCTTATTTTCATAGACTTAATTATGTTAGAGAAGTCTGGCATCCTTAGACGCTCTCTGATTTCCACACCATCAAAACCTGGTCCTATAAAATGTCACCAACATATTTAGACTCTGGTATCAAAGTCTGAGAAATGGTTCTTCTGAGGTGATGTGTTTATTAAAATAGTATACAGTTTAAAGACAAGAAATAAACCACTTTTATAACAATAGACAGGAAATTACCCACTAGTTCCTTTTTTAATTAATTAATTTACTTATTTTTAAAGTTTTTTAAAAAATTGTAGTACAGTCAGTTTACAACGTTGCATCAGTTTCGGTGTAGAGCATAATGTTTCAGTCATACATATATATACATACATTCCTTTTCATATTCTTTTTCATTATAGGTTACTACAAGATACAGTTCCCTGTGCTATACAGTATAAACTTGTTGTTTATCTATCCACCAGTTCTTAACTGATGGTTCTAAAGCACTCTGTACTCATAAAGCTCCAAATGTTCTCAAGAAGTTACAGTAACAGAGCCATGTGCCCTCACAGAGTCTATAAGAAGCAATGGTAATTAACACAATGCCCACATAGTGTGTCTCTCAGAACATAAGCCTTTTTTGAACAGGAGTGTTCAGGCAATGTCCCCATTTGGTAAGCAAAGACTTGACATTACACTGTGTCTCTCATCTCTTATTTTAGCCAACTGAAACATCAGTGTGTGCTTCATCTATGTTTTTAGCTATAGGAAAAATTTCTTTAAAATATAAAAACAGATACTTCAGGGCATGTCAGAGAAGGGACATACGTGTGCCTTGGTACACCAGTTGAGAACTACTGTTCTAAAGAATAGATGATACTGATGGAGCACTTAATATATGTTAAGCATTGTTCTAAATGGCTTGCATATCTTAACTAATTTAAGACTAAATTCTTCCTTTCACTATATGAAAGCCGTAGTAAAAGTATTCGATAAAACTTAGTTACAATCGCAGCTCGCTACTTCAGGGCAATCTATGGGGTTAAATCTAAGGAAAATTTTCGTCCTGTTTAAAAAAAAACCCTAGCTTTATTATTTAAAACTAATCTCCATTTGAGAAGTGGGCAACATATGAATAGAAGTGATTACTTTGTTTTTAAATAATGTAAACTTTACCACTGACACTCTTGAGGCTGGGGACTTTCTCTCCACACTCCCAGTACAGCCCCAGAAATGCTGATGATAGGGAACTAAGATGGACAGAATGGGGTATGTCCTGGGAAACTTTTTAAAAAACTCTTGGGGCTTGTGGGATTCACATAAAAATTCCATCTCTTTCTTCTTCCTTCAGAATGGAGAAAGCCTGATTGCTGCTCCATATCTGATAACCATGGGTCTAGTTTGAAACAATTCTTGTTTCAAAGTCTTGAAGTCAACCAAAGCTTGGCAAAGAATTTGATCCAAATTTACACTGTTTCATTGTGTAAAACTCAGTGAATATGTCACTAAATATTCACTGAGTTTTACACAAATAAATAAAATTTAGGTCCTTCTCAAAAATGATTTTTTTAAATAGCTACTCTACACTAGGTACAAAAATCTAATACAGATACTGGAACATAGTTTGCCAAGGATTCACAGTAGGAGAAAGTAAAAATATGTCATCTGCTGGGGCAATTATTACTCCCCCCTTAGTAGATATGACTTTCAGCCTATGGGTTATGGACACCAAAACATAAAGCATTTATGTTGCTAAACTAAAGGCTTTAGATACAATATCTCACTTAAAATTCTCAAAATTTCTATGTCAAAGCAAAACATGATTTTTAGCAGCATGCAGTCAGAGAAGACTAAACTACTTATTCAACAGGTTTCTTTGTTTACTTGCCCCGGGGACTTTCTGTTAGTAGCTCAGTGACTCTTTGGGATGTGGTTATGCTCAAAGGTAAACATCTTTTTTTTTTTTTTAAGTTGTCAACTCTTTCTCTAAAAATATTTCAAGGCTAAAGTTATATCCTATATTTTATGTCACTTCAATGAAGTTTGTTCTGATGAACTTTACTATTTCCTTTCAATGTGTAATACAAGTTATACGTTTTGTACAGGCTGCAAGAAACTCGGCCTAAGTTTTTTGTGCTCATTTGCTTCTCTTGGCCTAGGTTGTCTGACATAATTGTTTTCTCTTTCCTGAATCCTTCATTACTTGGTTAGTGTTCTTTTGCTTACCGGTTTTACACTTATTACGTGAATCTTTTATTAGAAATGTCCTCAAACCTGACAATTTACACTCAGTGGACTTATACATATTTCCTAAGGCTTTAGCAGCTAGATAAGGTGGAAAATTAGAAACGTGCTCTATGTTAACGCAATGTTATTTAAAATCTGTCTTTCCTGAAGATGGTCAACTCCAAGGAGATCAGCATACATCTGGCTTGTTTGGTTTTTAAACTCTACTGCTTACCTAAATCTCTGCGTTATTCTAAGTTTTAACCAACATTTTAATTAATTAATGTTTACGCGTTACTTGTCATGATTTTAAGAAATTAAAGTATGTTTCTCTACTCAATAAAATTCCAAGTTGAATTTCTTACTAAACTTGTGCCTTTCTACTAAAAGGGAAATTGGAGAGATTCCAAATTCAATATTTTTATGAATTCAAAGATGTGAACCTACATTATTTTGTAAGTCATACATAAGGACTGATTTTTATATGGTGAAATATCTTTTTTTAAAAAGGGGAAACCACAGAGCTGTGACTTTTCAGTGGGCGCCTTCATTTGTCCCTGGTGGCAACATAAACTGGGACACCCTTTCTGAAAGGAAATGTGATGATCTGCAGCACATTCTGAAAAGACCTTCATTTTCTTTTGCTGAATAATTTCACAAGGAAATATGTATTCAGAAAAATAATAACTGAGCCACAACATTCTTCATAACAATGATAAATTGGAAAAACCCAAATATCTAAAAACAGGTTAAATAATGGCATTATCGATGTAATAGGATACTGTGCAGTCATTAAAAATGAGGCTATGGAAAAATATTTAATAACCTTGAAGAAAGTTTATGTTGAGATGCATAGAGAAGGAAGACTAAAATGCTTACACCCCAAAACATTAAGGGTGATCGCCTCTCAATTTTACTATGAGTATAATTTTTTTCCTTAAAATTTTCTGCATTTTCTGAAATCTCTAGAATGCAATGATGTTGCTGTTATAATCAGCAAACCAAAACATTCCATTAAAAGAGAGCCTTTGGGTATTATCTTTTTAAAAGGGAACCAGCCTTGCTCTCACAACAGAAGCTTTTCCTCCTCTGTGTTTCCTTGCAAGAATTCTGGAAGGGATGTTCAAAAGACATTCAGCCCAGATCTGAGCATCACCTTCAGACTCTTCCAACATCAGACATGCCATCAGACCCCAAATAAAAGTTCACGGGTAATTTCTACAGGCTGCCAACACTGCCCTGGCCTCCAGCTAAGAGATCAGCAATTCTGACCCAGGGCCATTCTGCCCGCTGTGGGGCACTTTGAATCACATTAAAAGACAGATCTGTTGAGTGAAATGCTGAGGTATAGTTCAAAGCTGGCTAAATCTGAACAAGCAATCAAGCAAACATGTAAGTAAATCAAGTTAAAATCCATGGCTCCCTGGCCTCAGTTTCCTCACTTGTAAATTGGGGTCTTTGGACCACAGGCACTTTAAGCTTCCATCCTGCTAAAAAGTTTCTGGGTTTTGTGATCATAACTTAAGAAAGGAGGCAAGCTGAGTGAGAAGAGGACCCCTGCCGCTGCTCACAGTATGACTTGCAGGGCTCCCCTAGCTTTAGGCACGATAATGGCAGCAGATGTCTGTCGCTTTGGTGATGGGGTGGGGGACTGCAGGGAGGAATCCAAATGCCTTGCTCTGAGATCTAAGGAAGGCGGCCTGCTGGGGGCGGGGAGCACGCTGGCCGAGTCATCCCCACCTGAGCAAGGAGAGATGTAAACCAGTGCCCAGTCAGAGAACGTGGTTGGGGCAGACAGAAGTCCTTGATACCTCCCCTTCCTAGGCCACACCACAGTCTCCAGAGAAAAAGGAAATGGCAGCATTGTCTACAAGAAGAGGTATGGAAGAAAAAGATGGTTTTGTATTTCTTGCTTTGGGAGGGGTGAAGAAAAGAGAAGGGTGCAGGACACCAATAAAGCCCTTCTGGCAGTAAGGAAACATGTGCAATGCAGACTGAGAGGCTCATTTCTTAGAGAGGAAATGGGGGCCATAAGGTGACCTTTATAAATCTCTGCATTATATACAGCCTTCTCAGGGGTGTCTTCTATCTAAGACTACTGTAGCCCACAAGGGGATTAAAATGGATAGAGTCTCTGTCTTTCCTCTGAATTACTCTGCTGGCAAAACAAACAAGAGCAGACCGTGGCCACAGGAAAACCACTAAAGCCAGAACAGTGCTTACGTGATGCTCTGGGAGATCAGGATGGCGTGTGCATGTTCGTGTGTTTGTGTGTGTGTGTGTGTGTGTGTGTGTGTGTGTGTGTCTGTCTGTCTGTATCTGTCTATGTCTGCAAGTGCAACCCCTCCCAGTGGCTAGATCAACCTCCGTTCTCTTCTACCCAGTGGTATCCACTTGGGGATCTCCATCTGCCTTCCAGGAACTGCTTCTGTCCTTGAACAGGCAATTAATGCAAGCCCATTACAGATCCCTGGGGCTTCTGGTAGTGGGAGGAGGGCAGAGGCTGCAAAAGGCATCAACTGAAAGGTCAGAAACCTCATGAGGAAAGGAAAGGCACCGGGCCTAGTAATACTGAGCAGAAAGTACTAACTCTTTGTCACCCTCTACTAATTCAAAGTACAGCGAAAGGGGTGGCCTGTGGCCAGCTTTCATGCTGCCTGCTCCTGCACAGCTGAGCACGTGGCAGTGCGATTATGTAAGGAAGCAGCGCAGGGTCCTTTCCCACGTGGAGTATTATGTAAGTTCCCCTGAACTTGAGTAAGACTCTGGGATAGAAGCACTTTACTCCCAGAGTCTACCCCTAGCTAAGAGCAACCTCACTGATAAGCTCACAGCCACAGAGGGGCTCAAAGAAAACTGTTCATCAAGGCCTAAGCTAACTGCCGGTCTGTAAAGAGGAAGGAAATCCAAGGACAGGATGGGCATGATGGCTAAAGGAAACACCTTCTTCAGAAGAGAGTCCCCACGCATGTGTGGGCAGCCACACACCCACTCCTTCACTCACGCACCCCCAACTCTCTCCTGGAGCCTCAGGAGGAGAGTGCAGAGGAGCGGAGTGAACGTCAGGCTGTGGACAGAAGGACGAGTCAAGACAGACTGACCAATAGCACCTGACTGGTAAGACTCTGGTGTTCTTAGGAGACCCCTAGTTTAGCCATCTTTAAAGTAACAAACGCACTAATGCAATCTGGCAGTTTTATTACTGAAAGGACACTACATAGCGGTGGATGGATGGTAGGGATAGGAAGAAATCAAGAGTGTTTTGGGGCTAGAGAGGACAGGAAATGTATGCATCATGTCAACCCGAGAATACAGGCAGTGGTAATTATATACATTTGAAGGTAATGGTGTTTTTCAATAACTGAAACACTAAAACAAGCTACAGTATTCAATCCAATTTAGCATAACTGAGACTACTGTGGTTTCTATAAACTTAATCGATGCCTTTGGTTTCCAGGGCATCGCACAAACACTGGAGCTCCATAAATAAATATTAGAAGTGTCTGTCAATCTCTCCTTTTGGGAATTGGTATGGCAGGTTTTTAAAAATGCATGTTTGTATCTAAATATCATCACCCACTATGAAATTTTAAAAAATTTAAGCCTTAATATTACCTACATTGACTGATTTAAAAGTTATTAATTATAAGATTATGGCATGGTGGCGAGGGAGGTAGGGAGGAGACAGAGGCAGAGAAAAGACAACATCTTCTCTTCAGAACCTCATAAATTCCTCATGTTCCCAAAGGCCCAATTTGATGGGTTCAAGAAAGATGACTATTTTAAGAGATTCTTTTTCTATTTTATTTTTAAACAAAAAACTCCTGAGCCGTGAAAACTCAGTTAAGAAAGACCAACACACACTGAAATACCTCATGCTTCTAAGAAGTGTGAAAATTAAATGAAAGCAGAACTGAGTCTGAAATTTTATATCAACTTGTAAAATGAAAAATAAACTTCTAAGGTACTTATGACCAGTAATAGCCTTTACCATACATGATTCCCTCATTCAAGCAAACATTCATCGGGGAATTACTGTGACCAGAAATGCAGTGCGCTGGCTGACTTTCCCCGCTTCTTCATACCCCAGTGTATATAAATACAACTATGCACACAAATAAAATGTAATTTAGACTAACCTACAGGAAGCCTCAGATTGAATGAAGGCCCAAATGCTCACACAAAGAACTTTTTTAAAAAAGGAATACAGAATTATCCTGAAGTCCAAAAGATACCTGTAATTGACACCTAAAATATCTTAGAGGACAAACATAATGAAAGAAGACCAACCATCAGAATCTTAAGAACTTAAAAGGTTGATGTTCTCAGAGCCAATGAAACATAAGGCAAACCTCCTCTTACAGCCTCTGTACTATCCTTTACAATCTCATTTATTTGGTTTAGCAAATTAATAAGGTTTTACAGTATTGCTGAGGACACTACATGTCTACTTCCCCGAAGTCCACCCTTTAGCAGTCTTTCTAAATTGAGAAAATGTAAGCTTATATGTACAGTAACAAATAGGTGAGAAATATTTCCTGGAATGCTGAGCTCAATTGCCTCCCAAAACATCATTCTTCCCTGAGACACTGGTGGCACCACTGGCTTGATGGCTTTAATAGAAGTTGATCAGTAGACAAAAAATGCTCAGGAAGACGTGTTCTTCTACTCACATGGAGTGTTGAATGAATTAGTAACATTGAAGGCTGTTTTGTACTGAAAAAGCAACTGGTGACATTCCTGAGAAACATTCACATTTTTTTCTTACTGTTTACATGAACATTCACAGAAGTCTGTAGGCAGGCACACCAAGGGCAGGTGTCCAGCTAGGTGAGAGCCTGCTGTAATGCTTTGCTAACACGAAGGAGGAGATGTGCTAAATATAATGTCCTAGGCCACAACCTTATTAGATAGATGCCTCTCTTGTTTGACCTGCCTCTAATAACATTTAAACACACAAAAACACATAGACACATACACATGTGCAGGGTACCACACTACACCTGTGTGTGTATAAAACAACCTGCCATACAAGGTATTTATTTTTCTTTATAAGCAAGGAAATCATAACATCTTTTGGACCCAAGTGATATTTGTATCATTGACAGATCATATGCTGTATTATGATTTCTTAATTTAGGGGAAAAAACCAATATGGCACCTAGAATTATAAGGACTGGCTGATCACTATAATCAAATAGAAAGATTGAAAAACAAACAAAAACAAATAATCCTTAAGCAAAACTTTGGAGATATTGATTTAAATATAAAACTTAAAAAACTCCTTAGCTGATGACTCAACAGGTTGGGAAACCCTGAGCTAGAGCAGAAAAGGCGCTGAGCTGGGGGTGAAAGACACGGGACTGGCTCCTCATCTTCTCGCTGAGGGCGTGGAGTCCGGCAGCAGAGTGCACGCTGCACACTCAGTGATGCCTCACACAGACCCAGCAGTGCAAATGCAAAGGCCGCACACTCGCTCTCAAGCATTTATTTTGGGGAGAAGCACTGCCTTCCCCGCAAGCTTGTGAGAGAATAGAGACCTTAAACGCAGGGAACAGGGAGGCAGGAGAAGCAGCTGAGTGGTGTATCTACAGCAAACAAACAGCCAGCCACAATCATTTCAGAATGCTGCAAAGATGCAGTCCAAACTCAAGGTCTGAGGAGGTGTTTGACGCATGAGTCATCATGTGTCAAGGAAAATTAACAGAGTTTGCCTTGAGGCACAAAGAAGAGGCTGGAGGTAAGATTACCTAAATGTGCCAACAGAGTCTGGAGGCAGAAAAACTTGGTGTGTTACAAAAGGATGAACAGAGTGGAGCAAAAAAGTGAAAAAATTCTGTTCCATCTGTACAGCTCTAAGCCTAAAACATGGCAATCTTTATTTGGAAAAAAAAGTTAATGAAGATTATGGAACACGAACTGACTTTTCATCAACGTATTTCTCTAAAAGAAGCATGAATTTGCATTTTCATTGAACTGATCAAATGTTATCCAAGAATTGCTTAATTGCCTTAATGGTTTAATTCTATTTGCTGCCAATCTGATTAGCAGAGTGTGTGTCTGTGTGTGTACCCGAGTGGGATGGCATTAAACGGGAGGGTGAAACCTATTACTGAAAGAACAGCAATGTGGAGCTGGCTGGCTCTTGGTTAATTGAGGAACCATGAGTGGTGTGAGGAGGTCACTCTATCATTTATTTTAATTTCTTCTCTCTTGTCTTCCCAGTCACTTGTTCATCTCAGGAACTTGCCTTAGATTTGAGACCATTAAGAGCATATGTTAATTTGGGTTAAGGAGAAGGTGAGCCCAGGTATTCCTGCCAGTGTAGTGATTTAATAGAAACCTGAATATCATTTAATAAATCCTTTGAGCGTCAGTCAGACATGGTTAATATGGACTGAGGAAACATCTTATAAAAGTTAATACATACATTAATCTCTGGGGGCCTTGCAACAATATATAACCTAACAAAGTAAAAGTAATCTCTTTCAACCTCCACCGTAGCATCTGTCGGTTAAAGCACTGGAATTATTCCTCTGGGGCAGGGTAAAAGCAACTGCTCCCTTGGAACACCAGTTCTGACTCTGGAAGAGGTCACACTCTGTCTCTGTGTCTCAGCGTCCTCAACTTCCAAGTGGAATGACTGATTTTAAATTTATGTTTTAAAGAGGCCTTATATTTCATAGATATATCTCAGGACCTGTGCAGAAAGTTCAAGGGAAGCTGAGAAAAGGAGACCACACCCTCAGTTCTGAGCTCCCCTATCCCCTTCTGATTTACCTAGAGACTCTGCACATTGATCAATTTGCAGTATTGATGAGACAGATCAGATTTGGGTGGAAAGAAATATTTCTTAGGTTAGAAATATTTGATAGCCACTGGAACAGATGAGCTCTAAGATTGTGTACAGTTTTAGTAAAGTCTTCTCTCTGAACACCCTGCTTATTCTGCTAGGAAAATTCACCTTCCTCTTCACAACTTTTTGAGTTCCAGCTTCTTTAAGATTGAGCTCAAATGTCATCTTTTCTCTGAAACCTCCCTCAATAGGAAGCTTAGCTGTGCAGGGGACTTCTATGCTGGCTAATAGTTTTGTGGCTGTGTCCAGCCAAACAGTATTCTTTCCCAAGCTTAAGATACTAGATACTTGTGATCTGGTCAAGGATTCCATGCTTTGGATTCTAGGTAATATAAAGAAGGGTTAAAAGTAGAGCCAGGGCAATAGACACGATACGTTCATTCCCTTTGATGCAGCAGTAGCACTCACAGAAATGTATCCTGAGGAAATAATGACAGATACATATAATGATTTATCGTAGGAAGGTTCATCTCAGCATGATTTGTAAGGTGATAGGGTGAAAAATTAGGGAAAAACGTAAATGTAGACTAAAAAGTTAAACACATGCACAAAAATAGTTAAAGTTTGTACTTTGAAATAACATACAGGTATTAATTATCGTGTTTCGGAAAAATATCTCACAATGTGGGAAGATGCTGTTTATATAATGTTAAGCAAAGAAGACAGAGTACAAAACTATATACAGAATCTGCTGACAATGCTGTTATTCATTACATCTACTCAAAGGAAATATAAAAATAGTAGGATGATTGTTACATTAAAATTCTTCATTATACATTGTGTGTTTTTCAAAATTTTAAAAACAGATGTTTCTCACTTTTACTATAATAAATATAAGTGATTCTGAATACTTGGCAAAGCAACAAACCAGTGAACTGCTGAACTAAACATAAAAGCTATTTTGTTTCCATCAGCTTTCTCCAATTCTGCAACCACATGATACTCCCCAAACACAAATGTTTGGTAAGTCTAACTTTACTACTGTGAGAAGCCTAAGGAGAGCTAAGCTTCAGTAACGTGGGGAAGATTCCTCTAGAAATGGGCTCTAGCCTCCACTCTGCCTCAGACTAGCTGCATGGCTCACTCGGCAAACAGCTTCCGATCCGGGGGCTTTAGTTCTGTCATTTTCAAGGGAAAGGTGCTTGTCTTATTATTATTTTTCCATCCCTAGTGTTTAGAACACTAGAAGTTACCAAGAGTATATGTTAACTATCGTGTGGATTAACGGATATAAGGATGAGTAGACGGATGATGCGAATGAGCTCTAGTGAAAGAGTTTGAACAAAGATAAATTAAAATTCTAGGCTTCTTGATTCAGTGCTTCAAATCTATAACCAAATGAAACCTGAAACATAAATAGGGAAACCTGGTTTTTCTTCTTGATCCTTTCAAGCCTAAATTTCTACACCTTCACAGGTCCATCAACATCTGAGACTAGCACCTTAAGGAAAACTCAGATTTCACAAAGAAGATGAACTGGGGCCACTGCCTATGAGCAGGTAGTGAAAGTCAGACCCTGAAGTGGAAACAGCTTTGTCGGAGACAAAGGCAATCCAGTAATGTTTTGATGATCAAAGACAGGAGACCAAGACTTAGCTGCATGAAATATGCAGCTCACAAAAGCATTTAGGTTGCAAATTGGAGCTCCAAACCCAAAACACAACAAAAAAAGCAGAATCTATAAAGGACATCTGGCCTAAGATAGAACTGAGGTTTTAAAGATTGTTTATAATAGCAATTTTAGGTTTATAACAAAATTGACAGGAACGTAAAGAGATTTCCCATATACTCCCTCTCCACACATATGCACAGTTGTTAGGAACTGAAGTTAAAAAAAAAAAAAAAGTGAGTGGTAGGAGTCAGCGTTCTAGACCAACACAGACAGGACAATATCCCGTAAGAGATACTCAAAGATGTGGCCTCCACGGGGCCTGAGGTAGAACAGACTGATATACAGCTCACCGTGGTCACCAGGCTGACTCTGACCAGAGAGAGATACTCATGTCTTGGAGGCCACCATATAGATGGATACATGCTACATGAAAGCAAGTAAGATCAGTGATTAAGGCCCATCCTAAAGGACCCCTAACTTGCAACTGGAGGATGAAAAATAAAATGAGGCTGCCTGCTATTCTCATAAACTCTAATTCTACTTTATGAGCATGGAGCAGAAAAATTGAGAATGCACTTTGCCCTTCACCTTTCTAGCTATCAAAGCTTTTCTAGGTTATGCCACCAGCTATGACTTAGACAGTAAAATCATTTCTAAGTGAGTAGCCTAGTAAATTTAAAGGAGTAAACTATTCTTGCATATGTCTTCAAGATCTGTAATGGAAGATAAATCCTGTTAGCCTGAGCATGGCAAGGTAATTATTTCAACTGCTACATTTCTGTGGAACAAACAAAACCATTCCAGGCTGATGCAATTCCTATTTAATGGCGAAGGGAAGATGCACTCTGCTCACCATGCTCAGAACACTGGCTGTCATAGACCAGTGGCAACCAGAATGGAAGAGAGGCCTTGTCTATTATCACCACTGGATACCAAGCTCCTCTGGGCTACATGAGGGCATATCCACCTGACCAGACCAGCCTGTAACCAAACAGTGCTGAGCAAGAAGCAGGGGGAAAACTATCATGGTAGGAACATCAGGGCATTTTGGATGCAAAGCAGAAGCTTATCTTTTTTACTGTTGCAGCTCCAGAGAAAATCAATTTTGACACAGAACTGCCACTTTACAAGCAAATAACTATACTTTCCAATAACCTAATCTGTGCAAAGCCTACTGAAAATTCCCTAAAGAACCAGTAGTTAAAACCTCCGTTAAATCAAAGGGTTTAATATGGGAAGGGAAGAGAGGATGCAGTTTGACTTGGGAATGTAATGGACTCAGTGGGGAAATAAATATGTTGTTTTATGTGTACAGTTACAGAATATGAGAACACGGCGTTCATTTCAAAGGGAATTCTCTTGCTGTGCAACTTATTCCTAAACAGATGTGATTTTTGCTTATTCAAAAACATTTAGGTAACAATTACAGCATAATAAATTATAATTGCCATCATCTTCCAGCTACATAGTGCCTTCTATGTAGACACAAAGAAAAGGCAATCACACAAAACTATAAAACCCATTTTCAGGTAGGTTCTGCAGCCTGGATTAAAATCATCTACATTATTCTCACATAAACACTGCATTGTGCCTCATATATACATATACATATATATATATATCTCTCCTACTACGGTGTGTGGAAACCACCTAGCAAATAACTAGAGTTTGTTAATCACAGGCTGGAATGGTCCCCAGCAGGGTAGTTTTAAGGGTGCCAGGAATGCCTTCTAGCCTGCAAATATCTTCTTTTACGGTCCTCATCTCCTATCTAACACTCCACCACACAGGGCTTCAATTCACTGGTCATTCAAATTCAAATACTCCAAAGAGAGGTAGAATGTTACACACTCAACAGTGTCTTTAAACCATGTTATAATTAATGCACCTGATTTTTCAAGAGGACAGTGTAAGGAGGGCAGGGAGGAGCAGGGCACTATCCAGATGCTCTGATGGCAAGAAGGATGTGGAAGGAATGGTGATCCTGACATGGGGCAACACTGCACACTTTCAAAGGATGACGGAATGTGCCAAGTGGGCCTGGGGAGAAAAGACATTCAGGGCAAAAGAAATGGCTCTAACATTCACATATTTGTCCAAACTGCTTTTATACCAATTTGTAATTTCACACGGCAACAGAGTTCAGGCATGGTGATGGAACTGAAATGTTCTCATTCTGACACACAAAGGACTCGCTTTTATCTTTCATATTTACCGTGAAACATCTCTGTAGAATAATCTGAGTAAAATGGTGGATGGCTTGTCTTTAGATGAGCAAGCTTTTCCCAAGTAACTGATAAACCACATACAGTGATAAAAATGGGAGTTAGGAGACCTAAGTTTTACTCGTAGCTACTACTTACTTAACACACTTTGGCAGTGGCTTAAGCTCTCCTGCCACACCCCACAGCATTCATTCCATCACTGTTTACACAGCATCCATCATATTCCTCATATTTGTTTATAGAAACATTGGGAAATGAAATGAAGACCACACAACTTCCTTTCCCTTGAGAGGCTCACAGTCTAAAGGAGGAGATACTGATGTGAGCAACTTAACGACCACATGGACGAGGTCAGTGCTGTCTTGAGGTAAGCACAAAAGACTGGGTAAGGGCAGGGAAGAGACTGTCCACCTGCTCAGAGGGCTCTTGAGAGGACTTTGCAGAGTTGGTGTTAATTCTTGAAGGATAAGAAGGTGCTTGCTAAGCAGACAGAGGAGAGAGAGAGAATACCACATAGAATGGCGTCTGCAAAATGAAGATAACATGTCTGTGACAGTGCTTTGTTACCCATAAAGTGCTTTACAACAGCGATGCATTTATACTGTTAATAGAAAGCTGCACGAGGGGTTGACAAGGGTTCTCCTCACTCACCATTATGATTTAGGCTGCATCAGAGCATACAGTGACCAATTTAAAGACCAGCTACTCACAAAGCATTTTTAAATTCCTTCTCTAAGTAGCAGATAACCATCTCACAACTAGAACTAAAGAAAAATGGGAGTAATTGGAAGAAGAATTAATGTCTCATTTGCTTCACATGCTCTTTCACAAAATCCACTATAATCTCCATCCCAATCATGCATTTTATCCTTCATTTGGAAGTTCATATTAGCACTCTACTCCACTTTATAAAATACATAATTTTAAAAGAAAGAAAAATATCTTGCTTGCTGAGATGGTGACATATCAAGGAAACTGGGGCTGACAGTGTGCTTCCTGAAACATTTTATCACTTCTGGCTCCTGACACAGACACACGCTTTTACATAATCATTAAGGAACTCTAATGTCCTGCTGGTGAATGATGTTTTGGATGGGAACATGGAGCATGTGAGGAAGACTTTAAGTAAAGTCTGTGCAGGTAATATGACCATTATATGTCTCATGACACAAGCATGAGAGTTAAAAGCCAAAGTACAGGTATCCTCTGCTATTTGAAAGTTCACTTTATGCCACTCTGCTTTTGTAAAAAACTTAGATCCACTACTTGTTTCCGCTAAGGGAAAGAAATCTGAAGAGGACTTTTCACTTTCATGAAAAAAGGTGAAAAGCAAAAATAGCCTTCAGGATTTATTTTGCAGCCACCGGTTAAAGCGGCAGCACGGACCCAGAACAGCAAGAGTGGCACCGCCAAACTCCTTCCCCGAAAACCACGCTCAGCATCTCAGCATCCAGCTTCTATAGCTTTCAACGGTGTCTATGAGCACCTGTGCTTTATCTCGACTTATTCTGTGCATCCATTAGCAAGATGTGTCCTAAGGTAACTACTTCTTTGCTTTGTGCCATTTGGGCTTATGAAAGGTTTCACAGGAATTTCTACTTTCAAATAGTGGGGAAACCTATACTTGACTAGTGACTCCGCAAAGGCAAGGACAACTTCACTGCTATGCTCCCCAAATTCAGCATGACTGCCTGGCATAAGGGGGAACAGTCAATAAATATTTGTTAAAGTAGAAAAGATTAACTTCTGGGATATCCAAAGACTACAAGTGGTCCACAAAATCAATTCTATGAGTCAGGAGAAATGAACAAAAATACAGATAATTTAAACCAGTAAAAATAAACAAATAAATTTAAAAAGTGTTGCTAAGTCCTGATGAGGTTGAAAGTCTGACACCACAAGTAATGGCAACACCCTGAAGCAACACCTTCAAAGTGTGAATGACAGTTTGTTTATACTGCTTGACCTGGAAGAGTAGGGTGATTTCCAGCGGTACCAGGAAGTTCACCAGGCTCCTTAATATTTACTTACAAAATCTCTCATCACTTCATCTTATTTTTGAAGCTTACTAACCATTCTTGATCACTGGGATGGCATACTGACATCATTAAAAGGTTACAGATTAGGATGAACCACGTCACCTGAGGAATGCCTTTCCTTACTTAAACTTCAATGCAATGTCTTGAACTTTCATCAGAGGTCAGAACTAAAATAATGAATTCCATGTCTGAATTTTCCAGGATCTGTAACTGAGGACATTGTCAGTTATATCCTCCATTGCCCATGTAATACATTTTTCTAAGGTTTATAACTAGACAAAAACATATTGCTTCCTCTCATCCTCCTCCCACCATCAAAATACGGGGCTAGTTACCTTTTCTGAAAAGAGGAATTACTACATTCTCTCACTGTCTTGGCTGCCAGGAAACTCACAGTCAGTATAATCAACTTTCTCAGCAACTACATGAACATGTATAATTTGCAAAGTTGTTGTCTTACTCCTCCCATCTAGTTCTTACTTTTTAATTCCTCTTTTATTAAACTTTCTAATCATCTCAAATACCTCTTTGAAAGCTATGAGGTAATAATTCTAATAGTAAATCAAAACATATTTACGTCTTCATGTAATTCTCTAGTTTGCACACATAACTGTTTGGTTCAAACACAGGAATTACAAAGGGTCATGCCAAGTACATTTTTGTTCTTTAAAGGCAAATAAGAATGCTGATTGACAAAGATAATGAAACGTTCAACTCTGTAAAGCTAATTTCCAACTGTAACAGAAAACTCAATTTTGTATAATACACATTGGAAAAATGTATATTTAGGCATATAAATATATCTACTACAGACAAAAGATATACATGTGATTTCACAGAGCAAGTATCATAGCAAGTGAATAAGGAAAATGTAAACAGAGCAAAATAAGACCACCTGACTTCAGCTTAATGATTTTAAAATCTATAAGTGACACAGTTACTTTAAATTCATTTTAACTGCCCATTACGTTTGGTTTAGGGAGAGTTTTACAGCACTGCACTGCAAATATACACACTATGTGGTTACTTTGCTTCTTGGCTGGCAGCATTCTTTTAAGGGTCTAATTTATTAGAAGAAATGCTACAGTCATAGCTTAAATGCCAAACAATCCCAGCAGGGCAGGTTAACAATTCTCAAAGGATCTGACACCTGAATTGGGATGTGAAGAGTAAAGAGGGACAAAGGAAGGTTAAACTAAATCATACTGCAAATGAGGAGGAAGGAAGTATTTAACTTCTCACCACTGACGTTATACTAAGAGCAGTCAGCAGACTCTGTATCAGATGAAGTATAAGAAGTCAAATTTGAGCGGCCAGACCAAACTGAATATAGAAAGGAAAAAAATTAGAATCCTCTTAGCAACTTGAGAAAAATTCTTATCACTGACACAAGGTATGCTTTGCTGACATCTGTCTATGTTTCTCTTCCAGATTTAATACATACTTCTTTAACACATCTCCTCCTTGATTTCTGGAATGCAAACATGAAAATCCAAGCTGATTCCAAAACATGTTTAGTGCCCTCTGATACAACATGATCTGTACAAAAAAAATTTTAATATCATTGGTAATTTGTTTTGGTGACTTAGGGAATTATTTTCTCCTTCACACAGAAAAACATAAACTTACGATCATTTATAATAGAGAATTTTTAAATTAGCACCTGCTCACCTCTAAGATTTGCTTTGAGAAACCTCTTGTTTGGATGTTCTACACCATAACTCTTCCTGTGTAAGGTCTGTCACAAACTGCTAGTTTCCACAACTCCCTGGAATTTTGGCTTCATTTAGTTCCTTTGTTATATGGTGTGAGACTTGGAATAATGTCATCTTCCTCATCAGCGACAGAAGTTTACGAGCATACTGTGATAGCATGTACAAAAATGCATCCTCTTCTATTAAGTCTGTTTTCCTACTTTCAGGCACAGCATTTCTTGGAGAAGAGAAGGGATTTATTCATTTGCTTTCCCAATAATAGAAGGGTTTACACACTTACTACCATCTAATTGCCACTAGTCTCACTTCTAACCCCTATACGTTAAAAATTGTATCCCCAATCCCCTTTAATGAAGATTAAAAACTGGGAAGAAATTCTAATAGTAACCCAGAAGGGAAGTTCACAATCACATAATCCTCCACACTCCAACTAGCTCTGGACTTTGGCCAAGATACTTGACCTTGTCTGAGCTTCCATTTTCTGAATAACAAAAGAACAGCAGTCTCAGAATTCTCCAGTCGTCACTCTCCTTTCTCTTCCTCAATACCTACCCCTAATAATATTGGCAAGAGGTCTCAAAGCATGAAATTCCAATGATTCTGGTTCAGGTAGAAGCAGCAGCCCCTGTAACAGCATTCCTCAGTACCTCCTATAAAGTAGGTTGTCATGAAACATCTACTGAGTGAGTGACTGACCGCAGGTATGAACGAAAGAAGAGGGGGCACACGGATCAGAATTTTCTTCTCTGGTTTCAGAGTACTTTCAGCTACAACACGGATTCTTATGTGATTACACCCAGTCAAAACTCAGCTGTTCCTCTGGATCATATGTGCAGTGACTCATTTTACTTTCACTCCAATTTAAGGCAGTTGCACATGTTAACCTATTCAAACGAGGACTTTAAAACACTTCTTTAAAAAAATATTTTGGGTTTGTGGAAAGAAGTGTGGAATACACGAAGCTCCTTCTGAATCCATATACCACAAGCTAACTGGTTAATTTTCATATTGCTCAGAATCTGTCTTATTAACACTTTTAAAATGAAGAGACACACCCGATGTTCTGATCCTCTGCCTTTTTACCCTTGAAGTGACAACATTGTCTGCTGGGTCCCGGGTAGATTAAAAGGTATGCCCTACGGGTTGCATTATCTCTAAGTCATCCAAGATGTATTACGCTTAGTTTAAGTGAGTGAGTCCCATTTGCACAATTGCCCTATTAATTTACTCATCATTGATTTACACCACTTTTGCTGGAGACCTTCCACCAGCCCCTATTTTACTGCATTCTCACTGCTGGGTTTCAGTGTGACTCCCCTTCAGGCCTCCCTCTCTTTCCCTCATTGCTCGTCATTTGTCTTCATTTATCCCCCTTTATCTCCATCCTCCCCTGTTCCTCCCTCTGATGCCTTCTTTCAGTTTCTTCCTGCTTCTCCTCCATTTTCCTTCTCCTTTAGCTTTCCTCCCCTCTTACTTAAGAGCACCTAATAAATCTCCAATTAGAGCCTAGCAATCCAGAAAAAAAGACATCTGAAGGCTAAGAAATACAGGCAGCCCAAAGCATTAGCTAAAAGTCAGGAAGAAGGAAAAAAAAAAAAGCTCAGACTGCATAAATGCAGTCTGATATCTAATCTGAGGATTTCAAGCATTAAATTGTTAACAAAGAGGACACCTTTGCAAAGGATCTTATAATAAAGATGGCAAAAACTGTGCCCTTCTGCCACTTTGAAGAAGCTTTTAGTCTAATTTTTTCTCTATATCTCATCTTTAGAAGCTGATTGTACTCTTCAGCAGACAAGCAGGAATTCCCTTCCATCAGTTGTAGCCAGACTAAAATCAACACCTCTGGGAATATCTAAGACAAAAACACCACTGGGAATATCTAAGAGCTGAAATATGGCCATTTTCACTATGATTTCTGCAAGGAGAGTTTTAAAATCCTCATTACATAAAAACTTTTGAGCAGACCAAAAAAAGTGTTTTGTTTGTTTTCTGAGATGACATATTAAAGTCTTTGTTTCTGGGTTCCCTACCCTTTCCCATCCTCTATATCAGAGTCTCACTTGATTCACTTGTCCAAACAAAAACTCGCAGTATTTTTACAAAAAATACACACAATAACAACAAAGAAATACACACAACAAATGCACAATAGAAAATAACATCACACATGGATGTTACTATCCCTCTCCCTACCTCTTGCAGGTGAGAAGTTATTCTACTTCAGGCATTTTAATTCTAATGTCTGGGTAAAAAAAAACAAAAAACAAAAAACAAAAAACAAAACAGTGGTCGCCAAAACACTAAACTGATGGGAAGAACCACATTCCTATCTAATTTCATTAGACCCAATAATTTGCTAATCAATCCAATAATATTCATGACTAACCTGGATTTTTCTTAATTGGCACTTTAATAGAAAACACTGTATTTCTAATATCTAAAGCATGTAAAGATAGAGTAATACATTGTAAATAAATAATTTATCTTATTACTAGCCTCGGTGGCTGAGGGCCACAAGTCACTCTTGTCTGAGGCTCCAATGCAGTACAACAGGCAAGTGAGGGGGAAGGGCAGCAGGAACTGTCACAGGACTACCTCCTGTGCCCAACATTTCCCTAAGTTCTGAGCTGAGCCATGAAACCCTCCACGGTTAAGAGGTATTGAGATCCAGCAAGTCTCATAAAGAGCAAAAACAGAAAGGCAATGATATGCAGTGTTGAGACCAACCCCACCTCCAGAAAACAAACAAACAAACAAGGCTGACAACATTAATAGTAAATCAATAGAAGTTTCACCTGATAGAAGGAATAACTTACTTATCTCATATTTTGGTTCTGAAGGTTAACGTAAAGATCCTGATTCCTACCAAGGAACAGAGTGATACTGGGAGTTTCTACCACATTGCCCTAGGGAAAGGTCCCCATGACTGAAGCTCTGCTCAAAGAAATCAGTAATTAGGCAGCTCCTGCGTCCAACTTTGGCTCTTAGCTTCTGGTAAGATGCTGAGGCTGGACCTATGGCACCCTCCACTAACACTCTAAGAAAAGCTGGATTCTGCCTAAGTGCTATTAAAGTGGTATCCTGTGGAAAAATAAATGAACAAAGTACACAAGCATTATGTATGTGGACTTGCAGTTAGGAGCCCAAGGTTCTAGCAGCCTTTATTTAAACACTCAGAAGACGACCCAATTTGGCCTCAGGCTCACAGAAGTTAAGACTAACAAAGACTTAGGAAATAATCTCTACTCTCCTAAGAAATATTACTTTTGGACCTGCTACTCTTCATTTATATTCATTAGCATATTTTAAGCATTTCAGTACATTTTAAAGACAAGTATCATGTTCTCTTTAAACACAGCATTAGTATTTTAAAAGCCCTAAATACTTCCCTAAGTAAGATTACCTTTTAGCTTAGGATGAAAATATTTTTCCTCAGAAATAAATCTTTAAATTTAAGCTGTTTGGAAAATAAAATTCCTCATACTTCACCCATTGTCATAGTATTTGAGTTGAAGGAATACTTGAAAATATCTGGCAGGGGTGGTTTTGTTTCCCACTTCTAAAGACTTTAAGAACAAGGGCAGAACCCTGGACTCAAAACTCCAATTTAAGATTTATCCATTCATCTGTTTTACTGGTAGGTCTTCTACAGGTAAGCCTTCAACCCTTCAATATATTCCTATTGCTCTTGGGCCGAAGACCAGAATCCTACACCTGGTTGCAGCCTTAACCCCTTTCACTCTGCAATGCCCTCTGCAAAGGTCTGCTTCTACTCTCCCAGGACATCCTGCTCATCCTCTATTGCATGACGAAACCAGGTTCTCTCCTGTTTCAGAGTCCTTGAACATGTTGTCTCCTCTGCCCAAAGACTTATCATCCCCACTTTTCCTGGCTAACTCCTACTCACCCAACAGGTATCAGCTCAACTATCATCCCTGAGCTCATCCAGTGTTTATAGCTTCTCACAGCATCATTCACACTAATTGCCACGATTTTCATTCAGCGATGCAAGGTTGCTTCATATAGGTCTTGCCCGCTGGGAAATAAGCTCTGTGAGGGTAGTAACCACATCTCTTGTTCACCAACATACTCCAACATCTTACTCTGGGACTAACACACAAAAATATGTATTTTTTAATAGACCTTATTCTTTTAGAGCAGTTTCAGGTTCACAACAGAATTGGGCTCATTCAATATTTGATGAATGAATATTTGTGCTAATAGAGGACAGTTTGGATACAAAGAATACGAAGAATACAAATGTCAAGAGATAACTATCAATATTAGGTATCAAATAAATGTCAATGCATGATCCCAATCAAGGCTCTTAAGAAATTCCAAAGAAGGTATCGCCACATGGAGGCAGGTGAGGAAGATTTCAGAGATAAATGGGGACGTCAGCACCAATATGTACCAAGACTGGTGTTTACTGCCTGTGTTTGCATAGTTTATCTCATTAAATAATTGTCTCAACAATTATGTTGCTTCTAATTTCCAAAAAAGAGAGCACTGTGGTAAACAGCAGACTTAAGAGTCCACTTTATGCCTGGTCTGACTCCAAAAACAAAGTGGTTTCTACTGTACAATAAAATACACACTGACCAACACAGGAGGCGGCACTAGGGCTGGGCCTCAAAGGACAGACACTGAGGGGTTCTCAGAGCCAGCGTGTTCTGTGATTGCTAAGTGGGAGAAACACTATGTAACTACACAGCCATTATGGTTCCTGAAGATTACATGGTATAGGTGATCTGGATGGGAATTTACTAATTTATTCCAAATGTAATTCCCATGTTGACTGAAATCTAAGAGCTTCTAACAGCAGAGAGGTTCACAGAGAAATCACCCTACTTTCCCACTTGAAAAAATCAGCACAGCTCATACTATGCAATTTTATTGTTAACTCCTGCCAAATCACAGTATCTGGTGATTTGTACCCATTAAGGCAAGCAATGAAGACATTTCAAGTTAACCAAAAGGAAACACTATTAAAGGAATGTATCACACTCAGAGGAAAAGAGCCCTCTTTTGCCCTCTCCTTCAAATCTTTGTATCAGAGAAAGCAAGATGGGAATTTACGGTTTTCTTTGTACTTCCCCAGGTTTCCCAAACAAGCTTGAGCCTGTTGAATCTCCCTGGGCTTTCTAATGGAAGGAGTTTTCCTTTCCAGCACTAGATGGGAGACTGAGAGTGAGTGAGTGGTACCTAATCTTCACATCACCTTATTGTTGATCAGTTTCCTCTACTTGAAGGAACTTGGGAAAGTTTCCTCAAAAACTGGGAGGATTTTGTGAAACACTGTAAGGCCTTTTGCTCTTCTCCTGACCTTCCATGCTTTCTCTTACCAAGAACCACTCTGACGTAAATCAACAAGACTTAAATTAAAAAAAAAAAAAACAAAACAACACTCTACAAAGGCTAAAACATGTGAAAAGGGGTTCATCAACCTCAACTATAATTTTTTTAAGTGCTAATAAAAGTAAAAGGGGATTTTCTTTCAACCAGTCATGTTGGTAAAGATGGGGGAGGGGAGGACTGTTGATATCCTGCATTGGCCAATAAATGAGGAAATGATCCCTCCCCAATACACGTAATGACATTAAAACATGCATAGCCTTTGCTCCGGTAATTGAGCTCCTAGGAACTGATCTTAAAATGATCACTGGATAAATGTGACAAAAAGAAAGTACAAGGATATTCATGGCAGTCATGTTATTACAGTAAAAAAAAAAAAAAAAAAACTGCAAATAATCTAAATGTTCATAAATAAGGAAATAGTTACAAATTATGTTTTATCATACAATGGTATACCATGAAGTATCCAAAAATTACTATGATTGTATTGTGTTGATGTGAGAAAATGTCCATAATTTATTGAGTACTTAATACGTGACATGCATCATTGTTGTATGGCTGTTAGTTGATTTATATTTTTGTTTTGTAAAGAGTATATACACATAGTTACCATTGTCTGTGTATATCTGTGTGTGTTTGTGTGTGGCTGGCAGATGTGAAATTTACTCCCTTAGTGAACTTCCAGTATACATCATTATTAACTATAGTCACCTGGTTTCAAGAGTATTCACTCTTGACAGATACCATCTGAGAACTGTAACTATACAATCAGATAAACTACTGGATTTTGATAAACTAGGAATGAACTTCTTTCCACTTAGAAAATTCAGACAGTAAGTTTGCTGGCTCCTAATTAAGAGCATTCACCTCTACCCTTCTTTTTTCCTTTGTTGTTCTTCCTTTTTTTTTTTCTTTCTGAAAAGAAATGCTCTTACTTTAATGTTAATCTGCCTCCCTGCACCTGACCCTTTTCTTTCCTTTTTGAAAGCCTGAGAAACTAGAGTATCCAAATGATTCTTATAAGTAAAGATTACGGATTTACGCCATAAATTAATTGTATCAAACAAGTGTTAATAGCGAATATAAAGGCTAAATAAAACCTAACTCAATAAAAATGATTAAAAATACTACAGAATATAACCAAATGCAAGTATATTTTGTACACACAGACATATATACCACAAGAGAATTGCAATATGCCACTTCATTGACTCTAAGATACTCTATTTACACTTCCAACATCTCTGAAATTGAAATGCATCTTAAAATCGATGGCATGTCAGTTTAATTGTTACTGCATATTCTTAGTGGTACAAAAATAATGTTGCATCTTGCTACTGATGGCATCTTCAATTAGATGAAATATGGTTTTATCACCATACAGTTAATTCCTTTGATGGTGAAGGAAAGGGCAGATAAATCAAGTATTAAATGCTATCAATCCTTGCTTTCAGAAACCAAAACAGAAACAAAAGAAAACCATTACTATTTTTTTCAGGTAGAGCAATTTCTCCCATTCCACCCATAGATAAGCCATTTTGCACAGAAACACACACACTGGCCACATAGCCATCCTAATATTCTGATTCAAAGCACAGCTAATATTCTAAATGATACCAATAGTAGCTTTCTCAGGATTCAAAATCCATCTTCTACCCTTACTACAGTACATAAATGACATAAACTTCTCATCAATAGCATAAAAAATTCATATTCTGTCTATATAGCAGCTGATATGTTAGGCTTATGTCAACAATTGGTCTGATTTTTTTAATAGCATAAATGTTTAAAGAAGTAGCAATTCCAGTAAAATATCCATGGGAATACTGCAAACTGACATATATCAGAATGGAGTCATTTTGTGAAGAGGAAGTAATTCTCCATCTTTCATCTTTCCTTGTCCTCCCATCCTTCTCCTCCACAAAAGCCCTCCTCATAATGTGGACCATTATTACTTCTATCAGCTAAATATGATAAGTGTGGAAGATTTGCTCTGGAACCCTCAGAATAATATTTATTGATGCTTCCTCTTCGTAGATTCACAAAGTCACAGTTCAAAGTCTACAAGGAAATTAAACACCTTTTGTGAAGCTGGGTGATTTCTAAGTTTTTTCCCCTCAGGTCTAAAATTCTGATTCTGCAATCTTCTTTTGGTACTGAAGCCCACTCTCTGCAGCAAGGCAAGCCCTACAATGGGCCATAGGCATCCTAAATCAATCAATCAATCAATCACACACACCCACTCTCACTGATGAGCATGTTCCATGAACTCAAAATTACCATTTAAGCTTAATTTAATTTTCTACCTACATATCTGCAATACCAACAATTTGTTATGCTCTTCGATGTACCTACGTTGTTTGTTCCATTTGTTGTTATGGGGGAGGGGTGGTGAGAGAGCAGTAAATGGAATAGACAGTAACACTGGCTTCCTCAATAAAACCCAAACCTTAAGTAACAGTCTTTACCCTTTAATAGTTCCTCTGTATGACTGGTAGAATATAACAATAGCCTTTAAACACTGAATTTATATGATTTATTAATATGATATGCACATGTTCTGATAGTTTACTCTGAATCTTCAAAGCACTAAAACAAATAGTAATTTGCTTAAGCAAAATAACCATATTAGGTAACTGTGATAGAAAATGCATGGTAGATTTTAATACTCAAAATAGACCATAATTTTTTTCTTCTCTGTAATGTTAACAAATGTTTGAAGCCAGGAATTCACAATTATCCTGTTACTTATATCTTTCAGGTTTTCAAACAGTTGGCCACTGTCTAAATCGACGGACTGTCTTTCCTATGGACTTCTCTTCACCGTTTCACCTTAACCCCAGAGAAGAAAACCTTCTCCAGAACTTACTGTCTCTTTCACTCTTCCCCGAGGATGGTCAGAGCGGGGCCCCTCACTGGGTCACATTGCAGAGTAGGTATGATCCCTCTAGCACCAGCAATCCTTTCTCTAGATGCGTGTCTCTCCGGACTGCAGGTGCAGCACAGACGAGGCTGGTCTGTGCTCCTGATCCGCGCAGCTGGCCAGTAAGTGGACTGAGGCCCAGACACATCTCTATAGGCCCCAAGGTATAAATTATGGGCAGAAGGTAAGGAGGCTCCAATTTAAGAGGATCTTGACAACACTCTCCAACAGAGCTTTTACTTGAGTGCCCTGCATTTTAGGGATGATTGGGTGTTTACCCAGACATCAATAAAGCTGGCAACTTGGCTCTCAGTTCTCATTCTCATTCACTCTCTCTCTCTCCACAACCACCCCCCACCGCCCCCAACACAGATAAATAGATGTAGATATAAGAATAAGGACATAGATAAGAATTCAGAGATACAGACACACTGACAGATCCCTGAAGTGAAGAAGATAATTCCCAATATATTTACTATATTCTTTTCAAATTTTATCAGTCAGATAAACATGCATTACTGAGTAAACAAAATGAAGAGCTCCTGAGCAACGCAGAAGAAAAACTGATTCTTCTTGTCACAAAGCCATAACATGGCTCTAAACTGCTTCTTGGCTAGGGGTGTGTCAATACAATATACCGACACTAGGCTGGAGTGTGGGGTCAGGGGAGGGTGTGTTTTTGTTTGGGCTCTTGACAATCAATTAGCTGTCCAAGCCTCCCGATGTTTGCAGTTTGTTCTCTTTCCCCATTTCTGAATCCACAGATCCTCTAAAATGTTCTACCTCAATGATTCGTAAACCAGTAGTCACTCTGGCTCATGAAGAGGGTCCATAAGAGGGAAATGAGGGAGGAACAAAATGATGAGAGTCCTAAAGCTTCAAGTAATGACCATTTATTGAGCACGTATTACGTGCAGGCACTGTGATAAGCAATTAATATATATTGCTTCATTTAATTTACTTCTTACCATAACCCTGTGAAGTGGGAGTTATCATTCTCATTTCATAGGTAAAAAAAACTCTGGGTCTGACAGCTAATGGAACTTGCTCAAGGTCACACAGCCAGCAAGCGGAAGAGCTGGGATTCAAGCCCAGGTGTGCCTCACTCCAAAGCTCATGTTCTTTACCGCTATGCTACAGAGCACTCCCTGAGGACACACAGCCATTTTACATCAAAACAATTTCACAGTGTGAGGGGAGCAGCAGATATCTGCAGACAAAGGTGGTCCCTGGCCTGCTTAATCTGTGAAAATACTAAAACCTGGAACTTCCCCGGTGGTGTGCTCCTTCTGGACAAGACCATGACCTTGTATAAATTTCCAGATTTCATTTTCTGAACCAAGGTACAGCAAAGTGCCACCACCTATCAAATGTAGCAGTTCCCTCATCTTCATGTATACGTGGGAAGCCTCAGCACACAGAATTCCCAGAAACAAAAGACTCTTAAATACACTCTATTTCCTGTCACACACAAGGCTGATTCCTTTCTGGGCAACACTCATTTAAGCCTGATTAAATTGCTGTGATGAACTTCAGAGTTGAGACTGCCCTTGAGCTGAACATCTATCTGATCTTTAATTCTACTACCCACTTGTTTCTTGCAGAGCTCACAATTCTCTTAGTCCCACCGGAGCAGCCTCATTCAGGTTCTGCATCAATATATTCAGTGCCAAATTCATTTCTGCAGGGAGTCCAGTACGTCTGAACTTTCCAAAATCATTTGGCCCCCATTACTGGTAAGCACTGCTCTTAAATAGGTTGTAACTCCAGCTAATAGGCTCCATAATCATAGTTGAATCGAACAAAAGAGTCCAGGAGAGAGAGCCATCAGTCATTTTTATTCCTATCAAATAGGCTGCAAAAGGCAGAAACTTTCCGATTTCAGACTCTCATGGTCTCAGTTTGATCTTTGGGGCTTATTAGAGACGCAGTGGGGCAGAAGGAAGAGGACTACTCAAAGATGTGCAAAATCTCAAGACCTTAAGTAAAAGGCTTTATTGTAAATATAATCCAAGAAGAGAAAGCAAATTCCAACAACATTAATCTGAGTTTTAACACATTTCACTTGAAATGCTGGAGGCCAGAACATTAAGAATCTTTCTTTTAAAAATGAACCTGATTACTTATCAAGATGAGGCAGAAAAGTAGAAAAGGTAACTTTGTTGACAGGCCACATTTCTCTTTTGCCTAATTGATAATATCAGAGTAGCCCATAAACTCCTCAAACAGTAACAACAATAACAAAAAGTGACTCTGCGATGACTTTTAGTATTTCCTAAGGAATTCCTGAGGTTTCCTTTAATGAGAATCTTACCTTCAAATTGCCTTATAAACATAAAGAGACATAAGCTAGCATATAAAAGTTAATGCTTTTAAAAGTGAATCCTCATTTAAAAATATCTGCCACAGGATACATAATATTAGTATGATGTACAAACAATCAAGCTAAGAGGTTATATTGCTATACTTGGTAAGATCCAATTGGTTTAATGTTGAATATAACAATTTTGGATTCTTGCTTCAAGGTAACAGGAAAAAAAAAAACTGCCCACAAATGTCTACACTGTGCACAAGTCTACCTCCTACCCAAGAGAAGTTCAGATGAGAAGGTGGTTCCTGCCAACAATCACTTGAAACTTTTCCAAATGCCCACTATGTTATTTCTAATACATTACTGTTTGACCAAATGAAAAAATAAAAGGCAAAGGAAATCTGAATCTTTTCACCAAAATGAATTAACATATTTTAAACTTGATACTGGTCCTTGCTCTTTTTAATAGATATTTGGAAACTTTCTACTAAGACCCCTACACTGCTACTTATATTTCATTCCATCATTTATGTAGTCTGGGCTCTGACCTACAACCAAGAAAGAGAAGTTGCATGTGTCTTGCATGTATCTCCTTGGCAAAGACATTTTCTCCCTTACCCATCTCTTTTAAGAGAAAACATAACAGATGGATCTGTTTCCCTCTCTCTCTCTCTCTCTCTCTCTCTCTCTCACCTCTCAAAATAAAAGCTCCCTCTATAACAGTATCTTCAGTAAAGTTCTCTCTCATCCCTAAATCAATAAGATGACTATGGTATCACAAAGGGCATTAAACAGAAGAGTGCAAGGGACCCTTACAATTGCCACATCTCTGAAAGCAGTTACTGATTACTAAGAGTCAAGATAAAATCCAAGGGTTTCCCCTCATTTCTAACCCTCCTTAACGCCTCTAGTACAGCATTTACCCCTCTGACCACTCCCTCACCAGGTTTCTTGGGGAGGGCCCCTCCTTTATCTGCCATTCTGATTTACTCTTCTTCCCCCGCCCCCGAAAACTTCTCAGCACCATCACCTTCCTCCCACTAAAGAAGAAACGCTCAAGGGTTCTACTCTACCCCGCCCTTCACCCTCTAACTCACCCAAAAGCTTCAGTTCCACCTCTGGAGGTGGTCTTCAAGGTTACAACCCTAGCTTTGCTCTCTTAAGTCCAGCATCCAGGTGTCCACAAAACAGATCCATGCCAGGAGCCCCTCGAACTCTGTTTTAAATGTATATGAACTCAACACGGCCCTTGAAGCTCCAAACCGCTGGCCCCAACAAGCCTCTTAATCCCACTTACAAACCCAGGTATATTTCACGCATGCCAATGATAGCTATTTCAAGAACACTCTATTTCCCTCCTGCCTTGCTATCCATTTCATGTCCTTTCCCCCATATCTTTGCCTGAGGCAATCTTATCTATCTTCTAAAGGCCAACTGCCAAAGTTCTATACTTGGTCTGATAAACTCTCTTTTCCTTGAAACTCAAGCCTATTACTAACCTTCTCTTGGCACATTTACGTTATTCTATCTTTTATCATAATCATCTGTGGCATTTTCTTAGTCAACCTACCGAACCAGGAGGGCCTGACATTGAGAAACTTACATTCTACAAGTTGTTTTAGGTAAGAAATGTTTATGAAAGTGGAAGAAATAGTCACAAAATTCACTTTGCAAAGAAGAAATGCTCTTATTTTGTTTCTTTTACAATTAACATTTTCTGAGAACTCTTTTTAATGCTTTATATGCATATTCTTTACAATATTTCCTGGAAAATCCCTCTTAAGCTCTGAGCTATTCACATCTCCAGTGACTATCACAGAGCAGGTACTGAAATGTTAGAAAAGCAAAAAGTGAAATGAGAAAGGGAAGGAGGTAATGCTTCAAACCATCAGGGGAGTAAGTCTGAAACTGTCTTGAGCTAAGGTCTAAATGACAGCTACAGAGATGGAGGTAGAGGACAGACAGACCAATTGCTCTAAATTTTCTCAGATAAGAAAAAGAAAAAGAAAAAAAGTATATGCAGGGTGAGGGTGTGTGTGTCTGTTAGTATGCGTGTTTTTCTGTGGTAAAATACACATAACAAAATTTACCATTTTAATAATTTTTAAGTGTACAGTCAGTGACATTAAATACATTCACATTATTGTGCAACTATGACAACTACTTATTTGTAGAACTTTTTCATTATTCCAAAATGAAACTATACCCATTGAACAATAACTCACTCTTTTCCCCTACCTCCAGCCCCTGGCAACTTTGTCTCCATGAATCTGACTACTCCTGGTACTTCATATAACTTGAAATCACACAATATTTGTCCTGTTATGTCTTGTTTACTTCATTTAGCATAATGTCTTCAAGGTTCATCCGTGTGGTAGCAGTGGTCAGAATTTTCTTCCTTTTTAATGTTGAATAATATTCTGCTATGCAGGTAAACCACATTTTGTTTATCCATTCATCTGATGGTAGACATATGGGCTGCTTCCACCTTCTGACTACTGTGCATAATGCTGCTATGAACACTGGCATGCAAGTATCTGTTTAAACTCCTGCTTTCAATTCTTTTGAGTATATACGCAGAAGTAAAACTGCTGGATCACATGGTACTTCTACATTTAATTTTCTGAGGAACCACCATATTGTCTTCCAAAAGCATGTATTTTTATAGTCTTTGGGAGACAAACTCTTCAGGCCTCCCTGGCAAACCTATGAAATGGGAGATGAATTAGATCAGGGGTCCCTTACATCTATACCATTCTGATTATAAAGCTTCGAGATATAAACTCATCACTGACCTAAAACCTGAGCCTATCAACCTCCCTCCTGCCCCTACAACAAAAAGGGAGAACTGAAAAAGATGAAGCCTCTAAAGCACAGAATAAGAAGACTTTGTAAAGGAGGGAAGGAAGGAGGAAAACAAAGAAGAAAGAAGGTGAGGATATAAAAAAGAGGGCAGAAGAAAGAAATATACAGAACTTACAGCACAGAAGACCTGAGTGGAAGACTGATAAAGGGATCTGTTATTTGGGACTCAACGAGCACCCTGCTGTAGACAATGCAACAAATAAAGACATCAAAAGAGAGGCTATTAAGAAGCAAAGCAATTCAGTTTCATGGAGACACAGGCCCCCACTATTATTCATTTCTTTATTCTCCAATTTATAAAGTAATTTCATCATTTTCACCCATTTACCTAGTTCTAAACGCCCCCTAAGATTTTCTAAATCTTATTCAAGTAGAGCATGCAGTAACATTCTTAAAATCTTCCCTACAAGTAGCCTACCAAAATGATGTAATTTTAAAAAACTGCCATGTGTCACTAAGTCACTAGTAAATATGTTTGATTCTTGTACTTGAGTTTTCATTTTTTTCTTTAATCCTCTATTCATTGAAATCTATAGAGTTTATGCAGTATTAGAATTCTAAGTTATAGAGTGTAATATTAAGTATAATAACAATGATAATAATAATAATAGTATCATCATTATCTACATGTATAAAAATACTAATCCTAGTTCTTTGGAAATTTTACTTTGAGTCCAAAGTAAAACAAATCAGAAGAGTTTTAGATTCACTTATATATTGCATTATAAATCAGACACAAAGTGTAAATACTGAGAATTCCTTTCTAAGATAATCAGAAGTAACTGAAATTAGAGGTCAACTCATAGAATAAAAAACAAAGCAAAACAGGATGTTCACCTCACCTGTGCCTTTCCTGCCCTTTACAACTTACTGACTTTTTAGAAAGGTTATCTTTACCTATGAAAAGGGTCCCATTGTTCCTGGAGTTTAATCTTCTCAAAGAATTGACGAACAACAGCAATCGTTTCCCAGAAGTACTGGAGCCACTGCCTGAAAGCTGAAAACTGTTCTGTCAGACCTTCCTCTCCAAGGATGCAAAAAAAGTCACCAAGTTTGTAAAAAGGATTAAGAAATGAAAACCAGAGAACCCAGTACTGCTGTGTAATTTGGCTTAATCATTTTTAAACTTTAAAAGACTAAATAGTAGGTAAGTGGTACAAAGAAGAAAAATGCATTTTTAAAAGATGCCACTGAAAAGGAGTGATGGGACTTCAGAGGCTTCGTATGACATATCCCATCAGGAATTACATGTTCCCACTGATATTTTCATCTAAATGTTTATTGAACAAGCTCCTGCTTTTCATCCACATTATTTTGATTAATGCATGAAAAGGTTCAAGAATTATAGAAATCTAAGGTGATTGTGCATTAAAATAAATGAAAGGATGACTCCTGGTTTACAGTCACTATATTTCACGGTTAAAATGCTTCCTGCTTTTTTTTTTTTCTTTTAAATTTAACTGCAACACACTTCCCTTGGCTTCGGTTTTGAAGTAATGATATAAAATTCATTTCATCTCTTTTTCAAGCCTGGCTCTTTCATACATAAAATCAGACTTGTCATATCTGAGGAATTATTAAAATAAGACGGAGCCTGCTATTTCTGAGCAGAAAAGCCTCTTTGAGCCGGTATCCTCAGGAGAGACGCAGGCTCAATCTCATTAGTTGGTGCTGAGACGTGTCCTAGTCTCCAGGTTCAAGGTGATGAAAGATTAGGGCGTTGGGCCTTGTCTCATTTTGTATGCAGCACACATCCCTCCCTGCCCGTGAACACGAAATTACATTGAACCTGGGGAGTCTAACTCCATTAATTTTAAATGGAAGATTAATTTAACAATATGCGGTAGATATTTGTTACAGACCTATCATGTAAAAGTGACGGTTAGCAATAAATTGTGGTGACTCATACTGGCCAGTGGCCCTGGCTCAAATAAATCAGGAGGCATTTACACATAATTGCTGTTTTTAAAGACAGGGATATGGGTGATGTGTTTCTTTGATGAAAGATTGGGCAACCCCATTCAAAGAAACAGCAGCTGATATTAAAGCCACGGTGCTGTTCTGGAGGGAGACATTTTTGATTAGTATTTCTGAAATAATCATTTAGGAATAACAAATACTGCATTGATGTACAGTAATCTTTTTTCCTAAACCTGTGTAGTAATTCTAAGGCATGAAATTGTCGTGGTATTTTTGTCAATTTCCTTAAAGTAATTACAATAATAATACCCTCAGAAATAACAATTTGCTAGGGATGAAGAGAGGTTTCATTGCCGATAAGGACATGCAATTCTATTGATTTTCTACAAATAATTACAATGATATACATTAATAATAATTTGCGAGGCTCTGAAAGGGGCAAAAGGGGACAATGGCAACTAGAAGCATCCGAAGGAGAAAAACTGTGGGATATTTTTTTCTTTAATGCCATTTTATGGTGCTTTCTTGACACATTTTAAAAAGCAAATTCTCATCTTCTTGAAGCAAATGAAGGGAAAGAGACACAGAACGCCCTGAATGTTGAACTGCTACAGGGTAAGTGCAGAAGAGACGCCAAGGACATCAGATGCTTGCGGCACTTGTCAGGAGAGGCTCCGGAATGGAACCATCCAGTATGTGGGTCTGCCTGCCCTCTCGCTGAGCAGTGACGTTGTTATTCTAATCTCTCCTTTGCAAGCACAAGCCTTGCCAGCACTTAGGGGAAGGATGCTCAAGGACTTCTGTCTTCAGTCAAGTCCAGTGTGATAGGAGCTTTGCTCCTGCCTCTTTTAAAAGATTAGGGTGGGAAGAGAGCAGGTTAAGGATTATGTGTCTTCCCTCCACGACCCTCTCAAAGTACTCAAGAGACTGCCGGGAAGACGGCTCAAACACCTGTCTCCCAGAAGCGCACATCATTCTGCTCCACTCTATTTAGTAATATGAGAAGCAGGAGGGGATAGTTAGCACTTGAAACACTACTTGACATGTCCCTTGGCTCCAGTCTTGAACCTCTCTCCAAGACATCCTTCCACAGAGCCATGAGAATGAGCCGGCAAATCAGATCAGATCCCTTTCCTGCTGTAAATCTCTCAAAGGCTCCCACCTGCCCACAGGATTAAGTCTAAACTCCTCAACATGATATACAAGGGTCTTAATGCCAGGCCGCTGCATCCTTCTCCGTTCTCATTCCCTCCTTGAAACCTGAACCTCACACTCCTAAGTGCCCAACTTGTGTCAGGACTGGCATTCCCTACTATGCCGCCTTTTCCACCTACTGTTGCCTCTGCCTTGAATGCTCTTTCTCAATTCTCCTCATCTGGTAAACCTTTACTCATCTTTTAAAACCCAACTCCAACACCACACCCTCTGTGAAGTAGTCAAAAATCTTACTGTTTTTATTGCTGCTGTTGTCTTTGCTACTCGAGGGTAGGGACCAGCCCTATTCATCTTTCTACCCCAATGAATGTGACTTGCTATATTCAACCCAATAAATATATTTACTAAGTTCAAAATGAATGGCTTATCTTACAAAAGATTTTCCTCAAGACTAGACAGGATGATTAGGACAAAGGGGAGGAGGAGAGAAGGGATATGCTGGTATATTCCGGGATGCTTTTATATCATGCTGATCAATTCTGTTTTGATTTACAACTTCACACATGGTAATGTGAGTACAGGAATTGGAAAAAAAGGAAATAACAAGTAGTACGGCTCAAATGTGAAGAATAATAGATCCATCACGGGCAGAAGGGCTTGGTTTATTGTTATGGGTTATGAGATGGGAGAAGTGGTAAAACGACAGCAGTAGAAGCCAAAGCAGTAACAACTGACATTTCCTAATGCTTATTTATGTGACTGGCACTGGTCTAGGTGATTCACATGTATTAACTCATTTAACCTTCTCTAAGAACCTTGGTAAGATAGGCATTATTACCATCTCCATTTTATAGACAGGGAACTGAGGCACAGAGAAGTTAAATAACTTGCTTAAGGTCAAGCAGCAGGTGACAGAATATGAATTTCAATCTAAGCAGTTAAACTCCAGACCCTCAAAGAATTCTATTAGGAGCCAGTGGGTCCTTGCCACCCACTTGTGCCAAGATCAGGGCCCCGTTTCCTGAAAGGAAGGCCCTGAACAAGATAACAGGGACTGACCAAGGCATATATATAGTAAGACACTGGGAAACCAGTGCAGCAAGGAGAACATGAGCACCAGGGAAGGGCCAGACCCGCAGGAAGGTGCCATGGCAGGGAGCAGGACGGTTCTCTGAGTCTGAGCATGGGTGAGCAGCGGAGTCGCAGCAAGGCCCTACCTACTGTGAGAAGAGGGTTATAAAACCCTGCACATCGGGAAGGGCCTGACTATCACTGCTGTTACAGGTAGCAGTCAAGACACTGCAGAGGTTCAAAGCAAATCTAAGTTAAAGACAAACATTAGTTCAGAAAGGTGTAATATTATTAATGAACGACTTCAGCAGACATATGCTAATACATACATACATGCATAGGAAGGTTTCCTCAATGTCCTGAGAGGAGATGATTAAGGTTTGCAGGCTGACATTTCCTACTGGGAATGAATCTTCTTGCTGGGGACAGAGTTACCACTCCTGCCATTAACAGTGCCAGGAATTTTTTTTTAAATTACTGTTCTATATTTTTATAGTTAGGACATCTTTGTTATTTGAGCACTGTCACATTAAGGGTAAATTTCACTCCACGAGATCCAAATCACATCTTCGGGTAGCCAACTTAAAAGGATAACTAGTCCCATGTAGTAATAATAATGACAATAATAATAGCCATAACAATAAGCAAACCCCAGAGGTAATTTCTTACGCTTATATTGTTAGCTCTTCTCTAAGGATTTCCAAGTTATTAGAAAACACTAATTAAACTATATAGTTTCCCCAAAGGGGAGGCTACTTTTTGTTGTTGCTCAGATGGATGACTGAAGTAAGAACACTTATACCTAACATCCCTTCACTGCAGCCCAAACCCAGAAATCTCATCTCCTTTTTCTAGAAATGCAAATTAAACATGTCAACTGAAATAGCATCACTATTTAATAAACAAATAATGGTCCCTATCTTTAAAAAAGAAAGTCTGTGCTAAGCTACTTATAGAAAGGAAGTTTCCTGGAATTATACAAGAAAGAATAACAAACTACGTTATACGAAAGAGTAACAAGCCATGAGATAAATCCTGAGAAACGGAGATGTGATGATACCTAGAGCATTTAAGTGTAATCTATTCACCTCCTCCCTTCCCTAGGCTCCTGGTCAATTTAGTGCAAGGTAAGATCACAGTTTACGATCAAGAAGCAGTCAAATATCATAAAAAGGTACTAGATGTACGATATAAGGATGTAATCCTTAAGGAAAAAGAAAACATGCCCCATGCTCTGGTCTTCAAGGAGAAGTCAGAGCTACCATGTAAAAGAGTTGATAAAGAAACACAGTATCTTAAATTTACCACTGATACTGAGGTTGCCTGCTTTGAATGCCTCTAACTAGTTCAGTTTTGTGCTTTAATGTTAAATTTCTTATGGGAGCACATCACCTAATTAGAGGAATTGATAACTGCACTGTTCCATAATGAGGCCAATACATTTCAAAGTCATTAAAGATAACCAAGGCAATAAGTCTGGGTTTAAGCGGCGTTTCCTCAGATTTCACAGTCTGCATGTTGCAAGTGTAGGGGGGGAAAGCAATCCCTGCCTAGTCAACTGTAAATGCTGGGTTATTGGAATCTTTAAAACAGGCAGCAAGGAGAAAATTACATGGCCAAATCTCCTTTTTCCAGTTAATGAAGAATTAAGACTCCCATTTACCATATTAGAAGGTTCATCAGAGGTCTCAGCTCTCCATAGCTGGTGTCTGACAGCACTGTCAGTTTATCTGAGTCTGAACGCGTAAGTGCATGACAGAGGATCATTCATAACTGTCACATCTACTTATCTCTCTCATTGTCACGCAGCTAACGAAATTCAGGCCATGGAGTTGTCTGCCTCTGTTCCTCTCTCAGCCCAGCTCAAGGAAAAAGGTGTTTCAAAGCCCATTCATGTCCTATTACCATGTCAGAACACTGTGAATCTACAACAAGAGTCAGCAAGCATTGCTTCCTGTAATCTCCCCATCCAATGGAGAGGACAGGGTGTCCCTGGGACTAACATCCATGTGGTCTGCATATGGTGTCAGTGCTCAGGAAAAAAAAAAACAGCTCAGGGAAACAAGGCTAAGAGGAAAGGTTTTTGAGTATATTAGTGCATGATTCAGGGGGAAAAAATTCACAACATTTAGTTTATCTTCGACAGGTAATGAGTAAATGCCATTTCTATGCCCTAAACAGCAACAAATGTGAGAGGATTTCATAATGCAATCTGCTGCAGCATACAGATATTCAAACTAAAAGCGGACAGAGAAGCTGAGATAGAGGATGTCTGTAACAAGCCAATCAGAAGATTTTGAGGACAACGTAGCACAAAAAGAAGATACAATTTGACTTGCAAATGTTATCACTGACACAGCTTATCTGCACAGAAGAAAACAGTTCAGTTATTAATGTGTCACCAATAATAGAAATCAGAGTTGGTACAACAAAACATGCTCAATTTCAGACAAGCAGGCCATCTGCAAATGTCCCAAAGCAAGTAATTCAACATGGAAGTGCTGATGTGTTTTTGCATCTGAGGGTCCTGGGAAACCAAAGGAAACACACCACAACCAAAAGTTGTTTCTGATATATTCGCATATGGAAAGCTCTTCCTTGATACCTCTGAAATTCAGACAACGGCTCTAGTTTCACTACTGCCTCATACAGGTTTTTTTTTTTTCTTAAAACAGCTTTATTTACTTTGTTTATTTGCATTCCATAAAATTCACCCACATTTTCAATGCACAGTTTGATGAGTTTTAGTAAATTTATACAGTTGTGCAACCATCACAAAAATCTAGTTTTAAAACATTTCCACCACTGCAAAAAGTTCCCCTATATTCACTTATAGTCAGTCTCTACTGGATATTTATTTTATTTTATTTTTTCCAGTACTGTTTTTTAATTGAGAGAGAATTCACATAAAATAAAATTCACAGTTTTAATCATTTTAAACTGTACACTTTACTGAGTTTTTAGTATATTCTTAGGTTGTGCAACTACCACCACTACTTACTTCCAGAACATTTTCATCACTCCAAAAGGAAACTCACACCTATTAAGCAGTCACTCTCCATTCCCCTCTCCCCCAGTCACTGGCAACCGTGAATCTACTTGCAGACTCTACGTATTTATCCATTGTGGACATTTTATACAAATGGAATTATATAATATGTGCCCTTTTGTGTCTGGCTTCTTTGACTTACAAAATATTTCCAAGAGTCAGTGTCTTCTTTTTCATGGTTGAATAATATTCCATTATATGGATATACCACTTTTGGTTTATCCATTTATCAGATAATAGAAATCTGGGTTGTTTCCACTTTTTCGTTGTTATGAATAATGAATAATGTTGCATGAACATTCTGCATACTTTTTGTTAGAAATATATGTTTTCAATTCTCTTGGATACATACCTAGTAATGGAATTGTTGGGTTGACTCATACAGTTTTGTAGGTTGTATACTGCACAACCCAGAGGACACCATTGACACTGTGGTTGCAAACTGCATAACTTACTTACAAAAGCAGACTTATTTGATGTGGACCTGAGAAAGAAACTGATATATTCTGCTTAAGAAGTCAGAAATGTCATAAAAGATTTGAATGGCTTTTGATGGTAGTTTTTCCTAAATAAACCACATTTAAGTTAAGGAAAACTATAGTTCTCAAGTGGTTGTCAGTTGTCAGGCTTAAATAAAAACAATATAATCCTTTTAGTCACAGTCAATCTTCAATATACCTATCATTTGGGGGTTAATATTTCTGCTTATGGACCACAAGCCTTCATTCCCTCACCTCACCCTCCTGATACCTGCATCTTGTATATTTTCCTCATTAGTAGTCTTACTATAGATTGCAAAGAACTAATGAGGAAAATAAACAAAAAAAGAATGACATGTCGTGTGGCTTCTCATTAGGAGAACTAATCGAAAAAGTTCAGGAGAAGAAGGGACTGAAGAAAAGACATCACAGTTTTGTTCTCTTCAGTGATTATTTTTCTATTCTAGTCCTAAATTCCTTATTATCCTTTCTTAAGCAAACAGTCACTTAGGAAAACACACTAGTTTATTACATTAAAAAAAGAAAAAAAAAGAGTGTACTTAACTTACAAGAAACTAGCCAGACATAGTTGTTCTCATGCAGGTACTGGATTTACAATATGAACACCCTCTGACTCATGTTCTGCCAATGGTGGCTATCTGTAAACCTTTCATGTTTCTTAATTTCCCCATTCTTCTTATTGTTTCAGCTACAAGAATCAGCACCGAAGCTGATTATAAAAATGATTTTTAACCCTTGAGTTTTTAGATATAAGGACTGGAAGCTGTAACTATTTTTCGATTAAGGCAATAAATACTGTTCTTAAAAAAACAAACCTATTAATCCTAAGGAATAAGACAGGACTGAGGCACATGGATTAAACTGAAGGGGAATGCTCTGAAATTTAAGGTTTGGTATCATTCCAGAGGCCACATGCAGTTTTAGTACTGAGACAACTTCAATGTATCATCACTTCTTTAAAAAGTAAGGGACCAAAGAACAGAAACAGAAGTGTCTAACCATCCCTTACCCTCTCTAGAAATATTTTCTGGCTTTTCCTTATCCCTTTTACTGGTACTTGCAATGCAGAGACCATGTCATTCCTTCTGACATTGATCCATCTCTGTACCCTCATCCTCTAACCTACAGACACATTCCTCCTAAAACTTCAAGGAAAAGAATAAGTTCCCTTACATTGCTCACATACTCATCTACAGACTCTTCTATTCTGTAGTGGGGCTTTGAAATTAGCCCCACAGCCAAAAACTTTAGGTAATCTTAGTGAATAGGACAAACACTGCATTTAAGAAAAGATCCACAAGAACAACAACAACAACAAAAAAGACAAGTCCATTTTGGTCAGCAGCTTGCTAAAGAATGCAAACATTCACAAGTGAACCAGAGGCTCAACCACAAAAGAGGAAATGTCTCCAGGAAGAATTTTTTTGTCACAATATTTCATGAATGCTTCTCCTCTTCCTACATAATAGAATTGGGGGGAAGAGAAAGCAGCATGGCAATTGGATCAAATTACTAGTGGAACAACGCAAGTGAGTATGCCTTTAGTTCTATACAGTTTTGAAAACTTCAAGACAAAAATAAATTGCATGACCCCCTGGTAACTTCCACTAGAACTTATAGGAACAAATTGTTTGCCTCAAGCTGGGTGGAATATACATTCAAATTCAGGCTCTTGAAGGAAATTATTAAGTAGAGTCATATTAGCTTTCTCTGAAGCATACTCGTTTTCAGTATTGCCACTGTATAGACCAATTATGATACCTTTCCATGCTGAGAAATGATTGTTCTGCTAACACAGTTCTGGTAAGAATCAAAAGCACTACATTTTTAACCTTGGGGGATTTTTGTTATTGTTGCTCCCTTGCCAGTTCCTTCAAATGGAAAACATCTTCCATTAATCTAAATGCAAAATTTGTTTCGGCTTTCCAAAGTTACTTGAAAAATGTTAAGCACAAAGCAATAAAGTTTTTATGCTCTTAAGACCGCTAATGCTTTGAGCTTCATATTCATTTTGAAGAAATGAACATTTTATGGTTCACAGAGGAATAGCTACATGAATAATATCTGAGATTATAATGCATCTTGCAGAAAAAGATTAAGTTTATGTAAACTATTTAATCAGACGTGAAATTTTCTCTAGAGGATAAAAATTCTGACCTTACTTAAGTTTACTTTAAAAATACCAATATCACGTTTCCACCAAGGGAATACACCAATTTTCCCATTTACATAATATAAATATTCATTACAGACAAAACTTAACATAAGACATACAGCACTGACCCAGGGATGTTATAACGGATAGCCCAACATAAGGCAGAGATTAAATGAGAAGAACTCTAGCTTGGACCAACTCTATTTGGTCCAAAATACTCAGCTGTTAACCTTTAACTGATGGACAACCATTTTAGGTGCCTTCCACTGCTAAAGAGTATATGGTTGGGTGTGTCATGATAATATCCTTATGCTATATTTTTATTAAATATATTTCTGAAAGATAACATTTATGCAAATACACAGGGCTAAAATTGAACTAATAATATTTAATGCAATTTATGTATATTTGTCAAGTTAATTTCTATGGAAGATGCCAAACTTGATAAATTTAATGAATGACCTGTCACTGTAATCCATTTCCACAGATGTGAACATCACAGTAGGGCCCAGGAACCCCATATCCTACCCTCAAAGACCCAGAATCGTCCTCATTATAAATGCAAAGGTTAACTCCACTTGATCAATTTGGAATCATATTAAAACGCCTTGTAGCATGAAAATATTTGTTTTTAATTCAGCAGATCAACTGTCAAAATTATTTTTGCAACTTACATCTTATCAAGAGATTTCAGATATGACAGTTATAGATTTTATCGCTTCATTCATAAAACATACACAACACAAACTAGTTTTTATATACCATACCTTTTTGAAAATATAGTCATACTTCACATAATTTTTAAACCTTTCCCTTTGTTTAATTCGATGTATAAAATAAGGTTGATATGAGGAAAGAATATGAAACACGAGTTCACAATTTCAGCTAAGACTTCAGATCTTTGAGTGAAATACATGAAAAATTGTTAAACTAACAAATAAGAAGCTGACTATTAAAGACACTAACCATAGAATTCTAATACTTGCTTTTCAAAGGGTGTGGATTATTAAATACAATGACTGTTCAAAATCCATTCCTTAGTGAAATATTTTTAATTAAATGTACCACATCCTGTGTGCTTTAACCATGCCTGCCCTACTGTCATTAGTACACAATTAAAAGCATGAAGATCAAATTGTGTCTTTTACTGGAAAAAGACTTAAAAACCAAAATGTTAACAGAAAAAACTATCAGCCAGACAGACGATATAAATAAATCAATCCTATCAAACATTATTTAGAGATAAAAATGGCTGTCAAAGCCATTCATGTACAAAGGGTTGTTCCCCAGCCCAGAATTCTGATTTCCTACTAAGCTACTCAGTGAATTCTCTGAATCCAAAACTTACCCTTTCAAGTCCTTCAAATAACAGTAAAGATAACAATAGTAAGAAATAAGCTGGATCCAGAATTTTACTGAGTCCATAAATTTGGATCCAGCTGAGTCCACTGGAGGAACTGATATTTAAACCTATGGTTTCAACATGGTGACATAAATGCTTTGATCAGAAGTTACACAGGACAGTACAGGCAAAGAACATCTAATATTTTCTCTGGTCCCTATTTATTTAGCGGAAGTGGGATTAGTACAAACGTATTTTAAAATCAACTTTACTCACACATACACACGTAACCACCACCACAATCAAGAGATGCAACACTTCCATCACCCACGTTCCCTCATGATGCTTTGTAGCCAATGCCTTCACCCTGGGTTACTTTCCGTCACCATAGATTAGTTTTGTTTGTTCTAGAATTTCATGCAGGTGGAATCACAGAGAACATACTTTTCTGTGTCTGACTTCTTTCCCTCAGCATACTGTTTTGGAACTTCATCAATGTTGTTGCATACATCAGTAGTTTGTTCCTTACCATTCACTGTACTTCTACCATAATAACCATCATCTGGACATGTGATAACTTTCACCTACTGATGGACACTGCTTTATTTCTGGCTTTTGGCTACTATGAAAATAGCTTCTATGAACATTAGCATATAAGTTTTTGTGTGGATGTACATTTTTAACTTCTCGTGGGTAAACACCTAAGAGTGGATTGCTGGGTTGTAAGGTAAACATATAAGAAATTTTATTACAAAAAATGTTTAAACTTTATAAGAAAAGGCCAAATTAGAACAAATCTCTTAATTCACTGTTTTAACAAGGATTTTCATTATGATCCTAGACCCCTTCCCTCCCCACTTAGCCACACTTACAAATTTTTTATTTGGACTTCAATCAAACTAGTTGGCACTTCTTTTCCCCAATATCAGGAAGCCAAGATACAAATGAGTTAACAGCTTTGCAAGATCCAAGCGAAAGGATAGCTCCAAATGATCTGATTCAAACTGAAGTAATGTCAACACTTCGCACATGCAGAAAAGTCCTCTAAAAGCTCTTAGCAGACACTATTCTTAGCTCATCCTGGTAGGAAGTGGTCAACAACAAGGAGGCATCTGCTAGGCTGACTGGCATCAGACTTGACACACTATTCTGTCAAAGGCTCTGGCATATGTACCACGGACCTGGCATGAGCATCAGCAGGCAAAGAATCTGGCAAAATGCACGTACAGCCTCCTCAGCGGGTGCGCCAGGGCCTCAACACAATCATGAGCTGTGCCCAGTGCCACTCACTAACTGTTGATCCAGTGGCATTCCTATTTTCTCATGAGCTAGCATACATCAAAGATCAAGCTTAAGAAGTGTTTTAAAGGAAAAAAAATTAATCACAAGGAAAAAAAATTGTATGGTGGCAGATGTTAACTAGTGTTATTGGAAAGATCATGTCGCAGTTATGTTGTACACCTGAAACTAACAGAACATTATATGTCAATTATGTCTCAATAAAAAGAAAGGGAAAAAAGCCTACTGTGGTCCAGGCTCGGAATCTGTGCATGAAATGAAAGAAAAGGGGCTGGGGAGGGTCTAGAGGTCATAACTTTTCAGGAAGAAAGGTATGTAGTATCAGAAGGAAGTCTCTTTGGCACCTGCAGGATGCATATCAAGATCAAAATTGTTCTGGTTTCTGTCATCATGGATAGAATGTATATTTTGCCATTTTTGTCCATTCAGAGATACCCACACCTGGAAAACGTCATTACCTAGAGTTATAATAGTTTTCCACACTGCTGGTAAGATTACAGAGGAGAGGAATCAGGGCAGAGTGAGTTTCTGGGGGGCCGTGCATAGTAGATGAGAGAACAAAGCCCTCCTGAACTGTAGGGGACCTAGGATGGATGCTGCTCTGCACCATCCCCACATGCAGACATGGAATGAGGTCTCCTTGCGGTATGCCTCACCAAACCAGACAGCCAGCTTCACAGATTCCTGCAATAAGAACCGACGACCAATACAAAATGGACTCAAAAGGCCTAAAAGGGCCATCAAGCTTGCTGGGGTCACTCTGTCCTAGATGCTACAGGGGCTTCTAGTCACTTTTAAAATTTACCATATCTATTGTAATCACGTGTTTGGGTTATCATGCTTGACAGGTCCTGAAAATTTCTTAGAGCCAAGAACACAAATGCCATTTTCACAGCATCCTCACACAACTTACAAGTGGTCCATAAGAGTAGTAAGACACTCATTAGATAAATGTTCCAAAAATGAAACCTTGGGAAGGTGTTCCAATGAATTCCTTGCTCCACACACGCACAGGGAGCGAATGCATTCCCCAGCAGGCTTGAGAACTTTCTAAAAGTGTTCAGAGAGGAAAATGATACAGTCATGCTCAACAAAATTTGTTTCTAACTCGGAAATGTGCTTCTACTAGCTAGCAGCAGCTGAATCAACACTGTTCACAGAAAACAAACTGAATTATGAAAATTGTGCGAAAACGAAGCTCTTTGATGACATTTGCTGCTGTCCTACTTAGTATTCCTTCTCCATCTTTCCCTTACAAACACAGTTCCTCTGAGATGCCCTTTCTCGACCTCTACAGTTGTTACTGCTCAACATAACTACAGTCTCAACATTGTCAAACCATTTCACAGTGACACTGTGTCTCAGGCAATGTTAGGCCATTGCCAACAAGTAGTGAGTAACCTGTGCTGACAACACATTACAGCCCTGCCATAAACAATCATCGTCTCACTGAAGCAAAATGGCAGTCAAATTAGAGCAGAATATGTAACAACATGCATAGTAAATTGGCATAGCAGCTTGCTAAACAAAACTGGGGCAGCAGTCACACACAAGATGCAGAGCAACAACTGTGCCACGTTGTCCAAGCCCATGCTGGCCAGGAGCTGGACCGGAGCCTGCCTCTGCCAAGAAAGACTCCCGATGGGGGATGAGGGGGAAACCTCTGCCCCTTTTCGTGTTTTCTGCCGACCTCAATTCCTGAGCTTTCACTCTGATGAGGATGCAGGAAAATGGCACCAGATCTTTGGATTCACAGATGAGGAGTAGTGGTGTACTCAAAATATGGTAGGTATAGGTGGGCAGAAGGATGGTCCAAGGCACTCCATTGCAGCAGGGAGGAAAGCCTGGCCCATTATGTAAGGCCTATGTTTTATTTTTTTAAAAAAGTCTCTAAAGTGAATCAGGGAACTATATTCAATACCTTGTAATGGCCTATAATGAAAAAGAGTATGAGAAGGAATATATGTGAATCACCATGCTGTACACCAGAAATTAACACAACATTGTAAATCAAATATACTTCAATAAAAAAGTTTTTTTTTAAATAAAATAAAGTGAGTCAAAATTAAGGGGGAGAGATGAATGGGCATCAAAGAAGGTGGAGAACTACAACAGGGAACACAGAGCAATATGATTTCTCAGAAGTGCAGCATATATATCATCTGTAAGACCTGCCCTTAAAAGAGCAGGGCCCAAATTACAAAGCTAGGGGCCAGTAGGGACAGGTATAAAAAGAAGATTGAGGCTGAAAGGTCACCAGAAAACAATGGAGACCAAAGCAGAGGCCAGATATCCACTTTTCTGACAAGGAGGGGAGAGGACTGACTACCTTTCACAGCAGGGACACCACATGAGATGTGTTGTGATTCACTGAACAAAATAAAAGCTCAGAGACCATGTGGTGGGTTAACTGCAAGGGTGACTCTCCCTCCTTCACTCTCCTCCAGATGAAAAACCAGCATAGATTCAAGATGCCCAAGTACTTTCTCTCTCTATGCCTGATGGATCTGAAAGATGTGAGAGAGAAGGTAGTGGCTCAACACACAGAAAATGAGATAAACAGACCCAACCGAGAGAAAAGCAGCAGGAGGTGGAAAGGGAGTAAAAGGCAAGTTGTCCCTGTAAATTCCAGTAAAAAGGTGTGGCCAACCAAGGTGATCTGTTTTCTGAGTGCCAACAGATACAAAGTCCAGGACCTTCTGCACAACTCTCGTATTACATCCGGAGGCTGCCTCCTCGTACAGAGCAGACACAAGCTTGGCAGGTCCTTGGATGGTGGGGAGCCAGTGGTGAATGATGAGCCAGGGGATGAAATCAGCCCTCATCCACTGTAAACCTGCCCCTCACAACAACGAGGGGCGAAGGGAGGAGCGCTGTCACCGCTGCCTCTATGACCCTCAGCCCTCCCCTCAGCCCACCTTGCCATATCCACACACATCCCTTCAGAAAAGCTGAAGAAGACAGAGCCCTAGTTTATTAACCCAACATACTGCAAATCTAATTAGAAGTCAAATACACAATACTGTCTTCAAAATCCAAATGTTCTTTACAGAAACATCAAGGAGGAAGGGAGCAGAGCAGAATGGCCCCACGAAGGTAATCAGAATTCATCTTCAGGGACTCGTACCAATTACTCGCAGCTCATTATCAGTGCTCTGTGTAGGAGGAGAACACCCAGAGACCACATCATTAGCGTCCTACACATTCATTAGGCCACAAATGGAAACACCACAACAACTCGGTATTCAGGGAAAGATAAGATTTCAGTCCCTAGTTCCAGCGCTTTTAAGTCTATTCAAGTTTTCAGCAAAAATGCTGTTGAACCTGGGGGAAAGTTGCAGGCTGGTTTTTTCACATAAAATCATAACTTAATAATTAATAAAACTGAGTGATACTTTTTTTTAGTATATACAATTAAAAACCCTTGGAAAATGGTTTATGCTCACCTTTTTAGTTTTGACAACAAAAGGTAAATGGGGCTTTTGATAAGCATGATTTAGTATGCTAGGAAACAATAATCAAATTAGCTGTATAAAAGTTCTGTCTCTTTCCATAAGCCAACTGAAATGAAGAATAAAAGCTCCCAAAGCAAAGCTAATAAAACAATAAAGAGGAAGAGGTTAAACTGTACAATGTGAGCTTTTGAAGGATATTACCATGAAACCACCTCTGGAAAGAAAAGTTCTCCCCACATCAGCCAAGTTATAAAATACATCTGAAAGAAAGCCTTGCTTGCCAAAGGAGGGCAGGCATCTAACTCATTTATTTGCATGGCTTTGGTTTGGAATCCGAATGTCAAAAGGAACACCACACGAAGAGAAATAGAAGAGGGAAAGATAATTTGTTTTATCATTTAAATTCTTTTTTATGATTAATCTCTGACCATTTCCTTTTAAAGGCCAGCAAGGTGGTTTCTGGTTCAGAATACCTACTGTGTCAATTGCTGGATTCCTGAAAGCAGGTTCCACTGAGCCCAGCTCAGCCCCTCTTCTTTCTGGGTGATGAGGAGGATTGTTGAGCTATGCTAAGAGGGAAAGGGTCAAGACCCCTTCAACTCAAACACCACAAACCAGGTTTAGGACCTAAAACACACATAGGCTGAGATAGTCCAGGAGGCAAAAGTGCAATTATCCCATTATGCTGCTGTCTGCCCATTTCATTCGACAGACAGAGAGGAACCATTTACTCTTACCTGTGAGGTTACTTTGCTACAGAAGATGTAACAAAGATAACATATTTGGGGAACTTGCTCTTAAGGAGCTTACAAACTAGTAAAATAGCTCATAAAGTTGAAAGAGAAGAATAAAGGAAAGCTTTATAGAGGCAGTAGCTTTTGAAGCAAAAAAAGGAATGGTGGCTGTGGAACATGTCAAAATGGAAGGGATACGACATATACGAAGCAGTGAGAGCAAGTCACAGTAGCAAGGAAGCACTGGGCGCTTGGGAAGAACAGTAAATGATTAGATCTGGTTGTGTCAGCAGTTCTCAAACTTGATCAAGTTACAAAGCACCTGGAATTCATGATGCTCTCTGCAAAACAAGAAGCTATTTGTAGAACTTTATAGAATAATGAAATATTAATCCCTCTTAAGAAGGAAGAACAATCTAATCTACGTTTAAAAGCATATGAGCAAAGACTAGAATGGAAGAACTAATTTAAATTACATTAATGTTTACACTTTCTATTTTACTAGGAAAAGAACACAATTATTTGACTTTCATAGAAAAATATTTTGGTTCAGGTTGCAGAGCACCAATGTTTAACAGGAACATGGCTATTTCCAGCCTCATGCCATGGGAGATTAGGTACCAAACTTAATCTTCCACTGACCACAATGACAAAGCTAAATAAAATGAATTTTAAAATACCCTTCTAATCTATATCCATGGACACATTATAAGCAATATTCAGGCCAAAAATAAAGCAAAGATAGAAAAGCAAAAAAATTTTAGTTTTTGCCTTAAGAATATTTATAAAACCGGGTTGAAATTTAGCCTTGGCTTCAGGTCCTTATAAATCTAGGGATGAAGAGCAAAGTGCAGGGCTCACCTACAGCAGCAAATCTAATAGAAGACTTCCCCACAGAGCTGGACATGAAAGATGCAGTTAGTGCCTGGTGAACTAGAAATAAGCTATCCTCCCCCTCGAGTAAATTCAATGAAAATGTCCCATCTCAAATATTACTCTCGAGAAAAAACTCTCTTTTGATGATTCATAATAACAAGCTAACCCTCTGATGATTCATAATGACAAGCTCACCCTCATACAGATTTAAAGCTTTAATTTACATGTAGTGGTCTGAAAAACCTCAATCCAAGATTACAAAAAGGTCCCACATTGGCAGTTCTGATAGAGAAATGAAAGAATCAAATGCCTAAGTCCACCTTTATCCCAGGTGTCTGCCAGAGAACTCTTAAAAATAAAGTTCTAAGAAAAATAAGCAATTTACAATCAAAAATCACCAAACAAGTAACGAAACAAAACACCATGAGTGAAAGCTAGCAGATGCCATGAACAGATACATGAATGGAATTTCAGTCACAGAATGTAAAATAAGTATGTTTCAAGTTGCAAAAAGAAGAAGACTCTTAAAAAGGGTTAACAGTTTTGAAAAAAGAAGGAAACAATTTCTTTTATGAACCCCTGGGCTAAGGCAGGGTAGATATAAAATGACATCTTATAATGCCAGAAAGTAAGAAAGTACTCAAAACAATAATATGGACACATCACAAGGACACAGGAGTCAGTTTAGAGGCATCTACCACTTGCCAAATCTGGGACAACTATATGAAAACAATTAAGTACAGTAATGAATTCAAGACTGCTGGGAAAAATAGGAATTCATAAATTCATATTGACTAAATAAATTTTAAAGGGGAACAAACACATACCTTGCTTATAACAGAATCCTAATGACTGGAAGATCTGGAGGGAGCAGTAGTTAAAAAAAAAAATCATTCTATAATCATCCTGGTAAAGACTGGAGTAGACAAGAATCATCAACAAATGCCAAACATTGGGAGACATTCTGGTGACGGACAATCTACTTGCATGATTTTAAAGTGTCTCCCAGAGACTGCAAACTAGTTTTAGGGGTGAAAAAATAGTAATTACACAGTGGGAAAACTGAATAACACCTTGACTGGAAAATCAAACTCAACATCACCAATGAGGGACAGATGGATATTACAGGTCTCCAGATGTGATACTTGGAGAAAGAAGTATCACTTATGCAGCATTCTAGCCAACAATGAATAACCTCAATGTATCTCTGAACAAGACAAGTCCCAAAGGAGAAACATTCTATTTCAGAAAAAGGAGTGGGGGAGGAGAGGAGGACTGTCTTCTTTAAAAATGCCAATATTAAAAGACAAGACAACACCATGGAAATGTTCCAGATTAAAGTAGGCTAAAGAGAGACAACTAAATGTAATACTTGACTCTAGACTGTATCTTGTATTGGGAGGAAAAATGTTATAAATAATAATATTATATTAGCCAGCAAAACTGGAATACAGACAATAATTAGACAAAGGTATTATATACCAATGTTTTATTTACTAAAATTGATAGTTATAATGAGATTATGTAAAGAAACATCCCTATTCTTAAGAAATATAAAGTGAATTATCTAAGGCAGCATGTTGTATGCAACTTATCCTCAAATGGTTCAGGAAAAATGTACATATGAGAGAGAAAAAGCAAATAATGCACATGAGATAAAATTACAATTGGTAAATCTTAGTAAGACATGCAAAAAGAAATTTAAACCTGTATGTATCACAGTTAAGCTTCAGAACACTAAATACCAAATAAAGACTTAAAAGCAGGCACAGAAAGTACAAATTACATTCAATGGAGCAATAATTAAACAACAGCTGACATTTCAACCACAACAGAAGAGAATCTTGAGGACACTAAAATACTGTCCTTAATGTGCCCAAAAAACCCCATCAAACTGAAATTTAGTCCAGAAAAAAATCTTTCCAGGTAAAGAAATCTCTAAAGAATACATAGGACTACACAGAATAAAAATAATCCCAGATGAAGAGCATGAGATGCAAGAAAAAAGGAAAAGTATAAAATAGGGAAATGTATGGTCAAATCTAAATAAACAATAGCTATATCATAATAAAAAATTATAATAAATAATAAAATGAAGATGATGATGCTATCTGCTGGGGTTAAAGAAAAGAACTGAGATAAAGCATAAGAAACAGGAATGAAGATAATGGGAATAAGTGCTCAAAGTTCCCTGTATTAATCAACATCTTTCCTCTCCTCCTAAACAACTTTAGACTTTGGTAAATTCTTATAAAATTTCTAGAGAAACATCAAAAGGACTGAAATAGTGTACATAATTTCTAAAATAATTGAAGGGAAAATGAGGCAAAAAATTAATTCAGAGCAAAGCAAGAAATGAGAGGGAAAGAAAATATAGAAAAGGCAGAAAGAGAAAGCAAAAAAAGTCCGAATTTATCTGAAATTACAATGTATGTAAACAGACTAAATCTGCAGTTAAAAGACAAAGATTATCAGATCAGATTGGCTTAAAAAATCAATCTATGCAGTGCTTTAGGAGAGTGCTCCTAAAGTAAAAGGAGACAAAAGAGTCATGAATAAAAATACATTTTTTTCAAAAAATCAGGGAAATAGCAACTAAAAATAGACCTTAAAACAAAACAAAATCCTACAGATTAAAAGGTCACTAGAATAATAAATTATTCAATCTCTTAGAAGACCTAACAAATCTAAAAATATACACATATGGCAAAATATGAGAGAACTACAATTAACAATCATGCTGGGAAATTTTAACACATCTCTCTCAGTACTTGATACATCAATCAGAATAATACATAGTAGTATATATAATTTCAACAAAATTAACATGCTTGATATACCATACACATAAATAACACTAAAACTCAGTAATTGCTATATATATATATTTTTTTTCCCAAATTCTCATAGTTCATTTAGGAAAACTATCAACATACTTAACCATAAAGTAAGTCTCAACAAATTACAAAAGATTAGCATCATATTGACTATGTTCCTAGCAAAACCAAAAAAAATCTAGAAATCAGTCATACTTTAAAATCAAGAAATATACTTTAAATGTAGGTCAAAGAAGAAATCATAGAGAAAAGTAAAAGATAGTTTTAATTAAAAAAATTAAAATATGACATAAAAATTTGTGAACTGAAGCTAAAGTAGTACATAGAGAAAACTTCATAGCTTTAAATTATGTATATTTTAAACATGATGAAAGGCTAAAAATTAATGCACTGTGCGTCCATCTCAAAAATTCAACAACAACAAAAAGAGTAAGCCTAAAGAGGTTGGAAAAAGATAATAAAGTCATGAGCAAAAACTAAAATTAAAAAACAGAGGAGAGTGTATAAACAAAAGAAAATAAACGAGGCTAAAAAGTTGGTTCTTTGAAGAGGCTAAAAAACCTCTTGCTAAATTGTTAGCAAGAAAAATAAAGAAAAAAATAAAAAATGTAAATAGCACAAATAACAGGAAATGAAGGAGAAGAAATAATTACAAAGCAGTAGATGTTAAAACAGTAACAGAGGGTATTTATTTAATAAATCTGAAAGCTTCAATGAAATGGAAACATTACTGGAAATATAAAACAATAAAATTGATGCAAGAAGGAATAAAACATCTGAATGATACTCTAACAAAGAAGTGGAGAAATTAGAAAAAAAAAAAAAACACTTTATAAATAAATTCCAGTCTTAGATGGCTTAAAGTAGGATTTGCCCACAAGCAAATCTGGCCTGCTGTCAGTTTTGTAAATAAAGTTTTATTGGAACACCACCATGCCATTAATTATGTATTGCCTATGGCTGCGGTCACAATACAATGGGAGAACTGAGGACCTGCAACAGAGACCATGCAGTTCACAGAGCCTAAAATATTTACTATCTAACCCTGTACAGATAAAGCTTGACAACAGCAAATTCTATTGAACACTAAAGGCAGAAATAATTCCACTCTGCAGCTCATTTATTAGGTCATTATAACCTTGATAACAACCCTCACAGAGACAATTTGAGAAAGAAAAAAAAACAGTTTTACTCATGAACATAGATGAAAAAGTCCTACATTAAATATCAGAATACTGAATCCAGCATTGTGGGAAAAATATAATACATCATTATCAATTTGGGTTTAACTGAAGAACTACAGATTGACTTAATGTTAGAAGATTAATTATTGTATTTTATCACAGTAACAGATTAGAGGAAAATCATATCATTTCAATAGATGCAGAAAGTATGTAATACAGTTCAATATCATTCATGACAAAACTAGAAATAGAAGGGAACTGACTTAATCCAATGAAGGCTACATAAAACAAAATAAAACAAAAAATATACACCCTACTTGATGAGAAACATTCAAAGTGCTTCTTTTAAGATTAAGGAAAGGAATCCTGCTATCACCATGTCTATCTGTCATTTTACTTAATATCCTAGGTAAACTGATAAACCAAGAAGAAAAAATAAAAGTAAAAGGGTAAAAAAGAAACAAAATTGTCATTATATACACATGACCTGACTGCATACATAGAAAATCCAGATGAAACTGCAAAAAAATTAATTAGTATTAGTAAAAGTTTGGCTAAGTTACTAGACCAATACACAAAAATTAAATGCACTTTTATACGCCAGCAATAAATTTTGTAACATGTAATTTTTTGTGGTAAAAGAGATATAACATGAAATTTATCATTTTAACTATTAAATATACGCTTCAGTGGCATTAAGTATGTTGATAATGTGAATCATCACAACCATCCATCTCAAGAATTTCTTTCATCTTCTCAAACTGAAACTCTATGTCCATTAAACAAGAACTCCCCACTCCCTCCTCTCCAAGCCCTGAATAACCAACATTCTTTCTGTCTCCATGAATTTGGCTACACCAGCCACCTCATATATGTGAAATCATATAGTATTTGTCCTTTACTAGTGGCTTGTTTCACTTAGTGTAATATCCTCAAGATTCATCCATTTTGTAGTATGTCAGAATTTCCCTTTTTAAAGACTGAATAATATTCCACTATATGGATATTTTGTTTATCATGAGTTAATGGACATTTGGGTTATTTCTACCTTTTGGCTACTGTGAATAGGGCTGCTATGACCATGGGTATACAAATATCTATTCAAGTCCCTGCTTTCAATTCTTTTGGGTATATACCCAGAATTGGAATTACTGTAAGTGTAACATTTAAAAATATTATTTGTAATAGAATAAAAAAAAAACCTAGGAATAAATTGAATAGAAATGAGCAAATATAAAGAGACATATAGAGAAAATAAAAATTTCATGGATGGCCAAAAAAAAGAAGTTTTAAATAAATGAACAGAAATCTTATATTCAAGGTTTAGAAGAAGCAATATCATAAAGACGTCCATTCTTTCTAAATTTTTCAATAGGCAATGCAATTTCAATGAAAATATAACATATTTTTAGGATTTGGGATTTGATAAACTGATTCTAAAATTTACATGGCAGAGCAATGAGCCAAGAATCACCAAGTCATTCCTGAAAAACAGTATGTCCATGGCGTGGTGGGTGGGGAAGGAGGATGACTTAAAAGATAATAAACAGTATTTAAAAGTTATAGTCATTAAAACAGTATAGTGTTAGTATATGAATAAAGTGGCTAATGGAAAAAGAAAGCTCAGAAACAAACTTGTATAAATTTGGAGACTTAATTTACAACAGAGTTGGTCTCTCAGATCACTGAGAAATGAACAGACTCCTGAATACATTGCAGTAGTGTCGATGCTTCACCATATGGAAAGAAATAAAATTGAACCCTTATCTCACACTATACACAAAAATTAATTCCACATGGATTAATTAAATGTGAAAGATAAAGCTAGAACACTTTTAGATAACAATATAGAATGCTTTAGGACCTGAGAGCAGAGAAGAATTCTTAAAACAAGATCCAAAAAATATTAAAGTATACAGAAAAAGTGATAAATTCAACTAATTTAAAATTAGGAATTTCTATTCATCCAAAGATACTATAAACAGAATGAGTAAAGTAGTCACAATCTAGGAAATGATTTGCAACACATATTATTCACAATGTATTAGTGATCAAAATATATAAAATACTCTTATAACTGAATAAAAGAACATCTAACATCAAAACAAAAACATTGGCAAAAATCCAAAAAAGCATGCTCAGAAGAGGAAACCAGAATAGGCAAAAACGTTAAAATAAAACCACAATGATGCTGTTTTATACACACACACACACACACACAGATCCACAACATTTCATATCTATTCCATTGGCAAAAATTTAAAAGTCTGACAGTTAAGAGTATTAGAAAGAACGTGAAACAACTGCAACACACTTACACTGCTAGTGAGAGGAGAAACTGCCACAATTAGTTTTGAAATCAACTTGGTGTTAACCAGTAATGTTGCTTATGTACATATCCTAAACCCCAGCAATTCTAATCCTAGGTAAAAATCAAGAATAGGTGCCAGGAGACATGTAAAAGAAGAGTCATACATTACTATTTGCTATAGCTCAAAACTGGAAACAACCTATCTTGTTCCTTGTCCACCAACAGAGAATTTGTAAACTGTTATATTGATACAATGGAACACTATACGACAGTGAAAACGAATGCATTACAGCTACATACAACAACATTGTTGACTCTCAGGAACTAAGGAGCAGAAAAACAGAACTGTAGAACTGATTTCACTTATATAAAATTCAAAACAAGAAGAACAAGAATCATTGTTTAGTGATACAAAGATAAGCTGTAAAGAAATGTTTACTGTGTATGATTCACTTTAAGTATTTAAACAGCAAATCATTGCTCACTGGTCAAAGGATTAGACTGGTAGGATACAGTACTATTTCCAGTTTCCATCTTGACTCTTTAATCATAGGCTAGAGAGTACTAAGTTACTAGCAGTAACCTGTTAACAAATTCTTCAAGAGTCAGGATTTACCTACTCAGATAAAGTTACCCCGGCAAGAGTTTAAAAAAAATGTGATCCTCCTAGGTTGTCTTGTGCTTATTTTTAACAGCTAAGTTTAGGATTTCTGAGGAGTTCATGGACAAAGAGAAGGGACAAAATGTCACCCTCTTAACACTGAAATTTTACCACTTTTTATATCATCATAGTGGCCATGAATATAGGTAACATCTATGTAGTTATATTAGAATGAAAAAGCCATAAAGTCTATCAACAGTATCAAGTGGTGCCAACATTCCTGTGACATCAGTTTTCTATTGTCCCTTAGTCACTCACGGAATTGTTAAAAGTGGTTCTTTTGGAAGGATGAGAAACTCAAGACTCCAAAGAACTGAGCATTTTGACCACTAACCCCTTAGGAATAGATTCCTGTGAGATGCTACAACAGAGAAAAACATTCTCTTTGTTGTAAGAGAACATGGATTGGCTGCTAGATTTTATTTAAGGGTTGGATTCATTTTTAAAGGTAGTTTATATGTCCTGGATGGCATTACCAATATCTATAATGACCTTTGTAGTTTAACTTTTAAAACAATTTGATCTTAACAAAGACTTCTTAGTAGTATGAAAGTAGGCTTATGTTATTAGGTTAAGTGAAAAAAGGTGGATATAATATCTAAAGCAATATTTACCGTATGATCCATGTAGAGTATGAGAACTCATGTGTAGGGAAATATAGGAAGATTAGGAGGTAATACAGGAAAGGTTAACTGTGGAAAATGAGGGAATACTAGGTAACTTTTTCTTCTATCTACTCTTCAATATTTTCTAATTTTTCTATAATGGACCCATAGGATGATGATCAACCATGCATATAAAATAACTCACATAGTACCTGACACATAGGAGGAGCTCAATACATGTTAGATCCTCTTACTGTTACTATGTTATGTAAGGGTAGGTCCATTCTAATGACTCAAAAGTCAACCAAAGCTCATCAATTTACAATAAGCTTTATTACCAGTCACAGTCTATTAAATGAGTTAACCCTGTTAAGACTATACATGTTGAGTAGAAAAGATCTGTAGCATCTCCTTTTGTTGATGATATATGAATCAAAGTGAGGCAAGTTTCTAGAAGATCATGCTAATTGTTTCCCAGTTATCCTAAGAATGGAAAGTGCCATGTGTCATTGTTTTGGGACAGGTTATAAGAGAATTGGGAAGAACAGTGGATTTCTCTTTCAGAGCTGACTCCCCACTTTCTTTCAACCACAGTCAAGTTTAGCCTGGATAAGACCCGGTGATATGGTATATAGTAAAGAGGTCTAGGGGGCAGTTCCTACGAGCCTAGATGTCTCAATAGTTATCATGCACTGAAATAATGAAGAAACTCAGAAACCCCCTAAAATAGTATTTCTATATCTGTATTTTTCAAGCTGAATCATGACTAGTGCCTGATCAATCTTCAAGGGAACACAGAACAGTATAAAAGCCATCTATCCGTTGAGTAGAACCAAATATACATTTGGTACATACACATGTACAGACACTAACACATTCTTGCCCCTCTCCTTTTTTAAGGAAAACTAATTATGGAAGCCTGGCTTGAGGCTGTAATTCGGTAGAGGATGCCAGCATAGTTGTTTTCAAGTTAAAAAAAAAAGTTGCACTTTTGTACTCAGAGACCTCTTGTTTTAATTTATGCAAAGCTTAAAACATTTTGTTAGGCCTGAGTGAGACCATCTGTGCAAGAAATAAAGGATGCCTAAGGGTAAAATAGGCAAGAATAGTAATGCTGAGTGTGTGCAGGGCGGCAGGCAGACTACGGCTTTTGCAACTACTGCTGTGACCTTTACTACTTTAGAGAAGAAACAAGGGTAATTTCCATATATTGGCTCCTCTAGAAAAAGCCTGGCATTCTTCCCCTCTTGCTCTTTCTTTTTCCCTCATTTCTTAATAATAAGAAGTTGGCAAAGTAGACCCTACATAGAAAACTATAGCCAGTTTTGAGAATCACGATTTCACACCACACACACACACACACACACACACACACACACACACACACAGAGAGAGAGGGACACAGTTTGAGGGGAAAGAGACTAAGAAGAAGAGGGGATGAGAAACCAGAATGAATGAGATTAACTCAGAAGGAACATGATTACTGTCTCAAATACTGGAAGAGCTACCATGTAGAAGAAAGGAATGGAGGAAGACATGAACTGAGCGGGAACTGGTATGGCAGGCATTTTGCAACAGGTATTCATGTTCAATTTTATTTAACTGTTTAATTGCATTTAATTTGAAAATGTTGCCCGATCTGTATAACACCAAAAAGCAGAATAAGGATGAGCAGAAAAGACAGGAGACAGAAGGGGAAGTATGGATGGAAGGAGGTAGGAATGAAGTGAAGGAGAGAGAAAAAACTAGAGATGGAATTAGAGACCTTGAAGAAGACAGACTGGCAGCCCCTGGCAATGTTCTTGTATGGACTGGATGACTACTTGTCTTGGACCCTGCCTGGGAGAATAAGGTTGGAAGTTTCACCTTCTTTCCAACTACACAATCTGCTCCATGAAGTATGGAGGTGTGCAGGTAGGTGAGAAGGCACTGGCACCCACCTCGGGTGGAAATCAGGGGGACTGTGTCAGGTCACTATAACCGAAAGACAGCTGCAGTACCTCCACTCACACTGTGTCTGCCGTGACTCTTCTCCTTAATGCCGACCTCGGGAGCAGACGAGGGCACCTGCACTTGCTGAGCTACGCTGTCACTCTGGACCACCACATCTAAAGAAGAAAGGTTGTACCATACTCGAACTGAGCAAGTTGTTCTGACTGCAGGAAAACAGGACACCTTGGGCAGGCTCCTTCAGATTCAGCTAAATGCCAAAAGCATCCTAAGTGGAGCACTTCCTCTACCAAGCGGCTCTGCCGTCTTGAGGCCGCCGGGTACTGGTTTAATGCAGGTGCGTTAGAACAGCCTTTCTCTGTAAATCAAAGCTTTTTTCAGAGAGCAACATTAGTCTTTAAAATGATGGCTTTTTTCCTATAACTCTGAAATTAACATTACAAAGGCCTGACCTTATGTGCATTAAGTATTCCCCAAAGAAGCACAAGAATATTTTGTGAGTTTGTTCATATTGCATTTCTTTCTTTTGATTACCTTTGGGACTTATTAAGGAATCCATGCTTCTCCCCCCTCTCATTTTTCTTACAGGGGTCCCACAGGGACTTGGGATGAAGGAATGGAGAAAGAACCCAAACCAAGGGTGTAATAGTCACATCAAAGCCTAAAAGACTTTTATTTACCAAAAGAAAGGTTTAAAAAAACTTCAAAAAAGTAATAAGCACTTTTATCTAGGGGATATATTTTACAGAACATTTATATATAGATACAGCGTATGGCTAAAAATAAGATCTTTTATATTGAGCCTCTTAGGGCATAGAATTAGCTTTAAAACAAAGGCAAGTATGTAGTGTTAAAGAACTGAATGTCCTAAAAATCAAAATGATATGCATTATTTTTCCCATTATACACCCTTATTCTATGACCGTGGTCTAGAAACTTACGTACAAATCAAGATGGACAGGGCAATTGTGTAACAGAGGGGACCAATGCTGATAAAGGTTATCACTTGGGACAGAGGAATCTATGTCTCAGTTCAGAATTTAGCACCATAAACCTGTGTGGCAATCAGGATCTAGAGGCCAAAAAGCCTGGCTGGGAAGGCTTCCCCTAATTATCCAGGCATCCTATGTGTACACCACCACTGCCATGATAAACTCTCCAGTGCCATGGTGTTGGTAGTGGGGCACTGTTAGACATTTCCGGTTAAGCAAGGACTTAACCCTGGATTCAGACCACCTCACTACTGCTCTTTAAAACCCAAAGTGGACACAATCCTTGAGTTCTTTTTCTTAAGCGTAAGTTTTGACTTCTCATTTTGCAGCCCTGAGTGAAAAGATAATTTAAATGGGAAACCGTTTCACTGACACTTTGGCTCTTTTGTTATGAGCATTACATAGACCTAAGCAAAAAATCAAAAACTAATCACTCATAATCAAGGTAGCCACTGGAAATGTTTTTGATGTCTTTCCACTGTTTTCTATGCATACCGATAATTATGTTTTCAAATTAAGTTACCATGTTGGGCATCCTATATGAAACCAGAGGGTCGTATGTTCACCAAAAATGAAAGGAAGTCCTGATCAGATTAAGTATGGGCTAGAGATGGAGAGAGAGAGGGTGGAAACTAACATCAAGAAGGATTGTTTCTGGAATGATGTAAGTAAGATGGGATGAGAGGGAAGGGCAAGCACAGCAAGAGTCCCTGGGCCTGGTTCTGTGTTTAATTCACTCCTTCTGCCCCCAAGATTATAAGCATACCGCCATCATTTATGTAGCGCCTTCCAAATGCCAGGCATGTGACAATGTCCTCATGAAAACCACATGACATAAGTATTATTAAGCACTATTTTATGACCAAGGAAACTCAGACTCCATGAGTTACGAAACTTTCCCAGAGAGTTGAAGGGTAGTTCAGGGAATATTCACAGCCAGACGTGTCTGACATCAAAGTCAATGCTACTAGTTACCAGGCTGCATCAGTTGTACCCAGGGCTCTGGAAGAGGCACCCTAGTGAATCCAGCTGGGTTGCATGAAATCTCTTTGGCCGAGCATCTGTACTCCTTGGCTACTGCGGTTAGGAGATTCTGGCTGTAGCAAGAGCAAAGTCACTCCAGGCAGCACAGGCAGCTTCTATGAACTACACCAGTCCCACATCATCTCTCATTCAGCACTCACAACTCTGATTACACCATTCAGTGATTCATTACTCCCATCTGCCCCTACAGCACTTTATCACCACTTTTATCAGCACTTTATCACCACTTAACATTCATGTGTTTATGTCATACTCTTCCAACTATGTGTAAATACAGATAGCAGGGGCAGGGTCCCAAACTTCTCAGTATCTCTCCCATTCTTGGATACATTGCCTTACAGATAGTAGGTCCTCAGTAAATACAACTAATTTTTCCAGAATCCCACAGTGGTATGGTTTATGGAATAAACCTTTCCATCCATTCCCAAAATTAGGTTCCAGGGCTGGTCCTATGTAAACTTTGTACACAAGGAAGGAGAAAGAGGTGGAAGGGGTTTAAAAATTATTTATCTTGGTTTTCTAAACTATTGACGAAAATTGAAAAGTCACCTTCTCAATGATAAATTATGAACCAGAGTAGGTACTAGAGCCTGGCAGAGAGAGAGGAGTTAGGGAGACCAGGTGGATGGATTAGTTCACCTGCCCAGACATGGGGGCTGGAGAAGACGCTGGAGATGGAGAGAGGGAGGTAGAGAGTTTGTGGGAGACTGATGACCAAGGAGACTTCAGAAATTCAGACAGAGGTCACCAAATAGCATGTGGACAAAGAAACATCAGGAATCTCTATCATTTAAGTAACTGCCTCCTCCTTCCTGCCAAGTTACCTCACTGCCAACAGGAGCTCTACTCATGAAAGCAAATACTTAATTAGGGATTTTACTAGTTGATCTGCTGACAGCTGTGGCATCTTACTGTCTGATCAGGCTGATAACCACATGAACATACAGGCCGTGTGTGTGCTCCTGCACAAGCACACACAGACACAGAGAGAGACTCACTTCTCTGATGATGTCTGGAGCTTAGAAAAGTGGTATGAGGAAGCAGGACTGTTAAGAAATGAGCTGGGAAGAGGAGCGAGATGACCATGTGTGTTTCCTAGTGACCAGCAAAAAACCTTAGCCCTCTCAGAGTTAAAAACGAAAACAAACAAACAAACAAAAAAACAAACAAGGAGGGAGGGACTGACTCCTGACAAGAAGACAGAAAAGACTCTATGGTGCTGAAAGGAGCCTGGAAAGAAGCCTGGCTCCCTGGATGAGAAAGAGAGGCTGGTGAGAACACCTTGAAATTAGCAGAGGACTTGACAGGCTGAGAGAGGAAGGGTAATAAGATAGGAGGAGCAAGCAGTCCAAGACCCCAGGGGGCGGCCACATTAGGGAAGTACCTGGCACCACAGGAAATGGCAACACTGGTGTCAGCCCTTTCGAAAGCCTTGCCAAGGTGGACAGCACTAAATTCCCCTCAGCTCACTGGGCCTGCTGGAGACATCTAATGAAACACAACCCTGTTGGGGGTGGCCCCTGGGTAACATTTTCACTTCTACATTCCATTTTCAGTTTAGGTCGAGATTTTTAAGAAGACAGCAAGCAGCACTCGAGTCCCAGGTGACAAGATCTGCTCAGATTTAGTCTTTGAATGTTGCAAATTAAATTCCCTCATCAGGCCTCTAATCACTCTTACCAGATGGGGCTTGTGCTCAATTTTGGATCCACAGGAAATTTAATGGTTATTGTTTCTGTTTAAATAGGAGATTATTGCATTTTAATAAGTTCTCTTTGGGACTTGCAGCAACAATAGAGCACTATGAATTACTGTAGATAGCTGTTACTGCATGCTGGGGAAAAATCAAGTTACTAAGTGTGACAAGTTGCTTTTTCTTCCCTTCCAGCAATCGCTCCGAGTGTATTTACCACCAAATTAAGTATGTGCCGAGGGGATAATATTTTTATCCTGCCGAGGGGGAGAAGGAGCTTGTCTGTGGATTTTCATTAAAATGACACATCTGTTCAGCAATTTCACAAAGTAATTCTGCTGAAAGTTTTATCAGCTAATTTTAATTATTCACTCCAGTGGGTTGAATACAGGATTCATCATGTTGAATTAATACATTTGACGGGAATTTCACAAAGAGGGGGAGAAAAAGCAATCAACAAATTGAATTGTCATGCAATATGGATTAAATTGAGATTCTTTAATTAGGATAAGCCTGAGATTTGGTATTTTGAAGGTATTAGAAAGCTTAGCAATACAGTGGTAAAGATTAAGAAAATGCAATTAAATATTACACTTTGGACACAGCCAGGATATCATGTGAGTAGAAGAGTCCTCCTTTTAGCAGAACGGCTAATAGTGTCAGTTCCTAGAATTGCTCGGTGGTGGAAATGCAGCCACGCCAAGGAGGGACAGCTAGCTGCTGTTTGTTTACCAGAGATGAATGAAAAGGTAATTGTGTTTTAAAAGACTGGAAGCTGACTCCCTAATTTAAACTACAATGAGATAATTATGGTGAACAATGAATGAATAACTAGGAGACACAGGTTCAAGTTCTAGCTCTCTAATCGCTAGTTTTGTGACCTTGAAAAAAATGCAAATTTTTATTTAACACCTATTATGTGCAGACACTGTATCAGACACGGAGGACAAGAGCGAACAAGATAGTTCCTGCCTAAGGAGGCCTACTGCCCCTGTGTCTTAGTCTCTTCATCTAAATAGTGAATGGGTGAGACCTCAGAGCTCTCTGAAATTCTACAACCAGAACTAGAAATAACTGTACTGAGCTTACTTTATAAAGGAAGTATATGATCTGACTGAGGATTGAACGCAGTGGTGCGCAGAACATAGAGTAAAAATCCTTGTTCCGTTGGTCCCCTTTTCCACGTGTGCTGGTTTGGGTGTTGGGTCTGTACGCACAGCTACCCACAATGCTCTCTGCCAAGGTAGGATAACATGGCGAGGAAAGAAGTATCGTGTATCCAGACAAAGAAAACATGAGTAAAGTAAGTGGAGTTAAAAGCACATTGTTATACCTCAGGTGAGCCCCAAAGGCTTGCCACAAATTTTGCTTATACCTGTAAAACCAAACAAACTGAAAGTGGGAGTAGAGAAAAAATTTTCAATTGGGAGACAAAATACTTGCTGAGGTAGAAGATGTGGTGACTACTCTGAACGAAGTGCCCTGAGATTTCCACTTCAGCTCCCCAAACCATAACACTCACACACAGATCAGGACCATGAGCATTAGAATAAGCATCAATGAGAAAGACAAGACACAAAGAAAAAGCATTAATGAGAAAACTTTATTGGGAAGATAATGTTAACCTAACTTTCTAGAGGGGCTGAGCATTGCTTTTCAGTTCCAAAAAAAATATTCGCTCACTCCATTTCCACAAATGAGGCCACATGCAGTCTCCAATGAAACTGCACAAGCTGCCTTGCTGTAACAATGACGAATACCACAGTATCTCTCACTAGAGATGTGAACAAACAGTGTTGCATTTTTGAATGCCAAAAGGAAAACAGCAAAAGCATAAATTCAGTTTCTAGCTAATAAGCCCATCTTTTAAAATTTTCTAGGTATTTTAATAACCATCCATGTTCATCCATTCAACAGTTATTTGTTGAACACAATCTGTACCCCCACACTACTCTTAACAGTAGGGGTACAGTAGTGAATATGGCCCAGACCTTGCCTCCATGGACCTTACATTTTAGTCTGGGTTGTTGGCAAAGGATATAAAATGTAATGTCAAACAGTGGTAAGTGCTATGAAAAAACAGAGCAGCTTCAGGGAATAGAGAACAATTACAGAGAGGACGGTTTCTCAGCAGGTGGTCAGAGAGGGACCCTCGGAGGGTAGGACACCGCAGTAGAGGTCCCCATGAAGTATTAGCCATCTGATTCTCATTAGAGTTTTCCATTTGATATATGTTTTTGTTGTTTTCTTTATTGTGTTCTGGCTTGGCTCACTGAGAAAGAGTACAGTACAATGAAAAGAGCAAAACACCCATTGCTCTGATATCTCAGGGAAGTAATGATCTCTCTGAGCCACAATTTTCCCCATCTAAGAAGTGGGCTGTTAGGAGAATTGAAAGAGAGAATGTACACAGAATACTGAGAACAGGGAGTGAAGCAGAATTATCTATTTCTCTTTTTCTGTTGTTCTTGTAGATAATCCTTTATTTAAAATACAATATGAGAGCAAGAAGGATTCTTGGAAATTATGTACTTCAACATCTTCAATTTGCTGGTGTAGGACAATAAGGCCACTTATTTCATGCCTGGTTTGTTGGTTCACCCACACTGGGTACCTTTATTGGCAATGGGAAAGTCACCCTGGAATATTCTTGGGGTTTTCTCTCTATAGCCTAAAGCTTGATTAGAACCCTAGGGGGACAGTTTTAGCAACAAAAAGGACAGGAAAAAAATAAAGTCCACCAAAATCAGACCCTTATTTGATCATGTGAAAGCAGAGATGAAAGGTACTCTGCTGTTAATGGAAAAATATACATCATATAAAAGCCAAGGGAAAAAAAAAAAAAAGCCAAAAAAAAAAAAAAAAAAAAAAAAAAGCCAAGGGATTAAGTCAAACTCAACAAATTTATCTGCCTGCAATTCCATCTTTTAACTCAGCAGACCTGGAGTCACAGTCACAATTATGCGAGGTCCATTAAGCAATTCCTTTCCCCTCCTATTCTTGTGTCCTTCACAGCTCATATTACCCATCAGAAGTCTCAACAATTTTTGAGAAGAAAAGCTACCATCCAGTTAAGATAAAAGCATACAGTTCCTATACCTACACAGCTGTAATACTCATTTCCCCAAGGCAAAGATACTCCTAAGTACCATGTGGAGCATGTGCCCAGGACACAGAGAGACTGTGGTGTGTACTTCAATAAGCATAGGTGCATACGTGTTTGCTGATGTGAGAAGGAGCTTAGGAAAGAGGCAGAAAAGCAGTTAGCATCAAGTCTTACAAAAAGGAGTCCAATTCTTCAAGTTCACTGTGGAAGGATATGGTTTCCTCCATATCCAAAACTAAAGAGCTTTCTCTAACCCAATATGAAAAATGTAAAAGAAAAAAAAATTCAGATACATGTTTAGAGACCAGTGCTCCTATTAATTCCTGTGTTTGTGTATTAAAGAAGTAACACTACTGATATTTGAACCGCATAATGTTATGGAACATGTAAAGGGACAGAAAAGGCAACAAATTTTGTTTAACCTTGGATTAGATAAATGCTTTTTAAAAAAAAACTTACAATTCTAGATTTTTTCTTAAAAAAATTACAAATACTTCTGAGCACAAACTGCAACCTGTGTTGTCATGGTTAATTATTAAATATAGGTTTTTGACTAACATTTTTTACAGAAGAAATGAAAATAAGTTTAATGTAGACCCACCTGAAAAAATACTATAAAAATTAATGACACTTGTGATAACAATGACAGAAACAAGAAAGAAAAACTTGATAACCCTTGAAAATGAGGGGGGAAAAAAGCAAGAGCCAAAACTACATATTTACTATGTTGTTTGAGCATGTTAAAATTGTACACATACATATTGATAAAAACACACAGAGAATATTCATAGCAGCTTTATTGATAACAGCCCCACACTAGAAAAATGGAGACCAGTAAGAAAACTGTGGCACATATATAAATAAAATATTACACAACAATGAAAAACAATAACAAATCCCTGCTATACCTAAAAACATGGATGAATTTCACAAGATTTTATATTGAATGAAAGACAGGAACAGCAAAGTACATATTGTAGAATTTAATTCATAAGAAGTTTAAGGATAGAAAAAATTAATCGAAGATAATAGAAGTGGTTAACTCTGGGACAGGCACAGAGATTAGGACGGGAATCTTAAGGGGTGCTGGACATGCTGTATGTCTTAATCTGGGTGGGGATGAGAAGGGTGTTTTCATATGTAACAAGCCATTGACCTATATACTTAAGTGTCTTAGTGTCATACTTGATGTCTTAGTTCATTTGGGCTGTACCATAAAACATCATAGACAAATGGCTTATAAAGAACAAAAAAATATTGTCCATAGTTCTGGAGGCTGGTCCAAGATCAGGGTACCAGCATGGTTGGTTTGTAGTTTGTAGTGAGGGCCCTCTTCCGGGTTGCAGACTACTGGCTTCTCATTGTCTCCTCACTTGTGGGCAGAGGCTGGGTGGATTTGTGGGCTTTCTTTTATAAAAGCACTAATCCCATTCATGAGAGTTCAGTCCTCATGACCTACCCACCTCCAAAAGGCCTCACCTCCTAATACCATCACACTGGGCATTAGAAACCCAACATATTAATTTCCGGGAGACACAAACATCCAGACCATAGCAATTAGTGTACTTTGTAGTATATACATTTTTAAACAACAACAACAACAACAAAAACCCAAGAGAGTAGAACTTCCAGAATGGCTGACTGATGAGTCTGTCAAACCCTCATCATAAAAAGAAACTATAAAACTGGACATAATTGTCAGAAACAACCTCACTGAAAACTGATGAAAGGCATCTACTAAACTGCAAAGTTTTATTCAAGGCAAGGTCTTCAGCCTTAATAAGAAGAACACTGGGAGTCTGAAAGACTTTAGCTTGGTGCTACCATCATGCCTCATCCTCTCCCCAGCTCCATGGGGCAGAAGTATTGTCAGGTGGACAAGCTGTGGGGGTTAAGGCTCTTCTTATTCAGGACCGAGTTTATCTGGAGTAGAACATGGAAAATTCTATGCTTAAGGGAGTTAAAAACAATACTGATCTCGATGGCAAACAGTCAGGGAAGGACAACATTGCAGCTATCCTATCCCGAAATCTCATTACTGATTAAAGCAAGTGACAAACCAGCAGACCCACCAGAAAACTAACAGGGAGATCCAGGGAACAAAGGTGGGCCATGATAAGATCCCACTCATCTCTGATGGTATGAAAGTCTGTGCAGATCCACAAAGCTGTGCACACTCAGAAGAGATGGGAGAAAGCCCTGGCAACCTACTTATTTCTGTTTAACATGAGGCCTTACAAACACAGAAAGCAAAATTTAAGGCAGACTTGTAAAGTGGTTGAAGAATGATTCATTCTCTAAACCATACACAGATCCCTCAGAAAAAGGTGGAAGATTTCATGTTTTACTTGAACGCAAAGTGCTCAATCAATCTCACACAAGTGTTTGTCTAAACACTAAGCTATATGACCCAGGGGTGATCCTGAGAAAGCTAGCTTAAATATGTAAGTGGGAAGTGAGAGGATGGGCACAGGAGGACAATGAAGCAGAGCTATCATGCCCACATATTTCAGAGCAAACATGCTCCACAGAATAAGTCCAGGTAAGAAACTAAAAATACAAACAAAAAAATAGAACAACTACCACCTTAGATTTATGTGACGGGGAGGAGGATCTGAACACAGACTTATTATGACATACTACCTAAAATGTCCATTTTTAGCAAAAAATTACGGAACATGCAAAAAAAAGTAAAATTGACCCATACACAAGAAAAAAAGCAGTTAATAGATATTATCTCTGAGGGGGCCCAGATGTTGGACTCAGCAGATAAGGTCTTCAAAGCAGCTATCACAAATATGTTCAAAGACTTAAAAATAAACTATTTGAGTAATTAAAGTATGATGTTATGATTCAGCAAACAGAGAGTATCAATAAAGAGATAGAAATTACAAAAAAGGACTGAAGTCCATTAGAATGAAAAGAAATGTCAACAGACAGTAATTCAAATTCAAATAAAGAAATAAAGAATGTTGGTAAAGGTAAATATGTAGGGAACTGTAAGAGACTATGTAGGTATAGTTTTTGTTTTTCTTTAACTAATTTAAAAGACAACTGCATGAAACAGTAATTATAAAATTACATTGTAGGTCATATAACTTACAAATATAACATAACATACAAACATGTAATGTATATATAATAATAATAACAGCACAAAGAAAGGAGGGAGGTGATAAAGCTGGAGTGGACTAAAGAAATGATTCCAGCAATAACTCAAACACACAAGAAGAAATGAAGAATAATGGAAAAAGTAACCATACAGGTTTATATACATATTTAATTCATATGTATTTTTCTCTTTCAGTCTTAACTTCATTAAAAAACACAGATTATATAAAGCAATAATCAAAACACCGTATTGCTGGGCTCATAAGATATAGATACAATATATATGCTAATATTAGCACAAAGGAGGGTGACATGAAGCTATCTTGAAGCAAAGATTGTACACATTACTGCAATTAAGTTAGTATTAAACTAAAATAGATTATGATAAGGTATAATACATATTTTAAATCCCAGAGCAATAACTCAGGAAAGATCTCTTATAGAGTGAAAACAAAGAAATTAAAATAATACATTAAAAACATATATTTAATAAAAAGCAGATAGTAAGGAAAGAATGATGGAACAAAAAATACAAAAATGAAGACATAAATCCAACCATACCTCTAATAACATTAAATATAAATGGATTAAAAAATCAATTAAAAGAAAGAGATTATCAGACTGTATTTTTAAAAAGTGCATGTACATGTTATCTGTGAGGGGCACACTTTAGATTCAAATACAAATATAAACTGAAAGAGAAATGATTAAAAAAAATCAAAGGAATCAATAAACATAAAAGAGCTGGAGAGAGTACTATCGGACAAAATAGAGTTTAAACCAAAATTTTTACTAGAAACAAAGGATTCATTTTATAATGCTGAGTCAATGCATCAAGAAGATACAACATTTAATACACATATAAACACCCAACAAGAACGTCCCAAAATACATGGAGCAAAAACCGACACAACTGGAGGGAGAAACAGACAACTCAGCAATAGAAGTTGATGACTTCAATACCCTACTCTAAATATGGATGGAATAGCTACACAGAAAAATCAGTATGGATATAGTTGTTTTAAACAATGGTTATCAACCAAACTGACCTGACACATATAGAACGCTCCACCCAAAAAAGCATAGTATACATTTTCAAGCACATATTATTCCTTAACCAGGATAGATCATTTGCTAGATCATAAAATATGTATCAATAAATGTGAAAGGACTGAAATCACAAAAAGTGTATTTTCTGTATTTCTAATTAGAAATCAAAACAAAAGGAAATTTCGGAAATCCACATATATTTTTAAACAAATCTACGTGCTTTTAAATACCCCATGGGTCAGAGAAGGACTCACATGAAAATTTAAGCATATTTTGAACTGAGTGAAAATAAAAACAAAACAAATCAAAATTTATGGGCTTCAGCTAAAGTAGTACTATGAATACCTGTGGTAGGAAGGAAGAAAGATCGAACCAGTGACAGAAGCTTTCACCTTAAAAAACTAGAGAGTGGGGGTGAGGAGTGGATAACACAAATGTTCTAACTTGGATTGTGGTGACTGTAAATTTATTAAAACCCATTCAATTATACACTTACTTTAACACGGATAGATTTTACACATTATATTTCAATTTCAATAGGGTTATTTTAAAAAGTGCATGAAAAATGATTAGAAAGCAATAGGTGTAAAGTGTCATTACGTTAGAACGACAGGAGTGTACGTTTTTTTCCTATTTTGTACTTATTTTTATAATAAAAAGAATCATTATAGTCATTAAAATTAAAAAGAACCATTATGTTTCCACTTTTTATATACACTAGAGACTGCATTAAAATGTATTACAGGGGTCTTACGCAGCCACCTACTTTAACTTCCTGCTTGAAGATAAGACGAAAACTAGTTCATGAAAAATAAATTTTTTACACAGACTGCTTTTAAATGTCCTAATGGTGATAAAATTCCTAGGAAACAACTTTCACCCTCAACTCTTTTTAGCTGTACTTATTTAAGAGGCTCTTTTAAGCATTTACTCATTTTAGAAATTTCTTCCTGGTATCTAATGTCAGTCACCTTTGGCACAATTAAAACTCATTTCAACACAATGAATATTCTGGGATTTGTGTTCACATCCTAGATCTACCACTTATGGCACAGTGCAACATTTTGGCTCCATGTCTTCATCTGTACAATGGAGAAAAAATGATATTGTTATAAAGACTAAATAATATAATATACAAAACATGCTTAGAATAGTACCTAGTGCACAATTAGCATTTACTAAGCCTTATTACGAAGAAATGAAGATGGTAAAATTCTATGGAAGAAAAGAGGTGACGGCAGGGTAACTGAACCGAGTTACCCAAATCTGTATTCCTTTGTGAAAGAAGTTTGGTTATTTGAAGTTAACTGGATGCAGCAGAAAGAATGTTAAGGAAATAATCTATGGCATGTAATTGTTAAAAGGGGTGAGGAAATCTCTATGGGATTCAGTTCCACACTGAACAGCTTATACTCATAGAAGCAAGAGAATAGCTTTTAATAGATGACATAAATGTTAAGCCATGTCATGGATGAATAGACATTAGCATGTTCAGTTGAATAAACTGGTTGCTTTGCTTTGATTAGTCCTACTTGAGTTAATTAAAATATTTCCATTTTCCTAGTATTCATAGCACAGTTTACAGAAGCTGGAGATGGATTTTTTAATACTGTTTACCAACTGTAAGGTTTTGATGGACATTTTAATCGTGCAATACAACTGCAAAATCTACCACTGGGAGCTATACATGTCTTGAACCAAATAGAGAAAAGAAATTACATGAACACAGCCATTTCATGTTAACTTTAGGAAAAGGAGCAGAGAAAGTTCATAATAACAATCATTTTTATCAGTCAAATAATTTTTCAAGTATGACTATCTTTCTTAAATTCCTGTCTTATTATGGTAATTAGTGTGTTTTATGCTTTGTTATTGTTTTTGTTTGCTACAAAATATTGCTAATTAGTAAACCAACAATTACATCTAAACCTTTGAATAAATGTTAAAGAATCAACATCTCTCCAAGCACTTGCAAGCCCTAAGCTCAACTGCCAGCTGCCTTGTAGAATTTCATAGTCTTCAATGCTGGGAAGTAGCAGAATGGATTACGAGCTTTTTTATATGACAAAGCTCCCGGGACATGAGATGGATTCAGTTCTCCTTTGGGCTGGATAATCACCCATGTAGAATGCTATAGAAGAGATTCGAGCACTGAACAGAACATTTCCAGATAAAATTTTAAGAAACCTGCAGCTCTGAAATCATATTAGCTTAGTATTTTAGAGGAGATTTCCTAAACTGATTTTTAAAAACTGTTTTAAGGAAAATGAGGAAGAGAGAGAGACTAACAGAAGAAGATACTCAAGAAACTAAATAATTTTCTTTCTTTTGTTTATATCTAAACATAATAAACCCAAAAGGAAATAGTGATTAGATACAGTACTACTCTGGTATTTTATTAATTGCTAGGTAAAATTTATTTCAAAAGGAAGGAAAATTCTCTCTTAAATTCAAGACTTAATACAGAAGTAGTTAATAAGGGGAAGCTTTAAGTCCTTAAATAAGCTTAAAACGAGTAAGAATAAACACAGACTTTTGATTAACAGTGAAGACCAAGCCTTTGTAAAGGACTAAATACAAAGAATGTAAAAGGATTCTCAAATGACATTAAATGTTGCATATTTTCCCATATGTCATAAATGCAAATGGAGTTCAATGTTAAATAAGGATGACATATTAACCATGAAAAACAACGATAATGCAAATTTCCAACAAAAAGAGAAGTATTACCATAAAGCACAGGAAAGATCATTCAAATACTTTATAAACTGGTTTGAATAAACATAAACGAGAACATTCCTAATCTCAACAATAAAAGCCAGCTCTCCTCTCGATGTATACTGTACTTGGCTTTCTCTAAATATTTGGGGGATTTAAAAAGCAGAATTTTGAAGTGCAAAATTCATGGAGTATTTTTCCAACACTGCAGTGGAATTAAGTGGCTTAATGATTAGAAGCTCATAAAGTTTCTTGAGATCCTGAAATAAATTTAACTCTACAGGTGATAGCCTTCTACTAAGGAAGACAGGGTCATGCTTTAGCCTATATCACACTTCAGGAAAAATCACATTCTAACCCTAAATGGTAAACATAGTCCTTGAATTCTCTAGTGCTCTCCCTCCTTTACAATAGAAGAACCAATTTTGCATGTTCTTATTGAACATCTCCACTAACAGATTCTACTAATTTCTTGATTAAAGAAAAAAACTATAAGAAAGCAATTCCATGATCATTCACCTCGCAAACACCCATTCTCATTTTTCAAATCCCTACTCCCCACCTGATGTGTGAAAGGGCAAGAGACAGAGGTTGGAAATGACATGATTTAGCTACTTTAACCCACTGCCTCAGTTTCCTCTTCTGCAAAATTAGATCAAAGCTATCACAAAGACTAATTAAATAACACAAACATGTAAAATGATGGACATAATAGACATTTAAGAATGCCATGTGAAAAATTTAATCTACAGGTCATTTAATTTTACAATAATTAAAAATAATAAATATGAAATTGAACAAAACTGTTGTTTTTGTTGATAGAACATTAGACAGCTTCCACTCAGAGTATATTTTACTCTTGGGGAACTAACTGCATTTATCCCTCTGCTAACCAAGCAGATTAAAACAAAATGTGTGATGACAAAAGGCCCAAACCAAATGATAGGTTCTCTATGGTTCCATTTATAGGAAATTCTCGAATATAAGAGAATCTTTGCCAAAAAAAAAAAAAAAAAAAAAATCAGAATAGTTGTTCCTTTAAGGGTGGGATAGGGGCAAGGATTGCCTGGGAGGAAACTTACAACGGAAGCATTATGTATCTTGTTAGCCATTTAGATTACAGGGGTAAGCCTTCTCAAATCTCAGAGAATGTACACTTAATGCTGGTCCACTTTGTTTTATGTAAATTTTATACCAAAAGAAAGAAACTATAAACCAGTATTAAATTCTAATTAAAGATATGCATGCTTGAGTATTTATGAGAAAATACCCTCATGTCTGAAATTTACTTTGGAATAAACCAAAAAAATAAAACACTTGGATAGAAACGTGATTAAAAACAAGTGTAGCAAAGTGTTAATGGTAAAATCCAAGAGTTAAGTAATTGGTATTAAATATAAAATTCTGTAAAACTTTGTTATATGTTTAAAATTTCCATAATGAGATGAAATGAAGGCCTGAATGAGGGGAAAATGATAGGAATAACTGACTCATGGTTGATGTTTTCATCATCTCCAGCCACTGCCCCTGCCCCAAAAGGCACACCCCTGGTGCCTTCCTAGAAGTCCAGCTGAAATCCCACCATTCCAATGCATCTTTACCTAACCAGGTCAGTCAGCAGTGTCTCAGCTGAAGTGATCACCTTCTTTCAAACTTACAAAGCAATGGTGGCTTTTGTCATAGAGTGACATTTACGATGTAACATCAAATACTGTGTCTTTCCATCCTGCATATCTGTCCTTCTCAGCTCAACTGTAAGCTTCTTCAGGGCAGACACTGTGCTCTCTTGTTTCTGAATATTCCTCAGTGCTCAGCATCCTCCCAGGAGCAAAGCAGACACTAATGAAATAACCAGTGACTTTCTGGCATACAATAGGCACAAGAGCAAGGACTGGAAGCTACAGTCTGTAGGCCAAATCCAACCCATTGCCAGTCTTTGTGCAGCCCATGAACTAAATGGTTCAAAAAAAAAATATGATTTTTGTGACAAATGATTATATCAAAGTCAAATTTTTGTGCCCATAATAAAGTTTTATTGGAACACTGCCACTCTTCCTCATATATGGTCTATGACAGTTTTGTACTACAATACCAAAGTTGAGTAGTTGTGACAAAGACTGTATGACCCAAACAGAGCCAAAAATATTTCCTATTGATGCCTTTAGAGACTATGTTTGCAAACTCTTGCACAAGAGAAATTATTGATTGACTGTCTTAGAAATATACTTAAGGAACTGGTTGCTGTTTTGATGCACAGTTGGTCTTGAAAAAGAAAAACATTTACCCAGTTTGTCTTTCTTAATTCCTATTCAAATCCAGAAACAAGTGTTACACACAAGTGCTATTTCATGGTGGGAGGAGGACTTTTACTCTGTGATGTTAATACAATCAAATTTATGGGATTTTTTTTTTTTTTTGATGATGACTCTCTTAAAGGAGAACTTTTCCACATCATATATCTCACTTTTATTGAGAATGCACTGAGCGACAGTTTTGTAGATTATACAACATGTTGTTCTGGCTAATTAGTTTACCAGCAATTAAAAATAAAATCATGGCAGAGAGCCACTTGTCAATTTCACCTTGTCACAAATGTGCTTGATGCTCATTGTGTCTTAAGTAAAAATGTATCACTAGCAAGGAGATGTCTTCCATTGGATTTTATTCCATCATTTGGTGTAATTATTCCTGACAATTTGCCCATCAAATTTTCATCCAGAAGGAGAAAAATACTACTTTGTGTTCTTGTGATCACAAGTCTAATTGAGCGGAAAACAAATCTGTTTTAAATACGAGAAAAAGAGACAGGCTACTGTTTTACTCTGTTAAAAATAATACAATATGAAGAACAAAATGACAAGAAAATATGGCAGCAAACAGTACTCTAAATCTTAACATTAATCTTTTTTTAAGACTATCAAGACTTTTTCCATAAAAAAAAAAGTCAAGATCATGATTTTATATGACAGTGATGAATTGCAGGTACACACTGTTTTCCCATTTTTGGAAAAGAGTAGGGTCTAGATGATGTTAGCTAGCTATCAGAAGGTAAGCAAAAGTTGTTTAGTAGAGGAACCACCCCCCTTCACCATCCATCTACTGAAAATGAAGAAAGTAGGTGCCATGTTGCAATTTCAGCTGACAAGAAGCATTAGTGTTACTGCACACTTTGTGAATTAAGTAATGATTTAATTAGTACCAGTCTGAATGGTCATATAATGTTGTAATTAGAAGGCTGAAACAAAAATAATTGACAGAGGTGGGGCTGGAGCTTGGTGGGAAATTAACATAATGAATGGAACACAGGAAATGGAAACATGTGCCTCAGTGGCCAATTACAGACCTTGAGGGCAGGGACCATGGCTTACTCTAGCCTGCACAACTCAGCTGTCTCACTGTGGCCCCAGCAAATTAGGCATTCATTTTGTTTTCTTTTTACTGCATTACAGGGAAGTCAGGAACACAGGGCTCTAAATCCTTCCTTTCTCCTTTAGCTAAAGCTTGGGCAGATTATCCTACTTTTCCATAGTTCGTTTCATTTCTAAGGTGGAAAGAGAAGTAAAACGCCACCTGCTTCAAAGCACTAAATTAGGAATGATATGGTTCACAACAGAGAACTGCCTCATAGCCACCCTCAGTGATAAATATACAGAAGAGATGGGAGAAGGTCTATGAGCCTGGATCACAAGGGCCAATGCATTAGCCACTCTGGAACTTAACTAGCAGTTGCCTTGTTTTCTCCCAGAAACTGGATCAAGAAGCAGTGTATGCCTCTGCAGGCCTACAGACCATCTTGCTGTTAACTTCCTAGTCTCTCATCGTTCTCGTGCTCTGAACCTTTAAAGCACAATGTTTGTTTCAACCCGTCTATATCAATTAGGGTTCAAGTCAGGAAACAGAGCTCACTTGAGAAATTTTAGACAAGAAAGGCTTTAATACAGATAATCACTTACAGAAATCATTGGATAGCACTGAAGGATGGTCTTTCCTCCTCCACAAACAGAAAGCCATCATCAGAACATCTGAGTTTAGGAATACACTGGCAAAGCTGCAATTCAGCATCAAGAAGTCACAGCACAATTGCCTTTACCATCCATGAAGCTGGTAACTGAGCACTGAAACACCACTGCAGAAAAATCGTAATTCTCCATAACCTGTCTTGTCAAGCAAAAAACAGCTAAAGTCAAAGACGAGTGGCCTGTACATCATTTCTACCTACTGGAACTTGAGCTAGTATGTTTATTTCACACTCAGTATCCTAGCTGCAAGGGAACCTAGGAAATAGTCTGTAGTTTTCTAGTCTCTGCAGTTAAGAAAGGACAACTAGAATGAGGCAGGAATGAACAGTGGACGCCAAACAGCCACACCTACTGCACTCTAACTGCCTATCAAATCTCTCAGTTAATTTTTTCCCATTTTCTCTTCAGCTGCTTCCAACTAACTGGGCTCTACGTATAAATCTCAAATTTCTCCTAACCAGTTGATCTGAGCCATATTCTTTATCTCCCAACACCCAATATGAGAGTAACTGCGTATAATGTAAGGTCCCATGCTACGTGAACACTGCTGGTGACAGGAAGGATGGAAACATCTGTGAACGCTGACAAGACAGAACAAAAGACAGAAGATAGAAAACCAGTATTTTAGACCACCTTCTTCTCTGCGGTTGTATTTTAAAATGTGGAGATAACATTTTTCCTTGCTAATAAAATTTGAAGCATAACACAGCTTTGGAATAATTAGTCCAAACAGTAGTAGTAGCCAGAAAAAGAAACAATCGCCGCTGCCCTGCCACTGTGCCAAAAAAAAAGCCTGTCAAATATCAAAGATTCTCTAAAAAATGTAATTGAAGACACATGGCTAAGAAGTAGTACCAACACCAGGAAAAAAAAACTAATACAATATATTCCATTTTACAAAACAAGGAGGGTGAGAAAGGAAGCAAAGAGAGTATCAAGGCCAGAAGAGGACACAGTAGACCGTGCCAATGAAGAACATAAAGGAAAATTTTAAATATTTACAGAAAACTGAGGCTAGGCTCCCTTTCTCAGGAAGCAGAAGATACCCTGCTTCAGAGATGCACATTTTGTCCCACAGCCTGTTTGTGAAGCACAGGTCCTGGTGAATCTGGTCTACACCGTTACCTCTGTGCTTCAGAGCTTTCCCCCACCAACTGGGGGCTCTAACACAGTTCACAGTCTCAGACCAACAGACTACCCTGAACAAAAGAATAAGAATTCATTAAAAACAAAAGAATAAGAATTCATTAACTGATAAGGTGCAAGCAGCAAGTGATCCACAACCAGGAGGAATAACGGAGGTGATGCCCACTGGGAATGCCCAATGAGAAGTGACAAGCTAGTCAAACACAGTCCTTTAAAGCTCATGGTGGCTGTCTTAGTGTGAGTTCCCCCAAAAGCTGACCCCAAGACAAGTGTAAGCAGTTTATTTGGGAAGGAAAGTGAACAGCAGCAGGGGAGTGGGAAAATGAGACAAGAACAGTGGTTAGGGAATAAAGGATGCATGATGAAGTCAGCTGCCACTGCGGGTAACTGGAAGTCAGTGACATTGGGGAGACTTTAGAAGCCAGTGTGGAACACACACCTCAGAGTTATCCCACTTAAGGAGCAAGGGAGCTGGGCATTTATACAACAACTCTCATTAGACACTAAGAGAGGGTTGTTTAGGTAGGAGTTAATTCCCTTGCCTTTCCTGGCTGCCCCCTGGGCAAAGCACAATTCAATGACCTGGGAAACCCCCACAGATGAATAAATACGGGGCTGGCAGGTGGAAATCGGGCCACTGGCACTAAAGTAAAAGGGCAAGGGGCATGTGGGTGGGGTACCAGAAATGTCATCCAGAGCTGAGTTATTTTAAATTAAACAAAGCAAACATTAACCAAGTAGCAGGGCTGAGCCTTCGAGCCAGTCTTACACCCTTAAGGATTCACATTCCTTTTCAACACTCTATCCAGCTTAAGATGAAATCTGTGTATACTAGAAATTTGCGGCTGGAAGGAGACTATCCAGTTTGAGGTATGGGAAGACTGCACAATTGCAATAACGTAGGAATGGAGCCATTAAAAAGCTACAGAGTAGAAAAATCCACAAAGATAAAACACAGCTTTAACATTCTGGCATAGGAGTGCTAAAGAACTGGGCTAGGATATAGGGATTCTGAAATATTTATTTTTTAATCCGTCAAATTCTCTATAGGTCCCTTTGGGAGTGATGTTTAGTTCTCATCAAGCAGCTGACAATCAAAAGAGAGAAAAAGAAAGCCTGTGGTTTAAGCCAAATTCTGTTGTTCAACTGCAACAGAAGATATCCTGTACAAAAAGATTCTAATGCCACCACTATGTTTTATGAGCTTCTGACCTCTGACCTTGATGTTCAGATAACAATAATGAGATAGGTACAAAAAGTACTTTATCACCTTCAACATGAAAAATTACTACAATCTATAAACTGCTCAAGCCAGAAACCCAGGTGTCATCCTTGATGCTTCCCTTTTTCTCAAGTTCAATTGATCACAAGTCCTGTCCATGTCACCCATAAAGAACTCTGAAATTAATCCACATCTCACTAACTCCACCACCACTGTCCACCAGCTTATTACCATCTCTCACCCATACTGCAAAGCCTAACTTGTCTCTCCAACCATTCTGCCAAACATTTTCCAGATTACACAGCGATGTTTTCCCCAATACAAACAAATGTATTTGAGTCAGTCTCTGCCTAAAATTCTGCACTTCTCATTGCCCTTAGAATAAAATCTGATGTTCAGTTTGGGTGTTTTATCACCCTGCTAAGCTCACAGTACTCCTTGCCTTCTCCAGGACTCAAACAAGTCATCATCTCCACAGCCACAGGGACTCTGTATATGATGCCCCACCATGCCCTCCCCTTAACCTACCTAAATTCCAGCCATGCTTCACACATCTCCAGTTAAACAGTACTGCCTTGGGAAGGAGCTTTCCAAACGTCCAGAGGAGGTGGGATCTTCAGACATCCCTGAATCTCTCACATATCTCTGCCTTTGTGTAGCTAATATTTGTAAAATGACTATCTTTCCATTCTAGAATGTCATCTCCATAAGTGAAGAGATCTTAACTGGTTTTAGTTGTCATCATATCCCCAGTGCCTCCCATATTACCTAACACATACCACATGTCCAATAAATTTTGCTGACTCACTGGCTGATATCTAGAAGAATATGACCCAGGATACCTCCTTTAGCTAATGACAGATGATGGAAAAGAACTGAAGTTACTACATGAGAACTTTATGTTACATGCAAGAGTAGAACCATTTCTACCTAAAAGGCTTCAAACAATAAGCAGGAGCAAACTAAAAGTATATGGATTCTAAGGGCTTGGACAGCCATATCAACAACACAGGTACCTATCATTTAGAGGTGATCCACAAACTTTGGAGTTCATGGCCTTGGAAACTTCTTGATATCACCTAAAAAACTAAAGGAATTTGCACTTTTAGAGTTCAGACTATGATTCAAATGATGATCTAAAAGGAAATAATTTGAATACCACATTAGAGCTTTCCTTCTCAAACGCTATCACATAGCTATAAACCCACAAAGCAGTAATTCTAGAAAATCATTACTGCTTGTATACATTAAGCCAAAGGTACAGATCCAAGGTATCAGAGTGACCACTTCAGAAATTTTCTACAGACCTGTGTCTGGGAAAACCATGAATTTTCAAAAAGATACTAGTGACATGCTACACATAATTTTCACACATTAGCCTACTGCTCGCTGACGGGGAGTATATATTATTCAAAGAGGGTGCACATTCAGTAATGGAAAGGGTGAGGGGAGATGCTGTCTTTAATTTTAATGTGCCTGACATACTGGAAAAAATTATTGGCATCTGTATGTGTATGACTGAGTGTTTTGTGGAACATGTGTTGTATGCAACACTGTTTATTATCAGTAAATGAGGCCAAAAGCTAAGTTGAAAATGAATTCTAAATTAAAAATTATATAAAATGGAGTGAAATGATTTAATTAACAGATTATAAGTGAAATGTTGCAGTGCAAGAATGAGGTTGGGAGAAAAGAGAAGAGAAAAAATGTGAAAGGGTGAAAACCTGTCTTTCTCTTTTATTTCCTCAGAGATACTAATCCAGTCACATGATGTTTGCCAGTTTCCAACCACAGCCTCTGAGATAGTCAATAAACTTGCTTATTACTTAAGTCAACAGTTTGGAGCATAGAGTTTGAAACAAATTGCCTTCAGTTTTAAGTAAAATGGAAGAAACAACACAATACAGTACACTACCTGAACAATCTAGCTCACTACTGCAAAGACCCTAGAAGTATAATTAGGTCCAATCCTCCTCTGTGGGCATCCCAGAAACCTTCCTGGAAGTACAACAGTTACCACCCTGGAATGAAACGATATATTTATTCACCACCAAGTGTCAAACACTGCACCAGGTACACCTGCCATCTCAATTTTCTTCTTACAATTATATTGTGAGTATGTGTTACCATTATGATAAGTCCCTCACTTTGAGGGGGTTACATTATTTGCTAAGGCCCTCCTAGAAGGACAAATCACAGAGCCAGAATTCAAACTTAGATCTGTCTATTCTAAAGCCCATGTTATTTCCTTTTACCATGTTGCCTCTTCCAAGGAACCTTTAGAATAGAAGCTGTGAGTACTCAAAGAAACTTATTTCTCATTGTAAGAGATATAGCCTATGAACTCATGTAGTCCAGTGTAAGATACCTATCCTAAATAAGGCAACAAATTATTCTCCTAAAGAAGAAAATATGATTTTCATACATTAGTATTGTTCCAGGTTGAAATGCACTTAAAGTACACAACTTTTTGTCTTAATTTTTCATTAATCCAGTTATTCTGGGTAAGATTATATCTACTTATTTTTACAGTAGATGATTCTATGAAAAGTCACAAGTTTGAGGTATTTAGTTACACAACTGAAATTAAGAAGGAGAAAAAAATGGAAAGGAAACAAATATAAAATGACTGTTACAAAGAACAAAAATGACTTGAAGACACTTTCTACTCAGTGTACCTAACTGGACTTTTTGTGTGATGCAGTGTTGTAAGATCCAACATACATATTTTTCTTGAGAGAGGAGAAGAGAAGAGGGAAAGCAAATCAATATTCTCTTTTTAAAGTGTGTAACCGACCCAGAGATTTTTATGCCAAAATTGTATTGCTTTTGCCTAACAAAAAAAGGAACTAAGAACTTCTGTAACACAAAACATACCCTGGAGTTTTCCGTTTTTTGTTTTTTTGTTTTTTTTGGAATTTAATTTGAGTGAAGAGAAGTAAATCCAAGTGTTCCACATTGCCATATGTTGCCTGAGCTAGGTAATAGGAAGTATGCAAATCAATTCAGGAGCTGGGTCCCAGCCTCCCTACTAACGGAGCAGAGGGAAAAGGAAAAGGATTCTGACAGAGGGATGTGTCCCAGTTCTGAACTGCTGAAACTACCAAGCAGATGCCAGGAGTTCAGACAGCCAGACAACCAATTTCTTCTCCCCATACTGGAGGAAGAGCGCAACACAGCAACTAGGAAAACAACGGAAGAGTTCAAGCAGGTGAAAAGGGGTGGTATTTTTCAGTTCCAAATGTAGCATCCATTTATTCCCTTTTGTCAACACTCGGCAGTGCTCAGGTCCTGCCAGCACAAAGCTAGCCTTGGGAAAGAAGGTCTTTCCACTTCCATTGAAAGGCTAGGAATGTGCAGTGTTTAAAGCCTTGATCTCATAGGTCCGAATTGTTACTAACATTCTATTGTTCTCCGAAAAAGTCTATTTGATTTGTTCTCTTTATAATGCTGTCAATATGGAGCTCTTCATTTTCCTCAAAAAAAAAGAGGGGGTGGGGCAGGGGAAAGTTACAAGAAGGGAAAGAAGAATATAGTAAGAAGAAAGGAAGAAAGGAAAATGAGGGGTTAAAAAGATCCACGTTTTACATGTCTGTTTATAAGGGGAAGTACATAGGACTTTCTCCCTTTAGTTATGCTAAAACTGTCTGGCATGCCTCAGAGTAAATCGATACTATGCATGGTCCAGGAGAGACTGCCATCTTACATGAAGCACCGACGCAAAACAGACACAAAAGACACACGATACTCTCTGAGGTCCCCGGCAGCCGTAATATCCACCCTTGGTAGTTCATTTGACACTGACTTTCCCTGCTTCCAGATCTTTTTTCTTTCTTACCCATCCTCCCAGAGTCTCCTCCCCTTGCACTCCATACAGCAATGCTCCAGCTTTCTGAGACTCGCTAGGGAGGTGAGGAACAGACAGCACACCTCTCGAGGAGGATTCAGCTTGGGAATAAATCCTGTGTTAGCCAGGAAACGATGTGTACAATATGAAAATATAAGGATGAGCAATACAAGGACATGAACTTGGTTCTCAAGGAGCCCAACCGGAAGATTTTTTAAATGTTACTGTATGTGTTCAATGGACCCTGGGTTTCCTGATTAGATCTTATCATAGTTATTTCAAATGGCTTCTTTCTTCTACTCTTTGCTACCCTTTGCTTCTGCCAGGGTGCACAGACAAAGGAAAAAGACAAAGGACCCTCTCTACTCTGTATTTGCCCCTTCCAGAAGTATTCTTTAGAGCAACGAATCCACAGTGGCTTTTGAATTTAGATAACTTTTATGGTCAATGCTAAAAACCTTTGCTGGTAATAGGAAATGTCATATGGAATCCACTGGGTAGTCATAATTTCCATTTATAAATAGAAAATATAAAGAGGGTGCCTTATCTGGGTGATTTAATACATGTCTCTGCTTATTACTGTTTTCAAAGTGCCTTTTGCACAAATCTGATTTCAACTGTGCAATAAAGATTCATTATCCTTTTACATAGCAGCCTTTGCATTTCTATGCAGGATCTAATTACGAAAATAGAAACTATTCTATAAAAAGATGCTAATCGTGAAGGGAAAATGCTTTCATTTTAGAAAGAAGGTATTGCTAAAACTTTCCAAAGAAAAGCACTGCATCTGCATGTAGAATAAGGGGGTGGGAGTGAGAAGGGTGAGAGGATAGCAGATTGTTACTTTATTCTTGACAGAAACAACATGAGTATCACTTGGGTAAAGGTCCCCAGGAAACTACTATTAAGTTGAGGTGAGAGATAGAATGCACATAGCTTAATCCCGATACTCCTAATCTTTGTTCCCATGAACTTAAAAAATACCTCTTGTCTCCTACGTTCTTGTATTTTCTGTTTTCCTACAAAAAGCCTTGTTACTTTTGTAATTGAGAGTGGGGGGTTCCAATAAAAACAATAGCAGAAAAAAAGCCCTCTGTTTTGGAGAAAGAAGCTAGTTACCTTGTTTTGGAGAATAACTAAAAAATAATACTAAAACAGACTGAAGCAGACCATCTGTAAGAGACACTTTAGGTAACAAGTTACCTTTTGGTTTTACTAATGGGTTCTATTACAGGAGCAGTATAAAGGCACACTTTCTAATTAATGAACAATTCTTTGTCCTGATTACATTCGACCGCTTCACAGCACAGCCATGGCAGATCATATCATGCACCCTTGTTCATGGAACACTTTTTATTCTGTTGCAGTGACCTACTGCTTGTCTTAGACCACTGACTTCTCTGCCTCCTTCACTGGATCTTCCTCCTTCCCAGGCTTCTGTATATGGGGCTGTGTTCTGAGCCCTTTTCTTTATTTACATTTTCTTCCTAAGGGACTCAGCCAGTACCATGGCCTTAAATTCCAACTATATGCTGATGAATATTTCCAAATCTGTATCTCTACTCTGGACATCTTCCCAATCTCCTAGACTCTTTAATCGCTCAGTTGACAGATTCTCTTGTCTGTCAACTGGCGATTCTTTTATGACATGTCAAAAAAAAAAGTTGCTGATTCCCTGCTTCTCACCCTACAAATTTACCCTGGTACAATCTTTCTCTACATCTATAAATGACATCAGTCATCCAGTTGCTCAAGCTTAAGACCTGGAAGTCATTCTTTATTTCTCTTTTTTCTTTGCATCGCCTATCCAATCTACGTAAAGTCCTGACAAATCTATATCTAAAATAAAGCCTGAAGGTAACCACTTAGCATTTCACTGCTACAATCCTGCCTTAAGTTACCACTCTTTCTTTCCGCTGGCCCATTCAAGGTGATCTCTTAGCTTCTACACTTATGATCACACAGCCCATTCTTCCCACAACAGGGTGTTTCTCTAGAGTTAAAATCAGCATCACTCCCTAGGTTAACACCACAGTCCAAGGACTTCTCAATGCAACCAGAATTAAAAGCCAGACTTCCACCCATAGTCTTAAAAGGCGCTGCATGAGTCATCTTCTTTTCTCTCTCTCCCCTTGGACAACACATTTCAGCCACAGTCTGTCTCTCAAACACAGTGAGTGTGTTAGAGTCTCAGGGCCTTGTACTTGCTCACTCTTCTGCCTGGAACACCTGGACCTCCTTCCACTGTTCTTTAAAAGGTCTCCCCATCATTCAGCCCTTTACCCAGACCCTCACCACCCATACTCTATCACATACCCCAAGTTACTGTTGCCATAGCTTAACAAGTATCTGAATTAATCATCTGCTTCTTTATGTGTTTACTATCTTTACCCTAGAAAGTAAGCTCCTGGAGAACAGGGCTTTCTTGTGGTTTAGCACTATATTCTCACCACAAAGAACAATGCCTGGCTCAGAGTAGGTAACTTAATAAAAATATTTTTTAACTGACTGACTTAATTCATCTGAATTTGTCCGTAACAGAGGATGACACACAATAACTCTAAACCACCTCTTAAAAATCCTTGGAATATTAAATATATATATATATATATATATATATATGTATGTGTGTGTACATATATACATATATATATATATATATGTATATGTATATATATATATATATATATATATATGTATTTGCTAAAAAATAATAATAACAAAAATAAACCTACCTACCCCTGGAATACTGAAATGCTGCAGTTCATTTAGTTATTTAACTAATACTCTAGTAATTTAATTGGGGTGATCAATGTGCATTTCCTAACTTGTTCTTTCAAGGTTTCGGTCACTGTACATAGTAGAAATAACCTTTAAATGATAAATGAAGTAATTTACTTTCAACACACCATATAAGTGGCTTTTTACGGGACATTGTCTTTAGCCATTTAACGGTATGCATGACCATCCTCAAATGTCTGCTTATTTGTTTTGGAATTTCATGTTAGGATTTCTTAAATCAGATGAAAGATGCACAAGAGAACAGGAGGAACGCTGATACAAATACACATACACTTTTTATTTAAAAGTAACGTATTAGTAAATCATGTATTCCAGACAGCTAATTGAACTCTCAAACATTCCTATAAGGTATGTACCACTGTGACTTCCATATTACACTTAAGACAACTGTGATTTAGGAAGATGAAGTATCATCATAGTCAAAGTAACGTAACAAGTAGTAAACAGTGAAGCTAAGATCTGAACCCATGACAGTCTGATTCTAAAGCCTATATTCTTATCCCTGTGTACTACTCATATGATTATAGTAGAAAATAAACTTATTTTCTTCTTATTCTTCATAAAGTTTTTGAATCACCAACAAACTTACTAAGATGCTAAGAGAAACTATTGCAGATGAGCACAACCTTACTCTCTCAAAAAGAAGTCTAGATCTGGTAGGTGTCCAAACACCTAAAGGAGCATGCAGTGCTGGGAGGCTGTGTGAGGAGGGACTGGCAGTCGCAAAGTGGGGCCCCATCCAGCCTAAACAGATTTCTCTATGCCAAGGCCTGCTCTATGGCCGTTACCCTTTAGACACTCCAAAGCAATCCTTGCTTCTACACACCTATATAAGACATCTGGCTCCTAGTAAACCATTAATGATAGAACGCAATGCAATAAACCTTATTTGGAGGATCTTAAAAGAACAAAGCCTTCACTAATGACATTTTAATGAGGAAATGTATAGGCTAATTACTGTAATCTTCTAGCTGGTCTATAAAAAGCCTACACCCACGTGATATAAATATCTGCTGATTCAGGCTGTACTGAAATGGTCTCATTTGATATTTTAAATCACTGAAGGAAACAAAGGAAAAAGTAGGGGGAAAAAACCCTCAATCCTCAGCTACAGAACACCATCTAAGAAGAACAGGATTAACAGGGAGCACTTCGAGCAAGATAAATGGTTTTTCAATGAATATTTACCCAAGTCCCAAATTGATTGTTTGGCAGTGCAAAAATCTGGCACAGCCATTTGGCTAATGAAACAGACTAAAAGCAACATCAACACTATACTGTGAGGTCAGGAACAGTGTAGGTTTGGGGAAGAGCCAAGCCTACCAGTACCTTGCCCTGCTCTCACGTACGTGAATTCATGTATATCATCTCATTTTATTCTTGCGATGGCTTTGTGGGTGGGTGGGTGGCAGGTAGGACACTGACTAATAAGCATTTGTGAGAGATGGAAATACCCCAAGTTACTTCCTTAGGAGGCTGAGAAATCATCATGGAAAGCTGCCATAGAACTTATGAAATTTTAAACCAGTTATTTTTTTATTGGGGTTTCACTTGTATCCTTTCTCTCAGCTTCAAATAGTCTACACTTACGGAAGGAAACAAAGGCAACAATTTTAAAAATACTAGAAAACACATATATATGTATATGTATCTCCACATCTCCACATCTCTCAAATCTCTCTCTCTTCCACACTGCCCTGACTTCCCAGACTTATCGTAACACATGGATATACGAGAAAGTCTCCATTTCCAAGCTGCAAAATATTTCAGGAAATCATATTAAAATTTGGTCATGAAAAACTAGACTTAACATGAGCTAGTGTGCATAGTAGCAGGGAAAAAACCCAGATAGAGGAGTTAGGAATATAGCTCTAAAGCCAGTTAATTAGCCATATGTCCTCTAGCAAGTCTCTTAACCCTAGAGATCGCAGTTTTCTCCCCTGAAAATTAGGGGCTTAGAACAGATGGACTGAAAGTTTATTGTTCCAAATCTAATATTTTTAAATTCTATGACTATGGCACACATCCAGTTCAAGATATGACTCTTTCTTTAAGGCCCATCTCTCCAAGAAGTCTTCCCTCATATATCCAGCACGGGTTTTTCCCTCCTTCTGAAGCTTATTCTGTTATGTCTGTGCTTCTCTGTAGTGATCAAGAGCGCTGGTCAAAGGCCTGATTACAAATTCTAACCACCTTATTAGCTGTGTGACCTGAGATGAATGACCTAATCTACCTGACCCTCAGTTTCCTAAACTGTCAAATAGAGACAGCAATTACTTCTCAGGATTATTAAGAAGATTAAGTAAGATAATGTATGCAGAGTGACCAGAATAGTGCTTATCACATACGTGACGAATAAATGCTAGTAGCAGTGGTTGTAATTGTTATTTGTGACTGAGTTCACTCAGCCTCACATGTGCTGCTATCCTGCCAGATGTTTCTGTATCACACCTCTTCTTTACCTTCTATGATTTACAAAGCTTTTAAGATAGCTACTTCCATGACCTACCAGCTATGAATGTTATGAGCTAAAGAAACATGAACCAAAGTGACCTTGGTTCAAGGGTATACTCATTTCTGTATGTCTGTCTCACCAAATCATGAGCCCCTGGCAGGAATGAATGGTGACTTACCCACCTCTTTCTCTCCCACTTGGCACCCAAAAGATGCTCAGCAAACTTACTGAATATGAATGCTCTGGTTTTACCACTAGATGGTGGTTGTAGATGTTTAGTGTAAACACTGCGAAGCCGGTTTTGTTACTTACATAATGTTCTGATTCATTCCTTGGAGGTTCAACAAGTATTTGTTGAGTCTCTACTATGTGCCAAGCCCATGCTACAGCAAGGATTTCTAAGGCACACAACACGGACGCTATATCTGACTTCATGGAGCTTAATGATCAACAGTAAACAGATGCCATATCGTTAAAAGGCAATTAATAACAACTACGATTAGCGTTACAAAGAAAATCTGGGGCCTGATATGTAAAAGTAAAACATCCCCCCCGCAAAATGTAGATATTTAGGTTACTTACTTTGAACTCAGCGGTGAAACAAAGGTGATGTGCATAGCCACTAAACTCAATCTGCTTTATTTGCTAGAGACCAAACTAAAATTTTAAAGTATTAGTCTTGATTTCTGTAAGTTTAAAACACTTAAAATAATTAACTAAACCCAGAGGTGGCAGAGTACAGAAACACAATTACTACAGAATATATATATATAGATATTTCGTTCCCCTAGACCATGAGGATAATACTTAATCTCTAAGATCATAGATCAGGTCAATATTTATTGGTTACCAGGTGCTTGTGATAGGCCCTGGGATAACAATGATAAATAGAAGGTTCCTACCTTTCAAGAGTATGCATTAGAGTGGGGGAAAACAATTAACCAACAGCAATCCTAAGGGGCTAAAACCTTTAAACTTAGCTTTTCTTAACTAACTGCAAATCTATCCTGTTACATAGGGCTTCTTATCGAGCCACAGAACATCCTTTTACTTTTGAGGAAACACACATACATATACTCTCTTTCTCTTGGCTAAAGTTGAATAATGCAAAAATGGATTATTATTCTGGTAAGGGCTGACTCTATTACTTAATCAATTTTTTCATGAAATTTTTGAAGAAAATGAGCTCCTGGAGGGAAGAGACCATGTCTCTGTCCCTGCAGTTCCACTATGAACATGTGGGCAACCAACCTCACATTAACCATGTGGGAATACAGCAGTGAGGACTCTGGTTTAAAATACTGAACAGTTTTCCCCTAAAGATACTCAAGAATGTACATTAATAATTCTGAAAATATGAACCAGGAGAACATATTTTTATTCATGCAAATTGCGACATACTCTTCCTTGGGGTCTGGGTGCTGTATCATCTTGCTCAATTAGGATACGTTGCTAAAAAAAATAAAAGCTGTTAAGTTTTTTGTAAGGGAAAATAACTGCTTTCATTTAAAAATGTTGGGTATATGTGTGTGGACATATGTATAAATGCATATACAAATCCTCAAACAGCTAGCATAATAGAGTGATTTTGGAAGTAGAAAGAACCAATTTGTGTGTGTGTCTAAGGTAGGAAGAATTTCAGCAATTATTCAGCCTAGTTCCCTCTTTTTTCTGAGAAAATTTACGTTAAAAAAGGTTTACTTGTTGCTCAAGAGCAAAGAATGAAGTAGCAAAGGTGGAAATAAGAATCATTTGTGACTCCAAAAGCGGGGCTCTTCTCACGTATAACACATGTTTATGAGAGTGTGTGTGTATGTATCCACAAGAAGTATCTGGTTAAGAATCTGGCACATGGAAAAGTATTTAATTAGCAATACTAATGTTATACATTTCTATTTATTTTCTCTTTATTTTTTATATTAGCCATAACTACCATTACATATGCTGAATAAAAATGACAGCTTCTTAAACCTTTTTCTTAAGAGCACAAGTATGATTATCTGAGCCTTGGATTTGCTATCACTGTACCTTTTCTGAGCTCAAAAGACATAATGTCAGGTGAACAATAACTGTACCTGTACTACTGAGTCTACCCTCAACTGATGTCCACAAAAGTTTGCCTATCAGTATGTCTTGATGAGAAAAGTCAGTCTAGTTCTGTTTGCTGATTTCAATTTATTCCTTTAAAATGAAAATAAATACACAGGAATGATGTTTTATTTAAGAACCGAATTCCAGACACATCAGTGCATTAATACATGTCTCTATAGATGCTGCCATTACTGATCAAATCAGAATTATTTTCATTCAGCTGCTGCAACCAAATATCTGGATGCCTGGAGAATAACATAGCACGAGATGGTTCCAAGGTGACATGCTCAGAAATCCTGCCTGTCAGATGAAATTTAATTATATCCATTGTTTTTATTATTCAAAATATATTGGCAGTCCATCTACTCAGCAAGAAATTCCCTGCTATTTTATTCAGGGCAGCTTTTATGCTAAAAGAAAGGAGGTGTGTTGAGGGGGGCAGAAAATGTACCTCCCTCCCCTACTCCCCACAAGATGTGGGGCCGCTGAAGCCCAGCTGATTTCCCAAGCCCAATTATTTCATTGTACACTCTCCTCCTCAACAGCACGCTTTACCTAGGGACATGGTCTGCCTAAACACCACACACTTAATGGAGTCCCTGAAGCTGTCTCAATTTCATCGCTTCTAACTAATAGGCTGTGATACTTTTTCCCCAAACAGATCAGAGCTCTTCCCTCGCTCCACATCTTCCTCCTACAGAAAAAAAAGGGCGGAGAGGCTAGTCTGTTGAAAGAGAGTATTCATTCCTGTGGCCATACCTTCATTATTGCCTAATACCTGCATTTCTTAAGGGCACAGAAACCTCACTTAATCCAATCTAGGGGCTTCTTTTTTCCCAGATAATGACAATAATAGGTGTTTCCTTATGACTGTTAGTAGTAACACTGAACAGCAGGAATCTACACACTTTGCAGTGGTTAACAGGCAGACAAACCATGCTGTGCTCTCTTTGAAAGACCTCTAAAATTGATTGCCCAGAGAGTATCTTAGGGTTGAGAGAGAAAATAAGAAAGGAAGAGGAAAATACAGCTTTCCTTAAACTCATAAGGACTTTAGGATATACTATTAGAGGTCAAAGACAAGGATTTCAAAATTCTCCCATTTTCTTCCATCATTCAGAAGTAGATTTAGTATTCACATTAAAAGCGTCATTCCTGGATTTACATCTGATTTCCAGAGGTAAGTGTCACTGTATCACTGTATCACAAACCTCACTATATCTCCCCACAGAGAGATATAATTTGTTTTTCTTAATCCTTAACATCTATGTTAATAAAAGGCTACACATACTTTAAGATAGCCTTCTTTCTCTCTTTCATGGTCACACCTAGGTGAAGACTTCAAGAAAAAATATTGAGAAATGCTGCTCCAAAGGCAGGCTGAAGAAACACTATAGCTATTTCTGAAATTACCCCCAGGGTTATAATTTCTGTGCTGCCTGAGATAGTGTCTCTTATATAATGTGGGAAAGAATCAAAACAGTTAATCCAAATAAGCTCTTACACCCTGCAAGAACTCAGCAGCTCACTTCTTAAGGCAAGACACCACAGTAACATTTAATTACATTTGACATTTAGCTTTGGGTTCCATAAGTCATCCTAAATTATCTTTTAGGTCAAAATAGACCTGGATTTTCCCACTGAAGACAGTTACTATTATCTTCAAAGTTAAATCCCCAGACTGGTGTGGGATGTAAGAGATAGTAGTAATAAACTCTAAAAAAACCACTGCAGTATCTCAAGGAAACGAAGTCCCCTCCCTCACTGTGGCCCTTGCCCACATCCTAGCTGTGGCCAGTATTCCCTGGATGAGCACACGGGTCATCATTAGTCCAAAAGGTAGCTAACACAGATGGTAGAAAAGATCAAGATGGTCTTCGGGTCAAATACTGTGCTTACGTTCACCAAGTTACAAACTTATACTGACACTTTCCAAGTTCAATGGATGGTCTCCTTTGTCATCTTTTTATAGCACAATGACAAATTTTGGCAAATCAGAAACCAAAGAGAAGAAAGTGCTTGGAATATTAAATGCAGAAATGAGGAAGCCCAGAACTAACTGAATTCATTATGCTGAATAATATTTTTTAGAGAGAAGGGAGAAATCGTAAGAATATACAGGAAAATAATAAAAGATTATTAAAGTACATTCTAGGTTGGATTTGAGATTTAAATAACCCTGACAGGAGGTTATATTAAATCACTGCACTTTCTTCCCCAGAGGCAAACCCACCTGAAACAGTCAGTAGCTGGCACAGGCCTGCTTTATCGTGTTACGACATTATGTTGGGTGAGTTTAATCTGAGTAATTCCCTCTGTAGGGATTAACATTGTTTAGAGTCTTTCTCCCAGTGCTTGGCATTTGTGTCTTGTTGCAAAAATCAATGATCTTCCTAAAAGATTCTTCGTTTAGGCTCTGAAATCAGCTGGTTTGCTGTTAAAACTCAGTTCTTGCTTATGAAATACATGATGTTGAGCAAGTCATTTTTACCTCTCTACATCTCAAGATTTATACCCGTAAAATGAGGATACTATTTAGAAGGGAGTGTGGTGGTTTAAACACAATACTGTATGTAAAATGCTAGCACAATGCCCAACACAGAGTAAGGGCTCACTATGAGTTTCTATGAGTGTGTTCAAGACATACATTTGGCTCTCTCAGTGTGTTTGGTGGTCCGACAGATCTGTCTTTTGCATCAACAGTGTTTGGATGGAACAGACCCAGGGATGCCCCATGCTCCAGCCTCTGACCACCCTTCAACCTTTTCCCCAGTTGCAACCTTCAGAACCAGCCACTCTGCTGTCCTCAGCCTCTGGGACCAGCCAACACCATTTTTTGAGCTTAACTCCTTACTACTGATCAGCCATGAGCTCCCAGACTTGCCAGAATTATTCCACCGAGGTGGAGGCTGCTGTCAACCGCCTGGTCAACATGCATCTGTGGGCCTCCTATACCTACCTCTCACTGGGCTTCTATTTCAACCACAACAACGTGGCTCTGGATGGCGTGGGCCACTTCTTCCGTGAACTGGCCAAGGAGAAGTGCGAGGGTGCCGAGTGACTCTTGAAAATGCAAAACCAGCATGGCGGCTGCATCCTTTTCCAGGATGTGCAGAAGCTATCTCAGGATGAGTGGAGAAGAACCTGAAACAGGCCCTTCCGGATCTGCATGCCCTGGGTCCTGCCCACGCAGACCCTCACCTCTGTGACTTCCTAGAGAGCCACTTCCTAGATGAGGATGTGAAACTCATCAAGAAGATGGGCGACCACCTGACTAACCTCCGAAGTCTGGCTGGTCCCCAGGCTGGGCTGGGTTGGGCCAGTATCTCTTTGAAAGGCTCACCCTCAAGCACAACTAGGAATCTCTGCAACCCAGTGGCCTTTGGGGAGCCTCTCTGGTGTCAGGGCATCTGCCTGAAGCCTCTCTCTGTAGTCACCAGGCAGCTTTTTAACCATCCTGGAGCCCTCTCTCAAGCCTTGGATCAAACGGAAACAATAAAGCTTTTCACAAAAAAACCCCAAAAAAACAAAAAAACAAAAAAAGCTGTCTGCATTTGTACCTCACTGACTTACCATCATTTCTAATTCTCCTCTTCAAAAGCAATTCTTTCCCCTCATTATGTCTGATAAAGTACAGACATATATTTTTAGATCATGTTAAGCAACCAAGAAGGGCTCAGGCTTCTGTAGGCTTGTGACTCTGCCAAGGCAGGCTGACTTCAGGGCTGAAGGACGGCAGGCAGGTCTGGTATTACAACAGCAAGTCCAAATGTGGTCAAGCTTGGTCCAGACGGAAGACAAAGGTAGTGGGATGCCATCTATGAGAACAACGATAGACTAAAAACATCCCACGGGGTTGGCTGCTTTCTCTGCATTTGGCTTTCTTCCTCTCCTTTCTGTACACATCATGGCTTTCTCAGATTGTTGCTAATATCTATCTAATGATGGTTTTTCTAGAGTTCAAGTCTTGCTCGCTTATTGCCTGTAGGCCCAAGTTCTCACACTTATACAGAAGAGGGAAGATGATAACAAATTCAAGGAGACTTCCTTTAGCACTCTGACTTCCCCTCCATGGCATTTTGCTCCCTAAATTAGAATTCCATCTGCCCCTGTTTCATTTGGAAGATCAGCAGTCTCGGTGGAGGGAGTGCTTTCAGAGTTCCTTTATGCCTTAAGCTTTCAGTTGCCCGCGGTGTGACATGTTCAGACCAATACGGATTTTCCTGTCTTTACACTGACAAGTGAGAAGTGAGAGTTTAAACATGCTAAAGGTAATTAGCATGAGTCTCGCAGAGTCTCAAGTTCATTTTAGCAAGCGTGATGATGAAGCAGCAGCTTTTATCCTACTTTCTTACTGAGGGCTCTGGTTTCATCTCAGCTTCTCACTTTCTACAACTGTGTTGAGTTAGTAGAGTTTTCCAATTAGCAAACTACTATTAAATACAGACTTTGCTCAAGATATTTTAGAAGTGACTTGAAAGGAATAGCATAAAACTTTCATTTCATTTGGCAAATTTACGGCAACAAACTCAAAATCAATATTCTATTTGTCAGAATTAGAAGGCCAGTCTAAATTTGTGCATTTCCTAAAAATTCTATAAGAGGCAGGGATATTTTTCCCTTCTGATGTCAAGGGTATAATCAATAAAAGAAGACATGCTTCCTAAAAGAAAGGAAGGAACATAACCTTTTTAAGCATCTATTATAAACTCTGTAATAGGGTATTGTCAACAGGATTTCATTTAATCTTCTCAAGATCACTTTGAGGGAGGTATTACTGGTCCCATTTTTATCGTGAGAGTAACCGAGACTGGGTGAAGTTAAATATTTTGCCTAAAACCACACAGTTAGTTAAAGCAAGTGTTTCAAAACCTGGGTGTCTGAACTCAGTGACCCCTTCCTTTGCCTCTTATAAGAAAAAATTGTCTATTTAAAATTAAATTAGGACAATTGAAATGGTTACAAATTATCTGTTGCATTTATTCACATGGGAGACAGGAACATATTGCAACATAAAAACTAAATAAATGTGTTAACTGTCTTATGACTCTGTTAAGAGTTTTTTTAAATGACAAACAAGTTACTCTATACAGTACATAATTTCTGCAATGCATGACTATGAAATAAGATATGAAGGGTGCTAATTTGATGTATAAACAGAAACTTGGGCTTGTATTACCAGCTTTCACATCATTAAAAAAGCAGTGGATCCCATTATGGAAGCAAAATATATAATGTAACATATCACTGTGCTACCAGAGAACATGATATCTGAAATCCAACTCAATAAGGCTTCAATAATATTTGTACTTGAACCTAATGCTTGAGGAAGATGCTGTGTTGATGCTTCTAAAAACAACAGACGATCTGATCTCAGGGATCTATATTACCTACAGACAAATTTTTACAATATTCTGACAGAAAATATGATGCACAGAACAAAATGTGAAATGGGTAACCACACTGGGATGAAAACACAATGGCTGAGATACCCACTTTCTTCATTCTGAATAAAAGTATAAGCAGTGAGATTACACACAAGAATGTGCACACCGTAAATCCTATAGAAAACTCTTACTCCTTTATAAATGTAAAAAAAAAAAAAAAAAAAAGGCTATGTTGGGTTAAACAGAATTCAAACAATAGGAATAAAAAGAAGAGTAACCGGATTGGCAACCCAAGGCTCCACTAGATGCCCATTTCTACAGTAATCAACTCCAAGGAGATTTACGTAAGTATCACGCCTACCAGTAATACGCTGTCTAATGAGAGCTAATCGTGTTACTAAAAGAGGGTAACTAGAACTCAGCTCAGCCCAGCCAGTTAGAGGAACACCCTGTTTTCAGAATTTGGTTCAGCAAAAAAAAGCAGCACTAAGGGTATATGTGAAATGATAGCTGAGTAAGCAGCAGACAATTAAGGAATTTAAAACAGCTGCTAGGAGATGAGATGTGCCAACTGGCAGGAAAAAGACAGTTTTAATACTAATTATCATATTTAAAAGAAAACAAGAATACCCCTTTTACTCCTTAAGGTACAGTATTTCTCATCCCATTCAAATATCCACTTCGGCAAAATAAAATCTACTATGCATTACCTAGTAAAGGTTTTAATTTGATTAAATACCAATCAACACTTATTACAGTCTCTTTGGCTAAAGCCTCAGGTATGGGAGAAAGCTCAAAGGGAACCAACAGCAGGAAAACGGTTCCAAGCTAGAAGAGCCATCTTCCTTCTCACTGTGATTTTTACTATGAACATAACAAACATTTTGCTCTCATGTAGTCCCAAGTGCTTAAAAGCAATCTAGGTATCACTACATAAACATTCTGAAGGATACTGAGCACACTCCATGAGCCATTCAGCTAGTATTAATCCTTAACATGTGCCACCTCAAACCACAATCAGCACTAAAGCAAGGCCAAATAACCCTTTCCCACTGATACACCCTGCTCTACAGGAGGTGACTGCACTAGGCGGGTAACACTGGGCTAACAGCACACTCCATGTGGCTGGGGGATTAGCACCTTCAAGAAATAGAGCTGATGGCTCAGGTGATCTGCACGTCAGAATTTCCTCTCCCTCCCTCAATATCAATATCAAAGAAATAAATAAAAGGAGCTCTGAGGATGCCCAAGAGGAAGCTGAGCAACTGTTAAGTGCTAGAAAGCTTGCATATATTATCTAATAACATCTCATAGCTATGTTCATACTCATTTTACAGATAAAGAAACTGAGAGACTCAACCAAGCAGAGTAACCTTTAACATAGCCATACTGATTGTCCCTCAGCTGGTATCTTGGGCATTAATCTGGCTCCACGTTTTATAGACACAAGAATCTTTCCTTCTGGAGGAAATCAGCAATCAAATGTCACCAGTGCCGTGGTAGGGAAATCGGCAAAAAACTACAGTCCCAGCTTTCCTCCACTAGCATTTGCTGTCCTCTTTCTCAAATTCCATATTTATCAAGTCAACCATAGGCTGTCCCTCTTTGGCTTTTGATTTGCATCCCTTGGCCTCATTATCACTAATTAGAATTGATAGGGTCATCTAGAGGCCTGGTCTCCTGAGAAAGGAGGGGTGAACCTGTGCAGTCTGTGCCCCCTTGCAGCACTGACGCAGTCTTTGGAACACACTGCTCATGCTCCTTCTTTCATCAGGTTACCCTGGGTCATCACTGGTGCTGAGCAGTCCTGGCAGTCTTTGCTTTAATTCCTACAATTTTTGAAACTCTTATTTGAAATTTCCTGCATGTACCTTCCCTTTCCTAGAGACAAACAGAAATGCATTTCTAGACTATTAGATAAATAACTAGTTAATAAAGGAAACAGAACAGCTAATTTATGTCCACAAACTAGGAAACAGTGGAATTCCTTAACAACAGGGCACACGGCTCATATTTAGATGATGCTGAGGGTCAACTTCACACAAAGGTCTTAAGAAAGTTCTAAAGAAGACATAGGGCTTAGTCCTCATCATTCTCCAAACTCATGGTATAGTCACCAAACACTACAGTTCTTTTTTTCAAGCTGGTACCTGATAAGGCTGCTGATAACAGACAGACTCATAGGCAGCCTGTCTAATTTCCACTTCTATTGATGGAGACTATCCCTCCCTTTGTTCCTCAGCATCTATCTTCCTAAATCTCTTTCTATGATTATTCCCACACCAGGGAGAATCTCATCCACATATATCTACTCTATCCAGTCTCAGAGCACTGTTAACGTCTATAGCCTCCTGGCTCTTCCCAGGTAAGGTGCTTTCCTCACCCTCTTCAAAGACCCTCTCCTCTAAAAAGAACTTGGCTTTTCAAAGCTGGCTCTTAGCAGCAGTTATATAATCAAAAAATCCTAACCATCAATAAAACAAAAGTGTTCATGTTTCAAGCATCTCCATATAGCAGCACTTAGCAAGCGCCTGGCACATAATAACACTCATAACTGTCAGTGTATCACCAGTATTGATGAATGGGATGGGATAAGGAAGTTTAAAAGCAAGATTTATCACTTGTTAACTAACTTTGGAGGTTTTAATATGACTTGTTTATCAAAAATCTGGATGTTTTCAAATGAATTATACATGCTGAAGGCTTTAGACCCTTTCATTTACTGGATAAACAGAAAAGTCATTCTAGCAGGAGTAATGAGGGCCCAACAGTGCTGATCTCCATTAATATAACAAAGACGTCTCCTAGTTAACTGACACAAGCCCACTACCAACTTAATTTTTTCCATGTGATTCTAAAACAAGGCCAGTTGAATATGCCTGACAATATACACTCATCCTCTTCTGGAATATTCTTATGCTGATTCTTAGATGTCTGATATGAAAAGAACAATCCTTTGAAAATTATGCAATATAAGACTCCATTAACTTGAATAATAAGTTTGAATGATTTTAATGTCAGAATTAGCAGCAGCTATGACAAAGCTTCCCTCATGGAAAAATCAAGGCTGGAATGACTGCTTTACCACAGTCTGATTTTTCACAAGACAGCCTCTTAATCAAAGAAGAGTAACTTGGCCAAATGAGTATGTAAGCATAATCTAGTCTATATACACCGAAAAGGCAAGTTCATGTAAACATCTCAATCAGAAGCCAGCATAAGTTATTTACTAGATCATTCGTTTATTTCCATATGTCCATATGATCTAAGATATATATCTTAGACTCACCATAAAGTGATCAACACTTCCTTAAATTCTTACCTCAAACACCACCATAAACACTATCCTTAAAATTGTAACTATTCTTACACTAGAAATTTATACTAAACAAATGATCACCATTCTTGCATATGTGACTATCATGTTAAGATTAAAACATTACTGATGAAATGGAGTGGAACCTCTTCACCATCACTGGTTATGTTCTCAAGTCCATATAATTAAAAAAAAACTCTTTCAAATGGCTTCCCTACTGATCTTCTACTAATCCATTAAACTCATTGTCAAGTAGAGGTCAGATTTGCAAAGGCAATATATAAAGTAGCAGTTAACAGCACAGATTACAGAGCTAGAACACCTGAGTTTGAATCCTGATTCTACCACTTATCAGTTCCAAGACTCTGAGCTAGTTATTTAACCTCTGCCGCTTCAGTTTCCTTATCTGGAAACAGAGATAATAAATATACCTACCTCACAGAATTGCTTTAAGGGTTAGATAAATTATTAAAATTACATATTTTAACTGTGGCTTAAGTGTTAGAAATTATTACCGTTACCTCACCTATATTTGCAATATCTGGTCAATTTAGGCCTTGGTTCAGAAATGCAACAAACAAAAATACAAAGCTAAATTATAACAACACCCTACTCACACACAAAAACATTCTGACAAAAATAAAAAGACTTTATCTTTAGGAGAAAAGAAAACGTATCTTACTTAAACCAATAAGCAACAAGGAAACAAGATTTGACCTTCAGGCTCATTCAGCAGCCAGAGAGGAATACCTTGAGTGGCTTCTAAGGGGAACTGTAGAAAACAGATTCCTACAAACCAACTGGTGTAACGTTTTCCTTGGCTTTCAGACGCAAAGACAACTTCTTTAAGTTTTTTAAGGCATCATCCCAAAATTCCCCTTAAACATAATCCCGTTGCGTACAGCTATATGGATAATACACTTCAACTCTGATTAAGACCCAACTAATGAGAAAATATCTTTTGCCACCATGAATGCTAACATTTCACTCTGACAGGTAGGCCCCAATCCACGCTCAATTATTTCCTGTAATTACCTCCTTCAAAATGGGTCACATTTCTTTTGGAAATCCTCATTTTCCAAAACAATATATCTATTTGTTTTTTATATAAAATTCCAGTATTCATTACAACATGTTTTTCCTCAGTAAACTCTAAGTCTAGATCCCTCACTCCCACATCATTCCAGTTGGCCAGCAGGAATTAAGTACCACTATGACACCACTGATGACATATTCTAAAAACAATGTAAGACTTCTTATATCACAAGCATATCAGTCAACTCTTATTGTTCTTTGATTCCACATATGGAAGAACTTGAAGGTCCAAACTACATAAGGCTTGAGCCTAGGTTGTTAATGCTTCTGAAAAGCTTATCCAAATATGATCACCAAAAGTAGACCGAAAAGCGCTTCCTGACTAACTTATTTTCAATCCTAAATAGCATAAAACATGGCCACAGTCTAGCTGTTTTTCTTTGCAAGTCACAATTAAATAATTTCTTCAGTCTTTAGGTGAACATGAGGCATCTCCTTCTGCTATCACGTATAGTAAGACAAGTGGCCTCGTGCAACAGGAGAAGCCTCAAAGAGGCATCAGTTTTATTGTTAATTACGGTCAGAAAAAGTAGTTTAATATCATCTGGGCCCAAACCAAAACCTTTGTTTTTTATAGTTCAATTTATTTGCTATCTCTGATGAATAAGAAAGAGGCCAAGAGTGCTGAAGTGAATTCCCAAAGAACACAGGTGAGTATCAATTCAGGAAAGGCCTGCTTGTGCCATGCTTTGCTACACAATGGGGATACAAAAATAAACAAACTTTACTTCAAGAAGTTTAAAATCTAGTGGAGGAGACAGATATGCATAAATAACTGTAATTCAAGGTATTATTATGTATTTCAAAAGCATCTAATAGTGACATTTGGTGGCAGACACACCTGTCTCCCTTTCACGTAAGAATTAAAATTAGGATGAACAGTTTTGGGATACATACAGATTAGACTTGAAAGGAAACTTCCAAAGAAACTTGTGTAAGCATCCGGCTCAGTCACAAAAAGGACATTTAATATTGTAAGAAAAGGACCATATCAGGGCTCAGTTTCCTCAGAGGCATATCTCTAACTACTAGGAGACAAAGAAACCGAGGTGCTTCTTGTCTGTAGCCTCTAGACCAGTAAAAGGAAATTTTTTCTTCTTTGGTTTCAGACAGTCTTTGGACCAAAACACAGAAGGCTGAAGAAGCCTCAAATTTTGAAACACAGTCAAACTCCTGTCTAGTCAAGAAGAGGAGACTTACATGTAAGATTCTTTGTTTCATTTACCTGTTCATTCACTCATTCATAAAATACCTACTAACCATAAACGAAGTGTCACATCTTGTCCTAAAACCTGGGAATAGAAGTGAGAACATCACTAACTAGACTACATACTAGTGGGAGAGACACACAATCAACAAAGACTGAGCCAGAGGGAATAAGATGCGGCACTTCAGATCCAAAAGAAATGAAGGTGGAAATTCTCATTCCTGGGAGGTGGACATCCTAGGAAGCCTTCCATAACTCCTGCACAGGCTGTTCCTTCCAGCTGTGGCCCTTGCCTTCTCTGAGGCTAGTTTGGGAATTATTTCCTACATTCTGTGGTGCCTCATCTTTTTATACGTATAAAAACAGCTGGTCTTCTTTTTGGGGTCCGGCATGGCAATTATACTTATTTGAATATGCAATCCATCAAAAGAACAAATGACAGTCAAAGAAAAAGTTGTTGATTGAAGAAATGACAAATAACTAGTATGCTGAAGCAACAGGAAGGAATGATAATCTGACTCCTTCTTAAAAGAAATCTGACTCTTCTGAACTTACCCCTCCTAAAACCCACCCTCTTTGGCCAAAATGGAATATATACTTCTCCACCAAATACATCTACTGAATTCTATGTGCTATTGGACTTCTTTCTTTAAATTTCAGTTCATTCAGCTGTTACAGAATGGTACAACTACATTACAGGTATGCATGTAAAGATTTCTTTTATCCCCAGCTATTCCAGCTGGGGAACAGTTAGAGGAAGACTCTGCATATTCCATGGTTAATTAGTGGGAATACTTCTCGCCAACTAAAGATGGGTTCTTAGGCTGTGCAAGTCAGCAGGTTGTGGCAGCAGCAGATAATGGCTCTGTAGCATTGTTCTGTGGGGATTTTCCTGCCATGTAAAGTCCTAAGAATGGCTTGACTATAAATAAACACAGAAGATGGCTCCCACTAAGAAAGCAACAGAGAAAATGATTAACCAAATTGAAGACTTATACAATGTTACTCCTCCAACAGCAAGTTAAAAACAATATAAGTTAAATGGCATGATGCAAAAACAGTGCTTACACTTTCATTATTTACATTAGTGCCACCACTCTTTCCTGATGAGGAAATTAAGGCTCAGAGCAGTAAAATTACCTGAATAAAAACTAATACCTGCAACTAGGTATCCAGATTCTAATACAGGGAACCTTTTGTTGAAATGACCAAAACTGGTTTGTGTGTACATTTCTTTTAACAAAAAAAGTTCTACAAGAGAATTTTTTGGACCTGATTTGTTTTCCAAATCGCATGTATATACATATATTACTCATCTTAAACCTCTAATATTACCTCATCTGATCACACTCTTCACCTCAATGTCCTGATTCTACTCCATGGGAATGATCAAATGATGAGGTTGCCACAACCATACCAGTTCTCATTTGAACCGGACAGGAAATGTCCGAGGGGAAGACAGACTCTGTTCAGAGTCCCAAAGAAAGGGAATTAACAGACTGCTGTAGGAGAAGAAAAATATCTTTTCCATTTACCCTTCTAAGTTTTTGGCTTGGGCCACTGTAACAAAAAAAGACTGAAAAGAGAAAAGCATACAAATCTATTGAATAAAAGTTTTACATGACACAGGAGCCTTCAAAAGGAAATGAAGAAGACATGAAGGAGTAGGTAAGCTTGGGTGGTTTTATGCTAAGTTTGAAGAATAGAAAGTCAAGGGAAAATGTGCTGGGACAAAGGGAATGAGCTAAGTGAAGTAAACTGTGGGAAATGTAGCAAGGTCTCTTCATTCAGATTGCTCTCAGGGTCCCTCCAACTTTAGAGATAAGGATGTTCCTCTCCTCTGGGAATAGAAAGGGCATCTCTCACATGAGGATTTTATGACCTGATTCAGGGAAAGGTCAGAAAGTCCTTCCTGTACCTGACATTCTCAAATTCTGAGTTTTCCTAAAACCACCAGCATGGTACCTGTACAGACACATCTTGGAAATACAGTGATTTCAGGTCAAGACCACAATAAAGCAAATACCACAATAAAGTAAGTCACATGAATTTGGTTTCCCAGTACATACAGAAGTTATATTTATACTATAGTGTATTCTATTTAAAGTGTGCAATAGCATTATGTACATATGTTAAATCAAAAATATTTTATTGCTAAAAAATGCTAACCATCACCTGCACCTTCAGCATCAAAGATCACTGATAACAGTTGACCATAACAAATATAATAATGAAAAAGTTTGAAATATTGTGAGAATTACCAAAATGTGACACAGAGACACAAAATGAGTGAACACTGTTAGAAAAATGGTGCTGACAGACATGCTTGATGCAGGGTTGCCACAAACCTTCAATTTGTAAAGAACGCAGTACCTGTGAAGTGCAGTAACATGAGGTCTGCCTGTGAGTAGAATTACAGCAGATTTGAAAGAACTGAATGCATAATTTGAGACTAGAAAATGGATCTGGGCAGACAGGTAGCCATAATTTCAGAGATGCAACCATTTGGCTAATCCTGTGAACGCAGGGAAAATGGTCACTTTATAAAGCATCTCCTGAGACTCCCTGGAAGGCCTTCTTTTCTCCCCAAAATGCTACCACATCCCTGAATGTTATCTTTCTATTAGGGACTTTATAAGGAGCCTCCACAAGTCTTATTAAAATGCAAATCATTTATCTTATAAAAGTCAGTTTTAAGCCTTTAGTATCTACTAACATAATCACAAAAGTAAAATTAGCAAATGACTGACTAGACTGACTACTTTCTTGGGAAATTAGGGCAGATGACCTGTGAGGAGGGGACAAGTTAGAGTCCAGGAAGGAAATGGCCTGGTGGGGTTGGGGTGGGGGTAATGAGGAGTCCTATTACGGGTAATGCTAGTAAGGAAAGGGGTAGCAAATAAAATCACAAAAAACAATTTTACCTGTGAAATCGCTTTGCCTAAGACAACCTCTGTTTTCAACCTCCTCCAGGGGGCTATTTAGAGTGAAATGGCCCAGGCCAGGGGTGCCATTTTCAGTTATTAAAGAAGCAAGTAGAGCTTCTGGCTCTGAGCAGCACTTGACCCAAAGGGTGATGGGCAGAAGGAAAGGAAAGGGAATTAACCAGATCCCCTGTGGCTAGAGTCTGCACACAGCAGGGCTGATAACCATGTCCCTCTCAGCATGAGTTCCAAAGAACAGCTCTTTGATTGCAGAAGTTACTGCTGTCCAGGGCTGAGCTGCAGGGAAGGACTAAGGGCTAAAACCATGAGGGGAGGGGGTAGCTGAGAGAAGTCCTGGATAGGAAATGCAATAATTAACACATTTGTCACCTGGTGGTGTAGAGCCATAAAACAGTGATGATAAAATAGCAGCAATGCTGGCATTAATTACCCTCTCCTAACCAACTGCCAAAGGTCTGGTGATTAATCAAAGTCTCTCTAGGCATTTCTCTAAACAAGCCCAGCCTCCAATCCCAGTGTAAAATCCACAAGCCAGCTTCTGGGAGTGAGAAACAGGCAGTTGACTGTAGGATTTTTTTCTTCATCTGGAGAAACATGAATAAATCACACATCATCAAGTTTATCATTTTTCTCCTCAGAGAAATATGAAATATTATAGATCATCTCCAGTACGTCAGCTTCTTCACACTCCATTAGCATGAAGGGACTATTTTTGATATAATTTATCAAACCATTGGCCTCATTTCTCCCACTTCCTTCAACATGGAAACGCGGACACAGTGGACTCAGGCTTCTCTTATTCACAAGCGACTGCAATCTGCCTTTTACCCTGGGAGCAGGAAATAAACTGAAGGGCATAATTAGTGACAGGTCATCAACCTGTACTTCCACCCAAAAGGCTGGAAGGATCTGGCCCAGAGACCGGAATGGAGCTGGTTCAAGTGCACCTTACTCAGATTCCACTAAGGTGAGAATATGGTCTTTTTTATGAAGATCATGAAGAGTCCATCCTCCTTCTGAAGGCAGTTTTCTCCTCCACCTTGCCCCGCTTTGACTTGAGGAAGGTCTCGCTAAGGATGGCTGCCTGGTTAGTCAGCTACAAGCACTTACTGGGAGCCAGAAATGTTTTAAAACTGCAATAGAGAATTAAAACATTTGCTCTCTTTCTGCTCTCTCCTTCATTAGCAGCATTAAAGTGTTTTAACAGCAAGGCTGAGAATGAAATGATCCACTCAGTTCAGTTTGATAATTATTATTTTAATTAATGAAGGCCTACTATGTTGGAGCAATTACCATGAGGTTCCTGCTCACAGTCAGCTAAGCAAATGCACACCCAACTAGCTGTAATATACCGTGAGAATCAGATGAGGGGTAGAAGATGCACGTGCATAAGAAAGCATTTCATTAGGTTCTTGAAAACTGAGTAGAATCTCAACATCCTGGATAAAGTTCAAAACAGGAAAGACAACTAAGGGTAAAGAAGAGTCACTGAGAAGCATGAAAGGGACATGACACCAGAATGTGTGGTGAGATGTAAACAGTACAAAGACCTAAAAAGGTTAGTCTTAGAGTGGTTCTTGAACAGCAAGCTGACGAGTATTAGCTTCATCACATAAGCAATAGGGAGGCACTGAATGTTTCTGAGCATAACAGTAAAGCTTAAAACTGTGTTTAAGAAGTTATCTCTAACAGGACTGTTAAAGATGACCAAAGAGAGGTGAGATGAGTGTCAAGTAAACCAGTGAAAAGACTCCTGCAACAGGATTTCCCCAGGAGTCCTCTCCAGAACACACAGCTTGACAATAAGGGCCTTGTTTCCGCAGTCTTCTATCAGTCATGCCAAGCACGCATAGGTGCTCAATACAATTTGCTGAAATAACAAACAGACAAGCATGCAGGCATATTTGTACAAGAATGCTCATAGCAGCAGTGTCTGTAATAGCAAGAAAAAACAGAAACAGTCTAAATGTTCATAAAGAGACTAGATAAATGGTACGGTAGTCAAACGACAATATTATACAGTAATGGAAGAGCAAAAGAGAGCAACTGAATTAATCTCACAAACATAACGTTCAGTTAAAAAAGTTACAAAAGTACATATATAGCAAGATTCCACTTTTCAAAATTAAACCTACTATATAATATTTGCTGATTTATACATGTGGAATATGTGTAAAGAAATTCATAACATAAACAACATATTCAGAATTATGGTTATTACCCCTGGGCTCTGAGAGGAGCATTATGAACAGAATTACAACGGGGGCTTCAACTATCCTGGAAATATTTTACTTTTTAAGCTGGGTGATGGGTACATGGATATACATTACATTATTTTTCATATTTTTATTTAACAAAATAAAGATAAAGCAAAAAAATAATGAATAACCAGAGAAACCTTGGAGGGCTGGCTGCATTCAAGGATATGGATGACAAGGTAATAATCAGTCCGGTAGAGTGAGAAAGGGCAGAGGAGAAAGGGGAGAAGTCAGACCACTGAGCTACCCTTGAACTGCAAAGTGACTAAGTATGTGTAGCTGAAGGGCTAGCAGAACGCAGGCTGCGGTTTGCACACTCGGTCCAGACTAGGAGGAGACAGGAGAAGCCAAGGGCTTAGTGAGAGAACTGGAGATGAAGAAGGACCAAGTGACTGGCATGAGGAGAAACAGGGGGCAGAGAGAGCCTATAACAGGACCAGGTGGACCATGACCATCGTAGAAACAAAGGAATGGAGGCTTGAATGGAAGACTTCCTTTGTAAGGAATACAGAGAACATATTTATCTTTAAACTCCATTAGAAAACCAAGCATGTGTGGGTATATTTCGTTTTAAGAAAAGTCTAAAATTTGGCATCAAAATTTACTTTCCCACCTTCCCTTCTAAGAGACTGGATTTTGTACCATCATTCTTCCTCAAATGATGAAGTATTTCCTTAAATCCATTTTAAGTCTGGATTGGGACGGGACATCATGGGAAGCAAATCAAAGCAGAGTAAGAACACACGTCAACCTCATATTTTTCTTCTTGCAGAAATGTAATAGGATATAACTTATTTTTACAAATCTGAAGTTTATTAGGCTGGTATTTATTTTGGTTTCCCTGGAGGGTACAATTATGCATTAGAAAGACCTGTGGCTCAAAGACTTTCATAATAAACTATTTCTACGCTTACCACATGTACCAGGAGGAGGAAAGAAAGCCTCCTTTGTGAGGTATTCTGTAGGGAGATGACTCCTACTTTTTTCTTTAAGCAGCATCCTCTGACCACTACCCAAGCTACAAACTGCAGCCTGTGGGAGTTATACAAAAATGATTATGTTGAGCATCCAGCTAGATTTGAAAGTCTGAGAGTAGGAGATAAAATGCCACCCTGAAATAATCTCCTTGTTGCACAACTAAAGCACTGATCCCAACATTTACAATGAAAGTTAAACCAAGGCTTGCGGCAAGCTGGGAGGGGTTAGTCTTAGGTTGCTATAATTCCCTCTAGATCAGAAAAATTATACCAAGCTTAGAGATCAACTTCCCCAAGAAAGAGCACTTGTCCTGCTAATTTTTCCTCTCATTACTGTTTCTGAGGAAATGCGACTTCACAAGTTGAATATGTGGGTCCAGCTGACCACTCTTTACCAGAGCTATAAAAAGGTAAAGTAGACAATTTTAGAAAATGTCTGCCAAATCATTACATGATAAAAATAATCCATATGGACACTGGAAATAAGAAATGGGTTTGAGAGTCTCTCTAGTCTGCCAAACTAGCAGGAGACACTGTAGGAGGTGCCCAGGAAAGCTATGATGTGCAGGTGTTAAAAATGCATGGGGAGAAAGACAATGTAACATCTCTGGATAATCACAGCATATCCTGAAGAACCCGCCTTCTTGGTTCATGGGTAACTAAAACTCATTTTTCAGAATCTGCATAATTAACCACTAAAATCAAGGAGGAATATAAATATATTTATTGGACTCAAAGATGTGACTATAAGAATGTAAAATATATGCAGACTCACAACCCATGCATTTTCTCCTCTTGTGTAGACTTGGCTGGGGACAACTGACTATTAGCCACCTAGAGTTTAGTTCCAATTCTCTCTGAGCCATAAAATGCCTCAGGGAGATGGGAGACTTCCACTGATGGGCTTGCATTCCAAATGATTCTGGTAAAGCCTGTGGTGTCCAGCTGAGCCAAAGGTGGAGCCAAGGTAAACGGAAGAGAAGACAAGCCAGGAAAATGAGATGGCAGGGAGGCCTAAACCATTAAAACACAGTCGTAAACAACACTGAGACACAGACTTCCCCATGAGTCACAGTGGGCCATTAAGATGCTGCCCACTTGCTGCCAAGGCATTCCAAAAGCCATCTCATAGACTGTGCCTGAGAGTCACCAGGGGTTTGTAGAACCCGCTAAAAGTCCATTCTATATTTTTAATAATATATAGCTATGTGAAAACTAGCTATATATTATTCTTCTACTGCAACAGGAAAAAAACCAACTTTCCATTGCAATCCCTTTCTATTAGCAAGTTCTAAAGGATGTCAGTAACGGGAAAGGAAACTGAGACAACCAACCTTTTGTACCTTGGCAGGCTTAAAGACAGTGTTCACTCAAGAAGAAATTTATTTTTAATTGGTATCCAAGTGGTGCTGCCATTTATATTTCTCTTAAAATGTCCCCAAGACATTGTACAAGTAAGTGGCTAATGGCACCACAGGGACACTCACGCTTTAGGGGGTTAAAGAATATATTATTAGGGACCAAAAATGCAAAAGAAAATTAATTTTTCAAGAACAAATGAAAAGAATGATGTTAATTGTAGAAGATCAACCAACTAACCACAAAGCACTAACAGGAAGAAGAACCAGCGTGTCTCAGCAACGACTTGAAGAAACTCCGAGGATAGAGAGAGATGAGACAACTCCAACGCAGAACAAATAGATATAACTCAGAAAACACAAACCTTTGCTAAGGGTAGGGGAGCAGATGGGAAACTTAAATCTCTTAAACATTATAAAAATGACATTTTTTGGAGAGAAAGTTCCTTTCCTTAATAACACCCCTGACCAGAATCTGAACTGGGGTTATTAGGTTCAAATCTCTGCTCCCTCAACTATTACAAGCCTCACTGTCTTGGATAAGAGCTTTGCTTTTCTGGGTCTAGATTTCTTATTTGTAAAATGTGCACAGTAAAATCTACCTGGCAGAACTGTCTGAAACTAAATGAGATAATGTAAACAAGAGCACTACATCAAACATCGTGCAAGGCCCACAGCCAAAGTAAGTCTAAATCATGTGTTCCACAACCACCACACACATACACCTTTGAGGCATGATGGTGTGTGGTTATAAACGCAGGTTCTTATATTAAGATGTTCAAATTCTGGCTCAGCCAGCTACTAGCTGTATGACCTTAGATTTCTTAATCTTTACAAGCCTCAGTTTCCTTATTAGAAAAATGGAGATAATAAGAGTGCTACCTTGATGGAGTGGTTGTGAGGAATGATTATTACCTGAAACATGCTTAGAAGAGTGCCTGGCAAGCTAAGTTCAGTAACTTCTAGCTGGAATCATGATTATTATTACACAAGAAATTTGAAAATATTTCGACAGAGAGAACCCCTCCTTTGAAATTTTGAAAAGCCAGAGGCAAAAGCATTTAATCAAGTTACACCTTCTAAGCATGCTACGATCACCAATGAAGATGTTGATGTAATAATGATATTTTGACTGGTATTGTATTTTTCATTTTTATCAGTGTGGCTAATATACTTTTGATTGCAATTTAAGAAAAAGAAACGTAAAACACTGAGAAAACAATTCATATGAGCAATTTACTTATTAAAAAGCAAATTCCAAGGAACAGCCAAGATCAGAGCAAATTCAGCCCAACTTCCCGTAAGTCTCATTTTATATCCATTTCTTTGTGTAGAAAGAACTGACTCTGGTATCATGGCCCCAAGGCTGTGAAAGACAATCCACCATCAGGGAGAGATTCAATTCTATTTGCTAGACCATGCTCTCTAAGGCACAAATACACTGAATACATTATAGAAAGATTTTCAAGAACAAGTATATTGAAATAATAATGTTTTTAAAGAATTATCCAAATTTAAACTAACAACACTTCAGTTAACAGAGGTTTTACTGTATTATCTTCTTAAACAAGAGTACTAAGTATTATGAAATGGTATGTGAAGGCAAGGTGGGTTAACTATTTCTGGGAGTTTAAATCCTGTAACAGACAGTATTTCATTCATGCAAGCATCACTTAGAAAAAAATCAGTAATAGTGGTTTGAACAGGCAAAATCATTGCCATTTCACAATAGAAGAAACTGAAACCAAACACCAGGAAGTTGAACAATTTCTCTGGAGTTAGTTGCTCTTGAGCAAATATCAAGAATGAAGATCTGAACAACAAGTTTATACTGCATAGTACATGGAACCATATTCAATATCTTGCAGTAACCTGTAATGGAAAAGAATATGAAGACAAATACATATATGTATGTGTATGACTGAAACATTATGCTGTACACCAGAAATTGAATTGACACAACATTTTAACATTGTAACATTGTAAACTGACTATACTTCAATTAAAAAAAAATGAAGATCTGAGACTTCCTGCCCCTGGCTCCAGATGGTAGACAGTGAGACTCGAAAAGCTATGGCCAATGAGTAATTTTCAGGTGACTGCTTGGATGTTTTCTTACAGCACTACTGTTATCATGTAATTATACTGGCCATGTCTGTACTCTTCTTATCTCTGCTATGAATTACCACATTTACAGTATTCCTTCCTTCATTGGGAAATGATCATGAAAATCCTATTCTAGCCAGTAAGTCTAATGAAATCCAGTTATGGTGATGAGAACACCTGCAAAAACCCATCATTCCCTGGGACTCTCTACTCCTACTGAAGTGGTATATGGGATCCAAAAGCATTCCAAGCTGTATTTGAATTTGCATGTCTTCCAGGTTATTAGCTTCTGTATGAGACAGTCAGTCACATGACTTCTGAACAATGTAAAGTTAGTAGAACAGAGGTTGTCGGAAGTAAGAATGAGTGACATGTAAAAGACAAGACCATGTTTTTGTCATGTGAACGTTCCAGGTGCCTATTTCTGTCCCCCAAATAATTCCAGAAAATTCTTCAAATGACAAGAATTGCCCGTTACAAATAATGGAATATAACACTGTCTCTCCACTGTCTTAAACAGAAGTCCCCTAAATCTCAAACATAAAAAGACATTACATTTTAAGAAACATTTAATAGGAAGAAACTGAAACTCCACAGAACATCAGAATATACCAGCACTATGGCTAATTCAATGAATCCTTTATCACAACACATGCAAGGAATCAAAATGTGTGATTGGATGTACTTTGCAGCAAACTAGGTGCTCCTCCTAACCTGAATATCCCTTCTCCCTTCCCTCTAGAAACTCTGGAGGTTTGGGGGAAGATTTTACAGATCTTGATCAATTTCATGGGCCAAATCAATGAGCTAAATAGGTTAGAGTAATTAATTCTCATTTATTAATGAAATAAAATTCACAATCTTACATAACCATTCTGTTGTAGATATAATAATAATGATAGTAAATTTTGGCAGGCAGTAACATTTTCTAATAATAAGACAACCAGGAAAATAGTTTATAGTGTTGAGAAAGATATTAAAATGGGCAAAAATGCACAGGGGAGGAAGGTATTAGATATACATATTTTCAAGTTATTAAAAATTGAAAAAATATAAAGGTGAGATTAATGTTACAGAACCTATCTGCATCTCTAGAAATGAAAGGTTTTAGGTTATATGAAATATCCTCTGCACTCATGGATATACTATAGCTTTAGCAGGAGAACCTCTGAACAGAATTTGAATGAGTGATGGGTTGAGAAACATCAGATGAAATTGAAGAAGGAAAATAAAATTTCCCATGAAAGAACATTCTTTTAATTATGAAGAAGGCTGTCCAGGATTATCCTGCAGAAACCTTGCGAATCCTTGCTCTTTATACCTGGTAAAAATGAGTACTACCTGGAAAGCCTTTTTCCCTGCATTACTCTCTCAGGTCCATAGACACAAAAGGACTGAGACTAGAGAAGCAGCAGCAACACAAGACATCCTGCAGATGCAGGGAACAGAGGCAGAGGCCATGCCTTCAGCACCAGTAAGCGCCGTGGCTGCCAATGCTGCTGCCGTTGTGCATGCTGAACAGAGACTGTTAGGAAAGACAAGGGAAAGTGCGGGAAGCTTGGTGGGTAAGAAATGGTTTCTATCACAAAGCAATGGCAATGAGGAGAAACTCATGGAAGATGCAGAAATTCTGCAATCGTCTGACCCCTGAAAGACAGAAAGAAATGTCGTCCGTCTTAAAATCTCTGAGCAAGAAAAGGAAGGGGGGAAGAACTACAAAAAAAAAAAAAAAAAACTTGTTTATAATAAAGACTACATTCTGTAGCAATTTCCTAGATTCCTGGGGTTAGAAATCTAGATTGCCAATGGATAAGTGAGCCTTAAAATCACATCCCTGCTGACAAAAATTCATTTCTTATAACCGTCTCCATTTACCGGAATGCTGAATCTTTCCCATGGGGAAGGAACAAATGAAAATGTTATTTCTCTGCTCATGAACTCATACCTTTCTGTCTGCTTTTCACTGTTGGCAATTTCATTCTCCTCCAAATTTGACTAAAGCCCGTGACCTGAGGGAAATAATGTCTATATAATAATCTTCTGAAACTCTAATTCTGAGTCATGTTTTTTTGGATGTTGCCTCGCAGTTTATGAAAATTGCACTGAGCTATGAAATGTAAGTGATGTGATGTCTCTGCCTAACATAATCATTTTGCTGGTGAACATGTTGCAAATACTAATGAAAAGAAGGCTCCCACAAAAGCCATGAAAGCTGGTTAATGGCAACAATCTAGCAGCAGTGGCCCCCATCTTCAGGGCTGTTCCTCATATTCCTCTCAGAATAGAACTGCAGAGTAAAAGACAGGTGGTCAAAACAGTCAGGAAAAAGGGGAAAGGATTTACTTCCATTGTGATCATTCTCTTGTCCCTCCATGCCTGGAATCTCTGACTTATCAGCTCCTATGAGCCTGGGACAATAGCATGCAATCTGAACATTTAGGAACAGTGGTGTGCTGACTACCCATTTTAAAGAAACCCTCAGTTTTGAGACAGGACCAGTTACCTGTTTCAAATGCATTTAGCCATATAGTGCAGTTAAAGAATATCTCTCTACAAGTGCAGATACTATTACATCTCGCAGCGAACCCTACAAAGCTGAAAATTTCTATCCATCATTTGGAAAATTTAACATAATAAAGCAGGATTAAGGACTGTTATTTTAATTTTCCCCTATCGATTCAATGTGCAAGTGAGGGAACTAAACAGAGTTATGAAGAGAATTTGCCCCTAGTAAAATTGATCTCAAATAAAGAGACCTTTTAACATAAATAGCTGTGATCTATGATGCCTGTGCACTTACTATTAAAAGCATGCAAATAATGTAAAATATCTTGTTATCAAATTGTCTTTTGAGAGACAGTGGATTAAAGTATATTTTTCTATGAATAGAAAGCTTTTTTAAAATTTGAAATTCTCTCTCCTATTTGGATTCCTGGCAAAATAAGGGGTATTATATTTTCTAATATTCAGCAATATTACTGCAATTGTATTTGGATCTTCAGGCTATTTAAGGAACAATGCAATGTTAGAAAATTAAACAGCAAATAAAGTTTTGTAAGAACCCACATACCACTACCTATGACTTGTTAACCCTCATTTAACTAATAATACTAAGAAAATACAATTAGTATTAAAATCTAATGTAAAATCACATCTCAATATTTATTGTGAAGATTATTCTATATTTTGAAACCAAAGATATTTAAATGAATCCTAGGCATGGCAAATTACTTCTGACTTTCATTCAACATATTTCATGGAAATCTCTGCATTCTACAGCTATATAGCACTTATAATTAAAAGAAATTAAAATCAAAGCATTAAATTCATGACTGTGAGGTCTTCCCAAGTGTAAGGGAAGGAACAGGACTTTGGGTGGTAGCCTAGTCATAGCATAATTGTTTTCAAGAAGGATTAACGATTATTTGTCATAAATTTTATAGCAGTTCTCAAAAAATACCTCATTAGAAGTGCTCAATCCAGAAATGATCTTTTTCCCTTAAATAAAACAACTCTTTCTGAAGAAAATTTATAAATAGGCTGACCATGTTTGCTGCATGCAATAAATCATCAAAGCAAACCCTAAGCCCTGGGCCCCAGCTTTTCTATATCCATTTCATGGACTAAATTTGCTAAGAACATCTAAACACATCTGTAAAATGGGAATCTTTTACTTGGAATGATGAGCATACCACTCTACTGAAATCTCCATCAGCTTAGATAGGGCTATAAATCACAAATTCAATTATTTCTTATTTATCTTTTATTTAAAGAGTTGTTCATACTTCTGAGAAGAGAAGCTATGGTAAGGTCAGCTGTGAACATGCAAACTGGAATTATATTCTTTTCTCTTTGAGAACACATCTTACTCTGAATAACCTCACAATAAGAGAGAAATGATAATCTAATATTTAGGGTAAAAACATTATGACCTCAACAGTAGCTGGTACAAAAGACATATTTCCGGTAGTAAAATCTAAAAGTTCACTCATTCACCAGCCCACAAAGATCTTTTTATTCTTCATTATTAAAGAGTAATATCTGTCACATTAAACTAATATAAATTTCTAAATACTCCTATGACTTTTCCAGATCCTGATTTAGACACATACTGAGAAGTCATTATCTTACTGCTGTTCTATTACTTACTGTTCTTCCAAAATATACACCAAATTCTGCTGCTTTTTTACAAGCAGAGCAGACATTTCCACCTTTCGTTTTCACTGGTCAGTGTTGAGGGTGTGCCTATTGATGATGTCATCTATGCTTAAATGCTTCCTATTCAGGGAGGTAAAACTACCAGGAGTGTTTAAAACACCATGAGAAAAGAGCCCTTGCTCAAGAGAGAATCTAAGAAATGCTGTCGACAGACTGATGGGTCATACATCTTAAGCACCCACTTAACACTTCAAAGTCAAGAAGTTTGAATACAAAATACCTAATGGTACCACTGCAGTGTAAAGCTAAAAGCAGATTCATGGCAATTCTGCAACATTCTGACTAATATTTCTGAAGGCTTCAAATATATTTTTTAAGCCTGATGACTTGTCGAGTTGTAGATAACTTTATCCAAAATAATGACATTCTCCAAACAAGACATGTGACTATGTCTGGTTGGTTAGTGAACAAATTTGCATAATTTTGCTTTCACATTTAATAAGATTTATTTTATACTTCAAAATATGGCCTATATTAATCAATATTCCAAGTGCACTTGAAAAAAACCTATATCGTGTTGTTGACGGGAGTATTCTATAAACGTCAACTGAATCAAAGTGATTGATAGCATTGCTCAGGTATTCTATATATTTCCTAAATTATGTTTACTTGTTCTATCAATAACTGAGGAAGGAGTGTTGAAATCTCCAACTAAATTGGTGGATTTGTTTAATTCTCTTTGCAATTCTATTACTATTTGAAGCATGTATTCTGAGGTTCTGTTACTAGTTACATGTACCTTCAGCTTTCTTGATGAATTATTGTGTTCTTGATGAACTGATCTCTCTATCATTATGCAGTATGTAGTATCATGCTGTATCCCTGATAACATTGCTTATTCTGAAGTCTACTTTGACATTAATACAACGACTCCAGCTTTCTTTTGTTTGGGCTTTGCATGATACATTGTTTTATATCCCTTTAGTTTTAACATATCTACATTCTCATATTTAAAATGGGTTTCCTGTAGACAACACATAATTGGATTTTGCTTCCTCTCCAAGCTTTAAACTGTGTCTTTTAATGGACCATTTATATTTAATGTAGTTATTCCTAAAGATGGGTATATCTCTACCATTATACTGTTTAAAACTTTGCCCAATTTGTTTTTCATCTCTGTCTTGGTTTTTTTGTTTGTTTTTTGCTTTCTTTTGTTTTAGTTGAGCATGTTTTCTGTTTCCCTTTTCTTTTATCAGCTTGCTAATTATACTTCTTTGTTTTATCTTTTTCCTCAGTAGCTATTCTAGATTCATAATACATATTTTCAACCTATTATAGTCTATTATAATGAATAGTGTAGGAATCTTATAACAGTGTATTTCCATTTCCTTCTTGCTCTGTCCTTTCTGCTATTGTTGCCAAAATTTTACTTTGACATACGTTACAAACCCCACAATGCATAGTTATGAGCTGCTTTTTGCCTACCCTTGCTCTAATCTCTTTTCGAAAGATGGAAAGTAAGAAAAAATGTCCTTTATATTTATGCACAGTTTTACATTCCTGGTGCTCTATTCCATGTGTAATATCACATTTTCTATCTAGAAGCATACTCCTGCCTGAAGACCTTTCTTTAACATTGCTTGTAGTGCTATTACATTAGCAAAAAATTCTCTTGACGTTTGTCCATCTCATAAATCCTTAATTTTGCCTTTCTTTTTGAAAGATATATTTCCTGGAGATGGAATTCCAGATTTCAGTTCTTTAAAGATTTCACTCCAGTGCCTTCTGGCTTTCATAGTTTCTGACTAAAAGTCTGCCAAACTGTTATCTATGTACCTCATTATATAATATTCTTTTTTTCTCTGACTGCCTTCAGAATTTCCTCTTACCCTTGGTTTTCGGCAGTTTGACTACTATGTATATAGTTATGCCTTTCTTCATATTTATCCTGACTGCATCTGTGGTTTGTTACTTTCTTCCCTGAAAACTTCTCAGCCACTGTCTCCTCAAATGTCTCTTCCGTCAATTTTCTCTCTCTTCGTTTGTGTTAGATTGACTGATATGTTCCATAGTAATATACTCTGTTTTGGGATTTATTTCCACTCTCTTTGCTCTGTATCACTTTTGAAGGGTTATTCTCATCTATCTACAAGGTCTCTGATTCTGTATCTAATGTGTCCAGTCTATTAATAAACCCAAAGAAAATAATTTTAGTATATGATATTTTGCTCAACATTTCTAGCATTTCCATTTGACTTTTATTTGTAGATTCCATATTGTAGTCAAGACTGCCCACTAATTCATGTATATTGTCCACTTATCCATTAGACCTTTTAATATAGTAATCATAGTTATTTCAAAGACTCCGTCTGAAGTTTGCATATCTAAACCATCTCTTGGTTTTTTGCTTCTGTTGACTGTTAAACCTCTTGACACAGGGTGTTTCTGTTTTTGTTTTTTTTCTTCTTTGTGTCTGTGTTTCATAAAATTTTTAACTTGAATTCCACACTTAGTATGGGAAAGAAACTGAAGTAAATCATACTATGCTTGGAAACGGGTAACATCTTTTAGGCTACTAGCTGGGAGGACTGAGTAAATCTAGTAAATAGTTGAACTGGATTTGGATTTTGTTGTTGATATAATTAGTTTTAGTGCACCACAGGATGCAAATTCCTCCTTTGACAGACTCCTGTGATCCAGTTATTCGGAAAAGTCCAAAAGTTTGAAAGCAGAAGCTAACTGAGAGTCTAAATCATGAGGGGAAAAAAAATCAGAAAAACTTTTTTTTTAAAACCGGCAATCAAGAAATAGCCTAAAAAATACCTGATTAGCACTCCTCAAAGTTTTCAAGATCATCAAAAAGGAAAACAGTCCAAGAAACTGTCCCAATCTAGAAAAGCCTAAGGAGACATAATGACTAAATATATAACATGGTATCCTGGATAGAATGCTAAAAGAAAAAAAGGGCATTAGGTAAAAAAGGTAAGGAAATCTGAATAAAGTATGAACTTTAATAATAATGTAGTAATCTTGGTATATTAGTTGTAAAAATGTATCACACTCATGTATGATGTTTACTATAAGGAAAACCAGGTGGCATGTATATGGAAACACTCTGTACTATCTATATTAATTTTTGCAAATCTGAAACTATTTTTTAAGTTTTTTTTTTAAATATTAAAGTTTTCCTGTGTTTGTGATCCACCCTAAAAAATACAATAGGTCTTGAATATAAGCATTACAAGATATATGTGTGGGTCACTGAGGGAAAGTTTCCATGCTCTTGCCACCCCTCCAGCAGGAGACTACCACTGTTCATTTCTTGATGCAAGGCTTATGGTGGGGGAGAAGAGTTTCTTAGTCCGCCTGCTCCAACCTCAGTCTTAACCTGGCCCTGTACATTTGAACCTCACGGGTGGGAATTTCTCAGCATTTCTGCCTCTCTAGGGAACCACTGCTTCTTACTCAGTTAAGGGTATAGAGTTGCAATCAGGGATTTTGCTGTTTTTGCTCTTCCCTGCATGCCTCCCATGGGGAAACCAAGATCTTATACTGTAGAATATCTCAGGCCTGAGGAAGTTACCTGCTCCTCTGCCATAAGCAGCCAATCTCTGCTTTGTATCAGTGCAGAATCCTGGGCACCACGATCTCTCCCAGTAGCCAATGGATTTTGCCTAGTGTCATTCAAGTGGGAGGGTGGGAGACAGTGCACAGCCATCTACCTCAGAGCAGCTGATCTTTGTATAGGACCAGGTTTCTTGCCCCCCTCTCAGTGGCATATGGCTTTTGCTTTGTACCTGAGAAGGGCTGGAGGAGTGGGCACAAGACAGTAAAATTTAAATATCAGATTTCTGCTTCAGGATCAACTGTGAGAAAGATTTGACAATCTCCCTCTCTCTCAGAACCTAACATTCATCTTTAGTATAAATGTGCCTAGCACCAGTTTGGAACGTAACTACTTGCTTAGTTCCTATGTGCTAGATTTACCTCTATTAACTCTCTGGGCTCTAGAACATCTCACACTGTGTGTTTAAACATATATAAACAATATTGATCCATTCCAGCCTCATTTAACTTATCTAAGACCAGGCCATGAGGTTTCCCACCACTCCTCTGTATAGATCCTCTCCCTAACTTGATCTTCACTAGCCGCCCCTATCTGTCACACTAAAGGAGGAGTCTCTGCTAAAAAAAAAATGCAACCCTCTACCCTGGCCCCCTCCCCACTTAGTGTAACGCTGTGGTAATCAGAAATCAAGTCAACACAGCAGTTCTATATGTTATTTAATTCAATGTTACAAAATTATGTCTGAGCTTCCCATTTATTCATCTTCCTCTTAATATAAATGCATAGAGAACTACTGGGAAAGAGGCTTACCAAATGTCAATACTGGTTGTTTCTGTGGAAAGGGTAAGATTTAGGCTTATGCACTGCATTTCCTTTGTATCTTTTTCTGTTATGTAAATTGTTAATGGTGTTATGGTTAATGGTGTATCACTTTTATAAAAATAAGATGCTTTCCTTTAATAACATAATTCAAGGACAATAATCAGATTGGGAGTCACTTGCCTCTGATTTATAGATCACAGAAAGTTTGAGAAAATCCAAGAGTTAACACAGTGAAAAAGACTCCCAAAGAAACAGATAGCACAAGAACCAAGTATAAACAACACAGAATTTTTAACTTATGATCAGGAGCACAAACTAAAGGGACTCCTTTAATTTATGAATCTCTCAAAAAGATATAGAATATGAAATTTGATATTGTAATTTTTTCTGTTAAAAAGTATCCTTTTAAAAAAACTGTCCTTTATTTTATATTTCCTGGTCGGAATATACTGAATCTTGGTTGGAATATACTGAATTTGATCTCATCACAGGTTGTCATTCTTCCATTTAAAAACCAAGAAAGGAATAATCATTTTCCCAGTAATCTAATGATGGGGTATGTCAGTAACTACTTGGAAGGGAATATATTTGGGGAACCCCCTTCAATAATTGTAGCAGTGTTTTTCTTTGACAGGGATTACTGCCCCTATAATTCCTTTTGGCAATTTTTGTTAAAATTATACCATGAGACCACTGGATGTCACTGCAGGTTTATGGAGTGTTACCCAGTGATGTTTAAACCAGGCTATAAATAAAGGAACTCTTAAAGTATTCTAAAGGGGTTGGGGAGTAAGCTGCCAGGCTCTGAAAATTTACGAGTGTGACACTAATGCATTGATAATAAGCAATATACCAATGATAAGACCTTCTATCTGCAAATTCTTAACCTAAAAGCTTGAAGAAAAGGGGTGAAGCAAATAATCGAAGGCTAACAGATCTAGGGACCAAGTACAAGAATAAAAGGCAATAAGCCTAATCCCAACAATCAAAGAAAATGAGAAATATTGTGAATACAGGAAAGGATTAAAAAGTCAAAGACAGTGATCTGTTCCCCAGAAAGTGAGATTTTTATGGCAATTGAAAACAAAACTATATATATATATATATATATACACACACACACACACACACATATACATACACATATATATATATACACATATATACACATACATACATATACATACACACACACACACATTAACCAATGATGAGACAGGATCATCTGAGGAAACTGATATAAAGAGATCTTCCCATTTACATCAGTGCTGCATACTTAATATATACTAAAGACTGTGTCACCTACTGTATCATAAGCCTCAGAATTTTCATTGGAAAGAAAATGAGCAAGAAAAACTGGAGGAAAGATTCATTAAATAGGCACAGTAAATTAAATAAGAAATGCCAGATGTCCCCACAGGAGAAGTCAGATGCTTAGTTTTAGTCTTGTTTCCTTTATAACACTCCTCTATCCCTCAAAAAGTTATTACTAAAGAACTCAAAAATTGGACCTTTGTCTTCAAGAAAAAAGAGAGATTAAAATCAAAATAAGTATCTAATTCCCATGGAAATAAAAACTCCATGGGATTAGTTTCAGCATCATTATATCAGGAACGCACAAGTTCTGTTTCCATATTGATTAATTCCAGCCAAGTTGAAATTTGCATGCAATTTACAATCATTCCCTTCCACAAATGTCTTCATTTAGTAGTATTTTGAGCTTGGCATGACAAGATTATTGCAAACCACAGCTCCATCATAAAAGAATCTGCTAAAAAAAACACCACAATTTCATTGGAAATACTGCAAAAGATAACAATTGGCTTAGGAAGAATAAACAGTTTGATGTAGCTAGTACATTATTCTTCAATTCACCAGTGCCAGGTATCAATGAAAGACTTTTCACAAATGTCTGCATATTAATGTAGAGAAGCAGAGTTCCTGACACTGACAGTCAGAACAGAAAAGTTAACTATAACATGATGTATTTTAGTGATAAAAAACTAGGAAGCTTACAACAGGGTGAAGAGAAAAAAATTGTAAGGCCATCTGTTTTGAGTGTACAATTCAGTCACCTGTGCCAACTAATAAGCCATCAAAAACATAATCTATGTGGCTAATTTTGGGTAACTCAGTTACAAGTTCTTCTTTCAGTGAGCTTTGAAGAAGGTAAACTCTCATAAAGTCCTCAAGTCAAGAGTTCATACACTTAAGATTAAGGTGAGCACAGAGCTTTCTATGGGAGGAAGATCTAGCATCACTGATTAAAGCAGGAGGGTCCTCAGAATCCAGGCCAGTTTTCTTCATATGATGGTCTACCTTTCTCAGATATTTCTGCAGCGAGATCATAGTCTTTCAACAAATCTACACATATCTGGCTGTCAAACATTTCATTAAAATTATATACCCCATTAATAAATCCTCTTGTATGGAAAGATAATATTGGGACAGATACTTAAATTATGGGTGTTGCTAAAAAGTCTCATGTAAAAAGAATATTTTTTGCTTAAGGCATATAGAAAAGACAATCTGATGATTCTTTGTTGGAAGCCACAAGAAATGTCCTATAGATACCTACTCAAGACTGCAAAACAGCAGAGGAGGTAAAACTAGAGAAACCATGCTGACATCATGATAGATCCCTCACCCTGATGAAAAGAACAAACAGACGCTTGTGATGTCTGAACTATAATAAAATTCCATGGTCTTCACTGGATAAACATTCACATTAAGTATTAGTGAACTTAAATGAAAATTACAAAATATATCAGAATACACAATTTAAAATTTTCACTGTTTGACAAGTCATAAACTATTCTCCTTGATAACACAGTATGTAGTTTTTAAGTTATCTGGTTCTTCCTTGAAAATATGCACAGATTTACCATCCAAACACCCCCAGCATCTCATGGCATTGTGTTTGGGAACTCTACATGTTGCAATAAAAAACTGTTGTCTGTTTGTAAAATTATCAGCTAAAACCTTAACTAATCAGAAATCTTCTATACTATATACTTCCTCTTACGTATGAGCCCCTAAATTCAATATAAAAAAAAAATTGATCCAAAAAGTTCCACGTTCCATTTCTGCTCTAGAATCCCCAAGTTTCTTTTGAAATGCATTTACTCTTTTAAGCCATTTTGTTTTGATTGACACACAAATTCAGAGACGTTTAACCACATGTATTTCACACTGTGTTTCACACTGGGGTCCTGCCAACATTTTATGACACCCACAAACAGTGATCTAACAAGTCGCATGAGCTAGCAGAGAGGATAACTGCTTCAAACACGTGTGAGAGATTCAGCAGGATAGAAACCATAGCATCCTCCAAAGATGCCATATCATCATCATCTGATGCCATATGTCCTTAAAACAGCCTTAAAGAAGTGGAATTTCCCAAAATGTATTCTAACAGGGCTGTGGAATCATCAGTGTTCTGAGAGGAGATGATTAAAATAAGATGCAGGTTGATACTTACAGCAAAAGCAATCAAAGGAAAGCAGAGCAATAAATTAAAAAGAAAATTGTTAATCCAGAGTTTTCTAAAATTATGCTTTGGTCCAAAGACATATGCAATGTACCCTCACTAATAATAATGAGGGGAATGCACCATGGATAGATCATTCTTTGTATATTTATTGCCTTTGATCCAGTCAGCTCTATAGTCTTCTAGGTAAATCACACAGAAGCAAGAATCTTACAAGCTCAACACATAAATTATCACAATTTTTTTTTCTGAAAGGGAAATTCCACTCATGGACTGTATGGAATACCAGACCATCTCTATAAAGCATACTGCTCCCCTGAGCTCCAGACTCCCACTCCCACAGGATGTCTTTCCTTGGACACCATGCAAGCCTCTTAAAAATCAACCGTCCAAAATGTTACTCAGTAAGCAAGTAGACTTAAGTACATGCTCTTAAGTGCTATCCGACACTGCCTTTCTTGGAGAATGGCACCAGCATTCACTCGGTTGAAGGATGCAGCTATTCAACAGTCATCCTTGGAGGCTTCTCACAACCACATTTGCTCATTGACTTAGTCGTGTCCATTTTGTATCCTAAATAGCTCTAGAACTGTCTCCTTTCTTACTGAATCACACTGTCATCATAATCTTTTTCCTTCCAAACTCACCCTTATAAAAACCATCTTCCACAATCCTGCTTGAGTGACCTGTTTCACACACACAAATCTAATTACATCCCTCTACTACTTTATATCTTTTAGTGACTCCCCAACACCTTCATTATAAAATGCAAACTCTTTAACAATATTCATCAAGACTGTTTTTGACCTGGCCCCTTTCTAGCCTCATTCTTGTAATTTCCAAGCATTTGAAAACAACTGTAGCACAAAGCCTCCAGCCTTTGGGCTTTTCCACGTGGTGCTCCGTGGAATGCAAATCCCCTACTCTTTAATCATCTGGCTAACTTCCATTCCTACTCCAGAAACCAGTTCAGGCATTCAGGCATCACACCAGAAAGCTTCCTAGTTTGTGCTGATATATTCCTGAGAGGGGCATCACACTCACATTAGTTGTTTGCATCAACGTTTTCTCCCATCGCAAGGCCATGAACTCATTAAGGCAGCTGTTCTCAAGTGAAGCGGGTTCTACCAGGAGTCATTTTCAACATCCCCATGGGCATTCCAGGCTAAGAATCTAGCCCTGAAGAGCAGAAACTATACCTTTTATCCACCTATGCTGAGACCATTCAAAGTGCTTGGGTCATTGCAAGCTCTAGAGGAGGGTAAAATGAAAGAACAAACAAAGAAATAAGAAAAAGAGAGAGTGTATACTAAGAAAGATACCAGAGAATGAGCAATATACCAGTGACGAACACTGACTGAAAGTAAGAAATGACTTAACAAAAGAGAATATTAAACAATGGCAAATGCTCAGGAGACAGCAGAATAAGGGGCCAAAAAAAAAAAAAAGTTAATTTGATTTAATCATTTCCCTAAAATTATATGAAGGACATTTTATGAGGTGAAGGTTCAAAGCTGAGAAACTGTTCTCCTACTACACAAAGGACCAAAAAAATCCCCCCAAAACCCAACAAATTAAAGCAAGCATAACTGGAAGCAGAGAGAGCTTGTGGAGATAGAAGAAATGACAAGTACCCTCAACTAAACAACCAGAAGCAGGGTATGGAGCTGTCCCTCCTGGAGGCCCACAAGAGATCCGCTTGCTAAGGACTGTTCTCTCTTAGCCCACCAAAAGGCTGACACTTTAACTCTGAAATCTCCTGGGCTGCCTCTGGGGCTAGTGATTCCATGAGAGGCAGAAAGAGGGGATTTAAGACCATCTGAAATTCTGCTTCACAATTCGGTCCTCACATGAGAGCTCAGTGAAAAGCCCTCTCCCTCTCTTCTGTCAGCCCACTGCTGCCCCCACTGTGAGTCACTTTCCAATTCCCTGTAACAGGGCATTTTGGGAAAGCAACTGCTTTGGCTGAAATTTGATAGGCACAGGTGGCACCGCCAGCTGCAAGTAATTTAGCTCTTCCTGGCATTGCTACATCTCTTGGACTTTACATACTCTGTGTCAACAGAGAGGAGCATGAGGGAACAGGAGCCAAGAAGAGAATACAGGATGAGAGAGTCAAAGGTGATGCGGGAGAAAAAGAATGATATTCTCCAGGAACAGGTTAGTCGAGGTTGTCACTCATGTTCCTTCTTCTGCAACAATGCTTAAATGAAATTGTGGACAGAGGCGATCAGATCAAAGAAAAGGTCAGCACCATTCACATGTCAGCAGACAAAACCAGCAGGGTGCTTCAGATGTCCCTACCAAGCCAGAAACGGGTAGCACTCCTCGCCCTGGCAGATGGCAATATTTTGGGTTGGGGTTCTATTCCAGGTGCAAATGACTCTTCTACAAATGAACACACTGGCTCCTTTCTTACCTCAGAATAGGTCTGGTGGCCAGTTCCTTTCTTCCTTAGCTCCTGAATACTAGGTCACCCTGGTAAAGTGTGATTCCAGGCTTCTGCATAGAGAGTTCAAGGCTGAGGGAAAGGACAGGAGTTGGGTATTTGGGGATCCATGCTTTAACAAGCTTGAATTTATTATTTATTTTCCTGGTGGCCCCTCGCTGCCTTTGATCCTAATGAAGATCAAGACAGCCAGGGAAGGGTATCAAGTCACAGGATTAGGAACCTACGGCATGCAGTCATCAACGGAGGCATCATTAAAATAGTGCTGGCTTTCCTTTTCTAAAGAACAAAAATCCCTAATCTAAGAAAGAAAGAAAGAAAGAAAGAAAGGAAGAAAGAAAGAAAGGAAGGAAGGAAGGAAGAGGCCAGGACTACCTGCTCCTAAATGTATTTTGAGGCCATAAAAATAGTTGGATTAAAGATTCCCATGAAGATAAGGACTTTCTCTTAAAACTTCTTTTATTACTACCTCCTTGCTTCACTCTCCTAGAAGCCTTTCACGGTTTCTTAAAAATATGATCCCAAATCTGAGATTCTAAGACATGCTTTATTCTAAAATTAATTTCTCCAGTGTTCAGCCCATGGTTTTGCTCAGTTGTCTCCCAAAAGCTGAACAGGCCTTGGGTGAGGCCACTCTCAATGAGACATCCCATCATACTAGGGCTACCAAGTAAGGCCACTCCAGCAGTCCTGGGCCAGCATGATTCCAGGCACACTTCTGTAAGGAGGCTTCCACTTAGAAGAACCAACCCAGGCTGGCAGCAGGGAGAGTGCTTGCCATCCTGGTAGCTGTTTACCCACCGAAACTGGAAAGCAGGTCCCCGGAGAGCTTCCCACAGCTCCTAAAGCTAACCCCTCCATCAAACGCATGATGCTACAATTTGATCCAAGAAAGAAATAATCAAAAAAGCCCTTCTACCAAAAAGAAAAAAATATGAAAAAGAAAAAAAGTGTCCAACTACTGCAGAGGTAGTTTCACTCTGAGGCCAATCCAGCTGGTCTCACACCAGGTTTACCCTCCTCGTTACCATATTCTGCTCTCTACCCACGCACCATGACCAGTCTGTTTTAGAGGTATCATGGTACATGCCAATGGCATTGTTTATACGACCTTTATTTGGTGAGATGTTGTCTACTCAGTTTAGGACAGGAGGTACAGCAGAAAATAACCAGAGTCCCTGAGAAGGAAATAAAATGCTAAATGTTGTACTTAAGTAACCTAACAGATTATGAAGAACAACAACAAAAAATTAACCTTGCTTCACTGCCTCCAATAATTTAAGAGGTAACTTTTAGAAATCATCTTACTCGTTATTATCTTGCAAACAACAAATATCTGATTTTTCTCTTCATAAAATGTATCTTCAAATTATACAAATCCTTTATTTGCTTATGAGATCAGGTCAGCTCCTTACTGAATTCCTTCCACAAGTCAGAGGAAGAAACTGTTTTTCCCTTTCTCCTCTTCCATTTTTACTGGCACACCAAACTTCCACCCCCTGCCAAACCTACAGAAATGCTTGGTTGATGGGACACTTTTTTCTTCAGGAAATGACATAGTGACATAGGTAAAAGGTGATTTGGATAGACTGCTGTGTCACAAATTGTCAGGATCTGATTTAGAGACCTTGCTTTTGTCAAGAAAGACAGTTGGATGTCTGCTTTAAAGAAGTACTGGGAATATTTTCATCAAAGGTTTGAATTGAAAAACAGTGGGAGGTAAATATCTGAGATGTTGCCAAGAAAGACTGCTATATCTGTGCAATTACCATTAACAGAGGACAGCAGTTCAATGAAGTAATTCAATCTGGTGGCCTACATTTTATCAGACAGCAATTTTGAGCTGACATAAAAGGCTACCAGAAAAGGACTGGGCTCTTTTGTATGCATTTTCTTTCCCCTAATTCTATAAAAACAGGATGTATTTGCTTCATAAGGCCCAGTCATGTATCTCTGAACATTTAACAAAGGACTCTGAGATATTTCTCTGATGGAAATACACATTGTGACATGTTTCAGAGTGAATTTTTGTGTTTAGTTGTCTGAGGTACAGAGAGGCATTAGGATGCAATAGGTTGGTGTATTTAAAACCCAGGAAGATACGAAAAGATGAAGATAGATCCCAAGGCATTACAAACTGCAGGAAAATAAGTCTTAGTAAGTCTTTTTAAAATGGCTTTATTGAAGTATAATTAAAACATAATAAACCTCATGTATGTAAAATGTACCATCTGATAAATTTTGACATCTGAATATATCTGTGAAATGATCACAATCAAGATAAAGAATACATCCTTTACCTGCAAAATTTTACTCACGCCTCTTTGTGAACCCTCCATCCCAAGCCGTCCTCTCTGCACCTGCCTTTCCAGGCAAACATAGATCTACCCTCTTTTACTGTAGTTTCACTGTCACTTTCCAGTATTTTATATAAATGAAAACATATAATATGTACTTTTTGTGTATGTAGCTTCTTTTAGTAAGTGTAATTATTTTAAGATTCATGCATGTTGCCGCATGTACCAATAGTTTGTTCCCCTTTGTGGCTGAGTACGATTCCAATGTGTCTGTAGGTGTGTGTATACCATAATCGTTTATTCATATAACTGACAATGGACATTTGGACCATTTCCAATTTTTTGACAATTACAAATAAAGCTGCTATGAATATTCATGTAAAGTCTTTATATGGACATATACTTTCTTTTTATTTGGGTAAAACCTCGGAGTGAAGTGGCTAGATCATATCACAGACATGTGTTTAAGTTTTTAAAAAAACTGCTGAACTATTTTCCAAATTGATTATTCCGACCAGCAGTGCTGAAGAATTCCAGTTCCTTCATATGCCTTGCCAAACTGTTATGGTCATTTTCATTTTAGCCATTTTATTAGATTTCTGTAATGACTACAGATACGAAACATCTTTTCATGTGCTTATTTGCCATCTGTATTTCTTTAGTGAAGTGTTTATTCAAATTTTTTGTTCATTTTTGATTTAGGTTACTGTTTTTTATTAGTATTGGTTTTTTAAGAAATATATTCTAAATATGTCTTTCATCAAATATATACTTTGTAAAAAACTTCTCATAGCCTGTGGACTATCTTTTCTTTCTCTTATCAGTGTCCTTTGAAAGACATCGTTGCTGAGTATAAAATTCTAGGTTGGCATTTTTCTATCAGTACTCTAAAGATGTTGCTCCATTGTCTCCCTACTTGCATTTTTCCTAACAAGAAATGTATTGTCATCCTTATATTTGCTCCCCTGCACGTAGGTTTTCTGTTTGTTTTTCTGGCTACTTACAACATTTTCTCTTTCTCACTGGTTCTGAGAAATCTGATTATAACGAGTCTTACTTTCCTTATCTGTCTTCAATGTTTCTTGCTTTACTGCATAATGTTCGCTTCTTATTTATTTCTATCTGTAGGTTTATAGTTTTTATTAAATACTGAATTTTTTCAGACATCGTTTCTTTCAATTTTGGCTTCCTCTCCCTTCTCTCCTTGAGGACTCCAAGAACATGTATTAGGCTGTATGAAATGACATACAGCTCACTGGTGCTCTGTTCATTTTTTAAACTCTCTATTCTCTTCATGTTTCATTTTGACTTCAAGTTCACTAATCTTTTCTCCTGCAATTTCTAACCTGTTGTTAATTGCATACATTTTTCATTTCATACCTTGTGGTTGTTATTTCTACAAGTTCAATTTTGTTCTTATATTACTTAACTTTTTGAACACATGGAACACAATTATAGTTAACTTTTGAAAATGTCCTTAGTTGCTAATTCTAATAACTGCATCAGATCTGGGGCACTTCTGATAGACAGATTTTCTCATTATGAATCATATTCTCTTGATTCTTTGCATATCTGATTATTCTGAATTAAGTGCTAAATAACTGTTCTAGGATTCAGTTATATTCTTAACTGGGATGCCACATAATTATTCTAGGATTTGGTTATTTGAAAAAAGGTTCATCCTTTCAGATCACTCACTTAAAATGTGTTAGGAGAGACTGCAGCAATGCTCAGTCTAGGGCTAATTATTCCTCAATACTGAAGAAAGACCCCACTATGTACATGACCCAAATGCCCCATGAACCTTGAGGTTTTCTCACCTTCCTGGTGGGAACAGACATTGTTCCTGGCTAAATGTGAGTGCCAGACACTGTTCCTGTTTGGGATGGTTCATTCCCAGGCCTCAGGCGACTTCTTCACATGCATGAGCTGATTAGGGCTCTGCTAAATAACTGAAAGCAATCCTCTGGAGATTTCTGGAATTCTTTCTCTGTACAGCTCCCTCGTCTCTAGTCCTGTGTCCTATGTTCTTCCCAGATTCTCAGTATCTTCTCCTAATGCAGAGTCTGCTGGGCTCCACCTGGTGCCCCTAAGTTACCTCCGAACCCTGCATAAAGCCCTGAAATGCTCCCGAAGACAGTAAGTTAGTGTAATCACAGGAATTACTACATTCATTTCCTGTCCATCAGGTACCCCTGTCTTTTACTGTTTTATGTTCAGTGTCTTGCAAACCATTGTGTTAAGTATTTTGTCATTTTTTTTGTTTCTGATGAGACAGTAAATCCAGTCCCTGTTACTCTATATTGCCTAAAAGCCCAAACCTCTTCATAAATACTTTTCTTTAGATATCTTACCATCACCTTGCATATTATGGATTACTTTGATTAACTAAAAGTGTCATGACAACAGAGAATTTGTTTTACTTACTGCTGCTATAGCCACAGAAACTAAAACCGAGACAGGCACATCTGCTAAATTATCAATGAGAACGACAATGCTGACTACAAATGGACACCGCTGATTTGTTTGTCTTTTTTTTTTTTTCCAGTCTATTTATCTGTTTTGACCTCAAATAACTAAGAATTTTGTGTCCACTGGGAAGGAGAACACCTCTTTGCATCTTCCACCAGTGACATTTTTGTGTGGCCCTGTATTTACTCTTTACATATGGCTAAAATTTTAGAATAGGAATAGTAAGCTCTTTCTATACCTGTAGGTCTAAGTTTCTGTAATTTAGAAAGGTCTTTACCCTAACATGCATGAGAGTGTAACATTTTCCTACCTCCAGATGGTACTAATAATAAAATTATAAAGTCTCTAAAATTAAGAGTTCTGTTCTAATAGACTATTGAGTATAAATAAGGACTTAATAGTTTAAAATTACCAAAAAGCCAGAAATTATATCGCTAATATTTTAAGTGTGGTAGATTAAACAATAATTTTAAACTAACTCAAAAACATTTTATGAATCTAAGTTCACATAATTTAGGTGAAAATCTGCCAAACAAGATTCGTTTAATAAAATTTGGTTTACTAAAAACAGCTATGTATTCTCTGTGATATCAGTGTTAAGTGTAATATTAAGTGCATATTTTAATTCTACTTGGAATGTCTTCCTAATGCTTATTACTGTTCAACTAAGCCAGCATTATTTCTCCTTTATGTTTAAGATTAGGGAAAAATTAATTTCACTAAATTGAATCATTCTAATGAACTTTTATTCAACAGTAATTATGTTTTGTAGGATATCAGTTTGAATATAATTTCTGAGATCTTTAAGTAACTTAAAACCTGAAACTAATATTAAATTGAGTTACTTAATAGCTATTCATAAAGTTGCCTAGGCCATATCTAGGAATGAATACTGAAATATTGATTACTAACCCTTATTTTAAATGTATATGGTTCTGGTTTAAATTTTTATAAGCTACAGAGCAGCTCTGTATTTCAGTCAAGTTAATGAATATGTTCATTTTTCCTACTTTATGAGATTGTATAAGAGATGTGTACAGCTGTAGAGTATCAGTTATGTTTATTCATATCTCTGCTAAAATGCTGTTATGTGACTATGTGACAAGCAGGTCACAATTAGCCACCTCCTCAGTTTTTTTCTGTGCAACAGAAGTGACTGTAGTTCAAAGTTATAATATAAAAAGTTGACATATTTAATAACAACAATTTCTAAGAAATATAACTCTGTACGTTAAAACTATGTGCTTCTGTTTTTCAAGGAAAACAGTTATGCCCTAAAGTAGTGGTTCTGAAGACTTTTGGTTTCCAGATACCTTTTCAGCACTCTTAAAATTTGTTTAGGACCTCAATGAGCTTATTTTGTGTATATGTGTTTGTGTCTCCATGCGTGCACTGAAAACTGAAACAGACAAAAAATTATATGCTTATTTACTCATTCATGTCTAGCTAGCAATAATGAACACACTGCACATTAATAATGTATTAGTGATTTTATGGAATTAATTCTGACTTTATGGAACCCCTAAAATTAGTCCTGAAGTAAAGTTTCAGTTTGTTCCAGAATACGAAAGAGCATAATGAGGACAAAACTTGAAAAGTGAATTTTATTTGCATTGGTTTCTAATACCTGAATCTGAAAAGCAATAAAATGCATTAAAATCTTATCAAAGTTGGCTTGGTTTTGACAGGCTGTTTCCTTATAATTTTGTCTAAAATATATACGTATTTTTTTGCTTTGTTTTGCATGCCACAGAAAGAACTAAATTTCCTTCTTGGTTATATTATTCTTGTTACAAATGCTCATTAAGATTTTCACTTGTGAAAATTATAAGTGATTAATTAACCACAGCCATTTAAGTCTCTGTCATTTACAGCTTTTTGTTTTACTTTGATGTTTCCTTGTAAGCTCTGCATTCAGCAACAGGCTAGGCCAAAGTTCTGGACTTAAACAAAGGAGAACTGTCTCACAGCCCCAGGTAAAAGGATGGTAACAGGTGTGTCAAATAACTAAGACTTCCAAAGAGAGACTTCTTAAGGACAGGCTCCTCATGTCACTACTTGAACAACTTTAAGACCAGATCAGTGGGCTAAGTCAGGATTTCCAGAACCAGCTAAGAAGCAGACAAATTTATGAGATTAATAACTGAAAATCAAGTGAAGCAAGAATGAATTATACAGGACTCAGTGAACTGAGGAGGTGTTCATCAGTGGTTTTTCTTTGTTTGAAATATCAATGATACCGTTTTAATGTCCTATTTTCTGTATATATAAGAAATTTCTTTCTTTTTTTCTTATCTACAATCCATAACAATTTAGTAGGTTCTGCTTTAATGAAAATATTTTAAAATGATACCTTATTCTCATTGACCTCCCAGAATTCAGAAACTCTGTCTTCTTACTTTCCATGGAAATAGTTACTTGCAAAAAGTTCAGTAAGAATTGGTCTTCCTATTTACCAGGATACACCTGGAAAATTTCCAAGGTCTTGTCTGGAATGCCATATTTGAAAGTGATGAAAATGATATCATATTTAACCAGATATAATTTGACACCTTTAAAGAATTAAAGTTGACCTTACAAAGAGCTATTACTTTCAAAACCCTCCAGAAAAACTAGCCTGGTACTTGGTTTACAGGGTGTATCCTTAAATACAGGAAGGAAGGTTTTAATGATTTGCAAGTGTGAAATAAATCAAAAATGAAAATGAAGAGGTGATTTTCATAGTTACCTACTTACATATATGCATAAATGCACACTCTTAAGTTTTTAAATAAAATTGAATCACTGGTCCAAAATCGCGTATCAGCTTATTCCATGCTCTGAAACTGTGCGTGATCTTTATAAGAGACGTAGGTTTCTTCCAAAATATTAAAAACGAGCTGTATAAATAGAGACATACAGAGCATTCAGTTTTCATGATTTGAAACTGAAACCCTATGAAGCAGAAGGCTTTATATGTGACAGCTTAAATACTCCTAATCAAACTAACTGGCAGCACGATGACCTGGAATGAGTTTAAAAGCACTACAGTAAATGTTTAGCAATCAGCAAAGCAATCCTTTATTATTCAGGCTCACGTTTTGCAATTTTATCATGCTATAGGACCAAATGGGGGTGGCAGCTGGAGAGCAGAAAATAGGAAAAAAGGAAAAATACATAAATAATTCCATTGCTTCAAAAGAGTAAATAAACCAAAATGAGTCTATTGCTGAATGACAGAAAACAATAAGAGGAATTTAAATGTAATAAAATTAGCCTGATGAATGGAATCAGGAATAAAAACATTAAGCAAGCTATCTGTTGCTATCTGTATATAAGAAATCTTAGATACACAGAAACCGACAGGTTTAGAAATACAGATTCCATTTACAAAGAAGTAATTTAATATAAATAAAAGTCACTGGGTAGTTTTCTCAAATAGAAGAGCAACTGGACCTGTAAAAGTACTTCTAGCAAGAACCAATGCAGTCTTCTTCCTTTCTCTCCCCAATTATGAAAAAAAATCCTACACAGAAATTAATGAAAGTTTTCACATAAGTATTATAAAGTAACCACGTGGCAAAAAATTGACCAATTAAAAATTAAAGCTCAGATTTAGATAAATATCTAAATGAGTCCTGGGCACAGTATACTATGGCAAAAAAGGAGAAGAAACAGATAAAAATTTCTAAAACAAATGTGCTTATAATTAAATCAAGCGGTGATTACAACTGCTGAGGTCTCTCAAATTACATTATGCATGTGTGTAACTAAAGTCTATAAACATGTGTTGGGATGACTCTTCAAAAACCTCTTGAGGGGCTTGTTACAAATCAAATGCTTCTAGATTGGTCAGGGGTGAGGGCACTGAAAGTGATACTTTTGAAAAGTAAAAACCTTCCCAGGAAATTCCACACTTATAAATAACACACGGGTCAAAGAAGAAATCTCAAGAGAAATTAAATATTTTTAACTAAGTGAAAATAAAGATGTAACACACAAATTTGTGGAATACAGTGCAAGTAGTCCTTAAAGGAAATTCACACCATTGAACGCATATACTAGAAAAGATCGATCTAAAATCAATAATCTATGCTTCCACATAAGGAAACTAGATAAAGAAGAACAAATTAAATAAGCAGAAGAAAAAGTAATAAAAATTAGCGTAGAAATCAATGAAACTAAAAACTGAAATGCAATAGAGAAAAGCAGTAAAACCAAACACTGGTTCTCTGAAAGGATCAATAAAATCAATAAACCTCTACCCAGGCTAATTGGGGGGGGGGGAGAGAAGACACAATTCAGTAATATCAGAATGAAAGTGGGGACTTCACTACAGACTCCATGGACATTAAAAAATAATAGATACAATGAAAAACTCTATGCCACAAATGATAACCTAGATGAAATGGACCAGTTCTTTGAAAGACAATTCTGTCAAAACTCAAGAAAAACTAAATAATCTGAGTAAGCCTGATTAAAGAAATTGAATCAATAATTATCTTTCAAATAGAAAGCACCAGACCCAGATGGGTTCACTGGTGAATTATACCAAACATTAAAGAATGAAATTATACCAATTCTCTACAATCTCTTCCAGAAGGTAGAAGAACAAAGAATACTTTGTAACTGACAAACTGATTGATCTTCTGTAAAGAACTCTTAAAACTCAACAATAAGAAATTGAAAAACCCACTTAACAAATGGGCAAAAGACCTGAACAGACACCTCACAAGAGAAGATACACAGATGGCAAGTATGTACATTAAAAGATGTTCAACATCATATGTCATTAAGGAATTGCAAATTAAAACAACAATGAGATACTACTATACATTTTTACAACGTAAAAATCCAAAACAATGACAATGCCAAAAGCTAGGAAGATGAGGAGCAACAGGAAACTGAATTCATTGCTGATGGAATGCAAAATGGTACAGCCAATTTGGAAGACATTTTGACAGTTTCTCACAAAATTTAACATACTCTTACCATAAGATATAGACTTGTGCTCCTTGGTATTTACTTGAATGAGGTGAAAGCATATGTCCATACAAAAATCTGCACACAGATATTAATAGCAGCTTTATTCATATGGCCAAAATTTGGGAGCAACTAAGATATCTTTTAGTAGGCAAATGGATATATTAACTGTGGTATATACAAACAATGAAATATTATTCAGCACTAAAAATGAATGATGCTATCAAGCCAAAAAAAGACACTGAGGAATCTTACATGCGTGTCACTAAGTGAAAAAAGTCAATCTGAAAAGGCTTCATATTGTATAACTCCAACTAAATGACAGGAAAAGGCAAAACTATGAAGATAGTAAAAAGATCAGTGGCTATGAGGGTTGAAAAGGCAGAGCAAAGAGAATTTTTGGTGCAGTGAAACTATTTTGTATGATACTATACTGGTGGATATGTGTCACTATATATTTGCCAAAACCTACAGATTGTACAACACTAGGAGTGAACCCTAATGTAAATGATGGACTTTAGGTGATAATGACATGTTAATGTAGATTCACTAACTGTAACAAATGTAGCACTGCGGTGTGTGTGGTATGTCATTGGTGGGGTAGACAATACATGTGTGGTGACAAAAGGTATATGAAGCCTCTCAGTACTTTCAGTTTAATTTTCCTACGAACCTAAAACTGTGCTAAAAATAAAGTTTATTAATAAATAATAAAGCTTTCCAGGACATTTAGAGAAGCCAAGAGTTTCAGGAAACTTGGGGCCTAACTCGGTATGCCCCATTGCATAAGTCAGGCTTTATAAATAATATGACCTGTACCTATTATGAGGTATGAATTTAAAAAAACAACTTACAAAACCTCTTTTAGGGGGAAAGACTAAGGTTTTATGCTTGGCTGAAAGGGTAATAAACAGAAAAAAAGGATCCACTTACTCCACTGTCTAGTTGGTGAGATTAAAAAAAAAAATACAAACCTCATTATTTGAATATCTTCCTGAAGAAGTCAAAAAATAAAAAGGCAGATCCTATTTTCCTATCACTCAATGTGAAATAAACCCTCAGTCTCTTAGCAGAATAGTTTTATACTATCAGGTTCATTTCTTAATTTGAACCTCTCCTGTATGGAAATAACTGGGAAGGGAAAGTTTGGGAAACTTTGGAAAAGTTACCTACCCTCTCTTATCCTCATTTTCCTCATCCATAAAACAAAAACAACAATAGTTCAAACCTTATAAGGTTACTTTATGAAATAAATAGTTAATTTGTTTTGTGAAGTATTCAAGAGTCTAGCACATGGTCTAATATTCCTAATCAGGTCTTGAACTCAATTCATGTATGTAATGAAAAATATGTCATAAACACAAATATACAGAAGTAAAAATTTATAGTAATTAAAATCAGTAAAATTATGGTCAATGAAGCACAAATAGGTAATAAAAAGAAAAGAAATTACAGCCAGTAGAATATAAATCAACGTATACCCCACGTCAGGAAAAGAAGGCAGATTTTTGATTTTTCTGATGTAAGAAAACTAAATTCATACTGTGAATTCTTAAAGAGTATCTCAAAATTTCAGTAATCAACCATTAAGGCCAAGCTTAGGCCATAAGACATGAGAATTAGGGAAATCTAATAATAGTAAAATCCAACTCTAACCCCTCTTCCCAGCTAAGGAGAACTGAGATCCTTTTTGTCATTAAGGACTATAGAAGACCAAAATTTTTTAAATAAGACTTACATAAATAGCTGACTTTACACTGGTTTTATCCTTGTTTGTTAATATTCTGAGTTAAAGAACTTAAGTGACTATAGACTGAATCAAATTCACTAAAACCGTGCTCAGGCAGGAAACAACAGGCAACTTGACTTACACAAATGGTTCCTACACATGTGTCGTCTCTTAATTGGTTGTACAACAGTGTTACCAACACATCCACAGATGTGCTTACATTGAAAAGCCCCTTTAAAGAGCATCCTGATCCAACCCTTCAACTGAAACATCAAGAAAACAGAATGTGATGATGGTCACTGCACAGAGATGAATACAACAAAAACTTCATTCATTTCAGGAGCATACCAATTTAGAATTTGCAATAATTAAAAAATGAATCTATTATCCCTTCTGTATTTAAATTTTAAATATGTGTCACAATTCACAAATTTCACATTTAGGATGCTACGGTATATAATGCAGACTTATTACAAATAATTGCAGATTTTTCATTTAGCTCCTTTTTCAAATTACTACTCATGCATATCTGTTATGACATGAATACTATATCAGACTGGACCTCTTTCATAGTGTGCCCTTTTGTCTATTTTAGGTAATTCTGCTTGTTCACACAGAATAATTTAGAGAGGCTCAGCTATGAATACGTTCACATCACAACAAAATTTATCATATGTATATTTTAGTGGTCAATTACTTGGCCATTTTGCAGAAGAATAAAGGTGTCCACATAAGAATGTCCACTTAATTAAAAAAAATTGGATAGAACGACTATTAGAAAAACAGTACACTGAACATGTCCACAGACTGTCTTAAAGCCCTTTTCAAATATATATATGGATAAACAAAAAAAGAAAGAATGATTTCTTTTGAGGCTCCAGATAAAAATCACCAGTGATAATAAATACCCAGAACCCATAACAGCCAGCCAGCATGTAACAAATCCTATGAAGAAGAGGCATTACAGAGACAGCAATGAGGAAAACCTGGTGGCACTGATATTTTACTGTCAATGACTTGGATGAAGTCATGCTTATTACTGCGTGATTTTCACCAGAATGGAACTCAGAGAAACACTGATGTATTAGGTGACAGAATCTAAACAGGTTAGAATAATGGGCCAAGTGTATTTAGTGTGCCACGATGAATTTCAAAGATACATATACATGTATATACATAAAGATTTAACACTACCACATATGAAAAGTCTTGAGAGTTAGCTAACCATCACCGTCATCAAGAGAAAAGAATAGTGAAGCACACATGGCAGGAATGTTGCTGTGATCTTCAACTATGCCAACTGCAGGACAGCATTCAGGATATGAGAGGCCGTATTCTTAATTATCAGCCTATCATAATAATAATTAGCTTTCTATGTTTCAGATTGGCAGTTAGACAAGGTGATTCTTCAAAAATTTAAGTGAAAATTTAAAATTGAGATGTAATTGACATATATTTAGATATACAATGTGTCGGTTCAAAACTTATATGAATTATAACATTACAATATGATTATGGTAGTAAGTGTTAGATAACACTTTTATCAATTTATCCAATCAAAAATGGGCAAAGAATTTGAATAGAGATTTTTCCAAAGAAAATTGGCCAACAAGTAAATGAAAAGATGCCCAACATCACTAAGTATCAGGGAAATGCAAGTCAAAACAAGGAGATATCACTTCACACTTGTTCAGATGACTTTTATCAAAAAGACAAGAGATAAATACTGGCAAAAATGTGGAGAAAAGAGAACCCTTACACATTGTTGATGGAAATGAAAATTGGTATGGTGATTATAAAAAGAACAGTACAGTGGTTCCTCAAAAAATTAAAAATTTAACTAGCAATCTCACTCCTGGATATATATCCAAAGGAATTGAAATCAGCATCTCAAAGGGATAACTGCACATTCACCTTCACAGCAGCATTATTCACGATAGCCAAGATATGGAAACAAAATGAATGGATAAAGAAGATGTGTGTGTGTGTGTAAAATGGAATATTACTCAGACATGAGAAAGAAGGAAAGCCTGCCATTTGGAACAACATGCATATATCCTGAAGGCATTATGCTAAGTGAGATAAGTCAGATAAAGAAAGACAAACATTGTATGATACAAGGTGATTTCTGAAGTCCTTTTTTACCCAGAAGTTCTGTAACCCTAAGCCTATGTAAAGTCAAAATAATATATCTATTTTAATTAACAAATTGACAGCTGGCAATTTAGTAAAATACAGATGAAAATAACTTGTAACTATATTATGCCTCTGTACAAGTGCAGCTTAAGGCTTCCATTTGGTTATGATGCTTAGCTGTTTAATATCTGATTAAAAAAGCACACTGAATTCTCTAGTTTCCTTTCCTTCTCAGAATGGTCTAGTATTAATATTCCTTTTGTTTAGAGAAGTCAGGCTTTCATATCACAGAGTTAGTTCTGTTACAAAGTTTTTTTTTTAATGTATTTTAAATAAACTCTAAAGAAACCAAATTTCTGGCCTCCGTTGGGTTTAGGATTGAGATGCTGACTTACCATGATTTTCTCTGCACAGGATACAGCCCTACCTTCCCCTGCAAAGTCAAGTCTATTTCCCACAGAGGTAGGTTACTGATGGGATCCTCTTACAAAGGTAAAATGTGAATGTTTTCTTTAGAGACTAAAATGGATATGAAGAACTTTTGGGCTTTATTAAAGAAATGTGGCACACCGCGGGCTTGAGTGAATTCTTGATGGGTCTCTGTAATTTTACCTACATCATTCAGATTCTCCCCAGTTTCCTTCTGGAGCACTCCAGCTGTACATATAGTCATTTGTTGGTCTGGGCAAGATTTTATGAGATGTGATGAACATATGAAATATTAGGAGTACACTAGGAACCACAGCTGTTATGCTTTGCTGCATTTTTAATGGCTCCTTAAAATCAGAGGCCACTACACACAGCAGCACATTTCCACAGGAAACACTGCAATTATCTGGCTTCACTACTCCATTGCAAATCTGCTAGTACATTACAGTTTATAAGCCCTAATAGACAGTCATCACCTTTGGCAATGCTTCCATTCCAGAACAGCTACAAGCTGGATTTATTACCAGGGAGTGGTCGATAGAGACTGATAGTCTTTTTTGTTTTGTTTTATTTTTACCCTGCAAAACAGATACCAAAACTTTCAGAGAAGAAATTAAGTGTAGTACAAGGCGGGTCCCTTTAACATGACTGTTAGTGAAGCTAATTACTACAAGAAAATTGGAGATCATTCATTAGCTTACTAAGCAAATTAGGTTTGTTAACAGTGATTTATAACGCCAATCCTTGGGTAACTGTGTTGGTCTTTTCAAGTATATGTGTACAGGACCTGACAGTTTATTAACTGTACTATGTCTAAACAGCTTGTCACCAGGGTGCTTTTGTAAAAACGACATTGTGTTTTAAATGGATAAACATTTTTACACGAGCAAAATGCATTTTAAATGTCTGGCTTCTGAAGTCAAGTACTGGGAGATAAGTGAAGTGTCTTAAACTATCTAAGCCTCCAATAACTCTTGTTTACTGCTAGAGCTGACTGTAGGAAAATGTGACACTTGAGTTAAAATAGCACTTTTCCTTTTTAACAAGCCCCAGTTGTGTTTTTTAACCTCTTTCCAAATGATACTCTTGGTATTTCACCAAACTGTAAGTTTTTTATGCAATGGGTTGGGAGGCATCTAATTTACAGTTTCTAGAAAAATATTTTTAAAAACAGTTAAGCAAAGGAATGAGTCCTTTGATCTGAAAGATTGTGATTGATAGTCCATAAAATTCCAGGCCAGTTAAATCTATCAAAATAAAGGTTGTGTGGGTAGTCACAGTAAACCTTGGGGTTTGACACTGCCTGTGGCTCATTTTATACACCTCATACCAACTAATTCAACACTTCTATAATTTGGAAATCTAACAAGGATAAGACAACCTCCCTTAAAGCCAGTGTGAGGGAATAGGTAAATAAATAACGTTACTTCCTGAATTCTATGACAGTGACCTGTTGTTCCCTCTGGGACTATCAATGCACTTTGCGAAAGCCTTTACTGCTTCATCTCTATGACCAATAGGGGAATACCAGTTATGGGACAGAATAAACTTATAGCTTATTTCTATGTGCTAATGTAACTGAATAATGCTAATACAAAACATTATTCATTAATATCAATTTCAAAGAGAGGCAGACTTGGTCACTCAATCCAGATCTGAAATCCTTTCAATGCTGACACTGAAGAACAGTGTTCATTAAGCAGTGAGGGGACTATGGCCTTGCCTTCCTATGGCTCAAAGAACAGTGGAGAAAGGCAGCAAAGCCTATCAAAAGGGCTGGTCTGGAGGGGCAGATATTTAGATGTGAGGCAGCTAGAATCATGGATCTTGGAATATTAGAACCAAAGGCCCGTAGGCAATTATCTAGTCCAGTGGCTGGTAAAAAAAATTTTTTTTCCTCCAAAATGGTTTACTTTCTTCAAATCTGAGGGGCCCGAGAGGAGGGGTGAGATAGGGAGACCAGGCTGAGGGCTAGTCCCCACAACCACGAGGAGCACCTGGGTTTTCATCTTACCTCCTTACTCAGAGTCTGCAACAGCCAACAACAAAGATTCCTGTGCGTAGCAAATGTTCAAAACTACTTGGCCTAATCCCTCACAGAAATGCTGAAAAAATGAGAGTGTTAAGGGATTGGTGGCACCTGGAGATGCCAACTGATCCTCTCTCATCTGTTTATTTTATTCACTAAATTTCTCAATTTCCTTATATTTTATAAGGAAGCTAAAAATAGTGTGGAGACAGAAGACAATTTCCACAGGGTGAGCTGGAAGAGTCATCCCATGGTATAGATTCTACAAATGGATTACATGCCTTTTCACCCAAATTTAACTTGTAATGTTCACTTAATCAAGGTATGTTGCTCACAGCTCACAGATCCTATTCCCCAAATTAGAGTTAACTGTTAACAACCAATTAAAAACATTTTAAAAAGGATAAGAATTGGAAATGGAAAATAAAATTATTAGGCTAAGGCCCTAGAAATTAGAATTTATTTGTTACTACGTGGAAGAGTCTGTCAGAATGTAGACACTTAGTGTAGATATAGATCAACCCCTCCAGTGTAAATAAGATTAATTCTGTGGTTCCTTATCTTAACAAAACACTATCTAAGTGTAGATTCTAGTTTTGTCAGTTTATAGGAGGCGATTATAGTTCTGAGTAGTATTTTGAAGGTTACAGTTCAAAACTGTGGCAACTTTACTTTTAGGAAGAGAAATTGATTTCATTTGCCCCAATGTTTCTGCATAGTTCACAATAGCTTCAAAATAATCAGCAATGTCCTAGATTTTAAGTTGAGTGATGGGTTCTAAGATTTTTGTTTTATTATTACAATCAAAACAACATATTCATTAAAAATTTTTATATTAAACTAAATACTACTGAATAAACCATTTTAGTGACACTGAGCTCACTTTACAGGGTACTTCTGAGGCTGTTTCAAATCTACTTAAGTGATTCACTGGGTAACTGTCAGGGGTCACTTAGGTAAATTACAGGTATAAACACATTGCAAAGACATTCTGTGACAGGCAAACAGCTGAATTTTCAGGACATATGAAGTTCTTACAAGATACTACTTTGTTTGAATGAATTTCTACCAGTCATCCTCTATCGCCATAATATTGCACAACCACTTAATGAGACCAAGTTTATTCCATCACACACTACAGTGGGAATAACAGAAGCAAACATATATTTTTTCCTATTATTGAGACCTATTCTGTGTGCATTAAATATCTTGTATTATTTAATATTCCCAACTCTATTAGGTAGGTACAGATGAGGAAACAGACTGGGAGACATCAAGTAATCTAACCAAGGTCACATAAATCATCTTCAGATTATTCTGCCTCTATGTTCTTAATTATCTACTATGCATAATAAAACTTCAAATACATGTAAAAGAAGAAAATATAGCCCAAAACATTTAATTTGGAAAGAAAATATGTTCACTGCATTAACTTTTTTTTTTTAAAAAAAGAAAATCCTACACACTCCAACAAGTTTTGGTACTCTTGCCAAAAAAATAAAAAAGCAAATAGATTCCAACTAGTCTATACTTCCATTTATATTTAGAATATGAGCTGGGCATGAGTATGTAATGAATATATAAGTGTGTCTCTCTCTCTGTGTGTATAACACCCACATTATTCATAAGCTCCCAAAAATGTTAAAAGTTTGTTCCAAACCTTCTCTATTTTGTCTGCTTTAAGAATTCTTTGCAATATGCTTATGTAAATAGTGATTTTAGCTGCTGTTCTCATTTCTCAAATCTTCAGCTTATAAATGGATTGGAAAAGTGACAGACCTAAGCAGACAACTTTGGAACACAGAACCAAGGAGATATAAACAAATACAGCTAAATCAAAAACAAAAGGCTTCTTCTTTAAACCCTTTAACTCATCACTACCGATAAATGAAAAGAACTGGAAGAGAGTAAAATATACTGGCTGTGGATAAGGTGTGTGTGTACACAAGTACACATGCATGTACATATAGTTATTTGGGCGTCTATTTTACTAGCACACACAATAATCAGCATGTTTCCTTAGTTCGTTTAAAGCTCTATAGGAGCGTACAGTCTAAACTAAAGAAGGTTCTGAAGTTGGAATAATGTTGGGGCAAGGGAGAGTACTTAAGAAAACAGTTCCAGGTTGTTAAACTCAACAGGTAAGTGGCTTCCGCTTTCTTACACCCGAATTCACATTATGGTTCAATTGCATTAATAGCTCATTGACTCTGCAGGTGATTTGCCTCCATCCACCCTTCAAAGAGATGCTGAAGAGAATTAAGGATAAAGTCAAAATACCGCCATTCCACTTACCTGACGTTGCGCCTCCATTACAGCCTTAAATAAAGGTTATTATGACATCACAGATCATAAGGCACAGTGTAAAGAATATGTTGGCATGAAACTACTAAAAGTTGTAAATATACTGTTTCCACTTTAGAAGTGTGAAACTCAGCAACGTTGAGGTTAGTACCTGCAATTATTATATGTGATATTGTTGAAATGAAAATTGAAACAGAAGACACTTTTTGATGAGGACTTGGCAATAATATCAGTGGATTTTGCACTCTGATGACATAATAATCTCATTATTGGAAACACATTCTAAGTAGAGCATTTTTGTCATAGTTAAAAGAGCTGAACATACAACTGGTATGTATCTTCTCCATGTAAGCTAAAACTCTACAGAGTTTTTTACATATAAGCAAAGTAATACTAAGAACAATTTTTCCAAAATAAGAAAAAACTTTTATACTCATCCAACATTGTGTAAGTGTAAAAATTATTTGAGATTCATAACTGCAAAGACTCTCCAGTCTTAAGAATCTGTCATTAGAGAATTTAAGTAAACATTCCTGGAATTAGAAAAAGAAGTGACAAAAAGCATAACAAAATTCTAGAGGTGACTTTCTTCTTTCAGAGTGCTCATACTGACAAAAAAAAAAAAGTTAGGATGTTCAGTCTAGAAGTGACCAAAGGCTAATAAGTCAGTGGCATTGGCCGCCTTCTGCTGAAGAAAGCAAAGAGGGAGAATTTAGCTTTGGATAGAGAATAAACATTGACAGTCTCCAGATTTTACTTCCAGCATCTCAGCCTACATCCAGCCTGGTGTGAAGAGATGGCAGATGGGACTACTTCTGTTATTTCGACTGCTGAGGCAGGAGCCTGTTTCAGCATCCTGCTTGTTTCTGTAAGCATGAATATTCAACCACAGTAAGGAGCAAGGATAAGTGTGCTGACTGTATTAAGCAGGTACCAAAAAAATCTTTATCCTTTCTCTCTTCATAGCATAGATGATAACAACAGCAACAACAACAAAATTAACATTTAGAAAATGCCACTTCTTCCAAGCTTAGAAGAGACTTATTAGTCAATGAAATGAGGCTAGTTTTTGTGTATGTAACGTAAAAGTATGGAGAGAAATGTGTGGGCAGAAGAAAACCAGAGTAACTAGCATTTTAGAGGAAAGAAATTTAAAGGCAACAAAATTCAATCAGTAATTATTTTCCACTTCATGTTCATAATTTCATTATTTTCTCAGAAAATGCTGAGCAGGCTTTGGAGTATCACTATTCGTCATTCAGAACACAAATCAGATTCCTTTAAATTCCTTTAAATATCGCAACAAACGTCTACACTGGCACGTTACCCAATTGTGTAAATAATGTCTATCTGTAATTCTTTTGTATTAATATCTTGAAAAGTGTTAGTAAATCAAGAAGAGTAACTTAGCTGTAAATAAAAGAAATGAAGCGACAATTTCCTTGCAAATGAGAAATACTGTAATAAGCCCTGAGGTATGTCACTGTCCACCTGCATTCTTCCCAAAGGACAGAGAATAATGTCTTGAAATAAAATAATACATCTATATTCGCTAAAATGAGTTTAATGATTGCTGAAAGAAAATCTAAAGGCCACCTACTCAGATTGTGAGGGAAAATATCCATTAAAACATGATCTCATATCAAAATTTTTAAAATGGCAACTCATTGTATATATGGGGATGTTCTTCAAGCAGTCTTTAAGTAAGTATATACCTCAATGCATAAACTGAATTCCATCCTCCACACAATACTTCTCACTAAAAAAAAATAACTTTGGAGGAAAGGTGGCATGAGCCAATCCAGTTTCCCTGTATCCCCTTACACTGCCAGGTACGAAGCAAGTGTCCTGGGTGCTGGGAGCCAGACACATCTCAGACTGACTCGCAATCCCTAGAGCCTAGTAGGTCATGTATTTTAAAAACAAGATCACTCTTACTACAAGAATGGACATCAGTCTGCTCTTTAGGACTGAGAGGGGATAGCTTGGATTTTTTTCCACATCCTAATGAGCATACATTATACAAGTAAATCAATGCCAATGTGAGGCACATATGTGAAAGTTGAGATAAACTTACGAAGTAGCCTGTTCCCAAGCTGGAAGGAGCTGAACTCTGCAAGAAAGCATAAAGACAAAGTGGAAAATCAGCAGTGGTTTTTAACACGTTCCAATCCACACAGCTCATTACCAGCCCTTCGCAGGCTTTTCATCACTACACCACATCGCCAGTGTACGCGGCCCCTTGTCATCTGCTACTGATACAAACACCGTGTTGCTTAATTTTCCCCTTTACATCTCTCAGCAACTCAGAGATGCTAACGTGCTATTTACTGAATTCCAAGCTTCTGCGGTGGACGTAATTGCCAATTTATTTGACAGGCAGCTGGGTAATGAATTAATGATGGCATTTCGCCCTGCACTGAGACTAAACAGACACGCATCAGCTTGCCTCCCTGACTTGCTGACATTCAATGCCCTGGTCTCAAGCTACTCAGTTTTGTGGCCGCAAAGGGGCAGGCAAGAGGAAAAAGACCAGACTGACTTGAAAATAAAAAGCCCAGTGGGTTTGGATGACTTTTCCAGTGTATGACCTACTTGCCAGTTTATTCCCTAAAGGCTTCAGTTAGTACACACAGAGCGCTTTTCAAAAATGAGACATTTTGTAAACATAATTAGTAGACTAAAATGCAAAGAATGTGTGGGTAAAGGAAAGCAATGAAAAGCACCATTTTTCTAAAGGTTTTAGTCACAAAAATGATCAATTTAGGCTTCCACAGTTCTTACACACAGGGAACTAAAAAAGCGTAAAACTGAAAGTTACAAAGGGCATCACTTATTTGGAGAAAGAGACCCCCCAAAAGAACTTAGTTTGTGTTTTAAATTTGTCTGTGTTTGTATGTTTCTTTTTCCCAAATTCTTTAATCTTTAGTGTCCTCTTTATAAATGAGAGGCTTGAAACAAAAAGAACGCTAACGCTTAGGCAGTCCTCAGGTCTCAGCTAAGCACCCTTGCACTAGCAAGGCCTCTCCCTTCCTAGCATGGGCTGTTACACCTTCCCTTGAGGGCCCAGACTTCTATGACAATGCGAGTTACTCAGACCACTTCCTACTGTTCTACCTACAGGTCCTGTCCCAGCTCTGCAAACCACAGGTAGCAGGGACCATCTGGTTGACTCATCACCACGTCCCTAGAGCTCAGTTCAATGCCTTGCACAGAGGATGCATTCAGTGTTTGTTGAATTAATGTATAAATGAATGAATGAATAAATGAATGGACTGTATGGGGTAGGGGAGAAGCTCAGGTGAATTTAACATCTCCCAAAATGGAGTAGATGTGATTCTTGATTTTACACCGGTTTTGAGAAGGAAATACAGTGCTGTAAGTACAAACAGCATCTGCATCAAACAAGGACAGTATGCTCCAGGGCATTCCTAAATGCAGTTCACAAAGCAAAACTTTCTTCCCCTCAGTGTTCCAGACAAGCTCAAGGGAATAAAGAACACTAGATGTGTGATCCTGCACACTGGACTTGGTTTAAAAAAATCCTGCTGCATTCCTTATTCCATAAATGGTACAGAGGGAGATCCACAGTAGTCATGGAGACAGCTTCTCAGAGCAGTGATTAGCCATGTGACGGCATCACCTGTTTTCGGCACCCACAGCCCTCTGTGATGCAGAGGAAGGCAAAAGCCACATTAGGTCTCCACCAGCCTAGAGTCATCCCCTGGGAGGTAAACTTATTTTAGGATGAATTACTCAGGGAGAGCGTGAGATTTGTTTATTTCAGTACATTTCCCCCTTTCTGCAAATGTATTTTTTACCCCAGAAGCAGAAGGGCCCCTTCAAACCCACCTCCCCACCTCCACATACATATCATCTTACTGTATACCAAAGAAAATCACATCCTTCAGGTCTCGGGAAGCTCTGTTATACTCATTTTGCATATATATTGTACATTACTCAGGGAGCTGGGTGGAGAAGAGGGCTTTGTTGTGCATATTTGTTCTGGCTATTGTTTATGCAGGTCTGACTGAATGAGGGAACAGTGGGTATCATTTCAATTTCTGATGTCAACATCAAATTACTTATTTAATTTCATGCCTGGCGAAGCATTGTATAGCTACACGCAGAATCATTTCACTTCATTTGTTATGCTGTGTTTTCGTGGCGATTGGCTTGCCTTCCAACTGACAGCTTTAATTACGACATGAATTTGATTGCACTGCCGAGGAATTAACATAATGCAACAAAGCATTTAAGCATCCTGCCTTATAACACACTCCCCAAGACACACACATGCACGCACAAACACAGACAGACACATGAAGGAACACAGACACTAGACCTTCATGTACATTAAAGGCCCGCTGGAGTTTCAGCATTTGCCAGAAAGCACACAGAACCTTAGAGTCAGAGGCTACCCACACTTGTCAACCCACTGTACTCACCATTTTTTTTTAATAGAAGAAATTATGTGGCATTAAGTTATAATTTCTGGACTTGTCAAAAAACCTCATAGAAAAACCCTTCCGATCTACTTTATCAAATGTCCCTGGCATTGATACTGCCTCCCTGCTACTCACTTCTCCACCATATTTTTCTTGGCCAGTTGCCAGCTCCCTTCAATCATCACTGGAGAATCTGAACAGGAACATCTCTGAAATAAAGAGATTTCTCCTTGTCCAGTTCTATAAAGCCTAGGAACCTGGCTGTGGCCCTGTATTCACTGGGACGCTAACCCTGGTTACCAGCAGGACCTCCACCAGCAGACAGACAGAAGTAGAACAGAAGTTCTGAGACCAGCAACAGGGCAGGAGTCAGGGTTTCACTGATAGTTCAGGACACACATCCCTGAGGCCTTGCCAATCAAAAGGCCTAGAAGAATCTCGGTCATTTATGCCTAATCTAAGTCTGTATCTAAATACAGGTGCAAATATTTGATAGCTTTAACATTTTTGCAAATCAGAAATTCCATAAACACCTGAAACCATAGGCAACGACACCTTATGCTACAAAAAAATGGATAAATGCTTAAAAACAGCTTTTTTACTGTTAGACATATGTTAGCTATATGTTTACAGATGTGCATTTAGGGATTGTTATTGCTTTCTTGTGTTATAGAAGAGACAGACACCAAGAGATAAAGGCTTAGAAAAGCAGATAGGTAGTGATGTCCTGACCAATGATACATTTGATGGAATCAAGCTGATTTTAACTTTGTGTTTCTCCAATTTACAATGAAAAGAAAGGTCTTCCATTTTTCTTACTTGGATGCTCTGTTTGAACTATATAGCAAAAGTGGCCACAAACTCTAAAAAAGACTATGAGTCAAAATGAGGCTTGAAAAATTTAAAGATTTTTTAAAAAATACAGTAAGTAAAAGTATCCTTGGATTCAAAAGCATTAGAAATAATGACATACACCCATATTTAGGCAAATACGTCTGTTGAAAGACGAAAAAGGCTTCATTCTTATTTCTTCAAGTGGTAGATTGCCAATTCATTCATATTTTCAATGTGCTAGGGAAAAATGAGAGGTATAGAGAGACAGAAAAACAGAGTAAGTGTTTAGCAGTTGCATGAGAAGACAAGAATATGAGGAAATTCCAGCCAGCTGGCTATCTCATGTGTGATTTCTAGGCTCATTATAAGCTATCTCCTGTTTAACATGGTATTTTCATTCTGCTGGGGTTTTTTGGGGTTTTTTTTTTTTTTGCAGATTTGACCACTGCTCCAGCAATCTCTGCAAATTACCAACCTCGATCTCATTATGTGGCAAAGGAGAGCTTTCTTACAAAAACACTCTGCCTCAATCTCCAAGCTACACGTGCTGCAGGAATAGTAATGGGATGCACAGCTGAAAGACATTTTCCAGGAGGGAGAATGTTGCTGCTGACATTCAAGTCTGCAAGTGGATATTCATTAAATGCTCATTCTACTCTTTCTCACTGCCCCCCACCTGACTTTCTTTTCATCTCTGTCACTAAGCTATCATTGAAGCTACTCATTAAACTCATGAAGTTAACATTTCTGTTTTAACAGCTTACCTACAATGAGGGATTTCAAAATTGATTATCCATCTAAAATAGACATGCTCCATTCATTAGAGATCTACACATAGAGGTCATGGCTACTATTATGGCTCCGTAAGTATGGGATGGATGTGCGCTCCACCCCTAGAGGAAGATATATGCTCTGATCTTAAGGCTAATTTAAATACAATATTTTAAAATTCTTCCAAATCATTAATTGTGTCTGACATCCCTGCCTACCCACCTCCATGTTATGCTTTTCTCTCTTGGGAGTAAAAAGCAGAAGGATCATGCTAGGACCCACTTGGCCAAGTATGTTCCTTACAAAGGTCACAAGACAAGCTCATTTATTCTCTGTAGAATTTTGGAAAACAATGACAATTAAAAGAACCTAAAACCTTAATCCTAAGAGAAGCCCCTTGGAGATAAGATTACTAATAACTTACAAAGATGCAAAATATATTTAAGTGGGGAAATGAGCTACTACTGGAATTCAAGTAAAAATGGGGGCACAAATTGAAAAAAGCATTAAGTATGGAAATGGTCACTTTCAACTTGAATTTTCAACCCTCTGTTATAACCCACTTCAAACTATTACCAGCTCTCATCTCTACTCAATAGCCTTTGGCTTCTTTCCATAATTTCATTCTTGCTCTTATTTTTATCTGCAGTTCTACACATACAAAGCAAACATCTTCCAGAGGCTTTTAAAATAATAACCTGTATAGTGGGTTGAATAGTGTCCCCCCTATAATTCATGCCTGCTTGGAACCTCAGAATGTGATTGTAAGGAATAACTGTATGCATCAACTTGACAAGGCCGCTGGTTACTCAGATATTTGCTCAAACATTATTCTGCGTGTTACTGTGAGGGTGATTTGGGTTGAGTTTAACATTTAAACCAACAAGCTGAGTAAAGCATACTGCCCTCCCTAATCTGGGTGGGCCTCATTCAACCTGTTTAATAAAACAAAAGGATGACCATGCTCAGAATAAGAAGGAATTCCTCTTCAGCCTTCAAACTAGGACAATTTTTTCCTGAAAGGTAAGACTCAACTCAAAGTGAAACAGACTTTTCCTTACTGTCAAGCCTTCTAGTCTTTCTGTTTCTCAGGCTTCTGGATCCACTAAACATCAGTTTTCCTGGGTCTCCAGCTTGTTCAGTGCACATTTTGAGACTTGTCAGCCTCCATAATTGTATATGTCTATACATCCTATTGGCTCTCTTTCTCAAGAGCACTGACTGATATAATGACCTTGTTTGGAAACAGGGACTTTGCAGATGTAACTAAGTTTATGCCCTGCTGGGTTAAGGTGGGCCCTAAATCCAATGACTGCTCTCCTTACAAGAAGAGGAGAAGACATACCAAGCTACAGGGTCTATGTACCAAGCTACAAACAGAGTAGAAGCCCATGTGAAGACAGAGGCAAATATCAAAGTGATGTTGTTATAAGCCAAGGAACACTAAGGATTGTGAGAAGCTACCGGAAGCTAGGGAAGGAAAGGAAGGACTCTTCTCTGGAGAGTTCAGAGAAATCATAACTCCACTGACACCTTAATGTTGGACTTCTAGCCTTGAAAACTAGGAGATAATAGATTTCTGTAGTTTTACGCTACCCAGTATGTGGTCATTCATTACAGCAGCCCAGGAAACTAATATAGCACCTAGCCTCCTTACCATGGACTAGAAGATATTATGTGATCAGCCCCCTGCTCATTCACTCTACTCTGACCACACTAGCCTCTTTTCTTCCCCGCAAATATGTCAGGCTGGCTCCTGACTCAAGGCCATGACGCTGGCACTCCTGTTGCCCAGATGCTCTGCCCTCCTTTTCATTATTCAGGCTTCAGTTCAAATGTCACCTACACAGAAAGGCCTCATCCAATCACCCCTGTTAAAGTGGCAACACACACCCTGCCACCCCTCATTGCTGTTTTGCTTACTTAGTAAAATGTATTACATCAAAAACCGTGTTACCATTTCCCACAGGTATGCTGTTTGCCTCCCCCCAAAGGGTAGAAGCTTCACGAGGGCAGAGGCTTCATCTTGTTCGCCACTCAACCGCAAGTGCCCAGAACTATACCTGACACTTAAAAGGTATGTGATAAATATTTTTTGGCAATCGAAACACTGAAATATCCAAGAAAACAAGTAAAAATATGATACAAGAAAGGAAAAAGGCGTAAACAAGCTGGTGGGGAAAACGAAAATCTGAAAAAAATGGAAAAAGAGAAAAAAGGGTAAACATAGTATCAAGAGTCTGTCACAGGTCTGGATTAGACTTTCTTCTTAAATACTGGGAAGCCATTGATGGTGTGGGCTGTGTCTGTTTACTCCTTATTAGTAAACCTGGCTGGAGTAAAACCTCAAAGATTTGGGGGCTGGGTGGGGAGAAAGGAGGCTATAATGGATGCTTTTGTGGATGGATGAATGATAGCACGGTGCAACAGATAAGCCAATAAAACCCCCAAAACCTGGGATGTAGGGCAGAAGAAGGGAAATCTCAAGAAGCAGCAGAAGAAATGCCACAACTGTGATCACCTTAAATGGACTAAACAGCTATAGAACACTAAGATTAGAGAACTGTGTAGCACAATATTTAGTAGAATTCAATCTCTTTTCACTAATTTCCTAAACATTTCAACTCCTTAAACATATTGAACACTCAAAAAATATTAAATATTTTTCTGCCTTTTCATAATCAAAATCCTAACCCAAAATTGTTTCAGAGAGAAATTAAGAGTCATATGCACATACTCACCTGAGTAAAAGCATTGTAAGAGTTTATTTCCACAGGGTGGTAGGAAGAGTTTACTAGAGGAAGTGACATTGGGGCTGGCAGAAGGAAAAGAGGGAAAAAAAGACAAGGACAAAGATCCAGCAATCCCACTCCTGGGCATGTATCCAGAGGGAACCTTAATTCAAAAAGACACATGCACCTCAGTGTTCATAGTAGCACTATTTACAATAGCCAAGACAAGGAGACAACCTAAATGTCCATCAATAGATGACTGGATAGAGAAGTTGTGGTCTATTTATACAATGGAATACTACACAGTCTTAAAAAATAATAAAATAATGCCATTTGCAGCAACATGGATGAACATGGAGAATGTCATTCTAAGTGAAGTAAGCCAGAAAGAGAAAGAAAAATACCACAAGATATCACTTATATGTGGAATCTCAAAAAAAGAGACAAATTTATTTACAAAACAGAAACAAACTCATAGACATAGAAAACAAACTTGACTTATATAGAATTTTGTAACTGAGGAAGTTGTCAAAACTCATGGACTAAACTTAGTTAAAAACTTAGTAAATAAAACAAAACCTGGGAAGTGGGTGGGAAGAGATAAACTGGGAGTTCAAGATTTGCAGATAGTAACTAATATACATAAAATGGGTAAACAACAAGTTTGTACTGTATAGCACAGGGAACTGTGTTCAGTGTCTTGTAGAAACCTATGGTGAAGAATCTGAGAACAAGTGTATGTATGTTCATTCCTATGTGACTGAAGTATTGTGCTGTATACCAGATACTGACACAACATTGTAGACTGACTGCACTTCAATAAAAATATATTTTAAAAAAAGACAAGGACATAAAAGAAGAAACAAAAATAGAAAAATCTGAAAGTTTACATTATTTAAGAAAAAAAAAAGAGTGGTCTAGAAGGAACAAGTATAAGGTACAAGCACAGGGAAGCAGAAGGAGAAAGGGAGGTAGCTTCACACTTCCTAGTGGAGGGCTCCACTTATCACCTCCAAGAGTGTGGACTTCATTCAAAAGATCTTAAAGAAGAACATTTCTAGTGAGTACTGACTCAGAAAAGCCACTTTGTGGTGTAAAGTACAGTGCAAAGGAAATGGAGATGGGCCAGATTACATCATCGAGAGGCCACAGGGATCATCTGTGTAAGAAGTGATGAGGGTGTCTGCAGCATCAGTCAAGGAGAGGATAATCATGGCTAAACACTTCTTCAGAAACAGTCAGTAAATAAAGGAGAGTGACTAAGTAAACAGGATAAGTAAGACAAAGAAAGAGGCACAGAGCTTGGTTTTGAAGACGCTAGCTCTGAGATCCAATACTGAGACAGGGAAATGAGATAGTTCAGGTTTGAGAAAAATAGGAAAACACAAAATAATGGGGATTTTATTTGGGGGGAAGAATGGTGTTTGTCATGATCAAAATAAGCAGGTCTTGTCAAGCTGATCGTGACAAGGGAACTCAAATTAGAAAGGGCAGAGAAGACTACTAAGGTAAGGTGTAAATCTGATGCGAAAAGAAAGGGAAAAAATGTTTTTGAGCACAGTGGATGTGCCAAGAACTGTTATGTGATTCAAACATATACTACCAGGTAATCTTTAAAAGAAACCTAACAAGGTATGTGAAATGATTCCCATTTCACAGATTAAGAAAACCAAGGCTTGGAAAGATCAAGTTTCTTGCTCAAGGTCACACAGATAATAAACAGCAAAATGGCTATTAAAATTCGGTCAGTTTGTAACAAATGCCCACGATCATTTCAAAATTAGAGGTTTTGTTTTATTTACTAAGTTTTTAACTAAGTTTAGTCCCTGTTTTGACAACTTCCTCAGTTACAAAATTCTGTATAAGTCAAAAGAAGTATTTTCCCCCTTGAATAACTCATCATGAATATTTATACATTCAATTATTCCCTTTAACTTTTTCCTCAGTGATTAATCTAAACAAGTTACTATGTCTTCTTGATGTGGACAGTCTGACAGCCCCTGCAGACTATTACTCCCTCGTGGCAATTTAGTTTGGGGATACATAATTTAGAAAAGCCAAGCACATTTGGTTTTTAAGCTTTACCCATGAGTCAAATTCTCCAGCCACACTGGAATTCTTTATTTTTTACCCTTTTTGCCTGTCCAAATTAAAAAAAAACAAAACCCTGGAATAATATACTTATCTTGATTAGCTGCACTTCAGAGTAAGTCTCAACTGTCGAAGTTTCTAAAAATATCACTAAAGTGAGTGGAGGGCTTAAGGGAATTATCTCTCAGGTGGAAAACCAGAGAGGGCATTATGGACTACCAGGGACCAAATTTACTCTTGTACCTTAAGCAACTAAAGAACTAGATAAACCATATGAAAAGAGGGTTTATAGAAATTGGACAATAGGCAGTGGAGAACAGTGGTTTTAAAGAGAAAGAAAGCAAATGAGATCATTTTTATAGTTGCCCCAGCTTACAGCCAGGAAAGAGTTTTCAAGCCGTAGTGGAGTAGCTGGGGGTGACCCTGGGGAAGCCCAGAAGTATCTGCGAGTTGAGAAGATAGAGTTGATAGTCAGGGAAAGCCAAGTCAGCCGAAATTTGGAAAGCAGAGGATGGAAGAAAATAAAGGTTTACAGTGAGAGAACCAGGAAACCTGTAGAAGGCTTCTCTTCTTCACCTGAGTCCATATCAGCACATCTGTGGGAGAAAAGTACCCAAGGAGAGCAAAGTGACCACTGGATAGGAGCAGGTAGAATGATCAGCAGCCCTCACAGAGGGCAGCCAGAGTGAAAAATCCTCGGACACATCAGGAATTAGAGTGCTCAGTAGTGGGGAAAAATGAGCTTCAGTCAAAAGGCTGTTCTGGATGTTCCATTCAGAAAAGCAGAAAAGAAAGGCTCAGAAAAAATCAAAATATTATTTCCAAAGTGGCATAGTAGCATCCCAGAATACAGCTCAGGAATATTTATGGAAACCAAAAATATCCAGCACTTAACAAGAAAAAATTTCACAATGTTTGGCATCCAAAAAAAAAAAAAAGTGTCAGGCATGCAAAGAAGACAGAAAAATACAATCCATAATAAGGAAAAACAGAATCAAATGATACTGCTACACAATTAGTAGATTAAGGACACTAAAACAGCTTTCTATGTCAGTTAGCCTATTTCTGGTTTGTAAAGAAATTTGTAACTTTTTTTTTTAAGATTCCACATATAAGCGACATATGATATCTGTCTCTGTCTGACTTACTTCACTTAATATGATAGATAATCTCTGGGTCCATCCATGTTGCTGTACACCTGAAACCTCACTACTGTTGCTGTGAAGAAAATAACTGACTGGAGGTTTTGGAACTTCTCACTAAAAGCCAACTACTTCTTTTTCCTTTCTTTCCTTTTTTTGTGTGTGTTATTTCTCCTTCTTTCATCGTTTAATAGTGTTGCAAAAAGGATGAATTTTAATAACTAATAAGCAACACGAATTGAAAGTATTTCATAGACTGGCTTGACATAAGATTGGCAGGATTGTTACAGCTCTAATTTTTTTTTTTACTTTTTTTATTATGGTAGAAATATATGTAACATGAAGTTTGACATTTTAACCATTTTTAAGTGTACAATTCAGTGGCATTTACATTCACAATGCTGTGCAGCCGTCACAACTATCTGTTTTAAAACGTATTTCATCACCCCAAATGGAGACTCTGTTACCATTAAACAGTAACTCCCATTTCTCATACTCCTCCGCCCCCCTCACCCGTAACTCCTGCTTTACTTTCTGTCTCTAGGAATTTGTATGTTTTAGACACCTTACATAAGTGGAATCAGATAATATTTATTTTATTATGTCTAGCTTCTTAGCATAATGTTTTTAAGATCTGATCCTTTTTATGGTTAATATCCAGTATCCATATATGCCACTTTTTATTTATTCATTCATCTGTTGATGGACACTTGGGTTGTTTTCACCTTTTGGTTATTGTAAATAATGCTACTGAAAACTGGTAATATTAAGTATCTCTTTGAGTATCTGTTTTCCATTTTTGGGGGGTACGTACCTAAACATGGAATTGGTGGGGCACTTGGTAATTCTCTGTTTAGCTTTTTGAGGAACTGCCAAGCAGTTTTCCATGGCGACTGTACCAAAAATTTACATTCCCACCAGCATGTATGAGGGTTTCAATTTCTCTATATCCTTCCAACACTTGTCATTTTCCTTATTTGTTTTTGATTATAACTATCCTAGTAGATGAAAAGTGCTATTTCATTATGGTTTTGAATTGCATTTCCCTAATGACTATAATGATGAGCATCTTTCATGTGCTTATTAGCCATTTGTATATCTTATTTGCATAAATGTCTATTCAAGTCCTCTGCCCATTTTTTAATTCTGTTGTCTTTTTGTTGTTGAGTTTAGGAGTTCTTTACATATTCTGGATATTAAACACTTATAAATCACTTATATAATTTGCAAACATTTTTCTCCCATTCGGTAGGTTTTCTTTTCACTTTCTTGATAATGCTCCTTGATGCATAAAAACTTTTAATTTTGATTAAGTCCAATTTATGTATTTTCTCTTTTGTTGCTCATGCTTTTGGTGTCATATCTAAAAATCCACTGCCAAATTCAAGGTCATGAAGATTACTCATATGTTTTCTTCTAAGAATTTTATGGTTTTAGCTCTTTCTGACTTCATTCTTTTGCGTTGGGAAATCTCACGAACCAGCACCATCTGTTGAAGAGAAAACACTTTCCTAATTGAATGGATGTAAAAGTCATGTGAAAAACTAGTTGGGGGCATAGGTTTATTTCTGAACTCTCAATTCTATTCCATTGGTCTATATGCCTATCTTGATAAAATTACCATAAAGCTTTGATCACTGTAGCTTTGCAGTAAGTTTTGAAATTGGGAAGTGTGAGTCTCCCAACTCTATTCTTCTGTTTCAATATTCTGTTGACTCCTAAGGGCCTCATCCATTTGTTATTAATCTGAGTATCTGTTTTTCCATTTTTGCAAAAAAGGATACTGGAATTTTCATAAGAATTGTATTGAATCTTAGATTTCTTTGGATGGTATTGGTATCTTAACAATACACAGTCTCCCTATCCATGAACACAGAATATCTTTTGCCAATTTCTTTTAATCTAAAGGAAAGTGAGCTTGGGGAAACTAGGAAAAAGATCTCAATGACTGTACAGTACTGTGCTCTTGTCACCTGACTTAATGTGACTTTCATTTCTCCACCCTGTGATGGAATTATGATTAACTAATCCTGGAATAACTTCCAGGGTCAGTAAGATCTTGCATTAAAAGCAAAACAAAATCTCAAAACAGCTACTTAAGTGTTAAGTATTGTTAACAACTTAGGTAAGAAATATTGTTATAGTTTTATTATTACAATTTATAGTTTCATAACAAAGTTAATGAAACATATAAGCATATAAAGAAATATTCTTATATAAAGACTTAAACATAAGACAAGATACAATAAACCTCCTTGAAGAAAATATAGGCAAAACATTATCTGACATATATCTCAAAAATGTTCTCCTAGAACAGTCTACTCAAGCAATAGAAATAAAAGAAAGAATAAACAAGTGGGACCTAATGAAACTTACAAGCTTCTGCACAGCAAAGGAAACCATAAGTAAAACAAAAAGACAACCTATGGAATGGGAGAAAATTTTGCAAATGCAACCGACAAAGGCTTGATCTTCAGAATATATAAGCAGCTCATATATGATTTAATAAGAAACAACCAAACAACACAATCCAAAAATGGGCAAAAGACCTAAACAAACAATTCTCCAAGGAAGACTACAAATGATCAATAGGCACATGAAAAAATGCTCAATATCACTAATTATCAGAGAAATGCAAATCAAAACTACAATGAGGTATCACCTCACACCAGTCAGAATGGCCATCATTCAAAAATCCACAAATGAGAAATGCTGTAGAGGCTGTGGAGAAAGGGGAACCTCCTGCACTGCTGGTGAGAATGCAGTTTGGTGCAGCCACTGTGCAAAACAGTATGGAGATTCCTCAAAAGACTAGGAAAAGACTTACCGTATGACCCAGGAATCCCACTCCTGGGCATATATCCAGAAGGAACCCTACTTCAGGATGACATCTGCACCCCAATGTTCACAGCAGCACTATTTACAATAGCCAAGACATGGAAACAGCCTAAATGTCCATCAACAGATGACTGGATAAAGAAGATGTGGTATATTTATACAATGGAATACTACTCAGCCATAAAAACTGACAACATAATGCCATTTGCAGCAACATGGATGCTCTTGGAGAATGTCACTCTAAGTGAAGTAAGCCAGAAAAAGAAGGAAAAATACCATATGAGATCGCTCATATGTGGAATCTAAAAAAAAAAAAAAAAAAAAAAAAAAAAAAAAAAAAAAAAGCATAAATACAAAACAGAAATAGACTCAAAGATTCAAAGACATAGAATACAAACTTGTGGTTGCCAAGGGGGCGGGGGGGTGGGAAGGGATAGACTGGGATTTCAAAATTGTAGAATAGATAAACAAGATTATACTGTATAGCACAGGGAAATATATACAAGATCTTATAGTAGCTCACAGAGAAAAAAAATGTGACAATGAATATATATATATTCATGTATAACTGAAAAATTGTGCTCTACACTGAAATTTGACACAACATTGTAAAATGATTATAAATCAATAAAAAATGTTAAAAAAAAGGCATTCATACAGTAAAAGACTAAGTATTCTTTATTTATATAATTGATATTATAAGATGCTAGAAGAAGAGGTGATATTTATAACTAAAATATTAAGAGTACTATAGAAATATTATACTTTGTTCTATTTAATTCTTGTAAGAATTTAATAATCTATAAATCCAATCTTACCCTAAATCTGGCAAACTTTCTTGAGAGGTATAGAAAGATGGTTGTCCTCCTTGGCTGATGGATGGATAAATGGAGGGGAGATTATTACAGAGAATGACTTAATGTACTGCAGTGGTCTCCAACCTTTTATGTTTATTGACACCTCTTAGTTAAAAAAAGTTTTCAGTATAATCCCCTAAGACACCCGTGCTTATAAGTTTTATATATATATATGTATATGTACACACACACTACTGCTTATTAAACTGAATATTAGTAAAGTTTTATTTCCATTTTTTACACAAAAGTTAAGTAGCAATATTTTTTTCCTGTAATACACTGAATCATCTTGTACAGTATAATGAAGAAAACTGCTTTAGAGAATAAAAAAAGATGAAGAAAAAAGGCAAAGGTTTTTGCTCCTTATGATACATCCTAACTCTGCTACTTCTTGAAACTTGGAGACACTGAATCATTGTCTCATTCTTAAGCCAAGGCAGTCTTGAGATGAAGAACAAAGCTGGAGGTATCATGCTCCCAGACTTGAAACTATACGTCAAAGCTACAGTAATCAAAACAGCACAGAACTGGCACAAAAACAGACACATAGATCAAAGGAAAAGAAGAGAGAGCCTAGAAATAAACCCATGCTCATCTGGTCAATTAATCTGTAACAAAGGAGGCAAGAATATACAATGGGGAAAAGACAGTCTCTTCAATAAATGGTGTTAGTAAAGCTGGACAGTTACATGCAAAAGAATGAAACTGCACCACTTTCTCAGACTACATACAAAAATGAACTCAAAATGGATTAAAAACTTAAATGTAAGACCTGAAACCATAAAACTCCTAGAAGAAAAAATAGGCAGTAATCTCTTTGACATTAGTCTCAGCACTTTCGGGGGGGGCGGTGCTGGCTATACTTCCTTAGGCAAGGGCAACAATGGCAAAAATAAACAAATGAGACTACATCAAACTAAAAAGCTTTTATGCATAGTGAAGGAAACTTTCAACAAAACAAAAAGGTAGCCTACTGAACGGGAGAAGATACTAGGAAGTGACATATCTGATAATGGGTAGATTTTCAAACTATATAAAGAACTCATATAACTCAGTATTAAAAAATAAACAACCTTATAAAAAAATGGGCAGAGGACCTAAATAGACATTTTTCCAAAAAAGACATACAGATGGCCAACAGGTACATGGAAGGTGCCCAGCGTCTAATCATTATGGAAACGCAAATCAAAACCACAATAAGATATGACCTCACACCTGCCAGAATGGCTATTATCAAAAAGACAAGAAGCAACAAATGTTGGTAAGAATGTGGAGAAAAGGAAACCACTGTGTACTAGTGGTGGAAATGTAAACTGGTGTAGCCACTACGGCAAACAGTATGGAGATTCCTTAAAAAAATACAAATAGAACTACCATATGATCCAGCAAATCTACTTCTGGGTATTTATGCAAAGAAAACACTAATTCAAAAGATAAATGTACTCCTATAGTTAATGCAGCACTGTTTACAATAGCTAAGATATTGGAAGCAACCTAAATGTTGATCAGTAAATGAATGAATCAAGAAGAGGTGAAACACTGAAACACACACACACACACACACATACACGAAGATCACTCAGCATGAAAAAGAATGAAATCTTGTTATTTGCAGCAACATGGACAGACTGGAGGGTATTATGCTAAGTGAAGTAAGTCAGACAGAAAAATGAGTTAACATACGATTTCACTTATATATGGAATCTACAAAATGAAACAAATGAACAATCAAAACAAAACAGAAACAGACTCATAGATACAGAGAACAAACCAGTGGTTGCCAAAGAGGAGGGAGGTGGTTGGGGAGAGGGAGAGACAGACAAAATTGGGAAAGGGAATTAAGAGGCACAAACTTCCAGTCATAAAATAAATACATCATGGGGATATAATGTACACAGAGGGAGTACAGTCAGTAATACTGAAATAAACTTGCATGGAGACAGATAAAAACTAGACTTATTGTGGTGATCACAATGTCTAAAAACATCGAATCACTATGTTGTATACTTGAAACTAACGTAATACTGCATATTAATTATAACTCGATTTAAAAAGAAAAATGCTTAGACTCTTGAAGTCACCATCCATGGTGACTGAAGTGTAATCTATAGTTTCTGGAAAAAAAGAAAAAGAAAGAAAGAAAGAAAACAAAGAAAAATAAAATATCTCATATTGAGTATGCCAATCACAAAAGGGAAAATGGTGTTATTTCTGGGAATGCTCTTAAGTGGTTATCCAAAGTATTTTTTTTTTTAGCAACAGTGGAATTATTTTCTTTCTCTAATGAATTCTTTTGCAAATAAATCAAATAAATTGGGGGAAAAAAGGAGTACTGTCCCAATCTATTAATGTTCCTTTCTTGGTATCACTAATAAAAATTTCTCCCTACTTGATCTATTTTAAAGGAAAATTTTTAAATGTTTGCCCTCAGGTACAAAGATGGGTCAAGAATTCTGTTACATGACACATTAGGGAAGAATCCAAGAGGGCCCAAAGAGGGCCCAAAGAGGGCCAGGTGGTTCTCAAAAGTGGTTCTCTGCCCTGCTGGTGCACAGGAGGCTGGAGAGTGGTGAGAGCCTGTCTAGAAGGCTGACAGACCCCCTCAAGAGCTATGGTGTGTTCCCAAGAGGGTCTTTTTCCCTCCAGAAATCAGTCAGGAAATTTAATTCCTCCTTTTGCCAAGTAAGAGGCTGGTTAGTTATCTCTTCCAACAGGAGTAAAATGACACCTATCGATCTCATAGGTGAAGAAACTACAAAAATCTCATAGATACATCATCTCCCAGTTGTAGCACTGCCAGACTACTTCTTTCACTTGTAACAAGGATAATAAAAGTATTACTGCTTCCCTTTGTAAACTATTGTTTCTAAGCTGACAAATACTCCCAACAACCTCGTAATTTGTTAAAACACACTTTAGGTCAAACTAGAAAACAGAATGACATGCTAAAGCAAGACTCAAATATGTGTATGCCAAGAGAGGATGAAGGGCAATGCCTGGATGTTTACAAAGTGATGTGAAGAGATGGGAGTGTTGGGGAACTGCGACTGGACCCAAGGGATGTGTGGTCTGGTGGTTTTGTTTAATTTTTTTAAACTTACATCGCTGAGCCTTTCCCGAGAGCTGCTCCTGTGGAAGCCCTTGGATTCTCCACTTGCGCTTTCACTGTCACTGTCCCTGCAGCTGTTCTGCCCTGGCTTGAGCTGAAGGCAGAAGAAAAGAGAAAAAAAGAAAGGTGTCAGTGGTCTCCTCATACAACTGCTCCTTCACCCCTATTCTTTGAGTTTTGTCAAAAGTGAACAATTTAAGGTCCTGATCTTTAGCATTTTTCCTCGGCTTCTGAACAGTGCCAGGGAAGCTGCCACAGAAAGAAACATGGAAGGCAGGATAAGCAAAATATTTATATAAAATGTCAATGTAGACAAAAGACCTGAGCAAGCCTTAAGTAAACATCTGAGAAGTCTAACAAATGTTCATGAATCTTGGAAGGTAATCTTTTCTCAGATTTTTCCTCTACTGTGATTTGGGGGTGGGGGGTCAATAGTAATAGAAAGACCAAAAATACTGACTAAGCTAAAGCCAGGTTACACAAATTATGATTTCTCACCTTATTTCTTTTGTCCCCTTCTAGGAAAAAAACAAAAACAAAAACCAACAAAACAGAACAAAAAACAAGATTTTCTCCTCCTAAGAGAAAATGATGAGATTCTGTATATTATCCTTTAACCATTAGGGAGACGATGGTCCTGTTTTTTAGACAATATTCTGGAGGTCTCCTGTCAGATATTTAAAAATACCAAATTAAGACCTACAGCATAAGTAAATTAAGCCAGCATCCATTCAACAAATATGTAAGAGCTGACAGTTAAAAGCCAGAGATATGGGGCTTAACCAAATTAAAAAGTCTCTGATCTTATGAAACTTACATTTTAGCAGTTTCTACACATTTACCCAGCTCTGATGTTCATGTTCAGGATGCTCTACACATTTACCCAGATCTGATTTTTCATTCAAATTGAACAAACACAGAACTGTAAACCATTAGTCTCCATAAGACTATGAGTCAAATTCATATGGAACCACAGTTGCAGAGAACCCAAGCAATTTGATGCAGATTACAAGACACAGCTCCTTTATAACGTCCTCAATTTAGCAAGAGAAAAGTGCAATATAAACAAATATAACAAAACAACGGAAATACATACATGCTAAACGCAAACAAAAAAGTAGCCAGTGACGTTAGGAGAAAAGATGGTTTCTGAAGCCTTCGATTTTAATAGCAGATTGAGCTCACATGGCTGAAAGGAGAGGGAAAGACATTCTTGATGGGAGAAAGACAGAAAAGGTAGGGAAAGCAACACGTTAGGAACATGATCAGGGGTCTTATCTGAAGCAGAGAGTTCCTTTGGGGAGGAAATAGGAAGAAACAGTAGAGAGAAGTGTATGGATCAGAGCATGCAAGAAACACAAGCCCCATATTTCTGGGAAGGAGGGAACTTCAGAGCAGACAGGTAGCAAAACTTTTGCCTGCAGGTTCTCATGTGGCTCTGGGGCCCTGGGGGAAGATGAACCAAGACGAAGGGAGAATGAATCCGAATCAGCATTCCTTGTACCTTTAACCTGCCTCTTAAAACACTGCAGTTCAGACTTGACTTTTGGTTATATCATCCAATCAGCTGTCCCCAAATCCCCACTATATAGGGAGCGTTCTTTTGTATTTCAACTTTTCTACAAATCCACTTTTATCATTTTCTTTTAAAATCTCCTTCTTCAGGAAGTTTTCTCCAATGGAACCAAGAAAAATGATGCTAATTTTACTTTGTATCCTCCTGAGCCCTTAAGTACTTAGTTTCCTCCTGAATTACTGCTAAATCTACTAATTCTAAATTAATTCGGATGCAAGCTATATGAGCCTTTTCTTATTACTATGGAATAAAAGTTCAGAATATTGTCATTCTCTTCAAGTCTTCATTTTTATACTTGTAATAAAGGGGAATTTATTCTAAAATGAATATCACTTCCTCTCACTTTCCTGAACATGACACATCCATTCCTGCCTGCACTTTTCCACATTGTATTTCCTCAATCTGGAATGCTCACCATCACTTTCTCTGTGCTTTTCATGTCTAGATATTTTTTTTAAAGTTCAAATAGCATCTTGTCCACTGTGGTCTTTGAAGAGCTCTTCCTTTGTATATTTATTTTTTTGACATGTCTTCAAAGTTTAGCTAGCACCTCATTCTTTATTAAATGCCTTTGATAATTTTGATACATTTTCAAGTTTTATAAGGCCTATATTAAATGTATTTATACTGATGATAAAATCTGTATGTGGAGTGGGCTCTTTAATTCATACGCAATGTCAGAACTCTTATTTCACTGGATCTCTGAGTTAAGTAAAGGCAGGTAAAGCTAACTCCAATGTATGGATAAAGAAACAAGTAAAGGAAGCGGGCTGAGAATTTGCCAAGAGATCTAGGGCCTACCCCATGACTCCACTGCCTACTGCTCTCCTCATTTTAATTCTTAGTGCCTGTTTAGGTGTTTACATTTAACTTGGAAATAATGACTCTGCAGTATACTAGTGTTCTCCATAGAATATATTTTCAGTATATTTGTGATACCTAACTGCCTTCACAAAGAAAGAAATCGTATTAGGTAATATTTAATCAAGAGATGTTTATAAAAACTAAGTCCTCCAACTTAGATGAGAAAAAAAATACCCAGCTGGGAATTAAGGGTATAAAAGTGTCAAAACCTTTCCTAATGTTCAACTGGCTTAACAAAATCTGGACTTTGCATTTGGGTCTTTTCCATGTTTCTTCATGGAAGGAAAATGATGACTTCAACAAGGCCCAACAAGAGGCTCCAGTGGCCATTACGTAAATTATCTCACTAAATGTTGATCTAGGCTCAGGGCAAAACCCAAGAAAAACTGAGGGGAGCAGCTTACTAGCCTTCAATGTGTCCTGCCAGCAAAAGCACTTCAGTGAATTCTCTTCAGAGAGTCTTACATAAAATCCACCCCTACACTACCCCTTTCTCCTCCAAAGCCAGGCTCAAGTTTAAAGGAAACTTAGGATTTTAAGCTGTCAGACAGCTCAATATTTCAAAGAAATAGACTGACTACAGTAAGTACTAAAGCTAAACCACAAGATTTCAGGCAAAGAAGTATTCCTTCCTAATCCCATGAATACATTTAAAACTGGCATTTTCAACCACATCCAATGGATCATTTGGGGTAGCATAACTAACTCAGAAGTTGTAATCCTTCACCTGAAATTCCCAGCTATTACCTAAGACCAAGAGACATTATAAAGGCCAGGTGCTGTCTTAAACATTTAAAGACCTAAGGAAAATCAATCTGTTTGCACTGATTTATCCTAGCATCCACAGCAGCTCTGTTATAAGAAAGTTTTTGCTATACAGGATGCAATGAGATTTCTTACTACCAGCCTTTAGGTTTTTCAGGGCCTTGTTTATTTAAAAATTACTATAATTCACTCTCTAGTTCCAGAAGTTTCTTCCCATTAGGATATTAAATAGTTTAGGAGTCAGAACTAGAAAAAAAAAAAAATGAAAGGATGCCAGCATCTGGCATGAGTGGCAATAATACTCTGAGTAAGATGAACATCTTTTATAAAATTTAAGAATTTAGTTTTTTTTTATTAGATTTCACTGTCAACAATATATTTTCCAAACTCTGAAACTGTGTTGTCATTACAGAGTTAACTGTTATTAATGGCAAATTAGGAAAATAATTATCCACAATTTTATCACTGCTAACGAACATATAACAAAGTCCCATCACCCTGGACTGAGGGAAGGTGGAACGATTCTGTGCACACTTAACAAGATCTGTGAGCCAGGCTATGCCACTCTTTTCAGCTTGAGTATGAAGAGTTGAAACAAGATGCTAGACATCTAGCTCAGCAGGTGTCATTAACTCTTCAAACAATATTCACAGAAGGATAAAGTATGTGGAGACAATATCTATGCCTAGAACTCTAAAGGAATGATGTGAATTATGCAGTGTAATGCGGAAGAGCATCTGAAAGTAATCTCCTACCACAGTTTAGGTTTCTCAAAGCGGCATAAATCCTATCTCAAACTGCTGAGTTCTCCTGTAGGGATCTAAATGAACCCTATATAACTTTCTAAAAATGTATCAGTAAGCACAGACCCATTTTTTATAATATACCTTCACTAACATCAAAACAGCAAGTATTTAATCTTATAAAACTGTTGTTTTGTTTTTTCCATATAAAACTGTCCCCAAGTGGAGAAAGTTTCAATAGATTAAGTGGTATTTGTACTATTCTATTTCTTAGGCTTTAAAAGGTACTTCAAAGGAGAAATACAGAAGCAAACTAAGCAACTTAATGAAAAGGCTGACACATCAAAATGAGCTAACAGGAAATAACTACTACAAACAAAAATTCCAAAGCTGGTTAGAAAATACATTTTCTTAAGAAATAAATAAATATATTGTACTTGTAAATGTACAATAACAAGTTGTGCCAGAAAGATAAGAATTAAATTCTGGAAACTAGGGCAGGGCAAGGAATTTGCGCAATTTCTCTGGGATCCTAGAACTCAGAATTATCTTGTCATCATCTTCAATAATTAAAGAATTTTAAGGATTTAGTAATCTTCAAGTTAACCACTAACAAAATTTAGATACTAAAAATACTTGTTTTCGAAATCACTGTCAAATGTAAAAGAATTCAAATCATAATCAGTAAAGAAATAGAGAGAAAATAAGGGAAACAGCAAAAAGCATGCATGTGACTAAGTACATTAATTATAACATCAACAGTATACCTGAAGCTATTTTTTAAAACAGGCAAAGACGTCTAGTTTCTATTGGGCAAAATAAATAAATGAATAAACAAACAAGTAATTACTTGTTAGTTATAAAACACTTCCACATTTTAAGAGAAAAAAAGACAAAATACTATAAACAGCTAGACAAAGTCATATGTCAAAGACAGTCATGGTGTAAGAGGTACAATTTTTACCTTTTACACTTCTGCTCTTTATACTAAAGCATAACCCTTGATATCCCAATGTATAAAGTAAAAAACATTTTAACTAATAAAGGAAATCAACAGGAGCTGGGAAACTTTAGCATTATATTTATCAGAGAGCAAAAAAGGGAAACAATAGAAAAGGACACAGAGGCTAAAGAACTCAGTTTTACTTAGGCAATATATATTAAATTTGATAACTTACAGAGACCACATCTTCTAGAGAATCCATGGGACATTACCACAGACTGAAGATGTACTAGGCCACAAAGGATATCAGAATTTCAAAATTTAGAAATTACATTAATAGCCTTCTCAATGATAAAAATTAATGACATTTTAAACTGAATATCTATTATCACCTAAAGATTTAAAAAATTCTCTCCACAATTATAATTGAATCAAAAAGAAAAATCACAAACACACCATTTAAAAATTAAGAAAATGAAAATTATAAATATGTAAGTAAAAATATTTATAAGATCTGTACAAATCTGTGCTAGAGATTAACTAGCATATTTTTTGAATAGAAATAAATCATTTAATCATAAAAATCAAAACAAAAAAGGATAAGACAAAAAAGCAACTATAGGGAAAATTAGAGGAAGGAGATTCTAAAAATGAAAACTATCTAATGAATTAGAAATTAAAATATTGTACAATTAATAAATTAGAGTAAAATTGGGAGTGGAATCCACAAAGATACTTTTTACAAATCTAAGAATAAAAAGAGATAAAAAACCAAACACAGAAATAATGTGATATCATTATATAATAATAATGTGATAATATATAATGTGATAATAATATAACAATGATTATCATTATAAAAATGTGATAATAAGCACATTTCTAAATTGTAGTAAACATTCTATGGTGACACTGACAAAAATCATAATGAAATAATTTCAATTAAAAAAAATTTAGCTAAATTTGATCCAGAATATGAAAAAAAATACATAAAGCTAATCTGTGCCCAAATCTGATAACAGAACAAAAAGGGAACTACAGAATAATCTTCTCACCTTTAAAAGTGCTGAAAAAATCTCAAGAATTACAAAAAATTGAACTTAATAATAAATTAAAATCTAGTCCACCAAGTTCTAATAGAATTCTGGGCAAGAATAGAAAATCCCGCCAATTTACAAGAGGCACAAGGGAAATTTCGGAGGTGATGGCGAAGTGATAAAATTGGAGTATGATGATGGTTGTACAACTCTATAAATACACTAAAAACCTAAACTGTACACTGATAATGAATAAATTTTATGCTATGTAACATAGTTCAATAAAGTAGTTAATTTGAAAAAGTAAGAGGTCTTATCAGTTTAATCTTTAACTGCAGGAAGTAAAAGTCAGGTTCCTAGTGGAGGACTTACTAAATCAGGCTAAGGAAGCAACAGAACACAACTCCCTTTCTTAAAGTCAACTGTCCATATAAAAATCTAATCATGGGAATAAATAGGGGGCAATTATCTTGAGGGTCATCTTGGAATCTGACCTACACAGTGGGTTTACAAAAATAAGAAAAGGAGAAATTGTTCTTTTTTTTAATTGATTCCTAATGCATGTATCATAAAATCACTCTGGAATGGAATTAGGAAAGTTGTAGTAATGCAAAATAAGACAAGGTTCTTGAACATGCCTGGATTTTGCAGTATCACTTGTCTGTCACTGATGTTTCCAAATAAATATTTAAGGTATTGCACATATAATAACTTGAAGATTGTGTCATTAGCTTTAAAAATGGAAACTACTGATAAAGCATTTCCACTTGCCAGTCACATATATATTCAGCATTTAAAGGGGTTCAGTGGACTTCACAGCAGTAGAAAACCTGAAGAGTTAGTTAAATAAACAGCAGAAAATAAGCCAAGATCAATCTAACTACATAGTCTCAAACATAAACAAGAACTAGACAATGAAGAGCAATCTGACCAACTATGATATCTTTCTAATAGACAAACTCAACACAGACAGCAGAACTTAATAATGTCCTACAGCTTATCCAGAGAATCATAACTCTATGAATTGGGTAAGAGGCTCTTATGATACTATCTCTTTATAACTTAATAATGTGAAGGGAAGGGAACAGAAGTGTAAGAAGCAGTGCTAATATATAACTAATATCTCTGTCTACAACTTGGGTACTATTTCCACGTTGAATTATGTTGACAAAAGGCATAATAATGTACCTGACTCTTCATTTCCTACCAAAAAGAAAATCTAGACTATAGTGGAAAAAAGAATGCATAAGAATGGGATTAAAGAGAAAAGCTTGAATGAACACAAGGTGTTTGGCATTCCTTGGGTATGACTGTGGACTGGAAATCTGTTTTCATATAGGCTCAGAAATCTACATCCAATAAACATGTGCAATGCAAAAATAACTTGATGAAGGGACTGCTCTGGTATAAATTCTAGCCTTTTGATTATGAAATTTTGATTATTAAAAACATTCTGAGACAATATTACTTGATTGGCAAGGATGAATATGCAAAAATAAATACACAAAGGTTCCTTTTTATGTTTTTCTGTAAGAAAACATGTTTTCAAACAACTTTTTAAACAGCCTGATGTTCTTAAAAAACAAACATTACCCTCAAACATAAAATTTTTTTGACTTTTGTTTCTCCCATTCTACTATGAAAAAAAAAAGCCAACTGAAGTCTGAAGAAGGAAATATGTAAGATGAGCCAGTCATATCTTGTCATCCTAGAAAGACCATGTCAAAGAAACTTAAGAGCCAAATTTCAGGGGGTCCCACTAACCAAAGATGGGACAAGTTGAGTGTTAATAGCATAATAACATAATGAACTGAAATACATTCACATGTTTAAATACACATGTACACAACCGTATTAAAAGGAAACCAACCAACAAATGAATACCTTACTAATTAACTTTGGAGAACTTTCTAAAAGGGGAAAAAAAATTAAGCAAAGAATCAAGCATCAATGGCTGTTAACATCATAAAAAGAGAGAAAAACAGGTAATACATGCCTCCTGATGTAAGAGTATACAACTAACACTGAAAAATATATAACCTGAATCTGATTCACCACAGATTACACTATAAACTTACAGGAAATATAAGGGATTAGGGTACAGGTTAAACCACACATCAGGGGATACAATAAGAAAAATCCAGAAATCATCTGATTCCCTTAATGAGTAAATTGCAAGGTAAATATAGAAGAAGAGTAGGAATGACATAACAAGATAAGACATCTCAGCCAATTGCCAGGCATAGATCTTCCTTTAAAAGTAATTTGACAAAGTATAAAAAAATTATAAGACAAACTTAGAAATATGTACAATGACTAGGTATTAATGATATTAAGGAATTATTGTTTATATTTTGGTATAGGTATAACAAAAAAGCACCAACTTTTAGAGATACACAGAGAAATATTTATGGCTGAAAAATTTAATTTCTGAGATTTGTTTTTCTAAAAGATCCAGGTGATGGGGACAGTACAGGTGTGTGGAGTGGAAGGAGGGAATGGGGATATACATGAAACAAGATTAGCCATGTCTTAATTGTTGAAATTGGATGATGAGTACATGTGGGTTCATTATTATCTCTATTTTCATATACATTTTTAAAAATTTTATTTTTTATTGAAGTGTAGTTGATTTACAATGTTAGTTTCAAGTGTACAGAAAAGTGATTCAGTTATACATATACATACATTATATATTTTTTCAGATTCTTTTCCATTGTATGTTATTACAAGAAATTGAATATACTTACCTGTGATATACTATATATATCTCATATATAGTAATGTGTTACCTGTTAATCCTAAACTCCCAATTTATCCCTCCTCCGCCCTGGCCCTTTGGTAACCATAGTTTGTTTTCTACGATCATGAGTCTATTTTTGGTTACTAAATAAAACTTGTATCATCTGTTTTTTTTTAAGATTCCACATGTAAGTGATATCATATATGTCATAACATTTTTAATTTGCCATAATAGTTTAAAAAAAAACTTATTTCCAGAAAAGGCATAAAATAAAACTGGCTATTTATTTTAATTGCAAGACTGTGTACCTTTAGCATTAGTTATGATATAAAATACTTTGCTTGTAAGCTATCCAAAATTTTAAGACATGATTTTTGACAGCAAACCTCTTTCCAACTTGCCACTGTTTTGATACCAGTTCATTTCAAATCCAATCAAAAATTAAACTCTCATCAATGCCAGAACTTTGGAGCTATTAATGAAGAATGTGACTGGGTCAGAAAAAGCTAGTGTTCTAGCATTTGCCAATGAGGAGAGCTCAAAAGCTGAATGGTAACATGAAAAGTGGCATGTGCACTAGCTAACTTGTAGCCTCTGCGATCATAAGCCTTTAGATGTCTTATTCTTCAAAACGTGCTATTGCTGATTTTGTTCTTGAAGCAGTGATCATATGTAATTTAAGATATTTCAGATACTCAGGTATAGTATTATAAAATAAAAAGTACCACATAATTGCAGTTAGTTTAATAAATCTTCATCCTGGCATTTGAGAATTTTAAAAGTACTTGTTCAGCAAAAGGTCAAAAACCACTACCAAGAGAAGTTAACAGCTCTCTTAGTATTATACATGCTTATTGATGAGATTGCCACATAAATTTGGATCATATGATGCATTTAAAAATCCCATTTATTTTACCTAGCAAGTGCTTTTTAAAAACAAAAAGTCCTTTTGTTATTATTTTAAAATCAATCCAGCAAAAACCTTCTAACCTATTCCAAAGGCAGAAGTATTTAAACATGTGTACTACCAAACACTGATTTATTATTAATAACAACATCTATAAAATAAACCCATTTGGTTATAGAAGTAAATATATTCTTTTGAGAGATTTTTAAATGAGAAGGTACTTTCTAGGTACCTAAAAATGGTATAAGTTTGGTTTTGTCATAATGAAAAGTAATAGTTGGGATAACCCTCAGTACCGGTACCAGCCCTGGAAGCAGGAGCACTGGCTGCATTAACTCTGAAGTTATACAGGGAGATTGTAGCCCTGTGTGAATGAGGTCCCCACACCCTACACTGTCCTGCATCATTCATTTGCATCATCTGCCTGGCCTCTGAGGAGCCTGAATTAGAGACTCAAGGTTTACAACAAACTTCACTACTGGATAGTGATTTTTACTTGGTTCCAGAAGACTTCAATTCATGAAGCCTCTTGCATTTTTAACCTGGACAAAAGAGACACAGGGAACAGGATAATCCAATTTTGAATTGGGGGGGGGGGAGCAGGTGAGCTAAAGAAAGTTTACACAGAGAATCATAAATTTCCAACTATCAGAAATTCTTGGTCTAAACACACGGCATTTCTCCAAGATGCAGAAAGATTCAAATACATAGTTCCTAATTCTTGGCATGATTTTAACTGATTTGCGTAAATTAATGAAGAAAGAATTTGACCGTTTATTTCCTAACCAAACTCCGAGGTGAGAGGAGAAACACCAGGCCCTTTGGAAACATAAGCTGGAATCCCATACAAAGAGAGATCAGTTTTCTCCATTGTAGATCCACACATCTGGCAAGTAGCTAGAGATAAGATGACACTAGCTGAGATTTTCATTTTGAGGGTAAGAACTTAAAACATACCAATGTTTGGCTATCAATCCAGGGGCAAAGGCTAGTAGGTGAAGGGTTTGCTCCTGCCTCTTGCAGCTATAGTGCTCAGATATATACTCACTGGTACCTAGAATATCTTATTGGCTCCATGTAACGAAGAAATAAAGCAATTAATATACCTACTATAACATAATATGCAATCTTCATACTATTTCTATGAATCACAAAAACTCTATATATTAAATTTTATTTCCTAGTTTACAGATGCAGAAACCAAACCAGAAAAGGCCTAAGTAATCCTAGTAAAGTCACAAAAGGTAGAAAACAGGGGAGGCAGAACTAGAACCAATCCAGCCTGACTGTATAAGGACTGTAGCCTTCAGCTGTTATTCAAAGCTGGCTGAGCACAGTAAGAACATGTCCTTAGAATTTTTAGCTTCCCTTCATCCCTTCAAATGTCTAACTTCCCTCCTGATATAGAGTATAAAGTAAAGTAACCAGCATGTTATAAGAGTGGTCTGACAATTTAAATCAACTATTAAACCAGCTCTATGATCATTCTCATCACATCATGAAAAAAAGATAACTCATCCTACCTTTATTAAAAAAAAAAGAATGTGAAAAAGAATACACATAAAATATGCACGGCAGGTAGGGGAAACAACCAAACTACAGCTATTTGGGACAGTGGTGTGTTTTAAAATTATTTTTCACTTCCACATTCCAAATTCCCTAAACTCTGAACAGATCAAAGTTTTACAGATTATCCTTCCAAAAAAAAAAAAAAAGACAAGAAACACAAATTAATAACTATTTAAGCGCTCTGTTTCATCATGATAACAAACAGATGGTTTTAATATTCTGGAGGCTAATTCCTGAACAATTAAAAACACAGCAAGACATTAACATCTAATGAAACATTTTAACTACCAGTATATGCATCTGCCATTAATTCCCACACAGTAAGGTCTTGGATCTCCTCAATCTGTTCTTTATTAAAGAAAGTTTTTCCACTCTGAATTTAGTGAAGTAGAGAATTAACAACTGTTTTCAATCAGCAATCAGCAGGATATTCGCCAATGTGTACTGAAACCATGTACACTATCAGACTTAAATTTATTCTTACGATGACTTTGATGTGCACACATTTGCAATTTAAGAACAGATCCAGTTTCCTAATTAGGTGTTTTCCCCCCAAAACCCATACCACATTAGCTCCTTAATATACAACAGAAACTCTTTAGTTTAGTTTAAACTAAAAATGGTGTATTTGCTTAATAATGCAGTTGACTTTTGACTCTAATTGCCAAAAAATACCCCAGACTGCAGCTTCTACCACTGTAGCAACACGTAAAGGCAACAATCACAAGAACCCTGAAAGACAACTAAACGTATCACATTCTCAGATTTGGCAGGTTAAAACAGGATGACCAGTCACCATTAAGCTGCTTTCCTTTTTATGATGATAATAATACTGTACACGTTTGTTTGCTGTTATATAATTTTCTCTAAAATTGTACATAATTATCTAATTTAATTCTCACATAAATCTTCTGTGGAAAGCAAACTGTAATGTGGCCCCATTACAGACAGAGAAACCAAAGTTCAAAGATGAGTGACCCAACCAAAGACACTTAGAGAGGTGGTGGTGAGCAGAGTTATAACATGATCCCTGGGCCCCGGCTGAATGCTGCATTTACTGCCCTTGAGGCAATGTCTACAATTTGCTGCACTAACTTACCAGTTCTCACAACTGTGAAGCAGACATAATTATTACTATTTTAAGATTAAGTAAGTGAAGGCATATGTTAACCCAAGGTTACACAGGAGAGGTGGACCTAGGGTTCACAGCCAGGCCTTTTATCCTAGAATCTGTGCATTTCCACAATATCATTTTATCCTCCAGAGTATCATTATCATTTGCGGGCAACGCAGACATGTTATAATCAATTGCAATGTGTCTTTTCCTCTAGGCAAATAACAACACTACTGTTTCGTGATTTGGTGACCAAATATTTTAGGGTGAGCAATTAGCAAATTAATAATAAATAATTATTGTTATCTTTGTAATGGAAAAAATTAAGTAAATATTATCACATATCTTAGTTATTTTTACAACCATGTCTCTCAATTATGATTAATACATAATCTAATGTAGCTGAATCTTAACATATTAAATGTATTAATCTAGGAACTAAATTCTATAAAATTATATCAAATTTCCTCACAGAATGACCAGTAATTGAAACATTCTTTAATATGAGGTAGGATTGTTTTGGTCACATAAGACCCAGACAAGCAATTGAGAATGCAATTTCGTTTACTTTAGTGATCTGAAGTAAGAAATTTAGATTAATTTAACAATAAGCCTCCCCCACAAAAAACCCTCTAATCAAGAATTTATTTTTACTTCTTTTTTTTTTTTCAATTAAACTATAGTCAATTACAATGTGTCAATTTCTGGTGTACACACAATGTCCCAGTTATGCATATACATATATCCATTTTCATCTTTTTCATTAAAGGTTATTACAAGATATTAAAGTTAGTTCCCTGTGCTATAGAAGAAACTTTTTAAAACCTATTTTTATATATAGGGGCTAACATTCAGAAATCTCAAACTCCCAACTATATCCCTTCCCACCCTCTCTCCCTGGTAACCATTAAGATTGTTTACTATGTCTGTGAATCTGTTTCCGTTTTGTAGATGAGTTCATAGTGTCCTTTTTTTTAACTTCTTATTCAAAATCTATAGGTGCCCTGTCTGATTTATAGCTTAACTGTTACTCTTAGCTCCAGATATTTAGTATAAGATTACTACCAGGGAAAAAGTAGAAAAGCATGTAGACTAGACTACTTACCCAAAAAGCTCTGCTAAATTCTAGTGCTTCTGCCTATACAAAATATATATATATACATATATGCTACAGACTGGATGTTTGTTTCCCTTTCAAATTCATATGTTGAAATCCAATCCCCAATGTTATAGTATTAGAAGGTGGAGCCTTTGGAAAGTGATAAAGCCATAAGGTAGCACTCTCATGAGTGGGATCCCTGAGAGCTCCCTCACACCTTCCACCATGTAAGAAAAGGGGAAAAGAAGGTTGTCTATGAACCAGGAAGCAGGTCCTCAGCAAACATGGAGTCTGTCTGTTCCTTGATCTTGGACTTCCCAGCCCCCAGGACTGTGAGAAATAAACAGAAGTTGTTTGTAAGCTGCCCAAGTATAAGATATTTTGTCACAGCAGCCAAAACGGACTAAGACAATGTACATATACATGTGTTATCTACACAAAGAAATGGTAATACCAGTTATCCACACAGAGATGCTGGGGAGTTCACAGCTAGTTGTAAAAGGAAATCACCAAAAATATTAAACACTTCAAAGTAAGAAGATTGCACGCAGCACCTACTTCATACTTCTTTGTTTCTATACGAGAGCTTAATGGTGACTTTAAACCAAAATGTTATAGGTAAATGAATACATAAAGCTATTTTTAAAAACACAACATAAATGTGGGGTTTTGCCTAGCAATCAAGATAAACAAACATATTTTAAGTGTACTAGTTGCCCACTACTTAGCTAGAGCTATAATACGGAAATTTTTTTTAAAGAATAAGAGGGTATACTGTCATAGCAATGACTTGTGGTGACATGGGAAGGAAATTCAAGTTGGGAGAGAGAGGAAATATTTTTAGTGAAATGATACTTTATTCCTACAGAAAAAAAAATCCCTAAAGACACGTTAAAAAGTCGTAATGGATACATATTCACTACCTTTTTAGGAGAAAGATGGGGGGAGGGATCTGTACCTTTTATTTTGGCAGTTCTTATGAAAATTCATAAGCCAGATGGCATTCAATAAATGTAAAGAGCTAAAGAATTTAGTTTTATAGAAAAACATCAATTAGCATAGGAAAATTAGCAATTAAGCAATCATTATACAACATATATCAATATTACTAACGAGTGAGCATACACACTAAATTCCTAATGTGAACTGTTTGAAACAAATATTTTTGAAGCATTGCTATTCTACCATGAAAAGTACATCAGTACTTCATTATAGCTAACCTTAGGTACCTACCACATTACTGCCTATTGTAACAAAGTCGTTTCTGGAATTCATAAACCACGGTGATTTCTCAGCAACTGAACTTTGGCCCAAAGTCATTTGCTTTCTTCATTTGAATTTTTAAGGTTTATCATTTTTTTCTATACTTGCAATTCAGTTTGATCAAGTCTAAGGGATAATACAATGAGAGGAGATCTATTTAAGCTCCACTCTTAAAGTTCCATCCATAAGGATGTCAGACCAAATCTAGAAAATACCCTAAAACAGAAAGATAATTTGTGCAAAGATGGCTATAACCAAGCATTTTTGCTGAGACTCTGAATGAAGATGAGAGACTCCAAATGCAAAAGGTATGCCTAAATCAAACCTGATCTGTGTGGAAGAATTTTAACCTTAAGGAAACTTCTTGTTTGAAATACTACTCAAAAAAGTATACTTATTGGCCATTTTTTATTGTTTTCCCTCTAACCCTCAATTTTTTGTGGCACTTTACCTTCAATATGCTTTTCAAAGACAGTTTCAGATGGAACCCAAATCAGAGATACGAATATATATAAACTGAAGGGTGAATATTGCAGAAGAATAAACACTCGTACCAATTATGCCTTTTTATCATTTCTGTTCTCAAAGCTAAGAAAAGGTAATTTCCACTAAAGTGACTGGAAATATTACCAGAAGAAAATGTTTGCGGAACCTGACTTTTCTAAAGAGATCTTTGAAATTTAAGTAGACTTGTGAAGTATCTATCCTTTTCCTTTAATATTAAATAGAGCCTGTAACTGAGATATAACGTATTTTTCTGCCATACAAATGGAAAAGGTCTGCCTAAATCAAATTTTCTGATCTGTGTGAAAGAATAAGCCATTTTCTATTTCCTGAAATCCTTCCTATCACCAGGGAAGGGAGATGACTGCTTGTTGTGAAACAAGTTCAAGAGAGGCAAGAGCAAGAACTCATGAGTTATAGGACCTTAAGCTGAAAAAGGACCCACACCATTCAAAGTCAATACTCAGAAACCTGTTACTCCATTTACCTCTGAAGGAAATTCGACAGAGGAAAACAGAAAAAAGTGAAGGAAGATGTTTAGATCCAAGAATTTTAACCTAAGTTGATTTTTCAACCAAAGGAGAGTAGAAGAAAATCTGTCTTTATCTTTAAACTTTGGATTTCACAAAAAATACTGATTCCACACAGCTCTTTTAGTCGAATATACAAGAACCTGTACCAGATTCCCTTTCTTACCTTCTTCTTGTAATTTCCAGACTAGATAAAAGAAAGGAAAAAGAGAGAGAGATGTTTTTAATGAAATGTTAATAAGGTTACAGAAACACCCTAAGGCCTGGGCCTTTGTCCATGGACTAAATAACTAAAAGGTATGATGATGAGGAGGAATTTACAAGTATCAGCAACCTATGGCATTAAAGAGTAACACTGAGAATAGGAAAAAGTAGCTTAAAACCTCTGGGTTCATGAGGCCAAGGAAAAATAAAAGACATGGTCTGTAACACCAACTATTACAGAATTGCAAAGGTAAAAAATCATCCCTTTCCTTTTTTTTTCTTTCTTGAGTGAGAAAGAAAACCTAGTGAAACTCCAGGCTGTCAACTACTGGTACCCCACAGCTAGCCATGGCAACAGCTGCACGGCTCTGTTGTAATAAACTGGAACAATTTAATAGCTTTTATTGTTCTGCAGTGGTGTCTGAGCATAGCCACTCTCCCCTCCTAGGACTCCAGGGCCCCGCAAGGGCAGCAATGAGAGAAGATCTCATTTACCTAAAAGCACTTATAAATTTTTAATTTGCTTTAACAAGTAAATTAACAAGTCCCTCATTCAGGCAAGTTTTATGGCTTCTTGCCACTTGGGGAAGACCGTAAAAGTTTTATAGATAATCCAGCGCTACTGAGACTGCTCATAATAAATTGTCTGTTTCCTGTTATTTTATCAAACCACTGGGCTTCTAATGACTTAAAGTCACAGTTCCCTTATATTCAGGCTTTTTATGAGGCCATATTTATAAACTCCAAAGAATACCTTAAATTATATTGGGCCCCTGTTAATCATTACAAAGGTTTTTTTTGTTTTTTTTTTTTTTTTAATGGGAGCTTACCTTAGCTCATGCCCTGGTAATAAATGCTGTAACGTGTTTTGGAGACAGCATTCTGATTGTACATATTATTTAAGATGCTGCCTTAGCCAGAGTTTCCATTAGCAAATCCTCAAAGGAAGCGGCAATCTGATCTGTCCTGTACAGACTCACCAATAGTTCTGCCCACTGGAGTGTGGCACTTTCTAGACTGCTGCATTTTCTCTAAAAGGGAGTAGTGCAGCTTGATGATTACTGTGCATGCGTGGTGAGAGAAGCTAAGCCTCAAATGTGTATATCAGAGTCTAACCTTGGATTAACATTAAATTTCGCACCCGGTTACCGTCAAGCCACTCAGACCTGAACTAACTTGAAGAAAGCGTGGCAAGAAGGAAGAAGAGCAGAGGCAAATCTCATTCACTAACTGTTCACCAGGAGTGGGGCATGCAATGTGTAGACTACAGAAAGGAGTAAATATTCTAACTAATTATAAGACATACCACTTATTAATTACACAGATATACTCAGTATTATAAATCAATGACAAAGTAAGAAGAATGAAATATGCTCTCAAATTCAATCTCTGACAGTGCAGGGTTAGTGAAAGTGCCAAGTGGACCAGTCTTTGTGATGACCTTTATATTTTACACGTATGCATGCATACGCATACAGACACTCCAAGTAAAGATCAAAAGGCATGTGCTTTTTCAATTTAGTCTATCTAAGGATAGAATCTTAGGAAAAAGTCAACCACCACCAAGGACAGAATGATCTATGTAAGGCCTTTAAACAAAATAACTCAAAAGGCCAAGAGATCACATCATAGCTCATGCAGATACAACATGCTCTGCAGGCAGCACACTGAGTTCTTGTTACATTCCTATTGATTTCCCCCCAGAAAATACAACCTCACAGATTAATATCACCCAATGTAATCTCACATGAAGTTTCCTCGTTTAAATAATGACTATTCTTGTGTGGCTTCATATTCCTGATTCTTATTTTAATTAGAACACTTTATTCAATGCTGCAGAGGATGAATCTCTTGGCCAAGGTGTCAGAACCCAGTCACTGAGAAAGCATTCACAATGGTTCTTTTCAGTATCATCCTTTTCCAGGGGAAACAAATTCAAGATAGCAAAGCTTAGTGTTAAGGCTGCCACATGGTCACATTCTAAGGATGGTGCATTCATGTTGATGCTGATTATTCTACCTTTAGGAAAACTCCATTTCTACCTTAATTTCCATTTTATATTCTAATTCTTCTAGAACACTCTGCTAGAGGTAAGATACAATGATTTCCAGTTTCTACATGAACTCAGAACTATCTTCCAATTTTCTTCTGATTTAAGAGAATGGAACATCGTTGGTTTCAATAAATGTAACCCTCCTCTAAAAAATATGAGTAACAATGAAAATAATACAAAATCACACAAGTCTCGTCCTTTACAAAGTATTTCCACATATATGATTTCATTCAAATGTCACAATCTCATGAACCATACAACTATTTACAGTTTGCACATGTGAAACTTTATTCAGAGAGGTTGACTAGTTGTCCCAGTTCACACAGCTAGTGGGAAGCAAACCAGGTCTCAAACCCAAAGTTGTGAAGATACCAGTGAAGGGGGCAATATAAGAATATCTTCAGTAAATATATCAGGTTTATATACGTGTGTGTGTGTGTGTGTGTGTGTGTGTGTGTGTAACTACACATTCTGCGAGAATTCTACCTTGCTGCCCTTAGACCTGTGTGCTAAAGTACTATCTAGAATTACTATGGATCGAGTGGCTTTGCTCAATTCCATAACCAAACACAGGCAGTTTATCCCTTATAAACTGCAAACCATTGACTTCAACAGGAATTAGGTGAGGTACTTTTTCTTTTAATGGCCTATCATAGAGTTTATAGCACATGAAGATGCTTAATAAATTTTTATTGAATACCAAGCCAATATAAAAATTCTGAGTATATAGTTACATGATTATTTATTTTTGTCTGTCTCCCTACCAGTTGATAAACTATGTAGAGCAGAAACTGTATGTCTTTTTTCTCACCATCATATCCTCAGTGCCTAGCATAGCATCTGGCATATAGTAGGTATTCAACAAATGTTGGTTCTATGAATGCATATGAACTAGCTTAAAGCCCATTTATTACCACGCCTAAAAATACCTCCAAAATAAGAAGTGTTAAATCCTTTCATAATGAGCATTATGGAACATTGTATCTAAATATGAAAAAAGCATTATTAGGTAGGCTCCAAGAAGTACATAGGGTTTATAAGACTTTTATGTGTGTATGAGTACACACGTCTACAAAGAAAGGCTTAACCACATAAAACACACCCACACACATCCTTAATCTAAGATCTAATCCTCTCAAGTTTACTGGTGATCAACGTTCATTAATCAAAATCATTAAAAAATCTTTGTCCAGCCCTCTGCTTGTCTGTAGCAGTGGCAGGCAGCTTGCCAAATGTTGCTTCCACAGAAGTAAATGAGATCATTTCTTGGTTGCCCCTAAGTCCTTTAGAATTCAGGAGTTTTTCAGTTCACGTTTCAGGTTAATCTTTTCCTTTCTCTAAGAACAGAACATCCTCTTTGCAGATCTCCCTGAGGGCTTGGTATTTGCAACATCAAACAGAACACACAAACCATTGCACCAACTTCCAAAAGCCTATTATACTGTCAACTGGCTTCCTAACTGCAACCAAGGGAGAAGGCTTACAGACTCCTAAGCTTTTTTTTTTTTTCTTTCTCTCTTTTTTTTTCTCCCCTGGCTGCTGGAAAGTATCCATAATTTCTCCAAGCTACCACTGCATTTTGTTTCACTAAAGAACACCTAATAAGATGGGCAACATTCCAACAAGGAAAAATGCAACTTGAACTCACTAACTATAAATCTCCCCCACCTTTTATTTCTTTCTCTCAAACTTTCAATTGTTGGCAGGCTCTGAGGATGGGGGACTGTCATGCATGGCTACCAGTGAGTCTTTTCCATACTACTTAATAAATCATAATAAAATGCAGATCCACCAAAAAAACGAAGTCCAGAGTAGGGCAAAAGTTGTGGCAGAGTCTTACGGTACCATATGACTTATGTTTTACTATTCACTATGGGATGCCTAAGAAGGGCTAGAGGAAAACAGGCATAGACAGGTTTTTAACTTTCAAATCAAACAAGTATGTTCTGCATGTTTCCTTTGCTTCTTTAGAATCAATCCAAAGTAATATAAGCCCAAGGGGAATCTGTGGCTGTCAGCCTGTACCAGCAGGGATTCACCTCCTTAATTGTTAACAGAGTTCATGAATACATGTTCCAAAAGGACACCACTAATGGGTCCCAAGTAGGACAAAGCTTCCAAAACATGCAGTAATATACAAAGCAAGCACTCATGGCACACACACAAATATGTACATAAAAACATAAGTCCCCCTAGGTTGAATGTTAAACCATTTATCTTCTCTGGATGTCCACGTTTTCCTTTTTCCTTCCTGTAAGTTTTTCACAGTTGGTTACTATGGGGAAAGTAGAAATAGCCTCAAAGGGCTGTGTGTCAGAAATGGAAATGATGGGAAGACAGTGAAAGCAAGAGAGCACAGAGGAGAACAATACATACATCCAACAGCTACACATCTGTGAGTCTTAAGTGAGTTAAATCACATAATTCTGTAATTTCCTTCATCTTGCCCCCGATCACCTCTTCCAGGAAGGCTTGACATAGCTGAGAAGGCTTCAACACATGGAGTAGTTATGTCTTAAAGACACTAGGTAAATTCTGGGTAAAGTCCTCAAAAGGCTGTTGAGTTTAGATACTTAACAAGTTCTATATTCACACAATGACACACTCTATAAACAGCTTACATGTTCTCTGCCACCTAAGTGTTAGCAAGGTCACTTATTTTTGATACAGAATTCCCTGGCCTTCAGCCTAGGGAGTGGAGCAGCTGAAAAGGGGTGACTCACTCCGTGTAAAATGCATTAGACACAGCTCACCTGTACATGCCCTTCGCATCTCCTCGTAATCTCCTTTCCCTCTATTCTGAGTTAATCTTTCAACTTATAAATTGATAAGAAATGCATCCACTGTGGATAATTTCTTCCCTCTAGAGAAGGCTTTTCTCTCATGCAAAGCCTGTCCATAAAAGTGAAGGAAAGGAAGGAAGACAACTGAATCATTCATCTCGTTAAAAAAAAAATCCAACTGAAAATGTTGCTTAGATCCACGGGTGTTACTGAGCCAAGCAGAGGTTACCACCCACAATTTTTGACTTTTGATTTGTATTTAACAACTCATTTGTATAACCTCAGTGAATGGAGGCAGCAGACCTGAAGAGATTTGCAGCTGAAGTTCTATCAAGTTGGAAGGTTATGTTAGCTGCCAAGTCTGGAAATGGAGCCCTGCACAGCAAGAAAATGGTGAAAGATTGGTTACAGCCATAAGTAATTGATCTGTCTGAAAATACGGGCTACGAATCATGGGATTAATGCTAGTGCTCCAGCTGGGCTGCACTGCTCATTTCCCTCTAGCTCTCTGACAACAAAGACATGCCTCTTTCTCCAGGGACAAGAAATTTTTATTAAAATCTTTATACAACTTAGCAGCAAAGCATCCTAGAGATTTGCGGAGGAGGGGAGGTGGAGCCATCATAAGGAAACCATCCCACAATTTTCGTTTGATCTCGTTTTTATTTCAAACCAGTCACCAGCCTGCTTCCCATGGCCAAATGTACTTGCCCCTCAGCTCAGCAGACATGGAGAGGGAGCCCCACTAGTGGGACGCTTAGCTGGAGAAAAGTCGATGAGGAAAGCGGTGGAGAGCTGCAGGGAAAAATAAAGTGGGAAGGCATCCAAAACTGCAGCTGTGCTGGCCCATTAAAAAGCTGAAACTCATTCTGCTGTTCGACCTCATGCTTATCACCACATAACTATTCATCAAAGAAATTTCAGTGCAATTAATTAAATTATTCCCATGTCTGTGCCACAGAGTCGTTATTCCAATATCAGCTTTCACTCACACTCTCTTAAGCTCATGTCTGCATGCCAAGTCACTACTCTGGGGTTGTCCAGTCTCAATAAAGCTGTGCTCCTCACCACTCACAGAGGCTATCATTTCTCTTTTTTATTGCCATTTATTTTCCACTAGGATTTTGCTGCCAGTATATTGGCAGGACTTCCAGTATATGGATGTAATGAAATCTACCACAGACACTTAACACGGGGTCAGGATGGAGCTCAGCTCATGTGAGGCTGTAATATAATAAACAAATGCTTTCAGAAGGAGGATCTTATCAGCTCAAAAATAGAACTTGGTATCCTTTGGTACCAAGTGCAGAAAAAGTTGGAGTCATTTGAAAATTCTTGTGATAATTAAGTTTATGTCTGAAATATGCCTAACACAGTAAATCTGAGCCACAGCAGAGATTCCTTTTCATCTGTCAGACCTGGCTTATTAAAAAGGAAGAGAATAAAAATGTACTGCTGAAAGTATGCTTTTTATAAAGTCATCTCCTTAGTCATCGACCTGTAAGTAGCACACTCATATAATCTGGGGGATCTGACTGTTGCCTGTGGAACTTTTCTCTGTTATAGCTACAGCAAAATGTAAATTGGATTAAGAGAATAACTCCCTCTACTTGAAAACCAGCAGATGAATGTTTAAGGCTCTGCTAATCTCCATGTACATCATAGGGCAAATTATTGGACTGGGACAAAGTATACATCTATAGATCTCTGCATTAAATTTTATAATCTAAGCAGATGACAGTCCTCATATAAATAAAACGTTGGGAAGGAACAGCACTTTACGAAATTTAATGCTGATCTCACTCAGTACTGAAAAGTAGGTGCTCAGATAATCACCACAGTAGCCAGAGGGGCCAGCCACCATCTCAGGCTTGAGGATCATTTATTCCTCATCTGACTTCTAGGAATATCAGGAAGTAAGCAAGCCAAAAAGGAAAACATGTGATTAGAAAGGCAGAGGCTCTAGAATTCTATACACAATTAACATATCTCTCAAAAACAAAAGTAAAGTGAAAACTTTCTCAAAACTGCAAAAGCCAAAAGAACTAATTACTAGAGATCTGTACTATCAGAAATGTTAAAGGATGTCCTTCAGGCAAAAGGCAAGTGATAACAGATGAAAATACAGGATCTGTACAAAAGAATGGATGATACATCATGATGGAGAGTGGTATTTATCCCAGGAGTAAAAGGTTGGTTTAACATTTGAAAATCAGTCAGTGAAACTTACCATATTAACAAACTAAAAAAGAAAAACAAATCATATGATCATTTCAATAGCTTCATAAATAGCAGTTGATAAAAATCTAGTAGCTATTTCTGATAGAACCCTCTCAGCAAACAAGAAACAGAAAGGAGCTTCCTCAACTTGATAAAGGACACCTACAAGAAACCTATAATTAGCATACAAATTAATAGTGGAAAACTGAATATTTTCCACCTAAGATCAGTAAAATGATAAGGATGTCTATTCTCACCACTTTTATTTATTTTTTACTGCACTGAAAGTTGTAGATAGTACAGTAAGACAAAAAAAAACAAAAAAAGACAGTCATCCAGTTTGAAAAGTAAGAAGTAAAACTATCTTTATTCAGAAATAACATTGTGGTCTTTATACATAATGTAAATGAATCCACAAAACAGCCACTAGCACTAATAAGTGAGCTTATCAAGGTTACAAGACACATGGTAAATATATAACAATCAATTATATTTGTATATACCAGTAAGGAACCATTGAAAATTGAAATTAATAAAACAATACTATTTACAACAGAGTCAAGAATACATAGGGATAAATCTGGCAGACTGTGAAAGATCTGTACGCTGAAAACTACAAAACATTTCTAAGAGAAATTAAAGAAAACCTAAATAAAGAAATATGCTATATTTATAACTCAAAGGACTCAATATTGCTAAGAGGTCAATTTTTCCCAAATTGATCTACACATTCAATACAACCAAAATCAAAATCCCCTATGTACTTTTCTGAAGAAACTGACAAAGTGATTGTAAAATTCATACGGAAATGCAAAGGACCAAGAATAGCCAAAACAATTTTGAAAAAAAGTAAAGTTGGAAGATTAGCATTACCTGATTTTAAGATACTCAACATGTGTGGAACTGACATCAAGCTAGATCACACTTAGGAAATTTTCTTCTGAGAAAGGGGCCAGATAGTAAATGGTTTTAGGCTTTGCGTATCACATATGTCTCTGTCACATTTTCTTCTTTTTTTCTTAACTTCTACTTAACTCTGTACAAAACAGGCTGAGCTGTATTTGTTCCATGGTTCTTAGTTTAACAACCCCAAGACAGACAGACTGATCGATGGAACATTACTGAGATTCCAAAACTGAACCCACACATAGAGGTCCAATATATAGACAACTGATTTTTGACAACATGCAAAGGCAATTCAGTAGAGAAAGAACAGTCTTTTCAAGGAATGGTACTGAACAATCAGATAGATAGATACAAAATAGAAAATGATTCAGTATATATACCTTGAATCATATATAAAAATTAATTCAAAATAGATGAGAAACCTAAATGTAAAACCTAAAACTGTAACACTTCCAGAAGAAAACATCAGAAAAACCTTGCAGCCTTGGAATACAAATGATTTCTTAGATATGACAAGAATAATCCATTAAAAAACTGAAAAATTAGAATCCAGGAAAATTTTAAAGTCTTGTAAGATACTACTAACAGAATAAAAACATAAGCCACAAACTGGGAGAAAATATTTGCAAATCTGATAAAGGTCTTGTAATCAGAATAAAGAATTCTCAAAATTCAACAATACAAAAAATAAACAGCCCAATTTTTAAAAAACAGAAAAGGCATTTAAATAGATAGTTCACCAAAGGAAATACTTAGATGACAAACACATGAAAATATGTTTAACGTCATTAGTCAATGGAGAAATACAATTCAAAACAACAGTGAGATACCACTATGCAACATATTAGAATGGCAAAATGAAAAAGACTGCCCATCCCAAGTATCAGAGAGGACATGGAGGCAATGGAACTCTCATACTGCTGGTGGGCATGCACAAGGGCAGAACCACTTTGACTACTGTTTGGCACTTTCTTAAAACACTTAACATACACCTACCACATTATCCAGCCATTCCACTCCCAACAGAAAAGAATGCACGTCGTACTTGTACACAAATATCCATAATAACAAACAATAAAAATAACCCAAACGGTCATTGATAGGTGAATGTATAAACAAATTGTTGTTCAGAATGGAATAATACAAGCAACAAAAAGGAATGAACTATTAATGTACACCACGATGCAGATAAAGTGCAAAGTACTTATGTTAAGTGCAAGCAGCCATACCAAGAAAAAAAACAGTATATACTGTATGATTTCACTTATATAAAATTCTAGAAAATGCATATTATTCTATAGTGACAGAAAACAATTCAGTGACTTCCTGTGGGCAAGGGGGTATGGAGGTGGGAAGGTGACAGAGGTAGAAATTACAAAGGGACATGAGAAAATTTCTGGGGGTGATGGCTATATTCATTATCTTTTATAGTGGTAGCAGTCTCATGGGTATATGCATATGTCAAAATTTATCAAGCTCTATAGTTTAAATATGAACAGCTTATTATATATGAACTATATGTCAATAAAGCTATTAAAAACTACAGCAAAATATGACTACAATTATACTATATCATTGTATATGTAGTTAATTTGAGCATGTATACGTAATATGTATATAATCAGATAACTTGAAAGTCTTGGCCATATGAAATCACCTAGAAAGTATCGAGGAAATAAATTATCAAGCAAAGAAAGGGCCAGGGGCAGAATCATGGGAGTGCAGATGGGAGCAGGAATCAGCATTTAAAAAACAAAAAACAAAACAAAGCAAAACAAAACATTAGTGAATGATTTCACAAACCAGAGTAGCGATTTCATGAAGTTTGAGGGAGGAAGGTCAATGGCGTTGAAAGACTGAGAGCTCCACAATGTGAAGGAATATTTCTGCCTCATTTACAAATGTATCCCTAGCATCAAGTTACTTAACAGGCACAGAGTAAAATGACTGCTGACTGGATGGACGGGAAATAAAGAAAATAACTAGATTTTATGACTTAGTAATTTACTGATGACCTTATATTAAAATTGTAGAGCAGCATTTAGTAGAAAAGACCAAAGTTAGTCTGCAGTTGGTTAAGGACTGAATAGGAGGCGAAGAGGTATTCTGTTAACAGGAAATTCAAGAAACACAGGAATAAAAGGCCAGCTTTCCCATTCAAAGTTTCCAAGGAGGATTAAAGTTTTTAGATCCACTATATACTGTTCTTGAACTTCAGACACAGTTAAGACTGTTTGGAACAATTTTAGTCCTTTGGGAATTCCATCATTAAAACCAGAAGTAAAGTACTAAAAAGTCCAGCTGTATCTATAAATATTTTTAAAACATATGCAACAAGTAAAACCTCCCCTCTTTACTCTATGGAGACATGTGATCTTAGCGTGACTCCTGCTTTGAATTAGAAATGCTCCTCGCTCTCCAACTTAGAGCTGATTTTTTAAAGTTTTAAAGACAAATTTCCTTGTAGAAGAGATTACAATAAATCATCCATATACCATAAAATTTAATTTGGAAGTTCCAGGTATTAGCAAATCAACATTGTAGGCACGTAGTCAACACAGGATAGAAAAGCCATTTTATTTCCACAGTTACATTCTTAGGATTAATACAATTATTTTTGGAATGGATCTTGGAGGTAGGGAACCATAATGTTAATAATACCTCCCCCTTTTCACAGACATAAAGCAAAGACACAACACACCAGACAAATCAAGATTTTAAAACATACACACACTTACATCAAAGAAAAACTCACTGAACTTTCTTTTCTTTCTTAACACTAACTGGTATCAACTGGCATCAACTGGCATTTCATTTCTTCACATTCACCATTCCAGTAAAAGAAAAAAAAAAAAAAACTCTGATTTTCATCTATCAAAAGTGACTTTCAAAGTTATTAGATCACCTTGCAATTCTACTTACAATTTTAAGCAAACACATTTTGTTTCTACTTAAAGTGGATCAACAAAACATTCCTGAACATTGAGTCTTAACAGATGAAATAACTCTTCTCTTTAAATAAAAGATCTCTCACAAAAATATATTTTTACTTGAGCTGTCTCAGCTGGTTAAGTAGAAAGAGACAGAAGACCATTTTGCTTTGAATTTTTAAACCTATTTTTTGTAAAAATCCTTCCTCCATATTTCAAGATTTTTCATTTATAATAATGTTTTCAGAATACTAAGTTTCTTCTATTTTTGCAGTACTTCTCAGAGTAATGCAAAATAAAGGCTAGCCTCCATCCTGCCCTGACTCTCTCTTCCTCATGGATTAAAGCTCTGAGAGAAAACTGCAAACAGATAAATCCTCAGCCATTTGCTGCTTGACATAAATACTTTGGATAACTAAACTGCCTGCTTTGTGTCCAAAGCTCCTCCTCACTCAACTATCTTTCAATTCATTGGATTCCAAAGCCTTGCCGAGGTACTAATGATATTTAACACCTCTCTTCAACACCCTGTGATGTTATTTTGAATATGGTACACATGCTTCAAGACTCAATAAACACTTTGTCCTTCAAGTGTTCTACAGCAGCTAGTATTCGAAATCCCAACTTCATACCCTGTAATCGGGAAGATTTTCTACACTGCATTTGATCTTCCTGCTATAGTAAAAGCAAAAATCTCACCACTTACACAAGATCATCACTGACCTTGATTTCCATTTGGATTGTAAGAGTCTCATGTTCTACCAGCTGAGCTAGCCATGCACTCCCCATTTGGATTTTAAACAGTTGTGTGTTGGTAATGCTTAACAACCAGCAATCTGGGAAAAGATGTATGCACAAATACATGTACATATATTTATTATAAATTTCACTAATATAAAGGATATGTATCAATTTACAAATAATAACAAAGTATACAATACTCTTTACTGTAAATTCCAGCTAAATAGCCAACTGATTTTCACAGAATCTAAGATGTTCTAATGTGTCTTCTGTTGTAATGTGTGGAATTCTTTTATCTGTAGACAATCTATGATTGCATCTGAAGAATAAGTATAATTCTGATGTGAAACTTGATTGATATTTTCAAACTAGTAAAATGAAAGTAGAACTAAGACATATGTCAGAATTTCACTTGTCAATAAGTAACTTATTAGTTGAATTTGGATAATAGTTTTAAAATACAGGAAGAATAGTTCCTCAATTTTTTGTGCCATCCACAATGTAATGGATACAGATATAACACACTTTTAAATTTAATCAGTATTAACATTTACTCTTTCCTTTTTTAAAAGTCTAGACAGTCAACAGAATAAGAAATCAAATCTGGGTTTGAACTGTTTGCCACTTCCTGTGGTGTAAATACGCCAATCACGGCTTACTTTGAGCTACAGAAGTGATGTCACTAAGTGCAGGGTTGGGAAGAAATGTTCAGTAGCACACCATTACGTAATACTTCTACCACACAACAACCTCAAGTAAAATGTAGCAAAATAATTATGAAGTGATGCACTTTGAACATATAATTGAGCAAATTATACTAAAAGCAGAAACTAAGCTTATATAAGTTCATTTTTTTAAAGGCTATTTGACAACCAGCTCAGAAAATTCCTGAAACTTTAACAATTTGTTCTTAAGAGTGGTTAACAAGCTGGTTCCAGCACACCAAATATGATCCTTTTGTTACAGAAGCAAGCTTCCTGCCACCCCATCACTGAGTAAATAGTATTTGGGTTCTTCCCATTGGTGGATAATGGGTGCATAATGCTATGAACTCCACGAGTTCATTCACAACCAGGCTGTACTCCTTGATGGTTATGAATCTGCAGAAGCATGGGCAAACATGGATGTTTCTCCAGGAAAGCTAACCCTGGCACTACTATTTCATGTTTTCTACCAAATGAGTCAACCAGTTGAGTGAAAAAACAACAACGAAGAAATAGCCTTGGTGTAAGTTATTTTATTTTCTAATATAGATATGTCCCAAGGCTCTTTTAGCTCCTACCCACAAAATGCAATGAAAACATGGGAACAGATCTGAGTTTACACAAAGGGGGCAAACAAGTTGTAGAGCAGTGACAAAGTCTTCTCAGTATGAAATAGGATGCTTTGCTCTTTCCCTCCTCCCTTCTCTCTCACTTCCTTTTATCTTCCCCTCCATCTTCTCTTCCTCCCTGGCTCTTCTCTCCTTCCCTTCCTCCCTCCTTTCTTTCCTGGGGGAGATGGGATAAGTTGATTACTGGGAGAGATTTAACCACTATATCTTTGCCCTTTCCCCACCCTTTTAGAAGTTAGTATCCACACAGTCAGAAAATGGTACTGAAAATGAAGATATGTGGTAGGGTAGAGCATGTCAGTCACAAAGTATAAAGAAAACACTGCCCTGAAAAACAAACTTTACTTCATTAAGCTACAACAACTGTAAACACTAACCAGAGTTCTACCAAAGCAAATAGCTGAACATTCCCTGATTATCCAACATATGCCTGACCCTGAGTACAGGCATGGGAAATGCAGTGATAAATGGGCCATAATCCCTGACCACTTGCCCAAGTACAAAACATCAAAGAGTGAGACCTTGGAAGATCCACTGTCAATCTCAGCAATAAATCTTACAGAAGTATAATGGTAGCAGATGACTACTTTAGGAATACCATATTCAGAAGAATGGAAAATGTATCCCAGACATCCAAGGGTCTGGAGTATAATTTAGCAGGGAGGCCTGCACAGGAAGCAGTAAAGCAGAAAGGGGGCAATGCAAAGCCATCCAGAGGAGGTCAGACAGTCCAGTTTGATCACTTCCATTCCTGGTGAAGTGGTGACACGTGTGTGTGTGTGTGTGTGTGTGTGTGGTGTGTGGGGTGTGTGTGTGTGTGTGTGTGTGTGTGTGTGTGTGTGTAAGAGAGAAACAAAGTCACAGAGCTGTTCAATCTGTATCACCAGTTTAACCAGTACCTGTTTTGTTCCTGCTAGGTACAAAGCATGTGTTAGGTTTTATGAGATGACAAAGGTAAACGTGATGGGGACTCTGACCAGTCACATGAAGAGGACAGGTAAAGATACGTATGTGCAATATGCACATTCAGCATTTGAACTATATAAATTCAGCAGGGGGCTCAAAACATCTGGGTTTGGGCTCTGCCACCTGCTGGGCCATGGGTCACAGCACACTCTCCCTGGATTTGTTTTATGAACTCAGGATTGGAAGTGCCCATAAAAAAAACAGCTCATCCAACTATAAGTCAAAGTTAACATTCTCTCACAACATCCCTACAAAGTCAGCAACAGGTATCTATATCATTCCCAGTGACCTAAGCCCTCCAAATAAAGCCCATCCCTCTTCTGGACAGTTCAAATTGTTAGAAAGTTCTTCCTTATATATTGGATCTGCCTGTATCTTCTACCCACTGCTCTTACTTTTGTCCACTGGGACCCTCTTGAACAAATCCAATCTCTCTTCTACATGACAGCCCTTTAAATAATTGAGGACAGTTATTGTATATCCCTTCAGGCTAAATACCTTTAGTTCTTGCAGCCATTTCTATTAGGACATGAGTCTGAGTCCCTTCAACTACATGGATAACCTTCTCTGCATGCACTCTAATTTGAATATTCTCCTAGCTTTGTTCAAACAGGCTGCCATTAGACTGTTGCAAACAGTCAAATATGTGGATAACCTGATACAGAGAGAAACCACCTGTCAACCAGTACAACAGATCTCTCTCTGTATCAGGTTATCCACATATTTGATCCACAAGCCAACCCTGACCTCAGTCAAGTCACAAATGTTGACAAAACTGAATCAAATGCACAATCTTGTGGCAGGCAAACACAGACAACCTTCACATTCACATTATTGTTCAACCGGTTATAATTTTGCCCAACTACACTATTATTAATTTCAGACTTCTCCATGTTCTCCACAAGGACTTTCTAAAAGACTCTGTAAAATTACTTGCAGACATCCAAGTACACATCATCTAAGACATTCTAAAGCAGGGGTCAGCAAACTATGGCCCACAAGCCAAATCAGCCCACTGCCTGTTCTTGTTTTATTAAAATACAGCCATATCCATTCATTTACATATTGTCTGTGGCTGCTTTTGTGTTACAGTGGCAGAGCTGAGTAGTTCCAACGAGATTATATGGCCCAAAAGCCCTAAAATAATTACTTCCTGGCTCTTCATAGAGAAAAGTTTGCCAATCTCTGTTCTAAAGGAAACACAATGGTTTGGCATAATATTTTCAGTGAACCTGCAGTGGTTCCCAGTGATGACTACCTCTTTTACTAAGTTCTCAAAAAGCATTCATTAGTAATACCTTCTAGAATTTTTCCCTGGGTCAATTTCAAGCTTATTGATAGATGGTTTCTTTCCATTGATTCACTTTCGTCTCCCTTATGAAAATAAGAAGCATTCAGGTACTTTCTTTACTTGTATATTAGGGATAATGAATAGATACTGTCTTTTGGTAATGAATTCTATGGCAAATATTAGCATATTTATACCTTTAGTTCATTTTTTCACGTAATATGTATAGTTTACATATTCATAGAGTACACCCAACACTGAGAACCCTTAGCTACAAGGTGCACTGGGGCATCAATAGGAGGTCAGCAGAGATATTAGAAAAAGCTGAAAGGAGACATAATTAGGGACAGAAAAGCCAATGCTGCCGTGGGACATTCCTCCCAAGGAGTCTAAAATGCAAAGTCTAAATCTCTAATGAGCTGAACTTAAGAGGATACCGATTCATTCTTTTAAGAATCCAATACCATTGTGGAGGACATAAATACAGGCAATTGTTGTATCTGATCTGTGTCCATACTTATTGCCAATGGGAAAGCAATCCTTTGATTTCCAGGAAGAGGGGAATTATTCTGGATGATGTCATTTCCTAAGCAAAAGCTGAAGGTAAAATATAGGTCTATTCAGCTTGGGAGAGAGGCTGGCAAAGTTAAGGTGTCAATATCCTAAGGTATTCAAAAAAGAAATCTAAACTTCCTGATGACCAGATACAAGTGGGAATGATTTGGAGGACAGCTCAGAGATGTCTTTTACAGTATATGGGATGCTGAGATCAATACAGATTGATTCTAGACATCAACAAATGAATTAATTTCTATACTTGCCACAATTAGTTCTAACTCGGAGATTGTTTAAGTTAGAATTTCCAGGACAGGGTTCATGCTGTCCAATGAAGAGTTGGTTATGGCTGCTGGGCCAGCTGCCTCCAGCAGCAAGAAATCTCGCCTATTGACCTTGATGTGCTATACAAATAGTATTATTTGTTATATGTGCTGTAATGAGATAAGGGCTGGGTAGCACTGGAGTAAGTTAAGCTGGCAGATGACAAAACTTTCATATTAGCGGCTAGAAGACTGGACCAGATGGGGGATGATGGAGTAAAGAAGAGATTTTGGAGTAAATGAGATTACTAGAGTGAGCTAGAAAGACATTAAAAGGATACTCATCTTGGGCAGGGTTTTCAAAGAGGAGGACAGAGAGATTCTCTAAGTGAGAGAAATGGTCCACAAAAAAAAAAAAAAAAAAAAGAGGCAGGGTATGATTGAGCAATAATTTATATATGGCCCGAGTCAACTGAAAGTCCCATGACATTAGTGAGGAATATAATAAATACTAGGCAATTACATGGGATCTAGTCTCACCCAGATAAAAAGATAACTCCTAAAGGGAACAACACTGTATGTATAATGAAAAGAGAAGACAAAACTTCCAGATACCAAAAACTTTCTAACCAGATGGTCAGAAATGCCACAACAGTTTTTGTAACCACTGCCAATGACTTCTTTCCAGGAAAGCAAGAAACTGCAAAAGTCAGCTAAACCATAATCATTCTACATATTTTGTGGGAACCCATAATATATTCAGTTGACAAACAATTCTGCCAAGTAGCTCTTCTACATGTTGATCATGTCAACAAAATTAATTTGACATTTACAGCTATTTTGAGAATAAAATGCAGTTGCTTAAATTATGCTGTGGAAGCAACATGAGACGGAATTATTCAGTTGACAAAATCTAATTAGGTGTAAATTATTTCAGGTCATATGAATTATAAAACCTTTCACAGATAAGTATTTTAATTCAAAGTGGCTTAAAATGCTATAGAATATTAATAGGCCCACAGCCTCTTACAATACTTCCACACTTCTGTCTCCAGTAATGCCACCTATTCTCCAAATATTGGTCTACGTGTTAGTTCTCATTCTGCCTTCTTGGGCTTACAGTTTTGTAAGGGAGAAGGCAGGAAAGAAAGAAGCTTCTATGTTAGTAACTGTATACAAGTTCATTTATCTTCTTATTGAGATATAATTCACATACAATAATCCATTTCTTTTTGATAAGTAATATTATCCATTGACAGATGAAGAAATTGAGGCTCAAAGAGATTAAGTAGCCCTCCCAATAACACATAACTCATCCATGGCAAAAAGCTGGAATATAAATATAAAGCCAATGAAACCTTCAGTATTCAAGGCCTGCCTGTCCTTCTTGAGAACCTAGAAAACAAGAGCCATGTAGTTAATTCCAGACATCAAATGCAGATTATTTAGAGAAGAACCTCAGCAAAGAGGAGAACCCTCTTTGCCACTAAAGATGGTACGTGAAATTGAAAGAGGAAGAATACCACCCTACCGGACAATGGAGGCTTGAACAAAGCCTGCCTACCAGGGAATGGGGAAGGGGAAAGGCACTTTTGTCATGAAGTGGCAGTTCTTAAGACAACAGTTGTAAACGTCCTAAACATCAAGTTCACAAATATACACAGGCACATTCCACCACCTGAAACAATGTGATCAGGCACAAGCTATCCTGTAAGGAGAAGACATCTCAGGTCTCATGCTAGGCCTGCTCAGCATTCTCTAGTCCACACTGATTTTTATTCTAGAAAAACAATACTACCATGATCATCTATAACAAGAAAGGAGGGGCTGGCAGGAACAAGGGAGAAAAGGTAAGACAGGAAGAGAAGAAAAGTGAAATTAAAAAGGGGGAGAAGAAAGCAAGCAGGAAAACCCATTTGTAACTGTAAAATCATGTCCTCGTTTTTGTCAGTGTTCCCTCCCAGTTCTATAAGAGTTAAAGGCCACCAAGTAATAGGGCCTTCAGAGTTTTCCCTTGGGTCTCAGCCAAGGCCAGTAACCCTGCTATTAGAGACCTGCCAAGCTTTGTCAATGCAATCTGCTGAATGCCTTGAGTGACAAGTGATCAATATTCTCCACTCTCATGGGTCATCACAGGTGACACAGGCCTAAGTAATAAAACAGCCCTGGCTGCCTCCTCTAACTTAAATGCTTCCCCAGCCACAATATTTCTTTTTTGTCTAAATGCCTCTAGCTAAATTTCTCGTAGATCGAACCATCTGATGGGGATAGAGATTCTGAGGAATTGCAATGTGTCTGAATTGATGCTAGCCAGTGAAAGCTCAGTAGACTGGAGAAATAGGTTCAAATAAATCGAAAATGACTAGCTACAGAGTTGTAATCTGCCAGCATCAGACCCTGTAGCAACAAGCCAATATGAAAAAAAGCATGCTGACAGCCAACCACCACCAAGTCACCTGCTGAAATGAGAACTCATTTTTCCCCCACTACTGTGTTGATGATAGGTACTTTCTCTGTAACATCTCTGGTGGAGGGAGGGGAAAGGGGAAAGAGGTAAGAGTTCCTCATCTCATAGGGAACACTCAGCACTGTATGCAATCGATAACTGTCACTGTTCCCCAGAAATCGACACAGGTGGATTTAGGGGAAGATATGAGGACATGCTGTCTTCTAGGACCACAGATCAAGTACCAGCATCTCCTTCCTCCCCATTAGCAAGACTGCACAAAAGGCTCCCTCCCTCCAGCCCTACAGAGAAGCATCACAGACAAACAGGAGAGCCCAGAAATGATGCACTCAGCTGTATGAAGACCCAAGGAGTGCTTCCACTTAGGATTCCCAAATGGAATTAGATTCCTCAGGCAGTGGTTTCAGAGCACATGATAGAAAGCTCAAGTCAATTGACAATTTAACCAAAACAGTGAATTTATCATAGACTATTATGTCCAGAAGAGACCCAAAAAGGTCTTAAGAGTTTTTTCTGTCACAGAGGACTACTGTACTTTAAAAAATCCGTATTATTTAAAAATTTTTTTTAAACTTTACATTCTCAAATATTAAGACATTTTATAATGTACCTAGCAAATTTCTGTCCCACTTAAATACTTTCAGTTCAATTTAAATAAATACATATATCCTTGGCATTTATCCAATATCCCAGGAGTGTCACCAGGCTGACTGTACAGATATCCTACATGTCTTCATGCTCATCCTCTTACCTTTAGACAAACATGGCTACAGGGAGGCACAGAACATCAGAGGACACAAAATCCTACAAAACTGCCACCCAAAACCAAAGCTTCCACAATCAGACGCCCCTTTAGAAATAAGAGGTTGGGTATGTACTCTGCATGGAGTAAAGAAACAGAAAATGGAGAGGTTTATAATTTATTTTATTGGTCATAGTGACCTGCTCTCATTTAATTTCCAATTCTGTTTAAACTATCATTTATTCTGCATTTTTTCTCCGTGTAACAATTACAAAAATTATCTACATTCCAAAAGCCATGCCAAATGCTTTCCTAATGTAACAGGATGGTCCCCAGTGATGCTTGAAAAGGTGGTATTGAACCAGCATATTTAATATTTTATACCCTGACACTCATATATTATAATTTGGGGAAAAGGCAAAATAAGTAATAAGGCTTCTAAGCTTTTTTTTTTTTTTTAAAAAGATGCCTTTGATAGATGTTAACAGAAGATTCTCAAAGGGAAAAAACAGTTGTGATCTGATTCAAGATTATTGTACCCCACTGATTAGAATAATGAATTTATTACATAGGAAGTAACTAATCTATAATAAGCAATGTCACTTGTTAGATTTCAAAAAATAGCCTGGCATGAAGAAGCCTAATGCAGGGCAGGATTATTGGGACAGACATTTATTGGTAACAATTTAAGCCTAGACAATTAGGATTAATAACAAAGGAAGAATCTGACCTAATTGATCCTAACACTACATAGCTAGATATTAATGTTAGAGCTGTGGTCCTAAGAGAAAGACCAAATGATCAATAAATGAATATGTAAATACATCTATGAGAACGTCTTAAACCTTTCTTGGGACACCCTGGAACTCAGTAACTCTAACAGATAGTAATTCTAAAGTAAGGGTTTTCTGGCTCACATACATCATACAAGGCAGAGGCCCAGCTCTACCTAAGTGCAGTCAAAGAATTTTACTCTGCGTATGACTCCCAAAATCCCTTTCCTGAGGCGAACTTCTGCCTCCCCAACCTCCAGAGAAGTTAGGATTCTTGTCAATCGCTCCCCAATCCCTTGGTAGCCCTAGAGATCAGCTGACCACGTACTTAAAAAGGCAAAGTGACTTTACTTTATCTCCCTAGTGCTTTAGAAAAATACATGGAAGCATTAAGATGCAAGTGACACTGAAATGTCTTAGTAAGTAAAAAGAAATCGCTAGTCCAGGATGACTACATCAATCCTTCCGGATTACCACTACTTATTGAAAGGTCTCAGACTGAGAAAGCACACTTCTACAAAAAGTGCAGATGCCCAAGGCAAAACAAGCAATCAGCTGGATTTCATTCTGACATGTTTGAGCATTTCTCTGGTTAGTTGAGAACTTCTGCTTTGGTAAAGAGCATGTCAGCCAAAGAACTGACAGGAAGCTGAAGTGATTATATTAATCACTTGGTTGATATGACTGCCTTTCTTTTGTTAATCCACACTCAAAATTAAACAAATACTGTTCATGCACTCTGAAGATACAGAACAGTGTCCAGGGAAGTTGCTGCCACTATGGGCTGTAATACATTAGAAGGAATACAAATTAGCTAATGCAACATCCTTGGAAACAAAATCATATGTGATTATAAAAAGTAATACATACATTTTGGAGAAAAAAAATCTACTTATGTTCTATCAGTCTAAAGATAAACAGTACATACATCTAGGTGTGTTTTCTTCTAGTTTTTGATTTATTCCTGTTCTTACTCTCTTTTTCTTTTCTTTTTTTTTTTTACTCTTTTTCTACACATAATTCCAAATAATACTGTGTTTGTGGGTGCATATAGCTTTTTAAGTAAAATTAATACATTGTAAATATTTTCCCTTGTAGTAAATATTCTTTGAAAGTATCATTTAATTTTGACATAATATTCCAAAATGTAAAAATAACATAAGCTATGCACCGATTGACATAACATGGGGTATTTAGATTGCATGAAGTTTTTCTTCACATCTCACCTGCTACCTCGGAATAATGTCCTAAACAAAGAATTAACAGATCAAAAGGTGTTAACATTTTGAAGAATCGTGAAACATAAAAAGGATTTTGTAAAAGTGACTGTCCCACTGTATTTTTCCCAGCAGTGACTAGTCTCATTTCTACAAATCTTATTAATTTCATAAATGGAAAAATGGTATCTCTTCATTACTTTCAATTGCATTTCTTTAAATATTATCTATACTGCATTCTTCGATATTTAATTCCCAACCTCATTCCAAACCAGACTTTATTGACTGGCAGTAAACTGAACTAATTTCACTGAGGGAAGTTAATAACATGTCACAAGGCTTGTAAAGAATTATTGCTTTGATGATGATTCTTTTTTGGTTAAAAGGAAGCAGTTGGAAATACATCATAAGTTAATCTAACTGTATTTTTCAGTAATTTCTCCCCAGTAAGAAGTTTTTCTCAAAGAAAGGAGAAATGACTATCATTAAGTGTTTAAACAGGAAGATGTGTATCAAATCTGACACCATCACATAAGGCAAGAAGCCTCCTGACTGACTTTGCAGTAACTTGGACACTGTCATGCTCTAGAGTGCTTTACAGATTTGTAAACATCTCTCAGGGAAATAAAAAAGTGAGTTTAAAAAATTTTAAGAAAAAATAAGAGACTTTAAGATTCTTAAAATTATTTCCTGAGTAAGATTTTCAAAGTAAGTTTTTAAAATAAAATTTCACAAATAGATCATAAAGGTGATTGTTACACAGACAAGAGACACCCTGTTTTCATTTATCTCCTCCATCAAAGATAACCTCAGATATTTGTCTTCCCTTGAGAAAAATGAAAATCAAGATCTTTCTTTTTAACCAGATAGGAAGAAAAGACTATTTATCTCCAAAATAAAACCGAATATGCTTTAAAATTATCTTTTTGAACTAACTTCATAAGTAAAAATTTTGTAATTTATGATCACTACTAAGAAATTGGTCAAAAGTAACTTCAATTGCCACACAGGTATGTGCTTCTGAAGTAAAAACTTGCTAGACATCTTACATGTAATTCTGAATCATGATTTTACAAAAATACTTGGAAATTATGGCAAAACTATCTACACTGATTTATTTCTTATTATTATAGCACCAACTATTCCTGTAGAATGCAAAGGTTTCTCAGCAATAACACTGTAACACTCAACTGAGTTTATAAGATTTCATTCCTTCTTAGTCAAAATATAATTTGGAAACAGATCTGACCAACAAAGTTTTCAGCCAAGACAACATTTTTTCCTTGGGTTTTGGTAGACAAAAGATAAATCAGACCTTCCTTTCATATGAATTTAATGCACTGGTTTGGCCATTTAATTTTCTTTTTATCACAGTGAAGTAGGGGTGGGCAGGAAAATTAAAAATGAAATGTAATGCATCACAAAAATGCATCTTTTGGGGTTGACAGGAATGGAGGATGACGGTGGTGGGACAGAATAAGTTTCCAAAAGTGATTTGTCCAGAGGCTGTGTTAAGGTGCTCTTTATACATGAACATAAAGAAATGCCCTGACAAACAACATCTCTGTTCACTCTTTCACTTGTTTGTTCAATCATTTGTTCATTCATTCAGCAATTAATAAGTACCTACTATTACTTTGGGTTATAAATATTAATAAAATAATCCCTAAGACAAATCTTGGAGGAAAAAGACATGTAACTCACTGACAAACTATATCTATTATCTGGAGAGACAGGAACAAAGGATGAGGCACCTCACGATACTACCAACTAAAGTTCACATAGTTTTGGAGGTCTAATAGAGTCAAATGTTAGAATTCTAAGCTCTGGGACAAAATTTCAAAAGGGGGTATCCTCCATGCTATGACCCTTGAAAAAATTTCACCATTCATTTTGGAGGTATGTCTTCTATCCAGGGTCCAGGACATATCACATTTACTTTTATGTCTATATGACCAAATTACCCCAAATTATAATTCTGAGTAAAAACAATGACCAGTGCACCAAGCAGTCCCCATGTGGAAGGCACCTGAAAAAAGAAAAACCTAGGCCTTGGTCCCCAGGAATGACAGACTCTCTAGTGGATGACAGAGAATAGCACTGGTGGTGGTGTGCAGAAAAGATAAACCACTTTCTTTTGTTCCAAGGCCTAAAAGCAGCCATTGTACACTATCTGCTTGCTGGATTTGTGCTGCTTCTACTGCTGTGTTAAAGGAGCTATTTCTGGAGCTGACCCCTGCATAAAAGCTGGGGTGAGCTGAGCTTTTCTGCCTATTAGAGTGAGCAGCAGAGCAAAGGGTAAACTTCTCTGAGTAGACGGGTCAGAGTACACAGACACTGATTCAGGTTTAGCTGACAGCGCCAGGCAAGGCATTTCTAATCTCCCCAGTTAGCACTAAATCAGCATGGTGTACACGAGCCCTTGACAGAGGACAGACAAATGGGACTCACTAAAAGGATAAAGAGCAGCCTGGTGAAGCACAGACGCTGAATACGATCCAAAGCTTTCATTCCTTAAGCTAAAGATGCTTTGCCGAGCCCACATCCATTCAGGGCAAGTCTTGGCTCTTGGCTCTCCTGTAGTAAAACGACGCCTTCTAGTCTGATCCTGAGAAAACAGATGATGCCCATTCCAAGAATTTAGAACTCAGTAATTAAAAGGCATACTCTTGCCTCTCCCTCTATTTTCTGTTGCCTGGAGAAGAGAAAAGTCAAAGCAAAAATTAGGAGGCTGCCATCTGAACCATTGTCGTTACCCAATGCAGGGTAATTCATGGTTTGATTTTCTTCAGGCCCTCCTGACAATCAATCATGCCAAGCCACAGAGCAGAAGAAATGTGACCAAGCAGGAACGTGAGCTCTTTTCTGGGCTGTTCTTTACAAGTTTATAAACACACCCAAAGAAGGGAAGAGAGGAAAGATAAACAAAAACTCTGACAAAATGACCTTTTAAGGAACACTGCCACTGGTATGCTATTAAATAGCTGAGATTTTCCTAACACAATGTGTCTTTTGTCTTTACAGAGTACTGTCTGTGTCATCCTACACATTCTGCAAAGCGTTATTCAAGAGACACTACGATTCCTGGTTTACCAGCGAGGAAACTGAGGCTGAGAAACCCTACATAACATGACTGTGATCACACAGCCAGAAAGATAGAAAGCTGGGATCCTAACCTCGCTCAGCGTTCAGACTCCAGAATTTTGCTATTGATCACTCTGATGTTCCAACATAACATCCTGTTCAGTGTATAAATGAAATTTTTAGATATCAAATCCCATTTACATCCAGGAGGAAAACTTGCTATTTAAAAGACCACTAGGGTGAACCATTTTGAAGAGGGGAAAAAAATCAGGAACAATGAGAATAACCACTCCCTGGCTTGTTTATCTTGCAAATTCAAATGTTGGGCCATCATAGCTGCTGAAGACAAGGCAGATCTGCAAATGCTAAACGTGGGGTGCCTGCCAGTGCCCACCAAACTGCAGTGGGAAAGGGGGCAGTGGGCAGGCTGCCTTACACTCTGAGGAGAAGCCTTTAACTACATGGACTCTCATACACTAACAAGGTTCGAAGTGCTCACTTAGCAGTTTACAACTCAGGCAAACTTATCTCCGCTTCACACTAGAAGCAGGGAATCACAGATCTCCTTAACAGACAGAAACTAAGAGTCTCCTACTCTCAGAAAAAGAAGATATTATACCCACAAGTGATCTAATGAGAAAGACTGAAAAGGTTGGTCTAGAAAGAAGTATTGGCAGGAAGGTTCTAGGTCCAGTCTTCTGCCTCCCATTATATAACCCATTTCCTCTCCAAAGCCTACTCAAGTGCACTTCCTCTCAGTCTATTCAGCTGGCCTCTCTTCCCCAAACAAGAGAGCAACTCGTCACCAACACAACATTAATGTGCAAGTCTAAACTTTATTATATATTATTAACAGCCAGCTATTTTATAGATTTCTAAGAACTTAGAAACTTGTTTAATATGAGAGAGATAGGCTATAATCTAGGAATGTTAAAATGGGGATGTCACTGTAGAATGATCAAACCACCTTAGGAAATGAAATTGGAATTTATAAAAATCACTGTCTGTTGGGATAAATATGTCTTCTTTCTACAGAAAGTACATAAAATAACTGAATTTGCAGAATAATTTCAGACAAAAAAAAGTAAGAATATTTCAAATGAAAAGTAAAAGCATTTTCACCCTATACAACGAAAGATTGAGAGAAATTAGGAAGTAAATAATTCTTGAATTCTACCCACAAGCTGGCCCCAGGTTCATAAAATAAATACCTAATTTTAGCCAAACCATGAGATTAAAATTAAGTATTCCATGTCTACATAGTACTTAGCAGAATATTACCTACGTATCTTTCATTATTTATGTTATAGTAATATCTTTTCAAACTACTATTACCACAAAAACTACCCGTAATCATGGGATAACATTTTTTTTGCATATATAATGACCTATTTGTTTTATTTATTGGGTCACATCGATCCATCTTGATCTCTCTTAAAATCTTAATAGGAAGCTTAATTGACTTAATATTTTAATACAAATCTAACATCTCTTACTCTTCTCTTAAGAAAATTAAAATACTAGCCTGTTTAAATTCATGAAAGAAAATGCCAGAAACAGGAAGGTTGTTTTGCTCTTGAAGTTAAGGAACGATCATTATTAAATACCTGCCATATACGTTAAGCACTCCACAAGGTTGTTTTTTTTTTTTAACATTTTTTATTGATTTATAATAATTTCACAATGTTGTGTCAAATTCCAGCATAGAGCACAATTTTTCAGTTATACATGAACATATATATATTCATTGTCACATTTTTTTCTCTGTGAGCTACCATAAGATCTTGTGTATATTTCCCTGTGCTATACAGTATAATCTTGTTTATCTATTCTACATTTTGAAATCCCAGTCTATCCCTTCCCACCCCCCGCCCCCATGGCAACCACAAGTTTGTATTCTATGTCTATGGTCTATTTCTGTTTTGTTTGTTTGTTTTTTATTTTAGATTCCACATATGAGTGATCTCATGTGATATTTTTCTTTCTCTTTCTGGCTTACTTCATTTAGAATGACATTCTCTAGGAGCATCCATGTTGCTGCAAATGGTGTTATGTTGTCAGTTTTTATGGCTGAATAGTATTCTATTGTATAAACATACCACATCTTCCTTATCCAGTCATATGTCGATGGACATTTAAGTTGTTTCCGTGTCTTGGCTATTGTAAATAGTGTTGCTATGAACACTGGGGTGCAGGTGTCTCCACAAGATTCTTAACATCTAAAATTTCATTTTGACACCACACTACTAACAGAAATTATTTGTCTCCATTTTACACATAAGCAAGATTCTAATATTTCCAATATCAAACTCCTCTCAACACTGAATTAGAATGGACCCTCAAGAGGTCACCTAAATTGATCATCTGCCTGTAATTGTTAGATCCAGATGAAATTTTAAAAGAACCTAGAGAGCCATCTAACCCATTTTATAGATGATAAAAGTGAGGCATCAAGATGCCAAAGGACAGGCCTAGAGTCAAGCCAGAGAAATAGAAATACCAGGTTCCCATCACTCATGCTCTGCTCTCTCTCCACTAGACCACACAGCCTCCCTTGGTTGCAGGAAAGAGAGTACGCTTGACCTAGTTAGGGAGATGGGAAATGCAGCAGAGTGAGCAAAGAAGGGGGAGGAGGCAAGGCTGGGGGTGCAGCTTGAGCCCCACTGTTGCCTTCTGGAAGACAATGTGTACACCCTGATGCCCTGGCAAAGTTTACAAAGGTCAGAGTTACAGTTAGAGAGGTCTGCAATGAAGCTTTGGTATTATGCTACTTCTTAAATTACTTTTTAAAAAATCATCTATACAGTAAAATATTGTAATATTAGACTTCCTAGGGTAGAGATTACATGAAGTATGTTTGTAAAATTCACATTACAAAGTGGTCAATAAAGAGTTAACTATTAGGACAACTTGCACCCTCTCTATTGTAGCAAAAGCTTTCAAGTCCCACTCCCTCAATTCCCAATGCTTTTACAGCAGTGGTTCTCATTTACAACAGATTGCTGGGCTCCACCCACAGAGTTTCTGGGGTGGAGTCTGAGAAATTGCATTTCTAACAAGTTCCCAAGTGAAGCTGATGCTGCCATACTTTTGCTTCGATAGTTTTCTCCTCTGTTTTCAAAATCTCCCCGCTTTGAGAAGCACAGCTTTCTGCCCACTTAATTTCCCTTATGCAATGTTCTTTCTAAGTAGCAATTCTCAGTCTAAGCAAAACTTAAGGCTGTTTGCTCATATGGAGGAAATGAAGCACACACAGCAAAGGGAGATTGTATAAAAACACTTTTTGGGCATATAACCCCTAGTTCAACATGATTACAACCTGTGGACCCTACATGTCAAAATGTTTGGTTTTATGTTCTGTGGAATTTTACTTTTATGTGAAAAATGATCTTGAATACCAGAACAGAAGATACTGCAGTGGAAAGCTTCTCTTTCCCACTTCAGTAAGATCCCATTAACTTGGACCAACAATAGGGAAGGTTAGTCTAAACTGCTGAACAATTATGATGACAAAGTATTGATTAATAAGTGTCATTTTATTACTTTTAAGTCAATTATCTTGATCTAAGCAAGGTCAACTGAAGGCTTAACTGGCTGCATAAATAAGTGAGTAAAACTATTCATCACTTCTCACCTCAAAAGTCTGCCATGGCTCCCCTGGCCTCACTAACAAAATCCACCTTCTTTAGCCCAACATTAAAAGCAGCAAAAGTATCATCCACACCGACCCTACACAACCATGCCCTCCAGGCAAAAAGGGAAACACATACTGCTCCTGGTACAGGAGCAACACAATGTACCTGCTCCCATCTATGTGTCCAAACCAATCCATCCTTTAAGGTTCTACTCAGATGCCATATAGCACTTCCACACTCCCAATTTCAAAATCATTCCTGCAATAACCCTATTATACTGAGAAATCCAAAATTATGAAAAATAAGACATGTAAATATTAAGATCTCCATATAGAAACCTGGACACAGATGTTTTTAGTAGCTTTATATTTCATAACTGCTTGGAAGCAACCAATATGTCCAGGCAAATGGATAAATAAAACCGTGGCACATCTAGACAATGGAATATTATTCAGTGCTAAAAAGAAATGAGCTATTAGATCATGAAAATACATGCATGAAACTTAAATACATATTATTAAGTGAAAGAAGCCTATGTGGGACGGCTGCATCCCGTATAAGGCAAACTATACAACATTCTGGAAAAGGCTAAACTCTGGAGACAGTAAAAAGATCAGGAGTTGACAGGGATTGGAAAGAAGATGAGGGGCATGATTAGGTAGAGCAGAGAGGAATTTTAGGGCAGTGAAAATACTCTGTATGATACTACAGCAGTAGATACATGTCATCAAGTATTTTTCAAAAGCCATAGAATGCATAACACCAAGAGTGGACCTCAATGTAAACCATGGCCTCTAGGTGGTGATAAAGTGTTGATGAAGGTTCAGTGACTGTAACACATGTACACTCTGGTGAGGGTTACCGATAGTCCTGGATGCTGTGCCTGTGTCTGGAGACAAGGGGTATGTGGAAACGCTGTACTGTTAGCTCAATTTTGCCATGGACCTAAAACAGCTCTAAAAAGCAAAGTCTACCAAAAAATGACATATATATATACACACACACACACACACACACACAATCTTTTAATATAAAGCACGATATCTATCTATCTATCTATCTATCTATCTATCTATCTATCTAGATTACTTTTCTGATCTCATTAGATGGTGAGATCAGTATCACCATCCTAAGGATAACCAGTTTGTGGAGGATTCAGTTAATAACAATTCAAGTTAATAAGACATGAAGATAACTAAGAATTAAAATGCTGGATTCCAGTTAGTTTTAAAACAGAAAACCAGCATGAAGCACACTCCTTCCTGAAGGACAAATTACAAATATTTCTTTCTCTTCTGTTTCAAATGTCTTCATAAGACTATAGGAATTTTTAAAGCGTCTTTCCAATCATCATAGAAATTGACTGCAAATGCCTCCTGGAGTTTGGATGATGCTATTTAAGGGTGGGAAAGGGGCGAGAATACAGGGAAGCCTACTTTTCTTTTAATACTTTCCAGGAAAATTTACCTCAGAATCAAGTTACTATTTTTTTTTTTAATGAGACCTCAATGTTACTCTACTGATAGAATGAGGTGAGGTTGTGGCTGGTTTTGTTAAGACTCCAGACATGGCAGAGTTTATAGGACAAAGCCAGATTGGCCCCTACACACAGCTGTTTCCATGAGATATTTAAGTGACTGTCCAGCTTGGCTTCATTACTGGGTTTTAGAATATATCTCTCAAATCACAAGGTTAAAAAAAATCACACTGTACTGAATGGCTTACATTAGTTTCATTAATGCCTGAATTTCAGTAAAATCTTTCATCTGGGAATTATTCCAAAATATAGGAGGTTCTGTCACTAATAGAAGCCATTCCAATGGAACATGTGTTTCCTTTGCTTTATTCCCATGATTAAATGTCTTTTCAGTGTCCTTTTATTTATGATAATATACACAGTCACATCACTCCCTTAATTAACATCAGAACCCCTGAAGTTGTGTTAATCCTTTGGATGATGGAGAAACTTAGAAGGGAAAGGCTAACAACAATAATGTAGTGGTAATATTTCGAGTACTTAGCATGTACCAATCACGGTGTAAGCTATTTATATGCACTGCCTCCCAAGGACACTTTCCATCTTACACTAGCATATGCATTTCATTATAAGGCACAGGAGAACAAAGGGTCTGGGGACCCTGGAGAGCTTCCAGAAGAGAAACAGAAAACAGAGCCTATCATTTGGAGGGTAGGTTTTGTGCTTTAGTTTCCTATCTTTAAAGTGGGAATGAAAATATTTATCCCTCATGAAACAGTTTTTTGAGGAAATATATGAGATAATGCAGGTAGAGTGCCTGAAATAATAACCATCCCATGGTGGACCTGTCCTCTGGTATTGTTAAGACACTTTTAATGACAGATTCTAAAACTTCTAGATACTTCACAGAGTTCCCAGTCATGCCTTTAAAAACCTTCCTTTAGCACCCTCCTCCATATGCTCAAGCCTTAATGCAGACTGTAGGAATCCTCTGCCTACCTCTAATAATAGTCAAGCAACCTTGTCCCCTGCCTGTCAGATCTGTACCTCGCATCAATATTTGCCTAAATGCAGACATGCAACAACTATTCACTGAGCACCTACCACCTTCCAGCTGTGGTCCTAGGCATTGCAGATACAGCACAGGAGAAGGAAGAGAAAATCCTTACATTATACTAGGGGAGAGACTCTGAGAAGGACAAAAACAAGTGCTGAGGGATAAGTGCCATGAAGGAAGTAAATAGAATGAGGGTGATGAAGCAGATACTAGGGAAACACCCTCAGAATGACATTTAAACAAAAGGATGAGAGTTGAAATACACTGTGGCATGCAAAAAAACATTTCAGGCTCTAAGAGTAAAACTTGCGAAGACCCTAAGATGGGAAGGAACTTGGCACAACTGACTAAAAGGCTCTTTCAATACCCAACTTAAAAACCTCCATGACCAATGGTGTGAAAACCCATTTAACCTTTAGAGGCAAAAAATTGCTTCTATGTCTAGTGCAGTTAGATGACTGACCACAGCTCCTGTCTGAGAACTGGAAAAGCTAAAGGTCTCCAGCACACTGGTAACCTATGACTTCAAGCATCCACAGTATTACAGAGTATAACGGTATAGCAAAATAGGACTCTTACAAATGGATAGTCCTTATCACCGAAGGTATCTGAGGCTTGAAAAAAAATCCAGAATAAATAATAAATAAAAAACATGATTCTGAATAGGCAAAATATTTAACTTAAAACTGGGTGTGTCAACATAATCCTGGTGGTACTTTTATGTGAATTAAAGTGGAAAGGAAAGGGCAGAAAAAGTGCCTAAAGCTAGAAACAAGTGGCATTGCCATTAAAAGAAAGGAAATAAATTGTATTAGAGAAGGATGAGGAAGAAGAGGGAGGAGTACAGGAGAGGGGAAGAGGAAGAAAAGGAAGAGGGGAGGAGGATCAAATTAGATTAGAACTAAAGAAGGTTCAGGCTAGAAGAAAACTCGGAGAGGCTATTCACTTCTCCCAGTTAGAGGTAAGGACAGAGAAATCTGCACACTTCCAGTGATCTGACTACAATTAGTTAAGTCTAGACTTATGATTTTTTTAGTACTACTGATTTTGATTCACTCTGTGCAAGATTCTAGAATGAATTACCAAAGGAGACTTTTTGTGTATTTAGAAAAAGCAGCAGTGATCTCAGGAGTCAGCATGAGTTCACCAAAGATATCTGGTCAGAAAAATCTCATTTGTTGGTTTGTTTTTAAAAAGTAACCAGAGTATCAGGGTCTTGTGATGAATGCTATGTGTCTGGCAAATATCAGATCTTGGACCACATCCCTGTGGAAGGAAGGTGAACATGGCAGGCAAGTCTAGGTGAAAGATCATAATAAATTATGCAGACTAAGGGGATTATTGCCAGCCTAACAGCAGCACTGAAAGGTGAGACAGGACCCGGGAGAAGAAAAGTGAGGGGGAAGGAAAAGGAGGAGGAAAAGGAAGAGGGAAGAGGATGAAACGGGAAAGAGAACATGGAAGTAAAAACGACGGAAATTTTTAAAGAAATATTTTAAATGCCAACTGAAAAAAAAAAAAAAAACGGGGAGGGGGACAACATTTGAAGTGCCTGTGCTACTCAATATGGTAGAAAACTAGCCACATGTGACTATATAAATTTAAAAGAAAATGAAACTCAAAATTCAGTTCCTTACTCACACTGACCACGTATCAATTACGTAAGTGGCTGGAGGCTACTGAACTGAGTATGGCAGATACAGGACACTTTCATCACTGCAGAAACTTGTACTGGACAGAGCTTAGGGGATAAAGAAGACTTTTTTTCTGGATTTCAGGAGTGGCATAGTTTCTTGCATACCACATAAGATTATCCCTTTTTCTTTCACTGGAAGTTGGGGACACAAATATAGTCATATTATAAACGTACATATGATTCCTATTTTGTAACTTTGGTGCCCTTTTGCTTATTCTAAAGCACCCAAAATGGTTGCTGCCAAAATGGAGGTCAGTTGTGGGTGCACAAAGAACACACTGAAATTGCTAATGCCAAAGATATACCCCGTGCATGTAGATTTTATAGCTTATTATTATTCACTTTGGTACCTGGCCTGGGGGTGGAGGAGGATGGCTATAGAGAAAATCTTTTAATTTAGATAGAAAATTATTTTAATTACCGCTAACAGAAGAGTCTGGTATGAGCCTCAGGCCAAGACTTAGATCCTTTGGAACAGAGGTCTCCTTAAGAAATTAAAGACTTTCCCATCTCAACCCACAGGACTGGACTGTGACCTCTAAGAGCACTGAAACAAGGTAAAGAAATGTGGTCATGCCTAGTTAAGAAAGGTATCTTACTGTTATTTATCGTTACCTGTAATTTCTCTTGTTTTATATTATGAAATATCTATTGATTTTGTGTCCCAAATTGAATTATAATTTGCTAGAAAGCAGTCTATATCCCTTCAAGCAAATAATAGCATATTGCTGAGCACAGAGCAGTGAGCAATTCATATAAGGCATGTGGTAAAAATCTCAGTCTAGCTATTCCAGGCTATTTAGTTATCTCACATTCATTTTTCTTGACTATCTTTTTGAGTATCATCTCATACAAAAAGCATGTAGGACTTGGAATAAGCATCATAGACTCTGATCCTGGCTGTGACTCTCAGAATGTTCATACGTCTGCCAAAGACCATCAGATACACAGTATGGAAGCCACTGGGGAATTTTTAAGGAAACAGTTTGGATAGGAAAGTGATGAAAAACCCAGCTTGCAGAAAGCCTTTAGATGAGGACTTCAGCCCAAGCCTCTCAGAATCTATCCACACCCCCCCACACTCTTGAATCCTGAACTCAAGGCTTTTTCCTCTACTCCTGTTTGACTCCACAGGTTGAGCCTCAGACCCAAGTAACTAGGATGCCCAAAGACATCAATGGAAGGAGAGAAGCCAAGGTACATGTTGTTTTTCAATCTTTTGTTTTATGAGTAGGTAATTATTTTACTGGCATTACTTCGAATAAGTTAACTCATACATCTATTTGTTCAGGTTACTGCCATGAGATTGGGTCAAAATTTGAATTCCTATATGTGTATTTTCTAATAATCTGATGCTATTATAGATCCTGTTTCAATTTAGAAGATTTTCCTACCTACCCCTGCAGATATTTCAGATCCTTATGGTCTAGACAATTCCATTTCTACAATTCCAAATTATTCCATTTCTACATCAAAATTAATCTCTACAGGACCTTTACATTGAACATAATACCTGTATTTATTCATGTATATATAGAAAAAAAGAAAAATAAGAAAGTTTATCAAACAAGCTAAATTACTCTCCCTCCTCCAAGTTAAGAAATTACTCTTTTTCCAAGGAAGTAGTCTCAACATTTGTTTTCACACAATTTTAGATCATTCCATGTCACTAAGGCATTTTACAGAACAAATCTAAGTTTATAAAAGGAGAATAATAAAGGACTAAAAGAGAAATAATGTATTATACAATATTATATTTCATTTTATAAGAGGTCAGCCACATCAAAAATAGTAAAATGACATGACTTCTGAAGCTACATAGAATTCAGTTCAAATAACAACTGTACCACTAAACAACTTTATGACTAGGGCTATAGCTGGCCTATTCAGAACCTAGTACAAATGAGAAAAAAGTGCCTCCTCTGGGCAAACATAGCCCTTACCTGCTACCTGAGCCGATTACCCTCATGCAGTGAACAATTTTTGTAACTATATGCGGTAACCCTGTACATATGTGACTCTGGAAAAATCCCTAAGCTTCAGCCACCTCATCTCTAAAATGAATGCAATACCATCTGCACCTCATGGGGTTGGAGGAAGGATTAAACAGGGTAAAAGAGATAAAGCATCCAGCATGGAGCCTGGAGAATCAGGACCGGCAACCTAGGAAATATTACTTATTACCTCTATGCTTCCCTCTGGCCATTCATCTGTATGGTCAATATCCCAGGTACTTCCTAATAAGAATGGATTAGACTCTCCACTGAAAGCAGTTAATGTGTTTCAGGATTAGGCACTGCCTAGGAGCTCTGTAACAGAAGTTGGATGTTGACACAGCACTTGAGTGTTAACGCTCCCTCTCTGTATGTCCCAATGCTTTGCATGACACTGACCACTTAACCTGTATCTTCTTCATTCCACTTCTCTCTAAATCGATTGCTTGTTGTAACCAAATATTGTAGTATACCACACTAGTATAGGATACAAGTTTTAAATTTCACATCATAAATTCCATCTGGGAAAGCCTTTAAATCCACCCAATGACTGTAGTGGATAAACAGAAATCTTACCCACATAAACCCCAAAACCTAACCACTCCCATAATGTTCAGTCATTTTTACTCTGGGAACAAATCTGAATTCTTTTTTCCTAAATTAAAAACTCATTTTAAAGAAAAGTAGTATTAAACTACTCCATAAACATAATAAACCACACTTAAATCTTGGTTGCAATAAATACCCCTTGCCTACAGCTATTAGATTCCACAAGTGAAATTTTAAGTTTGCCAGCAAACGGTATTTATTCTGAATGTGATGTGCTTTCTGTGGCTTGATGTTCTATTGTTTTTCTTTCTGATACATGGGATGGGGGTAAGGGGTGGGGAGGGGATCCTGTCCAAAAACTCGTAACATATTTATTGAGGAGACAAGAGTGCTATCAAAGATCACCAGTTTCATCACTGTGAGGGCAGTTTTGGCCTTCGGACAACAATATCAAATGGTGGCAACTTTGCCTCTCTTTTGCTTCCTTAGTGATTGATTAAGGTTGTGAAAATTAGTTTGAAAAATGAGCAAATTACCTAGCAAGAGTTAAAGATTTGGGACAAGCATTTTACTCAAAGGCCTGGCCAGCTTTTCAAAATGAGCCGTGACATACATTTGTTCAACTAAAGAACCTGTTGGAAGTAGGGGGGTGGATCTTACTATTATTTGATGAATAATTACTTACATTACTTATTCAAGGTAGGTAGCGCAGGTAAAAAGGATCACAGAGAAGACAGGTGTATGTACAAATTATCCCAAACCTCAAATTCAGCCCCTGACATTTAACATCCACAGGCTTAGATCAAATATTTCACCCTAACACAACGCCAAGTTGGAGCTGGTAGGTACCCACGCAAGGGACCCAAGAAGTCCAGCTAATGACAGAGCTGGGACTGGACGGTTTACATTCACATCACTTACCCACCCTATAGCCAAGGCGGTCTTACGTCCCAATCCTATAGTCTAAAACTTCTTGTTTAGACTATGAAACTCATTTATTGTACTTAAAAACCCTGACAATTATTCATAAAAGCCTATTTTTAAATTCTATAAAAATATTTACATTTATTAAAAAAATCTTCAATTTGGTCATTCCTCTAGCCCTAAGTTCATCATTTTTATAAGACAGCAAGCTGAGTTACCTTTACATAGCTTTTAAGTTTCAGGCAATTTGAAACCTAAAAATATGAAAAGAATTCAGCCAGTGATAACGTAAGTTGCCATAACTTTTCCAAGAGGCAATCTGATAATGCAGGGTTTAAAGAAAATAAAGATATATAGTCTCTTGCACCAAAAAAAAAAAAAAAAAAAATCCCCCTCAAAGATGAAAATGATGAGACTACTAGATTGTCCGTCAAAGTGTGATTATTTCAGTGAAAAAATCTGGAGCAACCTAAAAGTCCAACAGCGGGGACTGGTTAAAAAAGCTGTATGATGGAATGTTAGCTAGTATTACCATTTAACAAATGACTACTTACTGTATTTAAAGATGCACAAGACAGTAAGTTACAAAAACCATCAGGAACAATATGCACAAACTGATCCCCTTTTTGCTATTTTTATCACACTCTTAAAATGACTTGAAAGGTATCCTGAAACCAAGACATCACTGGGTGGGGGGAGTTGAAATACGTTAAGTTTTCTCCACTAGTTCATCTGTATTAATTAACTTTACTAGTTGAAAAGTGTGGTTTATTATGCTTATGGAGTAGTTTAATACTGCTTTGTTTTACAATGAAAGACTGTATTGACTTTTCAGTAAGAAAATTGGTTTTGATAAACACTTTAGGTTTCATCTTATTCCTGATTACATTTAACAGATTGAAATTTTGAAGATCATTACATTTTTAATGTATAATATTTCTGGACACATCCAAAATCACTAATGTAACACTTACGGCTCACATGCAAATGAATTAATTCAACGAAAACATTCACTAAGCATCTATTTACTAAGTGCTCTCCCATGGCTGGGGATGTAAAGGTATTTCCCTGTCTTTTAGGAGTTCACAGTCTATAGAGAATGAGAGAAAAGCAAGCAATAATTACTACACAGTGAGAGAGAAGTGTTAATGAAAAGAAACATGTACAAAGTCACATGGGATCAAGGATGAAGCTACCAGGTGGGCTATGGTGGTGGGAGAAGGGGTCAGAGACCAGGTATTAACCAAAGATAGAGAGTTTGCTAGGAGGGAAAAAAAGGGCATAGCCTTGTAGACATAGGATCCACATGTGTGATGTAATGAAGATGCGGAACAAGATGGGGCCTGTAAACTGCTGGGGCTATGGGGAATCATGTTACATGGGAGAGAACAGCAGGAACTCCTGTAAAGGAGAGAAACTGTAAACGGCCTTGAAAGGCACACTAGGCTTTTGGAAATCTTCTGGAAGCACAGTAGCAACGCACATGATTTTATATCACCAGGGAGATAAGAAAGACATCATCTACCTCCCCTGGCTTCAGCTCTTACCTTTAGACTATGATTCCCTAAGGTGTGCCTCTAGTCCATATTCCCAGTTGTAACTGGTTTACCTACCATGAAGTCATGCTCCATGAAGTCCAACACCTCCCTCAAACTTTAGATGTCCCACATCAAACTCACCACATCTTTGAACCTACTCTAGAAAGTCAAGCCAGAACCATCCTCATTCTTTTTTCTTTCTGCTCTTACGCCTCCACACTTTAAAAAGTTGGAGAATTTGCCTTAAACTTTTTCAAATCTCTTGCTCATTCACTGAGCACTTGCTCTTTAGTTAACCATCTCACATATCTTGGTCAGATACTTCAGTCTCTTAAATGATCTCCCATACCACAGTACAATCACTATGAGTGACTTCACCAAGTAACAAAAAACAACACTCCACCCCCTGGTTTTAAAGCCTCTGAGGGCTCCCTAGTGCCTACCACTTAAAATGTCAAGTCAAACTCTGCCTCCTAATGAGGTTTTCTTCAGCTTCCTACTTTACTAACAGTTTGTTTAAGGGAGTTTCTTAAATATTAACACTTGGTTCAGATCTACGATAAAGCCACCTCATAAGAACAAAGCAACAGAGAACAAATAAGTGAAAATATACAAGTAAGCCAGTGTCTCTCCAATAGCACTGTGCTGTACTGAAACATGTATTCCTTATTATCTGTTCCCTGTGAACTCTTTGTTAGTATTCTGCCTGAAATTCTGTAGGTGTTCAATTAATTTGTTTAACAAAATAAATGACCTTTAAAAAACCAAATAAAAGAAGTTCCTGATCACTTCACAAGAAATGTACAATTAAAAATATAAACTGCTTTATATATGTGTGTGTGTGTATATATATATATTGCTACCATATTTCTGTGTATAAGATTTTTGATAGTAAGTTTCTTCCTAAGTATCATATTCCACTCAGAAAAGATTCTTCTGTGGGTGAATCTCATCTACACATTCCATCACAAACATCAATTTCACCATGACAATTTACCAGCATCCCAGACCACCCACAAACTGTCTATTAACATAGGAGACGTTCTTGAGTGCTGTCTAGAGTCTTAACCAGACCACAAGTTTTAATCAGCAAAATAAAAACCAACTGACTCTCAGGTTCTTTAGCCCCATTAAAGAATAGACTGGAATGAGCAAAATGTTCTCTGATACAAATTGTAGCAATAGTTTCCTAAGGCAGTCTACCGAGGCAATAGAAACAAAAGCACAAATAAACAAATGGGACCTAATTGAACTTACAAGCTTTTGCATAGCAAAGGAAACCATAAATAAAATGAAAAGACAACTTACAGAATGGAAGAAAATAGTTTCAAACCATGAGACTGATAAGGGCTTAAATTCCAGAATATACAAACGGCTAATACAACCCAATAACAAAAAACAAACAACCCAATCAAAAAATGGGCAGAAAATCTAAGCAAACATTTCTTCAATGAAGGCATACAAATGGTCAAAAAAATGCTCAATATCACTAATTATCAGCGAAATGCAAATCAAAACTACAATGAGATATCATCTCACACTGATCACAATGGGCATCATTAAAAAGTCCACAAATCATAAATGCTGGAGAGGATGTGGAGAAAAGGGAACCTTCCTACACTGTTAGTGGGAATGTAGTTTGGTGCAGCTATTATGGAAAACAGTATGGAAATTCCTTTAAAAATTGAAAACAGACCTAACCTATGATCCAGCAATCCCACTGCTGGGCATATATCTGGAGGAAACTAATTCGAAAAGATACACGTACCCCAGTGGTCACAGAAGCACTACTTATAATAGCCAAGACATTGAAGCAACCTCAAAGTCCATTAACAGATGACTGGATAAAGAAGTTGTGGTGTGTATATATATATATAATGAATACTACTCAGCCATAAAAAAGAAAATAATGCCATTTGCAGCAACATGGAAGGACCTGGAGATCATCACACAATCACTTTACTAAGTGAAGTAAGCCAGAAAGAGAAATAAAAATATCATGTGATATCACTTAAATGTGAAATCTTAAAAAAAAAAAAAAAAAAAGGACATAAAAGAACTTATTTACAAAACAGAGACAGATATAGAAAACAAACTTAAGGTTACCAAAGGGGAAAGAGGGTGGGGAGGGATAAATTGGGAGTTCAGCATTTGTAGATCCTAACCACTATGTATAAAATAGATAAACAACAAGGTTCTACTTTATAGCACAGGGAACTATATTCAATGCCTTGTAATGGCCTCTCTCCTGAGGATGAAGCACAATGCTGTACAGCTGAAATTAACACAACATTGTAAATTGACTATATTTCAATCTAAAAAGTAATAAAATAAAATTTGAGTAAAAAACCAGTACATTGGGATGACACATTAAACTTATTTTTATAAGCACACATAAACATTGCTCTAAAATTCAAACAGTTCTAGGACAATATAGAACAGTTATTCTCTAATTCAGGATTATGATGTTATCATCTCTTTATCAGAAGGCAATAAATATAAAGATAACATCCAAAGTCTCAAAATTGCTGACCAACAGACTGTCACAGGAAAATATGACAAAAAGTGACAGTACTATTGAATTTATATCAAGAAGGGAACTGATTTAATCTACAATAACCATGTTTTGTTTTATAGTGTGTTCTAATGAAATGTTCCAATAAATGAGCTCCCCCTTTTGTTCATTTACTTCCTTATTTTTAATTATTGCTGCTTCTGGATTTCAAAAAATATATCACACTGTTTAAAGCTAACATCTTGCATTTGCTTAAGAACAAAACTTAAGCTTGAATAATCCATCTTTAATGACAAGATGATATTTTTCACTATCATAGCTACAATGCTTACACAGTACTCATTTATATATGCAAGTTCCACTGTATACTTCATATTTTGTCTTACTTAATTTACAGAACGCTTAAGTTAGGTTCTATAGTATTTCCATTTTACAGATGGGAAACTGAGGCACAGGGAGGCTAAATAACTTGCTTCAGATCACAAAGACTATAAGCGGCCAAGTTGAGATTCCAACCTAGAGTCCACTCTCTTAACCTGTATACCCTATTAGATGAGATCTTTCCATTAACAGACTGAAAGGGAGGTTTGAAAGATAAAGAGGAATTCTTTCAGCCTAGGACATTCTAGTCAGTAATTCCTTATAAATCCTCAGGCTATAGATAAAGAATCTGTCCGGTTTCATTCATATTTTGTCATCAACTTTGAGTGTTAATATGTAACCAGAATGTACAGCACTTTCTTTTAAATGTATAATTTTGAAATTTTCAGTGAATATATTGGCCTGTTACTCCCCTTATCGAACAAAACAATTTTGAAAAAGCAATGACCAACAATAATGTGAGCCACAAATGCACTTCATATCTATAACTTTATGATTTTTTAGTAGTCATATTTAAAAATGTAAAAAGAAAATAGGTAAAATTCATTTTACTGATATATTTTATTTAACCCACTATTATTAAAGATACACTTTATGTTCTTATTTTCATACTACAACTCCAAAATCCGCGTGTGTTTTACAGTTACAGAATGTCTCAGTGAAGATTAGTCACTGCTCATGTGCTCGGCAGCCACATGGGGCTAGTGGCTACAGCAGCAAACGGCACAGTTCTAGAGGACGTATCTAGTTTTGTGGTTAAAGTAGATACAAAAAGATGCCTCTTTTCACATATTTCCTTCACAAACTTTTCCCCATGATTGACTATCTTCTTTAAACCAGAAAGAAAAAGAACACACCTATGTAATACCATCAAGCTACTGTGATGATCAAACATTAACTGTTAACTGAAATGTGCCCCTAGACAGTACCTAATTCTAATGTGTTCAGAGAGAGGGTTCAATAACACTTTCATCAGCTCAGGTCTTACCACCTAACTGTTCTGTCGAGTCCAAACAGGATATTCTAAATGAAGAATTGAGAAGTAAATATTTGTAGCTACTTCTTGAAGAACATGCTATGGGTAAGTCAAATTGTCTTTATTTACAAAGCACAACATTTCTCTATGTAGTTACCACCCATTTGGAATGTAATTGAATCTGGTCATTTCACTTTGACATTTTCTTCAGTTAAAAGTCAATTTCATCCTAAATTCCAAGTCTGGATTTTCTCTCTCAGCAGTCAATTTTACTGTATTAACATTAGATCATGGGGGAGAGGCGTATGTGGGGGAGGTGAGGGGGGGTTCCATGGAAAACAAAGGCTGTTTTTATCACTTATGTTTCATTTACTCAACAATTAAGTACATGTTAACCCAACCACCCTGTAATCTTGAAAATGTGAAAAATTAATTTGAGCAAAACGTTCCCCCTCCCCGACCCTATTTAAGAGTAGGGATAATATCTAGTAAAAACAGAATTTAACCTTTGCTAGATTATTCAATTTAGTCACTAAAAAGCAATCAACTGTTAATACACTCCCCGACCCCACCACCACCCTCAAAAATAAAAATAAAAAAAGGCAGAGGGGGGAAGGAGGGAGGGAAGGAGACTGTCAAAACAAAAGCCTGTGAGAGAAAATTTACAAGGAAAAAGAACAAACATCCTCTTTGGGAATTACTCTAGGCTACACGGCAAAGAATTATAGCACGTAAACTGAGGTTACATAAACACTCTAATAAAATCCAGGGCTTGATTTATAGAAGCAGCCTGTCTCATGCTTGCTTCCACAGAGGACCTAGGTCTGAAAACCAGCAGAGCTGCCCACCACCTCTCCAGCACGAGGAGGGGAGGGTTTACTAGGAGCTGCCCTGCTTTTGTCAATGAAGGGGAGGGTGGGGGGAAGAGAGCACTAAAAAATACCACAGGTTAATCTTTCTCTTTTTAAAGACAGGAAGTAATATCTGATTTGTGCATCCATTGCCCCAGTCTATAGAAGGCTCTCCATTGCCGCCCCAGAAGCTCCAATCCTCATCACCAGCATAAGCAATAAAATGCAAGGGGAAAGCAGTTAGTACCAAATCAGAAGTGTTCAGGAAATGGCAGGGCTTAAAGGTGCTTCAAAAATTGCAAGTGTAACAGTGAGAAAGAACTTACCAAAACTCCAGAACAACACGCTCGCTGAAGATAAACTAATTACCCCTCACATACCCTCAGTCACAGAGAAAGAACTATTAAAGTAAAACCAGCTTGATAAATGCAGGCTGAAGTGTATGAAGGGCCCAGTGATAACCAAGCCAGGTTCTGCTTGCCAAACTGGCTCAAATACGTTAATGCATGGAGTTAGGGAACACACAGGTGATTCTTTTTCCAAACCCTCTTCCACTCCCCAACTCCCCTCCGCCAAAAGCCCTGACTTCAGGCCTTGCCTCTGTCAAGGGAATTTCATTCCCTTAATGCTGGTGTTGCTGCACCTTTACTGACAGCTGCTTCATTAGGGTACCTTATCAACACTCATTAATTACCACTTTCCTCTTCACACAGGACAACGGTAAATGGACAACAGCCTTGATGATAGGTGTACCACAATTATGTTCACTGTTTCTGAAGGAAGGGGAAAGGGGAGAAGAAAGTTAAAGAAAGAAAGAAAGCTTCACAGAGAGATAAGCCTTACAATGAATGATGTTGGCATTTTTAGTAGATAAAGCTAACTCTACCTTTCTGGAAAGATGTTTTACTTGTATCAGCAGCAAAGAAGTAGGTTTGGCTATGAACCTGCCTCACTCATACATAATGACATCAGAAGTCTTTAATAATCTCTTTCTAAATTAGCCTTGAGAATAAAAAGACAAGAGTTTTTTAAACTTCATTTTCTTAAATTAATTTAATTTGATGAATCTAAAGTTCAACAGACTATCATGAAGCATTTTAAGCTCCACAAGATTTTCTGAGAACAAGTGTGTCCCTATGATTGTAGCTCCACTCTTACATATAAAATAATTCTAAAATGTGTCAGATAATTAGACTGGCCTGTGAGAATGCTGAAAATCACACTGCTGTAACATGTCTCCAAGCAAAACACAAGATAAACTCCATGAGAAGCATCTAGATTTTTATCAGCTGGTTTATTAAGCTCACCTCACAGCAAATGTGCAACTAGAAAGAACCACAAGACCTCAAATAAACAGCTTCATTTCTGAGTCAATGGTCTTTTACAAGTATTCATAAAGTCTTCATGCATAATACAGAGGTGTCACTGGTGAGCCTGGGCTGAAACAGATTCTCCCAAAGAAACTTCCAGAACAAGACTGTGAAACAGAACTAAACAGTGCCATCTGGTGCGAGAAAAACAGGGGAAAATATTAGCCAGAACTACAAGACAGTTTCTCATTTGAAGTCTCTACTTATACTAGAATTAGTGCTTTACTTTTTCCAGAGAAAGGCCCTATTGTTTCATGCACAATTATTTCTTTTTAACATTGAAAATAATGAGATTTTCTTAAATAGAAACATTTCTAAGTCTTCCATCAACCTAAACTGTCAGTTACTGAGCTACATAAGCTTAAAAATCATTTTCACTCCTGCTGCCAGTTTTTTGATAGGATCTGCCTTATCTGTTTCAATAGGTACCTTAAAAATCTTATCATCCATTTTTTTATCCTTTGAATTTCTCTTCAGTTTAGTATGCTGTCTGTTCAGTGCCTCTACTCTGTTCCTCTTTTCTACAAGAATTAATGTTGCTCGAGTAATAGTCTTCTAATCTTTGTAATTTATACTCAATCTTTTAGGGGTTTTTTTCATGTGTGGGTGTGGAGAGGGTGGCTTCTTGCAGTTTTTAATGCTTTATTGAATGCCTGTTCCCTGTGCCTTCCAGAAACTCCTAACCACTTGCCAATAACAAACACAGTATAATGAAACAGCAATTCCACCAACAATTTACAAGGAGGCCATTACTAAGTTAATTTTAATAGGCTATTTCTAACAGAAAATTGCAACTCTGCTAATACCGTGAACACTTTATAACACAGTCATTCAAAGAATCCAATAAAATTTCCTAGGTTGCCAAAAATGAGTGTACCAGTTTACCAACGGGAAAACAAATGAAACTAAGAAAAAGAAACCAGGGGAGCTGGGGAAGAAAATGTTCCCACTACAAAAGACAAGTTTCCTAGATCCTGTTAAAATAAAATAATAATCCATGTCCAAAACTATTTCTGAATATAGAATCATAGAATTTCAGGAAAGAAAAGACTCAGAAACCATTCTGAACCAAAGAGGTAGTACATAAACTTTATCTAAATTTTTTTGAAAGGTAAATACATATACATACTAACAAAGTAAAAATGCCTGCATTTATTTTTCCTCTATGAATGGAAGTAAATGATGCAATAAATCCTTTGAGTATATAGAAGAGGTAAAATAAAATGCTCCTGGCTGGCAGGCTTTATGCCTTATAGTTCGTAATGTGAACTACTATAATTCGACCTGCAGGAATCCATATGAATTTCATAGTCATAGCAGCACCCTCATCATTACTGGAGAGAGAGACAGACAAATTTTTCTAAGTATGGGAATGAAATAGGGATCCAAATGAATACATGTAACTAATCACACCAATATTCTCCTGGTTCAGGCTACCTCGAGGCATACTGAGAAATAAATGTATGAGTAGTAAGAAAGAACAAAAGCATTTAAGTAAGTCAATTTTACAAACAACACATTTAAAAGGGGAGTTACGAAGCTTTTTTACTCCCTTTTCCACAAATCCTTTGCATTTAAGAGCCACGCAGAAAGTTTCCTCTTCAGTAGCCTGTAGATGGTGCTACTAACCTGTTTTTCTCTTGCCTGAAAATTGCAGTTTTATCACTAGAGGAAGCTAACTCAGATTATTCCATTCCTTGTAATGCTTAAGGCAAGAGGGGAATTTGAGAAATTATCCTACCTTCTCAATGATCACTCTATACTTATACATGGATTGCTTTCTTTTAGAAAACAAAAGTGCTAATAAGAAAAAAGCTGTATAAACAATGTTAAAAATCGACCATAGATATTCTAATGAATAAAGTAATTGGAGAAGTGGAAAAAGCTGTGGAGATCATCTTGTCTTCCGTACATCTACTTCCGGACATACACAGTTAACAGCTATGAAAGCAATTGGTTCAGATCATAAGAATGGCACCCGGGGTGACCCCATCTCACCAACTCCAGCTAGCCCAACAAAGAAACTTATGTAAAAAGAGCATGCCACATTGTTGGCCTTCACCATTCTCTACAGAATTTAGCCAGAGATGTTCTAGGATGGTCCCAAGCTCACAAAACTCCTTGGTGGCAGAAGGAATTAGAACCCAGTTCTACAGCCAAGCCAGGACGCCGTTAAGAGCCCAGTGAAATCTCCTTGTAAAACATGTGCTTCCTTTGTAACATGGCTGCTACTTATAAACAGAAGTGTTTTAAGTATCATATATCACACTTGAGTAAAGGAAGTACATCTATTGTGAAAATACATGAATTAACCAACCACCTTCTTTACATGGTTTAACTTACCTCCAAAGCAATAAGACTATTTTTTTAAATGAATAACCTTTATTTTCTTTTTCATAGTAGTTTTAACTTCACAGCAGAATTGAGCTGAGAGTACAGAGTCCCCACATACCTCTGCCCACACCACCTCCTACAAACTACCCCCCCACTATCAACCCTGTACCTCAGTGGTACATTTGTTACCACAGATGAACTACACTGACACAGCATTACCACCAAAGTCCACAGTTTATATATTAGAGTTCACACTAGGTGTTGTATGCTGAGTTTTCACAAATGTATAATGGCATGTATGGTATTGTACAGAATAGTTTCACTGCCCTAAAAATCCTCTGTGCTGTACCTATTCATCCCTCTCTCCCTCCAACCCCTGACAGTCCCTGCTCTTCTTACTGTCTCAGTAGTTACCCTTTGCTACAATGTCATATAGTTAGAATCACACAGTATGTATGCCTTCTTTTAGACTGGCTTCCTTTACTCAGTAATATGCATCTAAGTCTCCTCTGTGTGTTTTCATAGTGTGAAGGCTCATTTCTTTTTAGCACTAAATAATATTCCATTGTCTAGGTGTACCACAGTTCATTTATCCATTCACTACTAAAGGGCATCTTGGTTGCTTCCAAGTTTTGGAAATTAAAAATAAAGATGCTATAAACACTGTGTGCACAGTTTTTGTGTGGACATAAGTTTTTAAGTTATTTGGGCAAAGACAGATCACTTTTAATACAGAAAGTTTCCAGCTGCTCTAAAAGACAAAACATTCAAAGCTGCTTTGAACATAACTTATTTCCTCCTAAAGTCCCATTTCAATGAAGAATTTCTTAAAAGGCCATGCTTTGAGTAACAATATATAACACTATGAGAAATTTAAAATGCTGAAAACTTAAAAAGAAAATCCCTCCCCAATTCTTGCTTTAAATACATTTTTTCCCCTGAATTATATTTTTAAAGGTAAGGTTAGATTTTTAAAGGCCTTCATAAAGATACTAAAGGAAAAAAATAGGAAAACACAAGAATACAAACCACCCTCCTCTGACCAAAAAAACTTTTTTTCAAGTTAAGTTCTAAGTTCAAGAGGAGAGATGCTGTTTCCATGTTTGCTTCTCTGCAAACTCTCACCTTACCCATCCTTGTCAAAAATTCATATATGTTCTGTTGTGAGTTCCTTGAGAGAAGGAATGATGTTTGGATGTTTCTCTGAGTCCAACAAGACTGGATTTAGCACTTAACATATACTTAGTAAAAATTAGCAAATTATTTTATTGAATTAGTCAAATCAATACCTCAAATAATCAATCCTCCCTCACATCATGTACATGTTCAATGCACAATAAATGAATTGGAAGATTTTTAAACTGTAGGAATTATGCAGAAACTAGGGGAAGTCTCTTAAAATAATTTTACTATTAAAAATCAACCATTAGAACTGAGCCATGATAAGAAGCTATAATCTGAAGAATTTTCACTGCAGTAAAGTTTTAAAATTTACTTCAGTATGTGTTTACTTTTGGAATATGAATTGCTTCTGTAATTAAGTCCCATTACAACTAAGTCAAAAAAAGATGATCTACATAATGATGACATTGGGTAAGGTTTGTAGCGTACCTACCAGGTGCCAGGCACTACACTGGGGTTTATTCATCTATTATTACCAGTTATTATAATAATCTCATACATACGAGGAGATCATAATTCCACATTAGAAATAAGGGATCCAGGGCTCAGAGAAGTGATGTAACCTTCTCAAGGTCACATAGCTATTAAGAGACGGAGCTTGAATTGAGTCTGTTTGATAGCAAAGTCTATGGTTTTAGCTCTATATCATGTGAACTGCTAAACCAAAGTCATCTATAGACAGTGGTGGCAGAATTTTTATTATAAATATGCACCTCTGTAACTTTCCCACAAAACTGAGATATTATGTTCTTCAACATTTAATCAATATTTTTTAAAAAGGCTGAATAAGTTGCACAATTAAGTAATAGTATCTGGTAAAAGAAGGCTTAAGGCATAAATCATGGGCCACGTTTTCTCTCACTCAGGAGATCCATTTTAGGAATTGTGCGGGCAGCAGTCCTTGTGGATGTGTTTATCAAAGTTTTACAGTTCTCTCTTTGGAAACCAAAAAAGTTATCAGAAAATAAATTATATTCTAGTCACTCCATCAATTGTAAACAGTGAAAGTGCTTGGACAGATGGGGCTCAAGAGTAGGAAATGAACAGTAACACTTGGTTTCCAGAATTAAAGTGAGGCCATGTCACAGGTAACTGCCCGGATTACTGCAAGAGCCTCCTGGTTTACCACTGCTGTCTCTACTCTTCCTGCACCACCACAATCCACTCCACACCCACCTGTCAGAACCACTGCTGTCAAAGAGCATTGTTTGAGACACATCCTTTCTGAAGAAGGCTCTCCATCAACTGCCTCAATCCTGCCTTCTCGGTTTCATCTCTTATTACTCCTCAGCTCTGCTCTAGTTCAAGTTAAACCAAGGTGAAAAAGTGAGGAAGTAATAAAGGACGTTTACAGGTCAAGTTCTTGAAAGTTAGTCTTATTCTATGTATTTTTAAAAGCTAATATTTATTAGGTGCTTAACATCTGCCAGGCTTTGTACGTAAGATTTTATAGGCAATATATTATTTAATCCCATAGTAACATCAAGAAGTAAACACTGTATCTTCATTTCACAGATGAGAAACCTGAGACACAGCCAGGAAGTGGTGGAGCAGAGGTCAGACCTACAACTGTCAAATTCAATGACAGTGCATTTAGCCATTACATCAAAATATCTGTCTCCAGATATTCCCATTTCGGGCTAAAAGATAAGTAGCAAGTTTCCAGTTGACAATTTGTAAAGGCACTGTAGCCAGAGAAGGAAGGTGTCATTGGTAGTATGCTAGCAGCTCAGAGGATGGGGCTGTGGCAAGCCTGAGAGGTGCTCCTGCCAGTTTTGAGGAAAACAAAACAAAACAAAACAAAACAAAACAAAACAATGATGTTGTGATTCTGCAGATGGATTTGAGACCATCCGGGTAAAAAAAAGGGCTACCCTACCACTACACAGGCCATCCTAAATCCATCTCAACAGTCACTTTCTTTTATATCCCTTGATCTGGCACCAGTCTGTACAGAAGAAGGAAAGGGGCACCCATGAGCCTTCTCTGTCCACCACCTTTAGAATGCTCTGAGCTCAGTGTATCTGAGGGCTTACTTAGGGCAAGGATTATGGCAGGGGAAGCTATGGAGTAGACCTCAGAATCTGCTCCAAAAGACTGCCCAGTGCTTATGCTAGCTCCCATTCTGCCAGAGCAACCTCAGGTTCTTGCACCGGGGGATAAGGCTTCTTTTCCACCTCGCTTTCGTTACCTCTGGTCAAAGTCAAAGAGCCTAGATACAGCCTCCCTTCCCTGATCCCAAATCCCTAAACCACTGTACTGCTTCTATCATCAGAATGATCTTGCCAAATAAGACAGATAGTAAAATCAGGGACCAGAGATTAAAAAATCATAAACCATACCTTGAAAAGTAATGCTCTGTGGCATTTTATTCTAGGTAAGATCTTCTCAATTTTCCTCATTTAAACTAGTTTTAAATATAATTATTTTCTAAAAATAATCTGTTAAATATTTACCAGAAATGTATCCAAAATGACATTCCAAAGATACATGGCTTATTTACTCAATTAGATTGAGGTTTTACAGAGAAAGAACCTGTCTGCCTTTTACATCCTTTGCCCCTCTGCATCCCAACCAAAGGTCAACATAAGGAGCTGCCTAGAATGAACACACTTGGTAAGTACACTTAGCTGATCTGTATAGGATTTAGTAGGAATGTTCCGATTTGTGTCAGCTCAGTCAAGGCCTCAGTGCTTGCACCTGCTGTGGCAGTGACATCCGTTTTGCTGACTGGCTTTGGAATTTCTGCTGGAAGAGGCACTCCTCTTGAATACTGTGGCAGCCTCTCTATTCTAACTCATCTGCAATTCCTGGCCCTCTACGGTCACAGAACCATAGGCCAAAGGCACATCTGCTATGTGCAGGTCTACTGATGGTTATTACTATTGTTCTTACAGCATTTCAAGGACCAAGGACTACAGAGAAGGAGAGGTGATTAAATGCAGAGAAAAGAGATGGCAGGAATCAGAGTGGGGAAGAGAAAAGAAAAACAAGCCAGAAAACTTCAGAAAACCAAGGCTTCTCCTCTGTTGGAAGCACAATACTGATGTACAAACTTTGGTCACAGGATAGCCTCTGCCCAGCCTAAAACTGTATCACATTAGGTGTAGTACACTCTTCTGTGTCAACATTAATGTAAAATTTAGAAATATTCTTTAAAGCAGGTTTTATTTGTTCCAGCCAAGTTAAATTAAGATCCCTATCTTGTCACCACTGAAAATTTATCATAGGCTTTCCACTGAAAGGGCCCCTAGCCCTTGGAAATTTCACTTCGAGAAAAGTCATTTAAACTGGGCCAGGTACGCCTGCTTCCCCAACTAACAGTATTCGCTCCTGTTCTGTAATAGCACTTAACCTATTATCTACTTATTTTTTATTTGTGTTATCTGTGCTTCCCCCCTCTAAGCTGTAAATTCCACTACTACAGGAATTATGTCTGTATTTTTCAACACTGTATACCCAACTCCTAACACACAGCCTCATATTAGGTATATTATGGCAAGTTTTAGGATATATGAAAGGATGGGCAGAAGAAGGACTGAAGAAGATGAGTAGAAAGGGGCTCAGAGATTAACGACAAAAAATGCGGTAAGAGGAAACACGGGAGAACAAGAAACTGTACCATGAAGACTGTATGATCATATAATCTTGGAACTGGGAGGAATCAAAGATAAGCTGGTCCCATCTCCTCATTTCATGAGGGAAGGACACCACAGTGACTTAAGATCTCACAGCTAATACTAAAGCCCAAATTTCTTAAGCCTAATTTTGTGCTGTCTATACTAAACTTTAAGAGCCCATATAACTTTAAACAATATGATTCACAAAGGTCTTAAAAATCTTGTAGAAGCTATAATATGGCAAGTCTAGACAAAAACAAGACAAAACAAACACAAACAAAAACATCAATACTTCGGAGCCTCCCTGTCTCCCTTCCATGCACCACTGACCCAACAGCTACCCAAAAGGAGGGCATTCTGTGAAGCAGGTACACTTTACCTAATCCCCCCAGCTCTGTGGGGCCAACACTATCACTTTCCCCACTTACAGGTGAGGAAGCAGAAGCTTAGAGAGGGCGAATCACTTGCCCAACTTGTCTGCATGACAAAAATTATTTAAAAGCCAAACAACAACTTCACATGCAGCAGAATTCCTCATAGAAGGCCTCCAACTCACATCATCAAAAGCATTCCAAAGGAGTTTGAAATTCTTTAGTGTGTGGCATAAAACAGGAAATGGGAATGCTAATGTTTTGTTTGCATATTTTCCACTGGGGAAAGAACTGTTAGGTGCCACAGACAGCAGCAATTTGTTTTATTGGAATGATACTTCAAACTCAATGCCATAGTATCATCAAAAGTAGAACTGTTTGGAGTATGGCACTCATACTCAAGACGTGTATGTAACTACCAATGTTTGTTCTAGCTTAATCTCAACAGAGAGTTTAGTCACAACAAGAAGACTAACCCATCCATCTATGAGCTTGATTTCTATTTGCAATCTTGTCAATGATTAACTGCTAAAATTGTCACTAGGTACAAGGCTGTGACAATACAGTGAAATTAAAAGCAACTCCAAGTTCTCCATAGAATTATCAAATACAGCAATGATGTCCATGAGCATCAATAGTTATTGATGCAATAATTCTTATTTGCTCTTACAACCTTCGCAAACTTGGTCAGAAAAATAAGGCAGTAAATACCATGTCTTACATTATATATTGCTCTATAGTTAACTAAGCACTTTTTCCCTTCCTTTCTTCCTTCTATTGTCCTACAAATACTTTTTACATTCCTATTAAGTACAATGCAATGGATAAATGCTATTTCATTTGGTCCCTGTACAATCCTCTAGGATAAGAAGGACAACATAAGGGAGGAAAAAAGGTTCACAAAAAAAGTTACCCATTAAGTGTAATGCAGGAATAGACAGAGTTGGAATTACAAGCCAGATTTCCCAATTCCTCATCTAGTGCTGTCTGAGAACATTACATCTCAAATGCACTGACTTTTCAGAAGGCACTAGGTAAGCACCAAACAGGTGAAGGAAAATCTACACTTATCTTTGGCAGTTTTCCTCTGTTCTCCATCACAACGGTCGGGACACCAATAACCTCCTCCAGCATATAATCTAAAGGATCCTTTTTGTTTTCTTTTCTTTTCTTTTCTCCATTTTGCACAAACCTAAACTTCCAACCAAAATTAAAAGGATTTATATTTCTCCCCATAATAGTCTCTTTCTCCTTAAGCTGTCTCACCTTGGGCTGTGCTGCTTTCTCTAACAAGAAATATCAGATACTTGTCAATCTCTCCAGGACTCACAGGCTCCAACCAAATTTGCTACCCTGAGCCACAAAGATCATGCTCCAACCACACTGCATGACATTTCCAATGCATGACATTCTCTCATTTAAAAGATCCTCCTTCTCTACAATTCGTGCACACATCATGACTAGCACAATATGGCTCATACTTGGTTAACACACATTACAGTTGTACAAACATATACATACTCACATTATAAGGGCTGCTCAATGCTTAAAACCTTTTCCCTTTTGGCTGCTCAATGCTTAAAACCTTTTCCCTTTTGGCCATAACTCAGTGAACTGTAGTACCTATTTTTCTAATAATAGCTTTATTGAGATATAATTTTTATATGATATGATTCACCCATTTAAAATGTACAATCAATGGCTTTTAGTATATTCAGATAGTTTTGCAACCATCACTTCAAACTAATTTTAGAATATTGTCATCACTGCAAAAAGAAACTCCAGTACCCATTAGTAGTCACTCCCCCACCTCTCCCATCTCCCTTAGTCCTAGGCAACCACTGACCTACTTTCAGTTGTCATAGACATGCCTATTCTGAACATTTCATATAAATGGAACCATATAATATGTGGTCTTTTGTGACTGGCTTCTTTCACTTAGTATAATATATTTTTTCAAGCTGCCTTGATCTGCTCATTCAACTATGTCTTCCTGACAACTTTTCCTGGAGTAACTGGTCAATAAAAGTAAACCAACATACCAATTACAGGGATGGGCTAGAGAGGAGAATTCCTTACATAGTCCCTTGGAGGATCTGAAGCCCACACCCCTAGAGCTTGTCCACAAGCAGCATTCTGACACTGTCCCTCACAAAGTACCTCATGGCTTTTCTCTGAGGGAGCTGCAAGGACACTCAGGGTGTGTGTGTACCCAGGGGCAAAAAGGCAGTCTTAGTGAGGTCATCACACATTTAGCTATATCAACTCCTTTTTTTTCTTTTAAGGATGATCACAAATTTGGGTACAATATCCAGATTCAGGATCATCAGTCCAATTAAACTAGCTGTCTCTAATGAAACATTTACCAGGAGAAAAACATACTAGATTTCATGGAAAGGTTTTATTCTTTTGTTTTGTGAAAACCTTGGCCACAAAAATAGTCCCCAGGAAGCCCTTCTAAATCCTAAAAGACAAGTGGAGGGACTGTTAATTAAATGTTTCATTAGTGTTTGCCATATAGTGAGCCTACTCATTTCAGTGAGGTCAAATTTATGATATAGCAGAGTTAGAATTTTATGTGCTCTATGTATACTTTATAGTACATTGGGGCACCTCATAAAAATCAATTGTACAGCACATTTATGCCCTTTTTAAGAAAAAAGACCTGGGTCATAATTTAAGATTTTAGATGATTAGAAAGGTTTATAATTTTTGCTTCTTTGCTTTTATGATCCACTGTGAGAAGAACTCAGTTGATGCCAAGACCTTGATCAGAATACCCCCGACTACATTCTTGTTTCTTCGGGAAAATACGCTTCACTTTTTAAGATGACCTCGATACAAAAAGTGGCAGCTGTCATTATACAGTTTCTTCTCTTAAGTTACTTTATTTAGGTGGTAGTGGGAATGATGTTTTTCAAGTTTTAGTTTAGATTTCCTCTCCTCAATATAATGACAGACTCCTTGTGAGCGCTGAATTCTGTTTCTTTTATTTCCTAAGTGATACACAGTGCATAGTAGGTGCTAAAGAAATAGGTTTTCAGCTTCACCGAACAAATACACAGAAATAGGAGCAGATGTGGTGCTCTTATGAGAAGGCAAAAATTAGGGCATCACTCTTATGCAGGCAAGCCAGGGCCCCTGTTCAATCTTACGGGGAAATCTGTTCAATTACTCAGTATCCTCAAAGCGTCTTCTTCAAATGAGCATGTTCAGGGGCTCAATCCATCTTCACTGTGCTATGGCAGATGAACTGTTCTAACATCTAATTCTTTTATAAAGCAGAAAATGTTTCTCAAGCTCTTTATGGCTGATTGAACTAATTTACTGTGGAACAGGCAGCAGCCTATCTTTAGATAAATGCTAATCAGAATGTTAGTGCTCTCTTTGGTCTGACTGCCACTATTACGCTGAAAGGGAAGGTCAACAGCCAATAAACCCAGTTAACAAGCCAGTCTGAACTTCACTTTAGCTTAACACTCTTCAAAGTTGCAGTCATTAAATCCATAGATTATTAGAGGCTGCCCTACTGTTTTCATTGCACACAAAGACAAACTTTCAGTACAGTCATTAATTGAATTAACATTGTCTAATCCAATTTTATAGAGTGTAAACTGAGATATGACCAAGGGGAAGGTCTTCTCAAATGCCCTCACAATAAACCAGGGGAATTCAGTCATCCAAGGTTAGACTCTGGCTAAACAGGGCCAGGAAACATGTCATGTTTATGGTTTCTTTTCCCTCACAGCCCTCTCTCCTTTTTCCTTCTTCCTTGAAATCTTTCAAGTAAAAGAAAGGCATTTTGTAGTTACAAGAGGATAGTTTTACATCACAGAAAAGCCAGACAGAGAAACAGTAAGGCCATTTGTATCACGGTTTCATACAACCCAGGACGACAATGCAGTCTCAGACAAGCAGTGGTGGGATCCCTTTCTATGAGATATGACTAGGATAATTAGCTCAATCCCGGACCGGTCTTGGTCCTGCTATAATAAAGGGCTGTCAAAACACTCTAAAGTAAGACCAAACGGCTTTAAGTCTAATTTAGAAACTAAAAACATATCAACATTATGCATTAGAGAGTTCTCTTTATAACAAGATGGGCAGCCAACTGTTTAGCCAACAGTTTTGATAAATATGAAGTGGCTCACTCCCTCACCCTTATCAAGGATGAGACTGGGCTCATCTTTGTTTATTTCCTAGTGATCAGTCTCCTCTTCTCAAGCAGAAGGAGAAGGTACATGGTGAACTACTTCCTTCAAGTGGAAAGTCAGCTGTTTTCTCTGTTTCTATCTGTTGGTACCAAAATGAGCAGCCTTAAAAGGCATATTGAAAACCTTAAGCTTCACAATACAAATTAGGTCTGCTCATCTAAAGTCATTACATTCATTAATATGAAAGGTTATAAGATGTTATAAGATATAAGATATGTCATAAGAGGTTATAAGATAACACATTATAAGAATGATAATTTAAAACAAGTCTGAGTATTAATAACAAAGAAACCTCACACACCTGTTAAGAGTTTTTACTATGACAACATAAGAAGACATGACACTCGATGCAGAATTCAGTGGTTCTCATTTCAAAAAGGCCCATTTTCATCAGCGATGCAGCTAGGTAGGCCCCAGTCCCAACCACGTGATGCATCTGGGCTAACCATGGTGGCCCCACTCCACTGTCAGCGACTGGTTTAAGTGTGAGAATATGATACAACTTGGGGCCATAGAATATGTGGGGACTTTGCTGAGGTCTTCTGAAAAAAAATGTCCTTATACCTGATGAAAAAATAAACAGATGAAGACAGGCTCCTCTTCTTTTGGATATAGCATCTGGAACTTTTGCAACCAAAAGCATTTGAAAACAATGAGTGGCCTACATGGTAACAATCTAGGCCAAAGGTTGGCAAATTACAGTCCATCTTTTCAGTAAAAATTAAGTTTTACTGGAACACAGTCATATGCATCCATTTACATCTGTGGCTACAACAGCCAAGGTAAGTAGTTTCAACAAGGATAATATGACCAGCAAAGTCAAATATATTTACTACTTGGTCCTGCACAGAAAAAGTTTACATCTCTGATTCAGATTCATACCTCGTTATTTTTATTCTCAACAGGTAACCAATATACTAAAGTGTAAATTATGACAATAACCAAAAAAATCCATCTCATTTTTACCTTAAAACCTAGTTTAAGAATTATACTACTTTCTCAGAATATTCATAGGACAGAAATTACTATCGTATTTCAGCTGAAGCATCTTCTAGATTAAACAAATGTTTATTAAGCTCCTACCATGTGCTACAGTACAAGTTTGAATATAATACAATCTCTATACATAAGGAGCTCAAAGAACAGGCAGGCAGCTCAACTTCACAAATAATATGAAAAGGGAGAGGGCATAGACCTAGTTTGTATTATACAGAGGTAGCCAGTCCTCTGTATCTCTGTTCTGTATCTACAATTGCTTCTGTTTTATGATGTTTGTTCACTTGTTTTCCCTTTTAGATTCCACATATAAGTGAAAGTATATGATATTTCTCTGACTAACTTATTTCACTTAAGCATAACATCACCTAGGTCCATCCATGTTGTCACAAATGGCAAGAATTTATTCTTTCTTATAACCAAGTAATATTCCACTGTGTGTATACACACACACATACCACATCTTCTTTATCCGTTCATCTATCAATGGGTATATCTGTTAATTTTTAATACAACAATCATGGGGTACATACTATTATTACCTCCATTTTACAGACGAGGAAAGTAAGGCACAGAAAGGTAAAATAACACTTGTCCATGGTCTATAGCTGGGTATAGCCAGTCAGTCTAGCCCCAGAGTTACATTCCTAGCACCATCATCTACTGTTACAGTTAAATACATTCTAAAATGAACCAACAGAGGCTAAGGGCTAAGGAAAAAAAAAAAAAAAGGAGCCTGTGAGGAGAACCATTCATTAGCCCTATTTAGCTACAGGACAGTGTGCTGGGAGTAACAGAACCGAAAAAGGGAGTCATGGCCGTATTACTAAAAGATCTTCAAAGTCAAGCAGAGAAGTTTGTACTCAATCCACAGGCAATGGGGGCCCTAAGGAATCTTTCTCAGGGTGATAGGAATGCTGAATGAAAGTAAAAGTAGATGATTCTGAGTCAAAAAGATAAATTGAAATTTAAAGATTTAAAAAATCTAGGTAAGAAGTAATGTGGCAGTATAGCATTAAAAACAGAAAAACGAGGGAAACATATAAGAGAGACATGGGGGCTGAGGAAGGAGGAGGAACAAACGAACACAGTGGTGGTGAGCCCAGGTGATGGAGGACAGGGGGCATTCACAGAATGACAATCAAAGAAGAGCTGTGTTGTAGGGAGTAAAGATGAACAAAACTTGGATATGATGATTTACTGTGAAGTGAACCAGCCTGTTAGAAATGCTGTGTTGGAGATGAAGTTTCACTTAATACCAAAATATTGGGTGATTTAAGAAAGGGTATAGGTTCTCTGCTTCAGAGACAGACACTATGGCCTGTTTCATGCCAGGTCACCAGATCTGCCATCTAGTGGCCAGGAACTGGTCCACCAAGACTCTAAGAAATTTAAAATGTGAAACTGCCAGGGTGACACAGTAAGCAAAAGGGATAAATGATAGAAGAATACATAAGGTTTAAGAGGTTCCTAGAATGACTAATTCATAAACTAAAGTTGAGAGGGAGCCAAAAAGACACAAAGTAGAGAAAGAGGAAGTTGAATGAAAAAGAAATGAGATGGAAGAATATAGCTCTGTGTGTGTGGGTATTAAGAAAGGGTGGAGGAGAGACACAGGGAGAAGGAAGGGAGGGAGACAGAGAGAGACAGAGAGATAAACACAGAAAGAGAGAGAAGGTGAGAGGGGGAAGGAAGAGAGGGAGAGAATAAGAATCAGCGTAGACAGAAACCTAACAACTGATCAAGACCAACCCACAAGAGAATGATCGTATGACTGTCTTGGTTCTACTTCATATGAGGCCCTGCTAAAATAAGGTTTCTCACCCTAAATGTCTTCTTACTACTAGAAACAAACAAACAAACAAATCTAAAAGCAATGAGAGTGGGTCTTGGTTCCTTACAGCTAAACAAGCCAGAAGAGAAAGAACACAATTTCCCATATTCCCTGAGGTCTACTTAGGTTTATAGGACAAGTAAAGAACAAATGTCAGGAGTCTTTCTCATTCATTTAACTAATATTATCCAATTTCATTATATGATACTTCATTTCCTAAGGGCAAAGGAAATGTATCCATTAGGAACACAGATTTGACCTACTTTATTTATAGCACTCTTACATACCATGACATCAGTATAATCTTTTTGACAGTGTGTATCAGAATGTAAAATGCACATTCTTTTTTATATAATGTCTTAGGTTTGGTTCAAGCATCGGGGCAATTTCCCAGTTTACGTTGATGCTGCTGGTCCAAGGACCAGACTTTGAGAACTACTAACACAGGAGTTAGATGAAGACTGAGCAGTGAAGAAAAGCCCAAGGAACCATGAGAAGTAAGGAGAAAGTCAAAGAAGAAACAAAAACAAACAAACCAAAAAACCGAACATTTAAGGGATATCCCAAAGTAGTTAGAGTAGAAGGAGGAGAACCAGACAAACAAGAGCAGAGAATTTCAAGAAAGATGTTATCACAAGGATCCTAAAATAATTCAAAGATAAATACATTATATCGCAGCAGAACTAACCAGTCAATAGCCTCAACAAGCCAGCACCCTGGCACCTGCAGGGGCTTCATCTCCCAGCCAAGTCCATCTCTGTCTCTTGTCTCTCCCTCCTTTCCTCTGTCCTGCCTGTTTACAAAATAAAAAGAAGCACACAGGCGCACTCACTCACATATATTAAAGAACATATTAATTGTCTATGACTTTTAAAATGATAGCCCTTGCCTGCTAGCTATACAGCTCCTCAAAAATCTACAGTCATCTGAAGTTGGGAAACTTTTCCAACTTGTCAAGACAAAATTCATTGAAGCTAACTTGCCAGAACTCAAGTTGGCACATGGCGTGAGGCAAGCATCATCTACAAACATTCATACTGTTTCTTGCCAAACTGGAGGAAAGTGCCAACCTAGATCTCCAATTAGGCCTTGGAACAACAAGCAAGCCCTTCCACTGTGTGCATTTTTTAACATCCATCAGCACTGCTTCCAACGTGTGCTGGAAGGAGCCAACCTCCTCAGAGGAGACTCACAGGCTGCTCTCACCTCTGTCTGTCGAATTCCACTTCAAAGCGCCGACAGCCTAGTAAAAGTTGCTGGCAGTGACTAAAACTAGGCAGGGGAGGATGGAAGACAATGGCTGCGAGCCACCAAGAAGGGAAAGGATATTATTAGGACAAGTTTCTACAGATGAGGCGACCTCCTCCAGTGAAACCAAGGAGAGCTGCCTTGCCTTCCTTCTAGTGAAAAATCTGGCTGCAGATTAAGCAGTAGGCACCACCCGAAGCTTTGTGTGCCAGACCTGCAGCTGCACTGCCCATCCGATGTGACTGATTCGTCTGTGGGCTAAGCCAGCGCATTAAGAGTTTGGCAGCAGACAAGGAAGCAACCTATCAGTGAGAAAAATAGGCCAGAGGGCACTGGGAGGTGACCCTCCTTTCAACTTTTCATGCTTAGTTCAGAAAATATCTTGTCTGCTTGGCAGACAAGATTCCACTTTTTAGTTATCTCATCTGAAAAGCCAGGCTGCTCAGCATCCTGAGCTGCTTGTATCAAAAATATGCTTTGGTGAAAAAAGTATTGAGACATACTTTTCAACCAAGTAAAACACCACAAAATAAACAATGACAATAATAAAGAAGGAAATATTAGGGAGACAAGAGGACAGAGAAGAAGGGACATGAAGAGGAAAGACAGACAGAACAGGGTTTTTGAATCTTGAGCTCAATCACTGAATAGCCAGCAGCTCTGAGTCTCAGTTTCCTCACTCACAAAATAAATATAACTCTGTGTAACCTGTGGAACTGTTACATGAGATCATAAAGTATACAACAGAACACCCAACACATAATAGGTGCTCAATCATTGCTAGCTATTATTCTGATTATTATCCTGTTACCTGAAGTTCATTAACACTAATGATGTCGCATAAAGTTATCTGTGTGTGAGAGAGAAATATTGTGAGGAAAAGGAATGAGAGACTGATGGTTAATTTCATGTGTCAACTTGGCAACGCTGCTTGTAGCCAGTTATTTAATCAAACATGAATTTGGGTGTTGCTATGAAAGTATTCTGTAGATGTGGTTAATGCCTACAATTAGTTTACTTTAAACAAAGAAGATTACTCTCGATAATGTGGGTGTACCTCATCCACTCAGCTGAAGGCCTTAAGAGCAAGAACTAAGGTTTCCCAGGAAAGAAAAAATTCTGCCTCAAGATTATAGCATCAACCCCTGCCAAGTTTCTGGCCTGCAGCCTGCCCTACAGATTTCAAACTTGCCAGGCCCCACAATCAAGTGACCCAATTCCTTAAAATAAATGTTTTCTCTCCCCCACCAACATCCCTCCTATTGGCTCTGTTTCTCTGGAGAACCTCAACTGATACAGAGATAGGGAGATATAGAGACCAACAGAAATAAAGACAAAGTAATAAAGAGAAAGAAAAGGAGAGAGGAGAGAAAAAGATAAATTAGGTGGAACTATTTAAAGAACTTGGGGCTCCCTGTATAATTACTCCATGATTAATGGAAATGCTCACAGCACTGCCTCACGAAGTTAACCAACACCCAGAGGACTTTAAAAACATTGTAGTTTAACTATAACATCATGTAATACATATTGATCTCAATTCATTACATATTTGCTTCACTTTGTCACCTAGTACCTGCTCGTTTCAAGGCACACTGCTGCCTCAAGATTATGTTAAAGACATAATTAGGACTGACTGCACTTTAAGTAGCTTAGTTTTCTAATAAGGCCAGAACTGCCTTTTCAACCCAGCCCCTGGTCTTTCACTCAATATCAGACAAAAATGTTAATTATTAAACAGAACATCTAGGAATCCAGCACTGTAAGGGGAAAATATAAGGAGGGGGGAGCTAGCAGCAATGCAAAAGCACTCTTAAAAGTATTCTCATCTGTTTCAATGAGACCTGCCTGCCTATTAAATTAGTTCTTAAAGGAATTGTGTATACTTTATCATCTAGATACAGTCTTCTCTAAATACAGTTGATAAACCTCTCTTCTAATGTAGTTAATACAGTTTCTCTTGAGGTATTACATAAAGACATCACAGATTATGGGGGGGGGGTGTCTAAAGATCTCTGACTTCCTTTTTTTTTTTTTTTCTTTAATGGTCAATATACTTCTAATTGTACAAAAACTATGTTAGGTTGGTCTGGATTTACAGCAGAATGGATACCCAGACAGATTCAATTCAGACCAATTCTCTAGTTGAGAGGCTCTCTTTGGTATGTTTATTATTTCACTTGGAAACCATTTCAGTGAATTTAAAGAGCCTTTAGTTTAGTTTAATTTAGTTTAATGAATGTTGCTTCTAATCCTCCAACCAAACTCCAGACAAAAATAAGTAAAACACCATTCATAAGTCCTCATTATGGTCCAGGAAGTCTTCGAAATGCTTTGTATTTACTAGTTCATTGTCTCCACTATACAGATGAAGTCATCAAGGCCAGCAAAGTTGAGAAAATTGCTCATGGTCACATGGTTGGCCGGAAGGCAGACTCCCAAACCCTGGACCCTCTCTGCCTTCCATCAAAATACCATCTCTGCACCCAGAAACAGAGAGAGTGACACAGATCCATTCTGATCTCTAGAAAGGAATTTAAGAAAATGACATTCACCAAGGAGAGCAGTTTGTAATGCTGTGAGGAACTGGCAAAGCCGTCATTTGGCTCTGATGTAAAGTGACAAAGAAAGTTACTGACGGTATCACTTAAGTTTCTCTGTTTCTCCAACTGATTAGAAATTAAGGTGCATTTATCATTAGTCATAATGATCTTATACAAACACATCCTTAAGTCAAAGTACATCAAGAAATGTTGCCTGTACAAATGCTTAGTTCGGAGTTAAAGGCTAGGAGGCAAACCATGCAGCCCTAGATCAACAATGAATGTTACTTCTCAGGCCTTTCACCCCCTTAATTGAATGGCAGGCTTACTTAACTGTCCCCTTTGAAGTGATTTAGTGACTTGACTAGTGGGTGTTAAAATCTATTAGCCTAACACCCACAAAAGTTCAGAGAACAGCCTCTGTGGCAATAAACAGTAACAAGCCAAGGCTCCTCCCAGATACGACCTATAGATCTGCTCATCAGTCTGGGGTTTTGGACAGCTGTGAGGTTCTCATCCAGTTTAGTTACTGTCAACTCTCCCCTTCCTCCGCTGTTTTGCCCAATTATGGCAGACTGCAAAATATGTTGTCTAGTGGCCTCTTTGTCAGTATTTGATTGCTTTCCATGTAAAACATGCTATTAAGTTAATCACAAATTGACTCTCACCACAAACACCTTTTAAACAGGTCAAATTAAGATAAAAGTCCATGTTCTTTGCCTCTGTGAAACTAGGACACTAAACCAGACATTAATGTCAGCATACAGATTAAATGTCATTAAAGCCAATTTGTCACCTACACACATTTATCTCAATTTAATAATTAGCTAAAGGTCAGAGATAAACCTGTGTTTTGAATCTACATTCCCTTTCCTTTAGGATTCAAAGCAAGGCTGAAGGCTGTATGCAAATTTGGGTAATCTTAAATAAACAAGCCAATTTGGAAAAAGTCAACAGAGTTAAATACTAGCAGCAGATAGCAACCCAAGAAAGGCAGACAGAAGCAGAGGAAAGAAGGTAAGACCTTAAGTTCTGAGCATCACAGCTTTATGAAATGATTTGTCTTACCTACCCTTACCCTAACCTACCAGATAATTTGACCCTTTCCGCATTATTTTACTGCCGTCAATACAGTAAGTATTTGTTCTATCTGCACGCTGCAGCCTAGAAAATACATAAAGTCACGAGAGTAATGAATTCAAGATGCTCAGTCAGGAGTAGTGGAGGGGGCCTCTTCAATCCAGGGACAAATAACCTCTTCTCCTTTGTTCCCCATTCCTCTCAGCTTTACATTTCTCAGAACGTAATCTTGTAGTTAAGAGCAAGTACTTTAAAAGCAGGTTAATTCTGACAGAGATTAAATCTAGATAATTAAAAGAAAGTTGCAATAAGACCTTTAGAGAAGTTAGGGAAAGGTCCTAAAGCTTTTTCTACTGGGAAGAAATTCTTGGGGTGGGGGCAGTGGGTACAGGAAAAAAGAAAGGAAAGGGAGAACCAACCACGTGAATTCTGGCTAAGAAGTCTTTGGATTCTACCCCTAGGAGTACTCAAGATTCATTAGACAACAACAACAAAATCTCTCTCTTTGTGCAACATACTGTGAATATAATAATGAAACAAACACTGCCCTCATGAACTGACACTTTCTCTTCTGAGGAGTCTGGAAACAACAGGTAATTGCTAAAGAATGTTTAAGCTGCCAACTTTGAGGGAACTCAAGGGAGCAGATCTTAAGAGTTGTCCTTGACCTATGTGGGATGCAGGCGAGAGTAGAAGTAGGGTTTCTTCAAAAGGCAACAACACAATTTTGATTTGTTGACATTACATTCCATTAAATGCCTTTCTAAAGCAATGTTTGGTGTTGGTTTGGGAAGAGGTATAAGTGGGTGGCAGGAACCTGGCAAAAGTCCTGTGTTGAAGAATGCAATCTCAAGTAGACACCATATCCTATGCATTAATGAGTCTCTGTGTTTGGCAAAGATAGTCAACAAGTATTTCTGGTAAGAACTGCTCCACAGCAAGTTGCACTAATATTCTCTTTTACCTTTCTCCCCTATCCATCTTGGACATATCAGACCTGTGTGATCTAGTCCAAATGTGAACACAAGGTGGAAGAAAACCCAGTATTAGCACTAAGCAATGGGATATTCTGGTCAACAGAAGAGATTCATTGGGGAGGAGCTGTAACAGAACCAATGGAATGAGAGATCTACATTATATTGCTACATTCCCTACAAACCACATAAAAGTACATATGAACTTTTTTATATCAACAAATCATCTGAAAACAACCACAATATTAGCTAACAACCAGTGAATACTCATATATGTCCAGCACTATTCCAAAAGCTTGATTTTTATGAACTCATTTAACTCTCCTAACAACTCTATGAGGTAGGTAGTACACTTTAGGTTAGAGATATTAAGTAAATCCATCTAAGTAACAGAGACAGTAAGGGACAGAGCCAAGGCTGAACCCAGAGCTTCAGCTTCAGTGCCTGTGTTCAAACTACTACATTACTTTGATAGCCGAAGTCCTCCTAAGAATGTTATTGACCCATCAATGAAAACAAATGTAAATGGACTTAAGCAAAACAGTTTCTAACAGAAAAGGGATGGACACCCATAAAAACTATTTTAGAGGCAAGTTTTAAGACATTCTGTCTCCTACTGTAAGCAACACAGACAAAACTCATTTCACATCAGAATGTACCACAAATAAAGTCAGATTTATTGAGCACTACTTGCTATTTGTAAGGAATCTGACTGTGAAAAACTTGGAAAGTCAGGATCTCTTTTACAGATAAAAGAGTCAGTAATATACAGAGAAGCCCTGGACAGGAATTGAATCAGTGAAGTTTCATCCTCAGCTTGGCTATAATAAGTTACCTTGAACAATCATTCCACTTTTATGGCTCTCGGTTTCCTGACTTATAAAATCAAGGGGTTGAAGTAGGTCCCTGGTATACTTTTTAGTCCTTATAAGGTATGATGTTTGTGAAATCCAGATGTTCATTGATTTTAAGGATGATTTGTCCAGTTGCACTTTATTACACTGAATATGCTTTAATTCCTTTGACTGTGAATGTACAATTCAACACAAAGAAAAGCAAAAAGGAAAATACAAAGCATGGTAGTTAAAGAAATTTTTTAAAAGACTATTATACTGATAAACTTCATGGACAGCCCCCAAAAGGGGTTAAAAAAATACACACAAAACTATTTTCCGATATGCCAACTAAACAGGGAAAGTAATTTGCACTTCTATGGGAGACCTGATGATGGTTTGATTTGGGGAGGCTGCATGAGACAGAGACCAAGGAACTGAAATCAACATTGAAACAACAAAAAACAAAAACAAAAACAAAAACCTAGATTCCTTTCTCAACTCTCTTTCAGGATGAGTTCTGGAAGAGTCAATTAACCTTCCCATACCTGAATTTCTTTCCAAATTGTCCATTTTGCCCTTCCAAATAGTTCCAAATGTGACCAGTTTTTTTAAAAAAAATATTTAAAGGAAAAAAAAAGATCACAATGTAACTGAGTGTTTCCAATTCTTATTCTAAAGACTGTCTTCCTGTGGGCATTTCCGCTGTGATGGCCAATTTGACTATATCTGGAGGAAAAAAAACCTCTGAAAATACTTGTATATGAGCAGAAAGCCTTCTGTGGTTGAGGCCACAACAGCCCCGTGGGAGATGCTCCAGCTAACCCTCCGGAGGGCACAAAACCAGCTCTGAAGCTTATACGTGGGAATTCTTGTTTGCACAAGTCATGGCCATTCAGCCTTTCATGAAATGACAGCATAAAGCTCAGAGGAACACGACCATGCCCTGCAGCTGTGGCCAACACTGCACTGTTTAAAGGTTACAGTGATTAAGCACTGTGATTAATTTAGTCTCAGCAAAATCAATTCCACTCAACCACAAATCTCTAATTTACATACCAGAGCAAGCTACATTTGGTTCTGATCAATATAATCTGAAACATATATATCCCCCACCTTCCCATTCCCAACCTCTCCCTCTCCCTCAGAAAGGTGTACTATAGGGGAAACACAGAAAAAAATTTTAATTCACTTTGGCAAAATGAATATGACCTTTGATTTGACTAAGTACTGTTTTATTTCCCTGGCCTGGCCACATGACAGGTAACGAAAAGTACTGAACTTTAACCTAGATTGCTGTCTAATGCAAAAGACGTAGAAACCTTCTAGAAGTAGAGGTTTCATGGCACTGTCTGGTCAGTCTCTATCACATATACCAGTTCAAAAACACATCAGAGTATGTTATATTTACTTGTGTACCATACCTGTTCCTATAATAAAACCAAAAAGTTTGTCAAGGAAAAGTACAATTACTTTCCTTTCTCTCCATGGAAAAGCTGCACAACGTGTGAGAGAAAGGAAAGAGCTATGTGACAGGAGCAAATGAAACAAGGTACCCTGTTCACAGCCTCCACTCCCTGACCAGTCATCAGGAATTCCTTGTTTCTGGGGTGCATCCTCCAGACAACTGTAGCCCACAGAAGCCCACAGAAGCCCACAGAAGCCACCAGAATGGTTCATCTTCATAATCACCTCTCCATCCTCCAAATCTCTTCCTCAACCACCACACAATCCCACTGGTTAAACAAGAAAAAAATATTACTTAAAAGGGGGCCAAGGTACTACAGAAGGAAAATAAAACATTCAACTCTTAGTTATCAATAACAATATCAATTATATATCATCAAATTAACACAATATCTAGGTCTATCAAAGTGACCCTCTTAAAATGACCTTAGTTACTTCTGTTTTCAGTCCAACTCAAGCCACCTCTGTCGCCTCGAAAAGATTTACTTTACCACTGGAACTACTGTCTATTCTTTCTCCTTTCCTTCATTTAATAACTGTCTTTAAAGTGAGCTCTGTATTCACTTACAATCTCTGTATAGTTTACTTAATATATTGAGATCTGCCTTTCATGCTACTGTAATTTTTCTCCTGAAAGGAAGCAATAGCTTCACTGGGAAACTAAGCAGTATTGTTTCCATTCCCCACTGCAATTGCTATAAATACAGACATTAGTCTGAGTTTAAAATTTGAGTTTTGGACAACTGCAGACAGTGAGACTGTCTCTAGAGAGAATTCTCTGCAAGCAGAAATGCAGCCTTGCATGTCTAAGCATAAGGCAAAAAAAAAAAAAAAAAAAAAAAAAAAAAGATGGCCAGTGCATGTTGGAGAACATTGTATTTACAGAACAAAATCCACAAAGAACCATAATAGAGACATTTGCCTGAGCCATGAACATTTAAATGCTTTACCAATTTTTCTTAAAAGGAGATATGGATAATTCACTCGAGAATGAAATTTCATTTTGTTTGGTGTATTATTCACAGTCTGCTGCATATTATTTCTTTGCATGAACTGTGAATCAAGAAGACAATCCTCTCACAACATGGATTGTGTCATCTCAGTTAGTTTTTCTTTTTATTGCCCTTGTAAAGCTTCTGAGTAAAGGACTCTGTCATTTATTGAGGAGGTTATTATACTATGTTATATATACTGGTTACAAACGTGAGCTCAGGATTCAGATACACCTGCCCTTAAATTCCAGTTCAGTCACTTAAAAGCTGTGAGATTTTGTGCAATTACTTAACCTCAACTTTTTCGTATCTGCATCTTTAAACATGAGGATAATGACAGTTATCTATTTCACTAAGTTTTAATGAGGACTAAGTGAGATCATGCCTTTAAAGCACAACATCTGGCTCATGGTAGGCACTGAACAAAGTGTTCACTGCTAATTGTTAACACTAATCCTCATCAGGCACTGTCACAGGCACATACAAGGACAAATAAGACTTTGCTTCTCAGCTGGGATAGCCAGATTAGCTCTTGGTTGGTCAGGGAAAAAAACAGTGAATGTGACAGGACTCCGGGAGGAGTGGGCAGGGGAGAGTAGCCACCAAATTTCATCTCTTCACACTTGAGATAATGTTGTTTGGTTCCAATAAGGCAAATGACAACTGCTACCACCACAACAGCTGTATATAAGTCTTTCTCCAAGATATAAAAGAAACATTATGTTCATAATTTTCTAGTTCCAAGAAAATAGCAATAGTTTAGTACTGTATGTATTGTGGTTGCTTAAGAGAAAGACACCACATAACAACAAGCACCTTGTTTGAAAATGCTCATTTGAAGCTACTTGCAGGAACAAGCCCCGGAAAGCTATTCATGCCATTTCCAACGCACCAGGCAGAATACACCCAGCAAAGTACTCTCCAACTTCCGGTGCCAACACTAGGACACCGAATGAACAAGACACCTCAACCTGTTATCTCGCCTACAGTCATGCGTCATCTGAAGAGGCATGCATGTCCATGTGCGCGCACACAAAAGAAAGAACAAGCAGGAAAAATAAGACAGTACTTAGAAGAAGAGCAAGTGAAACAAAGCATCAATATTGAAATCTCGATTCACTGACAAATACCCTATGAGGACTGGACAAAATACTGCAGGAAGCACCAGAAGCAACAACACGCATGAGGAAACCTCAATTATTTCCAAGGAGGCATGTTTTATTTATTTATTTACATTTTTATTGAAGTTTAATTGATTTACAGTATTGTGTTAGTGTCTGGTGTACAGCACAGGGATTCAGTTATACTTATATATACTCTTTTTCATATTCTTTTTCATTATAGGTTATTACAAGATGAATCTTTTTTTTACCATCAAAACCATTCCAGGAAAACAAGAGCTAAGAGGAATGGTTTTGGCTGTACATAGACTTTTCCTTTCTAATCCTCCCAATTAGTTAAGAGCAAGGCTTCACTTGGTGCTTTACTGGATTTAAAATGCTCGTCTCTCTAAGCTCCTTTTAACCTGAGAGCAGAGAGTGGGCTTCAGCTCACATTCAGAGCCTCCTGTGGGGAACAATACGTAACTAGAATCTCAATATTTTGATAGTATTATATTCATTTTTATAGTTATTTTCTTACAGCAAGTGATACCTTCCATTTATTATAGTAACATAATATTTCTTTTTAAATAGATTTGTTTAGGGGGAAAAAAAAGGAACCAGAAGTAGTCAATTTAAAAAACCTGATGAATAAGGGACTGTAGAGATGGAACTCCAAAATGGCAAGAGCTGAGGAGGACAGCAGGTGGTCCTTGGCTAACACAGACGGTGAAGTTACTAGCAAGCTGAGAAACTGGAAACCCCCTACAGTTCCAATGTCAGGTATGTCCACCACCCAGTCTGCCTTCCATGGGTCACGACTGGATCTGATTAAAAGACAGTCAAATGTGGACAGAAGGAGCGTGGGGTGTGGGTAATTAAATAAAGTTATGCCAGTTTTTCTGCCATCATTCAATCCAATAGTTCTTCCTCTGCTTTGGGGCGGGGGAGGTTTAGGAGAGCTCAAAGTGATACTGGCTTCAGCAGAATTCCCAACTCCCAGTTCCCAGGCTGGAGATCCTTCTCATCTCTGCTGGCTGCTCTGAGTTTAATAAGACATGATTTTTAGGAGACAGAATTTATGCTTCCAACCCAAGTTGGTCCTTAAAGTTTAGACAGTCAGTAAATTGTTGCCACCAGCTTTAGGAAAAGAAGCAAATTTTTAGTCACAGAAAGGTTAATAATCAAATCGTGTTCACCGCATCCCAGTTAGATACAGCTGCAAGACTGCAGCACAAATAATCTTTTAATTTCCAACTGCGTTTCCACACTTTTACCTCTTGCTGCATCAAACTTTAAAGAAAACTAAATTCTTCCAGTGAAGTATGCTTTCCCTAAAATGTGCTAGCACCTATAAAAAGCAACCATATGGAAATTTTCTGTAGAAGATATTCTTTATCTTCCTTCTCCTAACTTCTCCATGCCCACAAAACACACATACATGCATGCTGTCCTATTCACCAGCACTTACTTCTCTATAACCCAAACTCTATAAAAATCCTCTTGCTAAACTATCATTTCTTTTATCTTTTATATCCATAGCAGAGATATCTTAAATTATAAATATAACTCAGTTAACTGATCTAAAAAGTCATCATCACATACTGATCATATCACAGAAGTTTTCTTTCAACTGAAGGACTCGGGCAAAAGATGTTTTCTCAGTGTCAGCCTGGTGTACTTTCAAATATTAAGCTTAATCTGATCTTCCTGATTGAAAAGGCAAAGTTACAGTCTTCTAACACCATTCAATGAACAATTACCTGTATGGGATAATGACATTACTATCTACATTGGGTCCTTGAACACTGTCCCTCCCTCCATAACATGAAGGTCTATGCACACAAGAAAAGTAGTGTGGGAAGCAAGCTAAGGGAAGGATCAAGGGAGAAGTGGAAAAGAAAGTGGTGAGGCGAAGCTGGGGGGAAGTAAAGCAAGTGAGAGAATCAAGGAAAGTGAAGACAAAACAAAGTATGGAAAATTCCTTATTTCAGAACACTCCACACCATACAGCCCCATATTTTTACATGATGTGTTCCAGAAAATGGATGTTAAAATCATTCATGAGTTAAACAATAGACTGACATGTTTCTAAAGAAAGTCTTTGCAGAGAGCTAAAATCATGAACCATGCAGGCAGAAGGGAATTGCCCTAGATGCCAGGGCCCAGGGGCGAGAAGAAGCAGTGTGGAGGCCACACTCCCTCCAGCCAGTCCTGCTGGTCTGCTCCTTCAAGCTTGTCCACCCCTCAGCCTTAAGCATTCAGGGAGGCTGTCAAATGGTGCCCACTCGTTAATTCTCTCTGCCCCTTCCCCTCACAGGGGAGGTACCAACTGGTACCTCAGGTGTCAGAACCCAGCACCACCAATGCTTTGCAGAGAGCAAAGGGTGAAGATGAAGATGGAGCAAAATGGAGAAGGCAGCTTGTGACAGGCTCCCCTCTCTGAACAGCAGCCCGGAAAAAGCAGGCCTGGGCTCCTTCTACCTCACAGTGGAAGGCTCACTAAGTCCTCAGCCTCACAGCCCTTCCCCACTGTGTAAGAGGTTCATGAGACGTATGATGACAGGACAAAGGCTGAGGAAGCAAGAGGAGGACTTTCTATTGTACCCTCATCACAGGCAGGCATGGTAGGGGCTTCATCTTCCAGCAAGGGCTGAGAGGCTGCATGGCCTCAAAATACAAAGACAGCCAAGTGAGGGATGACAGAGCAGTGTGGAACATGTGCAGAACTGCTCTGAAGTATGAAAAGGTGGTAGAGAAGTTAAGTGTTGCTTGTTCAGGACACCAGTACCAAAGACTCATGCCACTCACCTCCCATCTACACATCCTCAAGGCAGGTAAGGTTTCCACGGGGTTGAGGGCTATAATTTTTAATGTAATTTCATCATGATGCAATTGGTTAAGTCAAGTTTTCTCATTTGAGACATAATATTTCTGTCACCTATTTCACTGAAAAATGATTTCCAAGTTCCAAATCAGTAACTTACAAACCATTTTTTGCAACAAAGACCTCGACGGGCTAAGTGAGGAAATGAGGGTGGAAGTGAGGGAGAAGAACAGAAAAGGAGGAAAAGTACATGAAGAATGAGAAGAAAAGAGAGATGTGGTGGATGCCAGCTTTGCTTTGTCAAGATTCATTTCCTCAAACACATCAGAGCTGGATGTCGATTCCAGAACTAAGCAACTCAATATAATATTAATAATGATTTGATTCTTTCATCAGCCAAAATGACTGAGTGACCTTTTCCATCCTCAGTGGCCCTTTCATGCTTTAATATTTAGTCATGGTTGAAAACAGGGCCCTTGGGAGGAATCTTGCCCTTTCCTAATTTTAAATCAACCCGTAAGTAGCCTTTGCTCCTATTTTAAAGGCATACCTCCAGTAAGAGTTACTTAATTATCTGGCAGACCTTTATGACTAAAAATGAAATCAAGTATGTGTCAGAAATTACTCAAATAACTGAAGCAAATCTCTCCCATGGGTGTCCAACAATGGCTTTGATCCCAGGCACTGAGTTCTCCTTATGAGCTTTTCCTCCCAATTTCCAAATCCTGTTTTGCGAAGCACCATTGAATGAGTAAATCTCACTTGAAGATACTTGAGAGTATCCAATTTGGGTATCATTTAAGATTTTTAGACAGAATCAACAAAAAGATTTCAAATATACATAATAAACATATTCTTCTGGTCCTGCTTCAGGACAGTTAGGTAATAAAAAATTTCAGTGGCCGAAAATGTCAAAAGTTGACTGACTTCTCACTCACACTGTGTGTCTACTATGAGTCAGGAGAGGTTCTCCTCATCACAGCCACTCAGGAACCCAGACAGATGGTATGGTCACCATCATGAATATTACTAACCCTCAAACAGAGGAAAAGAGAATATGGTAAAGTACACACCCATAAGTCACACTCATATTTCACTGACAAAGCAAGTCATATCTCTTTCCAAAGTTAAAGTGGACAGAGAAGACCACGTGCCCAGAGAAAGAGAGAGAGAGGTAGTTGGATTATTTGCTGACAGCCTTAATGACTGCCAAAATATTTTCAATATGCCTGAGTATGAAACTTCCAAAATACTAACTATAAATTGAGATGCAAATGTATTACCCTATTCCTTAAGATTACAAGAAAACTTCATGATTAGTAGTCCAAGGGCAGAAGACAAATTTGACAAATCTGCCTCAAGTATCATTTACTTTCAACTTGAGTAGGACAAATGAAGACTGTCTCTCCTTTTAGTTACAAATGTCCTGCATGACAGCTGAAATATACTTGAAAAAAAATAAAGCTCATATATAATACAACTTTGTTAGTTACCATCATATAATAATGAACAGGGAAGATAAGTACCTAACTGTTAGTCCCCAGGGAATAATAAAGATAAAGCCTTATATTTGAATAGTACTTTACAATTGAAAACAATATTTTGACGTAAGTCATTCTGAGCAGGCACCTAAAAGACATTTTTTAAATATTTTAAAGGTTGGTAAGGTATATATGCTTATCTCTATAAAATAATAGTAGGGCTTGAAACTAACCCAGTCAAAACAACACCAACTTAGGTCTTATAAGAGCTAAGTTAGAGGTCAGTCCTACCAATTACAAATCACATGGCCTTGGGCAAGTATTTTAGTACAAGTCTCATTTTCTTCATGTGTAAAGTGGATAGAACACCTTGGATCAAGCTACTTCTTGTAGTTATTATGATGATCAAATATAGAAATATATCTCAAAACATCTTTAAGATTATAGAAGAGGACTCAAAAATAAGGGGGCATCATTTTTATTATAGAAGATCCTTATTATCGGTAGATGCACTTAATAGGTGCATAAAACCAAACAGGGAAAGGCAAGTGTCAGTTCTTAAGTAAAATCCAAGCAACATTTTGGGATCACCTAGGTTACTATTAAGACGTGCTGCAATTCAGAAAAAATATAGCTCACTTGTGTTTTAATAAATATTATTGCCAATCTTCTCAGTGCTACAATTCAATTATTTATTTTCTACAAATTCAGAACTTTCTATAAAATTGTGATAAATATGTATTTGGTTTTTGTCCTAGGTTCCTGACATAGAGTGCCTAACTTTGGAATTTCCTGAGTGACAGAAGTGTCTTTAGTTCTGAGATGATTTTTGCAGATTCCCCAAACAGCTTCAGGATGGGAGCTGGTTGACAGAAAGACCAAGGCATGATTACAGGGTTGGAATTTTCAATCATACCCAACCCCACCTCCAATTTAAGGGAGGGGAGAGAGGCTGGAGATTTTCAATCACCAATTGTCAGTGATTTAACCAATTGTGCCTATGTAGTAAAACTTCCATAAAAACCCCTACACGACAGGGTTCAAGGAACTTCTGGATTGGTGAACACCCTGGGGTGCTGGGAGAGAGGAGTGCCTGGAGAGGGTATGCAAGCTCTGTATCTCTACCCCCATACCTGTCCCACACATCTTTTCCATTCGACTGTTCCTGAGTTGTATTCTTTACAATAAACTAGTAATAGCAAGGAAAAAAATAGCTTAGATGATAATAGATAAAAGAAATAAATACACAATAAAGCACACCACAGAAGAGTGGAATATATAGTGCATGGTAATTTTAAAAAGTATTAGAAAAACAGAAACAAACAAACAAAAGACTACTTATCAATAAAATAACAAAACCAGGGCCTTCCCTCATGTCATATATTAGAATAAATTCCAGATCTGAATTCAAGAGTTGTCTATAAGTAATAAAATAATAAAATAAAGGGAAAACACGAGCTAAATAACTAATTTTGGGAGAGGCACACAGACAAAAATATGTGGATATACACATACTTAAAACATTCACACAAGTAATTTGTTCAAAAATAAGAAAGCAAGCAACAGAAATAAATTTATTTTAAACAAACATGACAAAGGGTTAATATATTTAATGTATGATGAGTTTGTACAAAAACAAATTAACTAGTCAATAAAAGCAGCAGCACAAGAGAACAATTTACAGATGAAAGACAAATGATCGATAACGCAAGGAAAACATCCAATCTCTCCAGTAACAACAGAAGGGCTAAGGTAAAAAGTGAACGATCATTCACTCCAAACACCTGTAAAGATAAAATACATCTGATGATCTATGCGGATGGCAAGAAGGCAATAAGTAGTCTTATCAATGTGGGAAATATGAATTGATTAAAAAAAAACCTTAGGCAGTATGTATCAAGAGTCTTAAATATACTCAGACCTTTTAAAGAAAGATGGACAAGTTGGTAAATGGCATGAGCTGCAGAAACAGAATGACTGAATTCAATTCTACCTTCACCTTATATACACTTTGTGACCTTGGGCAAACTACACAATGTTCCTCTGCCTCACTTTTCTCATGTCTACAATAAAGACAAACCATTTCCTACTTTATAGGATATGGAAATTGAAATGTGCAATGCATATAGAGCATCTACTACAGTGATTGTCACATATAAATGTTTCATAAATCTTAGCTATTATCATTACATCAACCACTACCACTAAAACTTTTTCTGGAAAATAATCACAGTAGTAATGTAAGTTTATAAGTATATAAGATAAATATATGTACATATAACTCTGAAGAAAAACCTATAAGGAAATATACCAAATAAGAGTGGTTATTATAGAATTATGGATTATTTTACTTCTGTAATAGATTTTCTTTCTAAGGTTTCTATAAAGAATAGGTTACCTCTTAGAAAACAACTATTATTTTTAGAGAAAGAAGTTCCCTACTTGAGGTTATTATTTTTATTTTGTAACAATAAATATAATAAAATATAAACAAAACCAAAGTTGTTTCCATCAACTATCTCCCAATGCGTAGGGCATTTATTTATGCATTCTGTGTTTATTTCTAAGTTCCTATCCTCATTGAGGAATCCAAGAAAAATATTTAAAGTAATAGATGTAAAAAGAGAAATTAAGGATAAATATCTAGCCCTGTGAGAAGACAGTACAACAGAATCTTAAATAACGCAGGTACTATGGACACCAACACAAACCCCACCCCACCCACCTCTGAGCACTAAGTCAAAAATCTGAGTATAACCTCACAATCTGCCCTTCTAATCAGTAGTTCTGCATCAGTGGATTTAACCAACCATGGATCATGCAGTACTGTACCTATTTATTGGAAACAAAATTCGCATGTAAGTGGAACTGCACAGTTCAAAACCATGTTGTTCAAGGGTTAACTGTACATTACCTGAGCCCAATTCTAAAACCTAGGGAGGGGAACAAGGATATCAGAACCCCTATCCTGGGCTCAGTGTACAGAGAAAGCATGACCAGAAATCCCAGATTCTCATGGAGGCAAAGGTACCAATGTTTACCCTCTCTACCTCTTCCTCTTTTTGGAGTAATACCTCAGGAACAAAAGGGCTGCATCAGCAGAAGTGAGGTTTCTGTCAGGCATCGCCACAAGACATGATGGAGCACGCTGTCAAAAGTCTCACTGGATCGCTTCTGCTCCCTTCTGACTCTGCTAACAGGATAAAGTGAGTGACAGGGGCATACAATCATTTTATAAAGGTACCACACAAGCAAAACTTCTTTAGAACTGGGGGGAAAATTATCAAAGCTCTTGTACCATCTGTCTGTGGAGGGAGAAAAAAACCCACAACAACAACAACAGCTGGTGCAAGAAGTAGCAAGATGTTGGTCCTGGAAGTGACAAGATGGGAAATGACAGGAAACAGCTTTTCACTCCTCCAATAGCAAAAGAAGCGTGCAGCCTGTGTTCCAGTGTTTGAAAACCTCCAGATGCTGCCCTCGGCTCACATTTCCATATCTTTGTTCAGACAACATCTGAAAGCCTGCCTTTCTTCTCTCAAGCACTCTCTTTCTTTGGAGGAACATACAAAGCTATCAAATGCAGGCTTCTCCCCCTCTTCTTTTCTCCTACAGGCAATGTGGAATGAATTCTAAGTGTCACCATGGAAGAAAAAATTGTACAAAGAGCATCACGTGAGCCTCTGTGAAACTTTTCCCATTTGTCATTTTCAAGAAATATTTACCATGTGCTCTGGTTTCCATCACTTGGTAGTTAAACTAACATTAGATTTAGAGTAGAACTTCTAACAAGCTGAGGAATAAAAACCCTACAATGAGCAGAGTTCAGGGGATGGGGAAATCTATGTATCGATGGACTATGTGGAAACAGTGGGCCGTGCTTCCTGACCCACTGCACTAAGCACTACTATGGGCACACATTTCTCTCCACTTGAAACTCTGGGTTTATGAAGTCAGAAAGGAGGTAACGTTCTAAACAATATACACATAGTCCAATGTCAAAATTTCAAAGGACTGGCATACGTTAATCAAATATTCTCATTTAGAGTTGTCCCATGTGCTAAACATATAAAATCAATTTTCTTGGAACTCTGGAATACACACATAAAATGTATTAAAATAATACTGAGTAATATTTAAAATTTTACTTGACACCACAGATGATCAGATCATATTTGGGAACTGCACTGTTTCGGTCTCTATTAGCCTTTCTTGTCCTACGTGGTCTTGCATAGCTAGTACATTGCCCCCAGTTCCCCCTCTCTTCTCCTTCATCAGATCAGCTCAGTCTTTATGACCCAGGTTGGATTTCATCTCCAGTATGCCTCCCAACGTTCCCTCTTTAAGAGAATGAATCTTTTACGTGATCTCAAACAGTACCTGCGTGTTATAGAGAGCCCTCGAGATAGTAACTTCCCTGTTAAGAGGCAGATAAACGACATGATTTCCTTACCCCAAACCCTCTCACAGCTCCCAGCCCAAAGTCTTTACTGCAGTCTGCAATGCCCCACATGGTCTGGCCCTTCACTTCCTTTCTTTCTGACTTCTACTGCTTACCTCTCATTCTCTGACCTCTAGCCACGCCTGTCTCCCCTTTAAAGCTTTCTTCTTCTTCAGAACCTCTGCACTTGCTATTTCCTCTACCTACAACGCCCCCTCCTTGATATTCGCATGGAATATCAATCCTTCCAGGTCTCAAATGAGAGCTCAAAGTTTAAATGTTATCTGATTAATGAAGATTCTAACTGAACAGCTTATTTTAACTAGCAGCACCCCACCCTGCCAAAAACACACACACACACACCTCAGCACTCACTATTCCCTTTACCTGCTTAATTTTTCTCCATTGCTCGTGATTGCACCTGACATGATTTGTATTTTATTTCTTTAGTTCTTCATTGTCTCTCTTCCCCTGTGAGAATCTAAACTCCGCAAGGGTGGAGATTTTAGGCTGATTTATTCACTGCTATATCCCTAGCATCTGGAATGGAGTTTGGATCAAAATAGACACTCAATAAATTTTTGATTATTCAAAATAAATAAACAAATGGATGAAAAGCAATCTGAAATTACAATGAAAATGGACAAGAGAAATCATTTTACATTTTTTAACAATGTGTATACAATTCTTTACTATCCTATCACACACAGGCCCTTATTTGAGCCTCATGAAAGTTATGGGCAGGGAAAGACTAATTACCACCACTTAATAAACAATAAAACTGAGGATGAGAGAAGTAAACGGTTTCTATGGTCAACATAGCCAGTAAATACCAGGGAAAAAATGAAATGAGGACAGGATCGGGTCCACTGCTCTTTCTAGCAACCTAGTCTGCCTCCCATGCATGTAAAGACCATGAGGTAGTTAACCTTAATAAATAACTGGTTCATGGAATATGACAGCAATTTCCTCTTCCTTAAAATAGAAGCAGGTAAATCTGATAATTACATCTATGCACAGAGGAGAATAAGAAGTGTGGATGGTAGGTCTACATTCTGTTACTTTTTATATTTTAACACTACTGTTTTCCTTTTAAATAGCACTTTCTTCAAATACAACAGACATCAAAGTATACCAGTTGTGAAACTGGTATCTGAATTCTAAGGCATGTGACTAGGAAGTACAGGTGTGGACCAACCAGATGAACAATGCTTATTCACTATCCAATTTACAAGAAATAAAGTAAACTAAATATAGACGGTTCTTTCAATGTATTGTTTAGACAAAGTCTCAAATTCCTTTCTTTTTAATTTTTTTTTTTGGGGGGGAGGTAGTTAGGTATGTATGTATGTATTTATTTATTTTTAATGGAGGTACTGAGGATCAAATCCAGGACCTTGTGCATGCTAAGCACCTACTGTATCACTGAGCTATACCCTCCTGCCTCCTTGTTTTTTTAAATGGTCTCTATTATTTACCAAAAATGTGTATAAATTTTATCCTGGGCATGCTGTAACCCCAGTAGATGCACCTGGATCCCTCCTCTTCCTGTGTCCTATCCATCTGCCAAATTGCTATTACATGTTCACGCTCTATATTTTACAATTTTAAAGTCTTTACACAAACTATTGGCTACTTCTGTAACACCATCAATTTGATATGTCAAAATTCTATTTGCTCTTTAAGACAAAACATTCATCTGCTTTACTTTTGTCATTTATCCAAATCAGATTTGTCCCTTTAGATTTTTACATCATCTTGCCTTGAACTATAGTCAACTACACCCTTCTCAGCACCCAGCACTCTCCTTCTCCCTCAAACTACCCCTACCCTCTCCCATCCCTTCCTCTCCCCCCTCCCCCAAGTTTCTTTTAAGGATTGGGGCTAGATCTTTGCTAACTCAGAGCTTTGATGATATTTTTTCAGTTGAAGTGTTTTTTGTTTTTACAAATTATAAATCATGTTGTATTAAATTATCATGAAAATACTGCATTTACCCCAGGGCATGAAAGAAAAGTAGCCATTCCAACGGTGCTGGGGGTTACCAGAGAGACTCTCTCCTTTACAAAAACTCAGCTTTGAATCCTGCATGTCAGTATCCCTGAAGTGCACACCTGTCAATGAGCCTTATTTAACAATTTTTTCTTTTCTGCTTTGCCCACTTGTCCCCAAGTTCGCTTGAGGGGAGTATCTTACGATCAATCTCTCCATATTACTTCCTTTATAAATGCTCCTTGACTTACTGAAGTTGAAATAAACATAAATAATAGTTAGAAAAGAGTAATCTATAACTGACACATTCTGTTGTACCTTTCTCATATTGATAGCCTAGGGTAATACTCCTAACAGAGAAAACCAGTACAGTTGTTGATAAGAAATTTTAGCTAACTCTGACCACTGGTTTGCAGTATTAGAAAAGCCATTCAAAGTCAAATGAAAGTTGACTCCCAAATACTCATTCCACCCTTCCCTCACCGTGCAGGGGCCATGCTGCTTGAGGAACTGACTCCAGCTCCAAGACTGGTTAAGCCTATCAGGGTCCTCTCATCCTCCTTGCTAGCAATTGGTCAGGAACTCAGGCCTAAGCCAATCAAGACATGCCAATCTGAAGTTACACTTTTTATGCCCATGCCCTAAATTGGTCCAAAGAGTCAGAGGGGAGAACTTTTATTCTCTGTCTGGGGGAGAAGTTAGCTTGTGTTCAGTGTCTGTCAATCTCCTGGCCCACGCTCCCACACTTCTGCAATTAGCTGTGCACAAAGCATGAGGCCCTGACTACTATGGGTAGCCATTCACAAACAACCCTGGGATGATGCTGATACTATGAATGCAGACAGAGACAGAAAGAAACTAGGTCGCTGAGGATAGACATCCCATTAAGTCATTAAGTCAACCAACCTGAGGCCCTCCTTACCGCTGGACTTCTGGTTACATAACCCACAAAATTTTCTTGTTGGTTACACAAATTTGAGTCAGGTTTTCTGACATGGTTGAAAGCATTCTAACTTACAAATTTAATAGAATTCTCCACAATTAAAAAAATCAGTACCCATTTCAACACCATGCTGTAACTCAGAATCATATTACAAAACTTGATTTTCTATGAGATTGACTTATCATTTAAAAAAAAGTTACCTAACTTCTACTTAGTTGGGTGAACAAAGCAAGACACCAAACATTAATATGAAATAGCACAACATGAAGTAACTCAATGACATGATGCAGTAAACAATCAGAAGTTGGCCAGGGATCACATCAATGTGTCATCATCAAAGTATACGTGGCAAACAGACTGGCTACAAAAACTGTTCCTTTAAATGGTATCTGCCTGGACAGTGAGTGCCTTTAAACAGAGCCTGCACTTGACTTAATGATAAAAGCAAAATGTGGATTTAGGCTCACCTGTGAATAAGAGATGGAATTACTAAAGAGGGATGTGCTCTAGATCCTGAGGGCATGTTAGGGTAGGAAAAATGGACACTGACCCTGAAAATGCTGGTAAACTCTCCCTTCTACACTACCATCTCCAAATCATCCTGAGTCCAAGAGAATAAGCAATAAATTCCGAGTAAGAGACAATGTGCCAAATTCCAGGCTCAGATGTCAGCTTCCCTGTTACGTTCCAAGAGTCCTCATCTTCCTAACTGAGAAATGAAAGAGTTGTATGTATTCCTTCCTGGTCTGAAATGCTAGGCCACATAAACAATCAATAACTCGATTTTCTACTGTGGACAATGAGGATTTCGACATAAAGAACTAGGCTACTTACCTCAATACTTCTTCATAAATATTTATTAGGTGCCTACTATGTACCCGGCAGTGTGCCAGTCCCTGAAGAAATGACAAGGTCAAATATGATCCTTACCTCCAGGGAATTACAGACCCAAGGGAAGGCTGCTATGAGTATAAAAATCTTAGTGAACTAAATTAAATCCAAACATTTTATAAAACACCTAAGTGTCAAGTTTCAGTCTTCTAGAATGAAAGTAATGAAGTAGAATGATGCTAAGTACCAGATGAATTTTACAACTAGAAGGAACCTATGCCACAAATCTGAATAAGTTGTTGTAAGTGGGTAATGAACAGTAATCTCCAAAAACCAGTTTTAAAAGACTATGCTTCTAAGCCTGCCAAAACCTCAGACTCATGATTCTCATCCTAGTTTGTCCTTGCTGTTTCCACCAGTGAAGCATGAGACAGTCAGAAACCCTTCCTGATCTGCCTTGCTGATCAATTTTATATCCCCTTAACCTTAAAACATTTTCTACATCCTCCTTAATTTGTTTACTGCCTTTTACTAAACAGGAAGTGTGCCATTTATAAGTTCTCTGAATCTCAGACGGTTTATGGTATATCACACATATAGTGAGCAAAAAATACACATGGGACTGAATTTTTTAACTCATTGTATTATACAGTGCAAACTTCACATGCACTGCAAACTTCATACCTTACTCCTTGAAAGTTGCTCTATCAGTTTCCTCAAACTTTCACATAACTACCAAGTTTTTCAAACATGCTGCAATGATTTTTTCCTACAACTGCTGACTTTTTAAAAAACTGACATTAGACAAGTTAAATGTCTTTAAACCACTCTCTGAAAATCAGTCTTTGAGTACAGTTTTACTTTCTCTTTCCCAAAGTAGCTTTTAAATCCACGGATATCCGGATCTTTTGAATTTAAAAATTAAGAATGATTTACAAATAAGCTGAAATGTGCAGAATGTGAACATTAGTAATATCTGTGACTCTGGGTAAATTTTTCCTTCAATTTTTCCATCCCCTCCTCCTCAAACATACACGAAGTAGTCACATATCTATTTCACTCTAGATTTCTATTAAGGTACTCAAAAAATACCATTAGTTTTATTGCCAGTCAAAGACACATTGCTGACTCACTGAATGCGTCAATGGAAAGTCAAGCCTCCCCCTCTCTTAATTTTCTTTTTTCACATTTGGGTTTTCAAACAAACACAACTTTACCTAACCCATACCTTTAAACCTTATTTTGGCCATTATCCAGATAATCAAAATCCAGGTGTGTCCTGTTTTTCCCACCCACCATATTTATGATCCCTCCTAATCTTAAAACATTTGTAACTATATATTCATCGCAGAGCCAAAGATAGACATTTATGGAATGACACTAGACACTTCTATCCAGAGTGAAACAAAAGTCCTTATTAACCAGTGAAATAATTATAAAATCAACTGTAATTCCTGATTATCACAATGCCACTGAACCTATATTTTTCTAACTGTTCACAAAGGGATCGTGGAAGACAAGGCCAAAAATCTTGCTTAAGTCTGAATATCTGTGACATGGCTCTGAGTTATTGTCCCCTAGTCTTGCTCAAGAAGGAATCAGGGAACACATGCTGGCTTTCTGTAAGCACTGCACTCTTTTCTCCGTGTTTATTTACCCAACACTTGTTCTGAAATACTGTCCAGGACCCAAACAAAAGGTTACAGATTTTACTTACATTGTTTTCACTAAAGTCAAAACACATTGCCTCAAAGATGGCATCAGGAGCCCTGAGTACATCCTCTGCAGGTAGACAGGAATTCCCATATAAACTATTCTTCCACCCTGAACTTGTACCTCATCTGTCAAATCTCATTTCCCCCGTTTAGTTAAGAGGCTTATTCTCCTCTACAGAGAGGTCAAATGCAGAATTGGAACTAATGAATTCTGCATTCTGCATCACCCACCATTGGAAGTAATCACTATTCTCAGAACAGAACTTAAAACAGCCCCTGCTTTAAAAAAAAAAAAAAAAAGCAGGAGTGGGGGGTGAGATTGTTAGTACTAGCTACTTTCAGCTAGAACTGAACAAGCCTTCTAGTATCTGAAAGCTCAAGCTTAAATCAACCCAGCTTTCTGCTGTCAGGAAGACCATCCTAATGCCATACAGAATGCTGGGTTGAATGCCAAGCTTCTGTCTAGTCCTCAGGAACTGGTGCCCTGGCCAATGGGCATAAAGTGAGCCACTACCAATTTTTCCACTGTTATTTTAAAGGAGGCGGGCAAAGGAACAACCCCTTGTAATCAAATAACTAGAGACACTGGCCAAGAACTGGTGCCATCTGCTAATCTGGGTAGAAACGAGCTTAAAGAGAGGTTGAAGATGGGGCAGATGGGACTCTCCTACTCATCTGCTTTCATTATGTTGCTCCTATTTGTGTTCAATAATTTGAGTGAACGGAAGAGAGACACGTCTCTCTGTTGGAATAAAAAGATGGAGGGAGAACACAAAGTTGAATTATTTCTCTCTCTTGCCTCTTCACTCCAAACAATTCCCATACCACCCTTCCAGCTGAAGAACACAAACACCTCATTCCTGAGATGAGAGACCATGAAGGTATTTTCTAATGTTCACTAGGACTAGACGTCCCACTGCTGTTCGTTCAGTTTTGTGACTAACTGTATACAACTGACATTTTATCTGTAATGATTTGACTTAGCTCTTTACAAGAATATTACTCTTTACAAAATCAGAGTAGAGGACAACATGATTAGAGCACAGCCTGGGGGCCTAGTGAGTGACACAGGATACGAACCCTTTTATTTGATCCCACCACTGTCTCTTGTGACTAACTCCTGCCATTCCATCCTCTCCCAGTTATACTCCAGTCATTCTATTCTGTTTGTAATTTCATGATTATACCAGACTAATCATGTTTCTTTGTACAGAAAGTTCTGATATAAAGCTAATTTTGAAAAAAATAAATCTGTTCCAATGCAGTTGATAGAGCAGGAACAATTTGAGCATAACATGAATTCTTCATTTGTTTGTGTAAAATTTCATGTATAAGAAATACTAGGAGATACCACACAATATTTGTCTTTCTCTGTCTGACTTATTTCTCATTTAGCATAATACCCTCCAAATCCATGCATGTTGTTGCAAATGGCAAAATTTCATTCTTTTTTAGGCTGAATACTATTCCATTGTATATACTTATCTACCACATCTTTACCCAGTTGATGGACACTTAGACTGCTTCCATGTCTTTGCAACTGTAAATAATGCTACTATGAATACCAGTGTGCATATATCTCTTCGTATTAGTGTTTTGGGGTTTTTCAGATATATCCCCAGGAACAAAACTGTTGGGTCATATGGTAGTTCTATTTTTAGTTTTTTGAGAAGCCACAAAAAATAAGCAGACTCACTGATATAGAGAACAAACTAGTGGTTACCAGTGGTGACAGGGTACAGGGGAGGGGCAACATACGGGCAGGGCATTAAGAGGTACAAACTATTATTTATAAAATAAGCTACAGTGATATATTGTACAACACAGGGAATATAGTCAATGTTTTATAATAACTATAAATGATGTATAATCTTTAAAATTGTGAATCATTGTATTATACACCTGTAACATATATAATATTACACATCAACTATATTTTGGTTAAAAAAAAAAAAGAAATATTAGGTACATTCAGAAAATTGCACCCAGCTGAACTGAGCTGTGTGGGAATGCACAAAACATACCACATGCATACACACCACAAACACCTGTGTGCATCATCAACCACTCTCACCCATATCTGGTGTCACAGCTTTCCACCCATTTCAGATAACCCTCCTTCCCCTACTTCACAATAATTCACAAGCTGCAACCCTCCCATTGCCCACTTACATAAGCAAAGTCTTTTTCAATACACTACGCCATGTTTAATGTAGTACGGGATTTTTTGTTTGATTTTTAGGTAACCATTTAACATGTGAAAACCTCCACTAATTTTTTTATTAGGTTCCTATTTTTTGGTCACTGATGAAGTTTCTGAGTAACAGTATACAAATCAAACCTACAAGAAACATGGAATTCCTCCAGGAAAGGAATTACAGTGGCTACCAGTGGGCTCTGCACATTGTAGGCTCTCAATAAAAACCTAGGAAGGATGGAGAAAGGTTAGTTTAAACAAACTTTTCCAGCCAACATTCTGTCCTCTTTTGAGGTACATTTTGCAAAAAGTAAATCATATTCACATAGTCCTTCAGAATTTTAATGTATTATACCCTTTTTTATCTGGTCTTCACTGCTGATGAACAAATAGGGAAAAAAATTACCTTCATTTTATAATAGCAAAAACAGAAACATGACCAATTTAAGCATTTTTCCTACCTAAGTCCCATGAGTAATTATGGCAGAATTGGACCTATAATCCATGTCTTCTGATTCAGACACCATCCACTTCTGCACACCTATCATTCAAGGTGAAAATATAATAATGGAAAATTATGGAAAATTTTACCTATTTAGAGTTCAGAAATTAGTTATTTTTAAGGAAGTTTCACAGCCCCCTTCCCTTTCCTTTATGTGCTAATAATATAATCAAATCCATCAAAGATTATACTTTGGTACAACCTATATCCTAATTTGTGGCGCTGTGAGTCCATGTTGCAGAGGAAACTCCCACAGGTAGGTAGCAGACATATCCTATAGAGCTCAGGCCTCCTTGCTAAGCCTCACCCACTCTATAAAGGTGACGTTGGCAGCACGTTCAGTCTGAATTGCTCTCCCTCAGATATCCACATGGCTTACTCCCTTACTTCCAGTAAATATCTGCTTAAAAGCCCCCTCAGTGAGGTCCACCCTGACTGCCTTATTAAAAATTTCATGATTCTCCAACTATGGTTTTCCTCCTTAAATGCTTTCTATCTCTAATTTTTAGCTTCCAAAATACTTAAAGATTTATATACTTATTTTTCCCCCTACATTATTCATCAGAATTAAGCTCTGTGAGAGCAGAGATTTTTGTCTGCTTGGTTTGGATATTGTCACCCCAATATTTAGAACAGTACCTGACATGTGGTAGGAGTTTACATATATTTGCTGAATAAATGAGTACACACACGTGCAAGCATGGTTCTCTAAGCCATATAAGAATAGAACCAGTCATCTCAAATGCACAAAACCAGGCACCTTTAAGGTACTTGCTCAAATACATGAAAACTAAGGAAAACTGGCTTCATGTTGAAGGCAGCATTTCTACACATGTGGTCCATTCAGAAGGCTAGACACAGGTCCCGCCGCCCCCACCCCACGGAGCTCTTATATTAGAGGGAGTGCTTTTTTTAAAGTGTGATTGTAGATCATATTTATAGTATGAGACAGATTTGCTCCGTATTTTCATCATTTCTACAGAGAAAGAATAACCAAGTCACTCCTCTACATTCACAGCACTTGCAACAAAATCACTTGAAAATAAGAAGTGGGAAGGAGGGGAAAACTGGGTGCATTCAAAAAGAATCCACAACTGAGAAGGCAGGTTTCATGAAATACACACCGAAGTGTTTTCCAGCAAAATCCCTAGAAATGGCAGAATATTAAATTGGTTTTGCCCTCCAATTCACTCAAAGTCCATTCAAGTCTGTAGGTGTCAAGCTCATTCTCTTTGCCACTGAGCTAAACAAATGAACTTACGATGTCTATCTGCAGGTGTCTATATTCAAAACAATTTAGCACAAAAATACTTGGTTCCAAGACACACTGAGTTGGTCAGTTTAATTTCATGTCAAAAACAACATTTCATATATTGATTCATAGATTATGAGCATCAAATAAAAATGTATGAGTATCTCCAAGTAGCTGCTAATACTCTGTATATACTGTTTGATCACAAGATTTAAAAGAACAAGTGACTCTCATTCTTGATACTAGTCCCTCACGCCTCTCCAAACCTCAAATTTCTCATCCAAAAATAGGGATAAAGCCAGCTGTGCTTCACAAGGTTATTGGAAGGATTAAATGAACTAAAAGTCAGTTCATTTTCTAGTTTCAGTTTCAGGTAAGAAGAAGCGCTTAGACAGATTATTAAATCTCAACCCTTTCTGCACATTTAGAATCAGGAGAGGAGCTTAAAGAAATGATACCCAGGCCTATGCCGCAAATGTGCTGATTTAAATGGTCTCAGATTGAGTTTCAGTACTTTTTTAAGTGTTCCAGTTTCAGGTTATTTCAACTTGAAGACAGATATGAAAAGTCAAGATTTAGATTTTAATATCTAGATTCAGTAGGTCTGGGGTAGACTAGGGAAATACGTACTTTCTCACAGGTACCCCCACATAACTCTTAAAACCACGTAGTATAAAAAATACTGCCCTAATGTACATAACAAAGCATTAAAAGCATTTATCACAGTACCTAGCACATATGTAAGTACTCAAACTATGGCAAAATAGAAAATAAGCTTGTGTGTGTGTGTTTATGTATTATATTACATATTGTATGTATTAATCAAGGGTGTATTTGAAAGGAATACACAATCATAAACTATTTAACATAGTTAATGAGCAAATGGACTTTACGTTTATGACATCCATGCTTCCAACTATATTTTTACAAATACAGCAGAAAATTATGTATTAAAATACATACTCAAATACAAGCTTTAAAATTTTTAGAACTTTCTATAAAATAAGAATCTATCCTGAATAAGTCTGGTGTAACTTTAGAGAGGAAGGGAAGGGAGATGAGCGGGCAGGAGGAAGAAGGGAAGGAAAAGAACATTAATTCATGTAAATATTGGCACTGAGTAGTGGGGAGGGGAGTATTTGCGGGAGATTCCTTGATAAAAAAATACTTAAGCACTCTTGTTCTCTTTGTCCAGATGAGGATAGGAACTAATATTTATTGACTCTGGCTATATGCCAGGCCTTCTATACCCATGATCTCAGTCAGCATTCCCGACAGCCCTGCAAGTGGGCCTTTGCTATCCACGATCTACACAGGACATTATCTGCACAAAACACAATCGGGGTTTTCTCACAGACTCAAAGAGGCGTAGCCACTTGGCCCTGACTTCCAGCTCCTCTGACAGTGAGGGAGCAGAGAGCTGAGGCGCCCTGTAGCACACCTATCTCTCCATGCTGGAAGTCCTCATGCACTGTGTTTGCTACAGATTTGTGAAAGGGGTTCCAGAGTTCCTACCTGCACTGCCTTTTGTGACAAAGCACTTCCAACAATTTCTACTTACCAGATAAACAAAAGTACCCTCACAGGGTCAATGACTATCACTGAGGGAACTGCTGTGGAGGGAATTTTAGGAATGAATTATTTATTAAAATGGCCAGTCAATCCTCACGGTGAAAGAAGATAAAAACTGACTGGTATTGGAAAATACTTTCCTCCAAGAAGAGCAAAGTGTGCTGCCAACTACCATTACTGGGCCCACCTGAGAGAAAGAGAAACTCCGGGAAAGACAAACTGAGTGATGCAGACTATACTCAGATAGAAAATTTCAGCAAAGCAGCACAAACTCCCAAAATGCTCCAGGCTTGAATGCATCCATCAACGTTCAGGTGTACTTTTGGTGTCAAGCACGATCACAGAGACCGATGAATGGACTCACTAAGTGGAATTCTATGAGTTCGGAAGGAAAGAAGTGTGGGTAACAACCAGTGAGGCCTCTAATGCCCCAGAAGACCAGTGGCAATTCTGATGATGGCAGCAGACCAGGCCCTCAGCCTTCTATTTGGTGGCAGCCAATGGCCTTGACCCTGGGGTGACTTGCTGCTGGGGCACTGCTGGGCAGAAAAACTGAAGAATGAGTTGTAGAACAGCTCTGAAGTATTAAGTATCCCAGGAAGCAGAGAGCAAATACAAGAAGATGAGAAATAGGAGGAGGAAGAACCCTTCTGAAAAATGTCCTCCTTAATAGTCTCAGTAGGTATTTAATTTCTATTTTTTCCCTCTTCTTTGAATTCACAAAGGCCAAATCTTCCAGTCAAATTAGAGTGCACTAAAGCATTAAGTCAGCATTCAACAGGTTTAATTACTGTGTAAATGAAAGAAATTATTATTCATTCATGACATTTATTTCAGATCCAATGCTAGCTGCTTTTATATAAAGTTGAGGGTGGGGGAAGTAAAACTTAGATGGGGAGAGAAGAACAAGAACTAGGGTATATAATTACAGCTGTATTTCTTTGCCAAGTATTACTGAGCCTAAACAAAAAGTGCTTGTTTGCTCTCTTGAGAAAAAGCATGTGATCCATCAGTGCCTCTAAAGAAAGCCTCCTCTCTCCTGACACACGGCCAGACTTGATAGGTACACCAATATGTGAAATGCCAATAACAGGGGGCTTATTAAGGCCACAAAGCCTGGTATGGCCCATTGTAGTTAGGAAGTCCTAAACTCTGGGAACAATTCTAGCAGTCAGGCTCTACAAAGTAATGGATGCCCCCCCTGCACCAGGAGAGAAAAAGGGCCAGCTGATGCTATCAGGACTACTGGACAATGCATCTTTTCTAATGAATTCCCACAGAGTTTAAACATCTCCCACAGGAAGAAAAGACACACAGACACACACAGACACACACACACACGTACACGCACACGCACACGCACAAGCACAAGCACAATGCCTAAACTAAATCACATGTGGTATTTATTTTTAATTCTCATCTGTCTGCCTTGTGGAAGAGACTGCAAGAGAGGTTGCCTGGGGAGCTAGTTCAAAACAGGGAGAATTATCTGTCCACAAATCAGCACGCCACTAAATGGGGGATAATCCGTTACCTGAATTGCTAAACCTCTGTGATTTTATCAGAATATAGTTATTACATACCATAATCCCAATGAAATGCTCTAGGTTTTCCAAAGAACACTTTGAACAAAGTCAAACACCTAATCAAAACATATCATCTTCCTACTCCAACATAATTCACACAAACACATGAGAACACACACAAACACACACAGATATTTTTGGAACCAGTTATTCTTAAATCTTCCCTAAACCTCCAACCACTAGCATTTAATTACTACAAATACTACAGCAGTTAGGAATTGGCAGTAACAATCTCAGTTTATTTTAGAACCTGAGGCCACACAAGTTGTGGACAATAAATTACTGTTGAGCAATTTAGATAGATTTAAGGACCAAGCACGATTCTGAGAAGTAATAATAATGAAGCTGCAATTGCTAAGGTTGAAGGCTTACTTACACTTAGAAGACAAACTGAATAAACTGAGTTGAATAAAAAACAATTTCTGTAGACACAAATATTCTCTCCAACTAAGTATCTTAACTAGACTTAAAACTTCCTGTTGGTTTTGGTTCCAATGTCTCAATTTCCAGTGGCAAGTATCTAACATATATTTTAGGATAAAGGAAATAGTTTAGGAACTATCTGCATAAAAAATATGAGTCTGAAGACAAAATTGTTTATGCATTATTATTGTAACAATTATTGAGAATTGCAGTAATATTAGACAAATCAATGAAACAATTATAAATCCTAATATTCTTTTTGCTGCCTCAACACCTTTTCTTCATTCTTTGGTAACCTCAGCTCAAGTCCCCTTTGAAGAATTAACCCCATCTAACCTGGGGTCCCAACAGTTTGGGGAGGATGAAGAGGGTCATGAGAGTCACCCCATCAAAGGGTTCTCTGTTACCTTTTAACTTCCTAATTAATTAAATTATATCACATAGTGTTTAATTTCCTTACTGTATTTCAATTGATCTAAGCTCCCAGAAATATATCTAAAGTTTCTATTGTCACGCAGTAAACAATTCATTCTTGTCCTCCACATGTGTTAACAATGATCTCTTTCCAATTGCCAAAATATAGAAGCAAATTAAGTGTCCATCAATAGATGAATGGATAAAGAAAATGTGAGATATATAAAAAATATATACAACAGAATACTACTCAGGCATAAAAAAGAATAAAATTCTGCCATTTGCAGCAATATGAATGAACTTGGTAGGCATTATGTTAAGTAAAATAAGTCAGATATGGAAAGACAAATACTTTATGAACTCACTTATATGTGAAATCTAAAAAAAAAAAAAAGTACAAACTTCCAGTTGTAAGATAAATCAGCTCTGGGGATGTATTATACAGGATAGGTGACTACAGATACTACTACTGTATCATATATTTGAAAATTTCTAAGCAAGTAATCTTAAAAGTTCTCTCAAGAAAAAAAATTGAACCTATGTGAAGAGATAAATGTTTACTAAACTTATTGTGGTAATAATTTCATAATATATACATATATCAAATCATACTGTTACAGCTGAACCTAATACAATGCTATATGCCAATTATGTCTCAATAAAATGGGGGGGAGAGGTCAGTAAACAAACAAACAAACAAACAAAAAACAATGGTCTCTTTTCTTAAATGTTTTAAGGAAGTTCTCTTCCAAGGGCCACCTATGAGTGAGACCGTTTGAGATGTAGTTGACAATCAGCGAACTCATCTGTTTTCATCAGCTTGGTTCTCTGTTAGTGAGATGTCATGATTCTGACAGAACACCTGGACAGATGGGGCAATCTTGGGGATCACAGCTCATTCTAGAAAGGCCTACAGGAAAAACAAAATGTTTAATTCACGCTGCCATGGCCCAGATCTGTCTTCCATCTTACCTTTCTGAAACACTTTCCTAGACTTTCACCTCAGCATGTCTCCCTGGACCTCAAATCATTTTACTAAAAGCACAAATAAAATAAAGTTCTACTATGCAGTGAAGGGGAAAATGAAGGAATGAAGAGGTCCCTGTACTGATCCCTCCTGGAAGGTCAAGATGAACCTGTGTTCACAAGATGCTGCATTTCCAGCTCTCTGCTCCAGTTCACAAGCCCCCCTCCATTTTCAGAAATTAATGACATCTGCGTGAATTAAAAGCAAGATCCCAAACCTCCTCTTTCCACTGCTCAGTACCTTCTCTACGGACTGCAGATCAGCTCTACTCTCTCAGCCTTACATCTACATCAATACGGCCACCAGCATAAAGAGCTAACACTCCAGTGGACATTTACAGCGTGCCAAGCACCACCTTCACCAATGCCTTTTCATGGATTATCTCTCGATTCTCATCAACCAGCCCTATGAAGTATACATTATTAGCTCTCTTTTACTGCTCAGGAAGTTGAGACACAGGCAGGTGAAGTAACACTCACAAATTCAGATTGTGCCTTTGTGTTTCTATTTTTGTTTTTTAACCACTTTTATTCTGTATGAAAAACACATTTACTCTTTTTTGCCGTGTCTACCTGATGCCCAGTTGCATACATCTAAAAGGGAGCAAATTCAGGACACCATCTAAAGCCTTAAAATAGAGAACACCACCAACCTCTGGAACCATGACCTGGTTGCATCGACAACTTAAATAACCAGCCTGTCACAAAAATTCCTTCCTCTCTCTTCTTCCTTCCTCTCACACACCAAATATTTACTAAATAACTATTATGTGTCAGACACTAGGCTAGAAGATATCTGTTCTCTAATAACTATTCTGAGGAACTCAATTAATCATTATGGATCCATGATTTCAACAACTTTCTACCTAAACCAGAATTTTGCAGATAATAAAATAATCTAATCCTCAACATTTCCTCAAAACACTTGAGTTTTAACCATTTTTTTCAAACATGCTTACTGAGGCAAAAATGACATATGATAATTGACATAAAATGCACTGCACATATTTTGAACCATGAGGTCAACACACTCTCCAGAGAGCGACAGCTTACTCCATTAAAACGTTCCAGGAGTGCCCACACACAAAGCTGAGCATTAGCAGAGATTCATCAAATTCAAGCCTTGACCATCCTGAGTTGCAGATGATTACATGTTACAAATTCCTGAGATCACAGGACCATGAATGAGTTTGACAGACATATTACCATGCAATTTATTCCAAAGCATTTCTCGACCAACAAACCAGTAAAGTTGTCCCATTCAAAATCATTACACTCAAAAGTCTCTCTTTACATCTCATTTTCCCTTTGTTTTTCAGTACTTTTTCCATTTTTAATCTCTTCTATTTATACATGCTCTTCCCCTTCTTTCATTAAAAAGTGCTCCTAAGGAAGAGTTTGTTAAAATCATTCATACTAAGCAAATCACTAAGATTAGTGAGCTTAATGTGTTACTATTTCCAGGAATACTAGAAATTAAACAAGAAACCAGCGTCTAATGTTCACCTTAGACCATGATCTAGTTACATGGGGGTGTGGTACTCCAGCCAATCCATTATTTCCCTGAAATCTTGCTATATGGGTGGCCATAAATCTATTCTTAATCATTTGGTTCTGGTTCACTCAATCATTTAAGTAAATATTTAGTGGGAGCCCATTATTAGTGTTCAAGCCAGTGTCCTAGGTATCAAGAAAAGAGCAGTGAACAAAAATCTTGCCCCAGATGACTTTACAATTTATAGGGGAGCAAGTACAATAAATAATTCAACATATGATGTATAATTACAACAGCTGGCGTTCAATATTATCCATTCTTGCAGGTCTATGTACAAAGGATCTGAGAAGCTTGTTATCTTGTTTAAATGACGACATGATACACAAGAAAAGGTAGAAAAACTAGCGCTGAATTCCAGCGCTAGCACCAGCAGGCTCTGCCATCTTGGCCGGGTTGCAATTCCCCTGAAAACCTCAAAATCTCCCCTAAACAGAGAGAAGGCTGGGCTGGAAGAATATTAAACTCTTCTTTTTTACATTTTCTAATTGGCTCATGGAGTAATATGGGTTACAAAGAGAAGATTGTTAGACAAGGTAAGTTAGACTGTTAGTTCCCTGCAGGAAAAAAGACTCTATAAAGAAGCCAATATCTTTCATGTCATTAGAGTCATGAATCTTTCAAGAGGCACCTAACACATCCCTGAAGCCAGCCCACAGTGTAGAGGTGGCTTTAGTAAAGGCCAGTAGAGGCATTATCAGAGCTACACTCAGATAATCATCCATATTCATATTTCCTCTCTCCTTCCTCCTTGCCCCAACCCTCTGGAAGTCTTTTTGGTTTGGAGAACAATGACTATATTTATCTTCCAAGTTTGAAGTAAGGTGTCACCTGGCACAATATGAAAATGAACTAGATATTTTACAACCAAATACTCAAAGTTTCATGTTGAGGTTAACAATGAACAAAATTGGTAAACACACTTCCCCTCTCCCTGGGCACACACACAATGAGCTTAATACAAAATACTTCCACTGACAGGCGACCCAGTAGATGCTTCGGTTTACAGGCAGCTTCCTTCCACTGTACCTTCCTAATCTTGATTTCTGATATACTAGAGAATATTATTTATTTATATAGGACCATTTTATGAGCAGATTCCACTACCAGAATCTTAATATACCAACAAAAACTACTTAATCATCAAGCTTGTTATTTAAATAAAGATGGAAATTAGATAACAAGTAGTCTTTTACAGAGTTTGGAAGTGATAAAAAAAAATCACCATTAAGTATCACTGCTTTCCCATATTTAGCTTCTCTTTATTATATTTTACCCCAATCTTTATTGTGAAAATATATAAATTCACAGAGAAGTTAAAAAATGAGTACAATGAATGCCCATACACTCTTTATTCAGATTCACTAATTGTCACAAAATTCACCAGTTAACATTTTGTCAGACGCGCCCACCCTCTGTCTCTGTCTCTTCTTTCGCATCTCCCCTTCCCTTCTCTTCCCACTCTATGCCTTCTACACACACACAAACGTGTGTGCGCCAGCATACACACACACATTTTTTTGGAACCATTTGAAAACAGTTGCAGACTTTGGAACTTCTCCCTTTTATTTCAGCATGAATCTAACAACAAAGACATCCTCCTTCATAACTATAATATCACTAACATACTCAAGAGTTTAATATTTATTCAATACTATCATCTAATACAGCACAGCTTTCACATTTCCCTCGTTGTCCCCAAATGACCTTCATAGCATCTCCTCAACCAAGGACTCAATTAAAGGTCATACTTTGCTTTTCAGATTCTCATGTCTCTTTAGCCTCTTTTAATCTAGAATAGCCCTCCTATTGCCTATTCATTTAATCTAGTTTAACACAGTCAGGGATCCAATGTCCTATGGCTGTCGTATGAACTGAATTACAGTGTCCAATTACTCTTTTATAAATAGCTATAAAATGTTTTAATCCATCTGAAAGAAATACTGGTGAAATGAGAAATGACTTTAAAATTTTATAGACTTAAAATTCTCAATCTTCTCATCTCAATATTGCCTTTGTGACCACAAGCACACAGTCCAAAAGTACGTTTTGCAAAACTTATCTCCAAGACATTATGGACCCAATCCTGAACTTAAAATCTACTCCTGCTACAACTCAAAGATAAAACTCATTAAATTTAAAAGAATTTTTTTTAAGGTTGGGAAAGGGTTACCAGTATTTGAGTCAGAGATAAAAATTATTCAAACAATTGCTATTAATTTGTTTCCCACTTTTTAATTAGAATCTCAGATATGGCAGTGTATCAGAAAAATTAGACTAAGATTAAAGAGAATGTTATTTAATCTGGTAATAACTAAATCCTCAGAGCAAATGTGGATAACAAAATAATAATGTTACTATGTCTGATTTCTACTGTGTCCTTCAACTGTCACAAAATACAGTTCTTCAAGAAAGCAGCACAGTCCTAGTCAAGGAGGAAGACCTGAGGACCCTTAGAAATACTGGAAAGTTTGCATTGGCCTTTGGCCAAAATCATTAAAGTTCTGACCTCAAAATTGGCTTTAGTACCAGGAACATAGCGGTAGGAAGGAAGAAGGCATTACAATCAGGAAGGTTACTTTTCCAAGCAAGGCTGACTCTGGATTTCTGTAAAGAATTACAACTAACAATTCCAGGTTATGGAAAACACTGTTTGCAGGAACTGAATCTAACTTATTTTTAATTGCTAATACAGCACCTGCCACACAGCAGGGGCTTCTTTGGATCATTCACACATTCATTCAACAAATAATGATTTAGTGCATTCACTGTGCACCAGGCACTGTACCAGGTGCTGGGGATATAACAGCGAATAACATCCCCTAAAGGTCCTGCTATCATTAAACTTACTTTCAGTAAGAAATGACAAACAAAGAAAAATCTAAATACATTAAGTAAATGTATTTACAAAGATGATGGTGGTAAGTGGTATTAAGGGATTAAAAGGAACATGAAAGAATAAGAAATAATTAAAGGGGGCAAACATGGATGGATTATCAGAGAAGATGACAATGAGGAGGTGATCTCTGAATTGAGATCTAAGGGGCGAGATCAAACTCACCACATGAGAATATGTGGCAGAGAAACCTAGGCAGCATGAACAGGCCAAGGAACTAAAGGAAAGCTGAGGAGGGCCTCCTGGAGGCCTAGAGGGACAGTGGGAATGAAAGTGGGCAGGGCTCACTTAGGATGTCGGAGGTCATGACCAAGTGTTGAGATTTTATTCTGAGTGAAATGAGAAGTTCTAGAGGATTTTGAGGAGAAGAATGCTAAACTGTAACCTAAGTTTCTAAAAGGCTCATCATATTGGCTGATACATGCAAAATGATAAAACCATGACCACAATGAAAACCAGTGAATCCTGTGTCTCTAACCCCTTGTTTATGCCTTCAATTCTATTTCCAGGACTAATAAGAGGCAAAAGTATATAATGACAGCGCTGTGAAGGCAGTGTTAATAGTGTAATGAAGCCAAAGAGCCACTGGATCTGGTTCTTTGTCTCTGTTCAAGGTCAAAAGTCTACAGTGCCCAAGAATCCAGTTAACACAGCAGAACAACAACAACAAAAACGGAGACCAACTTCTCAGGAAGGATCACTGGGGAGATGAATTCGGCTGAAACATCAGAGATGGTAGGAACAAAGAAGAAAAATGGGAACTATCAGTATCAAATACACAATAGGCACGGTCCCCAAAGGTCTACTCTGCTTTACTGGCAGGCTTTACTGCTAAAGATTTCCACAGTTCCCATAGCAGCAGCAGCAGCTCCCTAGAGAGGCAGGCACTGCTACTCACTCCTCAGAGGGAGCTGCTGCTGTACTTCCCCGGTACAGCACCACCACCACCATGCATGCCTCGAACTCCAGAGTTTAGCAGCTCTACGTGGACCCACACTTCAGACCCAGGCTCCAAGGCCAGTCCACGTACATCTACATCTCAGGCACCACCACTGCTTTCTGCCAGCCACCATCCCAGACCTGGAGGTGCAGTGGCTCAAAAAGTGTCTGCACTCCAGAATCTGATTCTGGGACTACTCTACAGGCATCTGCATATCAGACACTAGTACCATGGCTGCCACAAAGGCAGGTGCAAGCTGAACCTGTCACAAAAAGGGTCCACTCAGTCACAATAATCCACTGAAGAAAAAAGATAAAGAGGTTCCCAGCAGATTTCAGCAGCCACTTGAAGACCCCAAAGACCTCACTGCCACTGTGGACACCCACCACTTTAGCTGCTGAGGACCCCTGCTACCTTTCCAAATGCTGACCTCAGCTGATAAAGCTTCAAAAAAAACTATACCACTGGGCTTTCCCCAAGCCTGAACCACCAGAGCACCACACCACAGGTGAAGATACTTCCTAACCAAAAGCAGACCATAAAGACCAGAAGAGGTGACTGCTCCATCAAATTTACAAACATCAACTCATATTTTTGTTTGTGACAAAATAAAACTCACAAAATACAAAAATATCAAGGAAACATAATGTCCCAGTAACTGATGCCCTCAAAATGGAGATCTATGAATTGCAGAGAGATAATTAAAAATTAACTGTTTTAAGGAAGCTCAATGACCTATAAGAAAAAACAGATAGACTCAATGAAATAAAAAAAATACAGAAACAAAATGAGAAGTTCAACAGAAAAATAGAAATCATAAAAATGAACCAAAACAAAATTCTGGAGCTGAAGAATTCAATGAAGGGAATGAAAACTGCAATAGGAAGCATCAACAGCAGATTTGATCAACAGAAGAATCTGTGAACTCAAAGACAAGTCATTTCAAATGACCAAAGGAGAAAAAAGAATGAAAAAGACTGAAGAAAACCTAAATGAACTAGGGATACCACCAAATGAAACAATACTCTCTATGAGATTCCTAGGAGGAGCAGATAGACAGAGTAAAGGGGCAGAAAGTTTATTTAAAAGAAATTATGGCTTAAAAACTCCCCAAATCTTACGAGAGATAAGAGCATTTAGGTACATCAGGCTGATAGGTACTCACAGAGATTCAACTCAAAGAGGACCTCAACAATACATTATAAAAAATCTGTCAAAACTTAAAGACAACAAGAGATTTTGAAAGCAGCGTGAAAAAAGAAACTCATCACATATAAAAACCTTCCACCCATAAGGCCATCAGCAAATTTCTCAGCAGAAACTATGCAGGCTAGGAGTAAGTTGGATGATACATTCAAAGTGCTGGAGGGGAAAAAAACTGACAACCAAGAATACTTCACCTGACAAACCTGTCCTTCAAAAATTAAAAGAATAAGAGTTTCCTTGAAAAACAAAAGCTGAGGGAGTTCATCACCACTAGACCTGCCTTATAAGAAATGCTAATGAATGAATGGATAATGAAAAGAAATGATGCATGAAAATACACGTAGGTATAAAATTCACTGGTAAAGGTAAGTATAAGGACAAAATTAGAATAATCTAATAGTATTACAGTACTGTATGTATCAATCACTTGAATTGAATATAAAATTTAAAAAGTATTTCAAATGACTATAGCTATGATAACTTCTTATTGGATACACAATATAAAAAGATGTAAAATATGGCATCAGAAATATAAAATGTTGGTGGGGGAAGAATAAATGGGTAGAAATTTTATATGCATTCAAAGTTAAGTTGTCATCAGCTTTAAATAGACTGTTCTGTTTTATGTAAGCCTCACTGTAACAAAGCAAAACCCAAAAGTAAATACACAAAAGATAAAGAGAAAAGAATCAAAGACACCATTATAGAAAATCATGAAATCAAAAAGAAAGACAGAAAGAGAAAAAAAAAGAAAAGAACTACAAAACTGTCAGAAAACAATTAACAAGATGGCAACAGCAAGTCCTTACCTTATAATTACTTTAAATTCAAATTTAGAAAGCAATTCTACTTACCACAGAACAAAACAATAAAATACTTGGTAATAAATTTAACCAAAGAATTAAATTTTCTATACACAGAAAACTCTAAGACATTAACAAAAGAAACTGAAGATGACATAAATAAATGGAAAAATATCCCAAGTTCCTGGACCGAAATAATTACCATTTTGAAGATGTCCATACTATCCAAAGTAATCTACAAATTACAAATGTAATCCCTATTAAACTTCCAATGGCATTTTTCACAGAAACAGAAAAAAAAAAATCCTAAACTCTTTCTAGAATCACAAAAAGCCCCAAATTGCCAGAGTGATTTTGAGTAAGAACAACCATGGAGATATCACACTTCCTGATTTCAAATTATATTACAAAACTACAGTAATAACAACAGTATAGTATTGGCATGAAAACAAACACATAGACAAATGCAACAAAATACAGAGCCTAGAAATACGGTCATAACTAACCTTTGACAAGGGCGAAAGAACATATGATGGGGAAAGGATATCTCTTCAATAAATAGTGATGGGAAACCTGGATATCCTCAAGAAAAAGAATGAAACTGGACCCCTCTCTTAAACCACCCACAAAAATTAACTCAAAATGTACTAAAGACTTAAATGTAAGGCCTGAAACCTTAAAACTCCCAGAAGAAAACATAGAGAAAAACTCCTTGACATTGGTCTTGGAAGTGGTTTCCTAAATATGACACCAAAGCACGGGAACAAAAGCAAAAATAAACAAGTAGGACTACATCAAACTAAACAGCTTTTGCATAGCAAAGGAAACAATCAATAAAATGAAAAGGCAGCCTACAGAATAGGAGAAAAGATTTCCAAATCATATACCTGATAAGGAATTAATACCCAAAATATATAAGGAACTCAAAACAACTTAACAGAAAAAAAAATCAAATTTAAAAGAAACTAAACACACATTTGCCCAAAGAAGATATGCAAATGGCCAACAAATACATTAAAAGGTGCTCAATATCAGTAATCATTAAGAAAATACAAATCAAAACCATAATGAGATATCACCTCTTACCTGTCAGAATGACTATTACTAAACAGACTAGACATAACAAATGTTGGTAAGGATGTGGAGAAAAAGAAACCACTGTACACTGTTGGTGGGAATATAAATTAGTACAGCTATTATGGAAAACAGTACGGAAGTTCTTTAACAAATAAATAATACAAATACCACATAATCCTGCAAAGCTACTTCTGGGCATATATCTGAAGGAAATGAAATCATTATCTTGAACTATTCTTAACTATGTTACAAAGATATCTGCACTTCCATATTCATTGCAGCATTATTCACAATACTCAAGACACAGAAACAACCTAAGTGTCTGTCTATGGATGAATGGATAAAGAAGGTATTAGACACACACACACACACACACACACACACACAAATATTGTTCAACCCTAAAAAAGGAGGAAATCCTATTATCTGCAAAAACACAGATAAAAGTGGAGGGCATTATGCTATGTGAAATTAGCCAAATAGAGAAAGACAAATTCTGCATGCTGTCACTTACCTATGAAATTTTTAAAGTCAAACTTGTAAAAAGAGAAAATAGAATGGTGGCTACCAAGAGCTGAGGAGTGAAAGAAAGGGGGAGGTGTTTGTCAGAGGGCACAAACTTTCAGTTACAAGGTAAGTAAGTTTTGAGAATCTAACATATAGGTGACTTCAATTATTAACGCTGTATGGTATTGAAATTTGCTAAGAGAGTAGATATTCAGCTTTCTCATCACACACACATACAAAGGGTAATTGTGTGAGATATATATGCGTTAACTTGATTGTGGTAACCATTTCACAGTGCATACATACATCAAATCATCACACTGTACATATAACTTTATTTGTCAATTATACTTCAATAAAGCTGAAAAAATGTACTTGGGGACCTTCCAAATGGTTTCAGATTCATGGGTCAATGAGAAATAGATTTATTTTTAGTTTTTCATCAGTTTTTCTTCTTTAGAAAAATGCCAACAAAATCCTTCTCTAAACTTTTGTCACTGACTAGCCATTATTCGTAATCACCTCCAGATTTTGGTGCAGTAATGATCTCAGAACAACGACATGTAACAGAGGTTGCTCAGCCACTTCCAACCACAGCTCCCAGATTACTCATCTACCAAGGCTTACAGACACTAAGTGTGATTCCAGGCTTACTGCCCTTAGCTGCAGACTGAAGGAGTTGGACTAAAGTGCCTTTCAGCTCCAAAATTCAGTCTTTCCTTGCCACTGAACAGTAAAGTTTTCCCCTTGTTTCTTGCTGAGTGATAGTCACTGTACTGAAGCCCTCAAACATTATACAAAGAAACAATCTGTGTACAGTCCTCAAAATTATACACGCGCTCTACTTCTCCGAGAAGGCTTTCACCTCTGTCAAGAACATGACAAAACTGAGTCCTCCACTGGTCAAATAAATGGCCAGGCCACTGAGTTATCACATGCCAAGACTCATGCTTTGTCTCTGACAACTTGTTTGGTTCCCCAAGTGGTAAAAGTTGCTGGAGAGAACCAAACTCATTCATGTAATTTTTCTTCATTTTACCTGTGGGTGGTAACTCCCACTGGTAAGCATTCCCTTGCTTTTGCCTTTTATTTTTCTCTCAGGCTCACACATAAATAACATGCACACTCCAGAGGCCCTAAGAAAATGCTCCACGTTTTTACAGATAGCCTGGAGCAGCAGGGGGAGAAAGAAGGAAAAGAAGGGGGAAAAAAAAAACCCAAAACACAGCACACAAAGCCTCCCTTGTTCTTGTAATCTTTCTTAGACAAATTCTACACTAGAGAAAGCCACAGCTGAGGATTTCACAGTGGTGTTAAACACTACTTAAGTCCCATGAGAGGGGAGGCATGCATTCCCTTTAGTATTCACTGTGCTAAGCTACTCAGCTTTCCTGAAAGATAATCTAACAGAGCAGTCAGAAAGAAAAAGCACAGACCAAGGTACCTCCACTTAGCTGCTTCTATGCCGTTTCTTCCCTTCCCAGGAAAGAAAGCAAATAAAAATGTTCTTGGAACCACTTCTCATAAGGTCTGGTATTCTGTCCTGCACAAAGTATAGGCCTAACATCCACTGACTAATCCAATAAATTTAATTCAGACAGTATGTTCCCAAAACGTTGTTCTATGTCATAGACACTACACCAGAGGAAGACTAGATTCCTTGTCCTCAAGGAATGCACAATCTGAAAAGAAGACAAAACAAACAGATATAAACCAGATTAAAGAGAGAAAGGAGCTAAGTAAAAACAGACAAAAATTCAGGATTAGTTATCTAAATGAAAGTAAACGACAGTAAGTACAAATGTAATTACCATAAGTGATTGAGAATAAATAACTAGTTAACTATAGATGTGTACATATCAAATGGTAAGAATAGGAGTACATATATTTTTATGGGTCTGACTAATCTTATACAGTCTGCGAAGGCCCTTCTAATGCTCTAATGTCTACTAGTGTGTCTTATTAGGAGGAAATGTCATTTATAAATACTTGAATTTCACTCTTTAGGTTTTTCTACAATTTATTCACAAATCTAATATGAAGTATATTTCAAGACGTGTGATACTCAAAAGACCAGACTAAATTCAAGAATCCAAAGCACTGATGGTGTGTAATGAAGACCCATGATTACTAACATCTAGATGGTTACAATGGAATATAAAAACCACAGGCAAGAAACAGTGCTCACTCTTGAGATATAAGTGATTATATTGATTATATCTATGTATATTAAGTACTATCTTCAGATGTTAATTAACCCAAAGTACAGAATAAAAAATTAGACATGAAATAAAGAAGAAAACCCACACTTACATATTGACTTACGGAATAAAAGTGAAATATTTCCCCTTCTTATAGGTGAATACTAATTGACCTAACATTAAAGCAACCACCTATTGTTTACAGTAAATACTCTTTTAACTGACTTCCACTCAACTGACCAGCTAAATGAACTGATGGTCCTCATTTCTTTGCGAAACATACTGAATGATTTATAGTATGAACTCAGCTTTCCTGAAAGATAATCCAATGAATACTCCTTCATAAGACACTAGTGACTGTATCATACACTCATGAAGAGTAAAATGCTTGTTCCCAAACCTGTTTATGCTAGCTTTATTGAGTATTCAATTAAATGTCATATAAAACTGTGATGAGTGCCAAATGAATATGACATTCTGCTCCCATAAAATTTAAGCTAAACAATGTAAAGGGGGCTCCTTAAAAACTGTTGTCGAAATATGAGACAACTATAAAAGACTGGGAAGGGGAAATCTAAAAGGACTCTGCACTCAGATTACTCACATATGTTCAAGTTATTTCAACGGTTTTAGTAAACCCTCATTGACAACTGTGGTCAAAGCATTATGGATGTGGTTTATTCAAGAAAGAACTGGAACACAAATCAGTGGAACCAATTTCAAAGAACCCTCACTGCACATTTTAAACTCTTGGGGACCTTTTGAAAAAAATCAAGGCAAAGGCTGTACTTCAGACCAACTTAATCAGAATCTCTAGGGTTGATACCTGGATCTGACTTTTTTTTAAAGCTCCCCACATGGTTCCAATGTGCCGCCAACGCAAACAACTGATCTACATCAAAATACTAGTGAGAGGATGTATTGTCTTAGTATAAAATAATGTATTAAGGTATACACTTTTTTTTTTCTTTTAATAATTTCAAGCTTTAGTTAACTGTTGTTAACCACACTATGGGACTACTGATGTCAAATAACAACAGCAGCAAAATGTGTAACCAGATTTACCTTGGCCTAACAAGTAAAATGAATGGGATTTGAATGCCTTTCTTCTCACAAAGATCTACAGGTAAGGTCTATCAGTTAAAATGAGGTTGAAACATCACTTCTGTAAGTTCAAGTAACTTCTTCTGTCCTCCCTATGTAAAACCGATCTATCCTACTCTTTCTGTAATATTGTGAGGACTTCCAACTATTCTAAGTGTATGTAACCACATTCTAGGAAGGCAGCGGGGGGACAGTCAGTTTTAAAAACCTGGAGAGTGGGGTGGTACTTTGGGGGAGAAGGGAAGGGACAGAAACATAGTTTCAATATGTGCACAGCAAAAACCTCCTACTTAGGAAACCAAATTCATTAATTCACTCTCATTTATTCATGCAAAAAATACAATAAATAACTACTCTAGACTTATAGCTACTCCAAATAACCTAAAACAACACAAAAAATGGCAAAAAACACCATCTGAAAAATAAAGTCAATATATGAGCCCATATCCCCCTTTAATTCCCTCTTCTGATGCAACTGTACAGCACACAGCCTTTCAACAAAGAGCTATCATAACCTGCTGAAAAGGACGCTTACTGTAGTCAGTGCCACACAAAGGAAACAGTGCTTAATGAAAGTCACATCTGATGTACTGCCTACTCTTCAATACCAAGTGGCTCAATTGCAGGCAGTGGTCCTCCTCATACTCTTATAAAGTAATCTGGAACCACGCTTCTGATTTAGATTAACTGCATCTTTTATTTCCAAAGTACACCAGTAATAACGTAGTCTTCAAAGTTAACATTTGAAACAGGAGTTCCATTTACCTCCTTGTACTTACTCAAAGAAAATGACTGTAATTGAAATCCTTCCAGTGGAAATGAAGCCCTTGGAACTTCTGAGCAGTTGCTCATCCTTATGGGTTTTCATTTGAGCTGTCAAAACTATCAACGGTCTATCCATCAAACTGAGTCCATTCTAAGGATGGAGAAAACTTACAGCGTAGCCTGGTATAAAGACTGAGTCCTTCTTGTCTCAAACAAGTTTTCCTCTACCAAACAACAAACAAGGACAGAGGAAACAAACTCCTCCTCAGCACTAACTTTCTCCCCTTCAGATGTCCTGTTCGAATTCTATTGCCTATCAAATAAGAATAAAGGGATTCACAGGGCCATGCTCCACAGTTTATGTTTCATACCTTAAGTTTCTTCTCAATTTCCCAGTTGGTTTTGTGACACAAATTTATTGCTTCATGCTAACAGGACCCAATAAAATTCTATGAAATATTAATAAGGTATAGTCATCATGACTACATAAATTTCAAAACATGCTATATAAATAAATTTCAAATGAACTCAAGTTAAAGACTAAGTCAGAGTACACACTTTAAACTTATTAGACAGATACGGCATACGATTCCAAGCAAGGCTGGCAATGGGGTTAAATAATAAGCACAGAGCAGCTGTTCAGAGGAACACCTCTTACTGGAGGAAAAAAAAGTATACTCATCCTTCCCCACAGAATTCAACACCTCAACTGAACTGAATATTTCAAGAAGAAAAATCTATTATTTCCTGTATTATGCTCTTTCTGGCTAAAGTGGCTAACAATTTTTCACTGAAGCCAAAATTAATAATTCTAATCTTATTAGAAAAAGGCACTGTCAAAACTGCCTGGAAAAAGAAAAATATTGCAAAGACAATTTTTTTTTTATGGATCTTCATCTTGACAGAACAGCAATGAAGGGGGATAAAGATGCAAATGTATGCATTACTTATAACACAATGCATATAAAGCAAGGTAAACATACACAAGAGCAGCTTCTAGCAAAGATTAGCAAAGTATGACAACATTTCAAGTAAAAATTGGAGAAACATAAAGATAATAAAAAACAAGTATCACCCTCTATTCAGCATTTATCAAGCCCTACGCAGTGCACTTAAAAATATTATGTCAGTGAATCACTTTTTAAAACACATCTTAGAGGACTTCTGTTTCCAAGAAGATGAAATGGACATACTTTTACCTATTACTCACACGAAATACAACTAAAAACCCTGGACATTATAGATGAAAATACATAAATAGACTCAAAGGTGGAAAGAAGGCAGACCTGCTAGGAAGCTGGAGATCCAAACTATGAGATGGTGGTGAGTTGCTTCAATTTTTTGTTTCTGGTTTTGTTTTCTGCCTCGTACATTATATCCCAGACTATGAGATAAAGAAGCTAGAAATCCCAAAATGCCAATAGCAGATACCAGAAAGTCCTAAAAAAAGACAGCTCCCTTTAGACAAAGGGTCAAGGAAGAGTTAAAATAGCAAGACAAACAACTTTTAGACAAACACCAAAGGAAAAACTGGGAGACACCCATTTCCATATCAGCAAGGATGAGTGGGGAGCCTAGACTTCCACCTTCGTCAGGCTTTAAAGAGGTCTTCACCTCTACATATGTTGGCACCAGAGGAGGCTGAGTAGAGACTGTGGACTTTCAATTCCACTGGGCAGAAAATAGCCCCACACCCCTCCCCTCAATTGTGTCAGTGGAGACTGCATGAGGAGCCTGCACCCTCAGAGGGCAGTAACAAGGTGCCTCCTTCCTTCTCCCCACCAAGCGAGTCACTCCTAACTCTCCCCATTGTGGGGAAGCACTGCCTAGTGGTAACAAGCCCAATGCACTCCCCCTAAGGTGTCAGTGGAGGCCATAAGGAAAATAGTGAGACACTATCACTCCTCCCAGCCAGTATAGTATCAGTTGAGGCTTGGAGGGGAGTCGAAACTCCTCCTCAGCACTAACTCTCTCCCCTTCAGATGACAATTGATGTGGAGCTGTAAACCAGGAACTCTACCCCAATGTGGCAGCCCCCTTCCCTTGCCAGAGAGCTGCCAGAAAAACCCAGCTAAAAACAGAAGGTTTTGTAAGATACAGAATCTCAAAACATAATACCCCAAATATACAGGTTTTAATCAAATATCATTCCTCATATGAAGAACCTAAAAACTCTCAACTTAAATGAAAAAAGGCCATCAACAGACAACTGAGATTCCAGAGATAACAGAATTATCTGACAAAGATTTTAAAGCATCTGCCAACAACTGTCCCAGCAATGATAAGCATGCTTAAAACCAAAGAAAATATAGAAACCCATAGCAAAGAAGCAAGTCTCAGCAAAGTAGAAGAAGATATAAAGAAGAACCAAGACGGAATTTTAGAATGTAAAAATCCAATATTAAAAAAAAAAAATAAAAACTTAGCAAACTACCAAAAATTGCTTAAACAATTCACAAAGACACTAATAAATAAAAAGATACTCCATATTCATAGAATTAAAGACTTAATATTGTTAAGATTTCCATACTATCCAAAGAGATCGAGATCTATCATAATTCCTATCAAAATTCCAACAGCATTTTTTACAGAAATAGAAAAATTCATCCTAAAATGCATATGAAGTCTCAAGGGATTCCAAATAGCCAAAGCAATTCTGAAAAAGTAGATTTCTGATTCCTGATTTCAAAACATTATAAAGCTACAACAATCAAAACAATGTGGGACAGGCACATAAAGACAGACAGACAGACCAATGCAATAGAATATAGAAGCCCAGAAATAAACCCTTTATGGTCAAATAATCTTTTACAGGAGTGTGAAGACCACTCAATGGGTAAAAGACAGTCTTTTCAACAAATGATGCTAAGAAAATTGACAGATACATGCAAAAGAATAAAGCTGGACTTTTACCTTACACTACATATAAAAATTAACCCAAAATGGATAAAAGTTCTAAACGTAAGACCTAAAGCTATAAAACTCACAGAAAAAAATATAAGATTAAAGTTCTATAACATTGAATTTGTCACTGATTTCTGGTATATGACACCAAAAGCACAGGTAGTAAAAGCAAAACAGACATGCATGGCTATATCAAACTTTTGTACATAAAAGTACATAATCAACAGAGTTGTAAAAGGCAACCTGTGAAATGGGGGAGAATGTTTGCAAATCACATACCTGTGTAAGGAGTTGATATCCAGAATATATAAAGAACTCCTACAACTCAATAACAATAACAACAACAAAATAAATAACCTAATTTAAAAATGAGCAAAGGACTTGAAAAGACATTTCACCAAATATTATATACAAATAGCCAAAAAAGCATATGAAAAGAACCTCAACATCAGTAATCATCAGAAAAATGCAAATCAAAACTACTATGTGATCTCACCTCAAACCCATTAAGATGGTTACTATCAAAAGACTAGAAAATAACAAGTGTTGGGAATGATATAGAGAAATTGGAACCTTTTGTGTTGTTGGTAGGACTATAAAATGGTACAATTGCTATGGGAAACAGTATGGGGGTTTCTCAAAAAATTTTAAAAATGGAACTACCATATGATATTAATCAACAGGATCTCCTTGACACATGCAAAACATTCTACCCAAAGCAGAATACATATTCTTTCCAAGTCCCCAAGTAAACTATACTGAAATAGACCCTATGATAGGACAGAAAACCAACCTCAGCAAATTTAAAAGAATTCAAATCCTACAAAGTGTGTTCTCTGACCACAATGAAGTCAAATAAGAAAATCATAACAAAGACAACAGAAAAATGTCCAAACACTTGGAAACAAAACTGCACATCACTAAACAATTCATGCATCAAACAGGAAGTCTCAAGGGAAAGATTAAAAAATAAATTAAGCTGAATAAAAATGAAAATACAACACATTAAAATTTGTGGCACTCATTAAGCAGTGCTGGAAGGGAAGTTCACAGCACTAAATGTTTATGTAAGAAAAGAAGAATACTTTCAAACCAATAATCTAAATTATCCCCTCAAAAACCTCAGAAAAAGAAGAGCAAAATTAACCCAACGCACCAGAAGGAAATAATAAAGATAACAGATGACAGAATGAAGTTGAAAAAAAATAGAGAAAATTAATGAAACAAACAAAACACAGTTCTTTGAAAAAAAAATCAACAAAACTGACAAAAAGCAAAAGGCTTATAAAGGGGAAAAAATCTGTAAGTTGAACTGTATCACAATTAAAAAGTTTTGCTCTGTGAAAGACTGTTAAGGGGATGGAAAAAAATAGCTATATATTGGGAGAAAATATTTGTAACCCACATACCCAGTAACGGATTAGGGTCTAGAATATATTAAGAACTTTTAAAACTCAACAGTAAAAGTAAAAAAAAGTCCAAAGAGAAAATAGGCAAAAGACATTTAATGAGCAAGAGATATTTAACAGAAGATATTGATATGACAAACAAGCACATGAAAGGACATTCAACCTCATAGTTACTTGGAAGATGCAAATTAAAACCACAATGAAGATATCACTACATACCAATAGAATGGCTAAAATAAAAAACAGTAACACCACAAAATGCTGGTAAAGATGTAGAGAAATCAGATCACTCATACCACTGCACTGAAGAGAATATACAATGATAGAGACCCTCTGAAAGACAGTTTTGGTGGCTTCTTAAAAATTAAATATGCTACTCAGGAATTCCACTCCTGGGCACTTATCCTACAGAAAAGAAAACTTACATCTACACCAGAGTATACACAAAATCTACATACACAAATGTTCATGGCGGTTTTATCTGTAACAGAAAAAAACCTGGTGACAATGCAGTTGGTTCCTCAACAGGGGAATGATTAAACAAGCTATATGAATCTATACTACTCAGAAAAACAGAAGGAACACACAACAACGTGGAGGAATCTCCAAAGAATCATGCTGAGTGAAAAAAGACAATCCCCAAAAGTTACACAGTGTATGATCCCATTTATATAATATTCCTGAAATGACAAAATTTTAAAGTTGGTTGCCAGGAATTAATGACTGCAGGTACATGAGGGGGAGGAAAGTGTTATGACTTTAAAAGACCAACAGGAGAGATCCTTTTGGTGATGGAATTGGTCACTATCTTGACTATATTAATATCAATATCCTGGTTGTGATACTGTACTATAGTTTTATAAGATGTTGCCATTGGGGAAACTAGGGAAAAGGCACATGATACCTCTCTATATTATTTCTTACAAGTGCATATGAATCTACTATTATCTCAAAAAGCTTAGTTTTTGAAAAAGTATATTAAGATCACATACTACTAGTAAATGGCAGATGCAGAATTCAAACTCATGTCTGCCAGACTGCCCCAGAAAAGTCACAGATTTACTCAATAACATTTACGGAATAACTGAGCACATGTCATATGTTATTATAGATACAAAAATATGGACAACATAGTTCAGTATCTCTAGGATCTTACCATATAGAGAACACAGGCTGGTGAATAAATAATTACAATACAATGTATTTTACATACACACACACACACACACACACACACACAGCCAAGTGCTAGCATTGTTGAGGGACATCCAGTGAGGATTCCTCAATGGGAGAGGACAGCCATTAACAAGCAGCGGATTAGGGGACTCAATCCTTTTAACAAGATCACTCTAGACATGTCTTAAAGCACTGGAAGGCATCATGAATACCTTGGAGATAAACTTGGAGGCTCCTCTAATAAGCCAGGAGGGAGATGATAAGAAAAGAACTAAGTCAGGTCCTTCGGGAACACAGCTGACCAGATGGATATGGCAGGAAATACAAGAGGAAAGAATGTTTCTTTGAGGAAGAAGAAATTGACTGCATTTTAGAGATATTGCATCTGAGGTTTCTGATTAACTTCAGGACAGATGTATAACTAGTAAATAAAATATATGCCTCTGCAACTCAAGGAAAAGATTAGACCAGCAAAAGAGATTTTGGAATAATCAATTATTAAATGTAGTAAAACACATGAAAATAGGAAATTGCTCAAAAAGAATATGTAGAATGAGGAAGGGGCAGGGGGTAGGATGAACTTAATTCATTTAAGCAATATTTTAGAAGGAATGACGGCTGGGCATCAACCTAATTCAACAGAGAAACTCATAAATAATTGAAATAGAAATACTAACAGAGAAGTGTGCACGTGTGTGTGGTGGTAGTTAAAAAGATGTTTGTTTTACTATACACATGTTTTTTAATTTTGGAAAGGGATCAGAATCCTGATCATCACAAGGAAATAATGTTTTTCCTGTGCAAATGTTTTTGTATTACTTGACTTTCTTAGTTTTCTTGCTCACTAAAGACTGGTTAAATCATTTTCTTAAATGTAAAACCAGGAAATGGCTGGCCATTGGAGATACCCTGTAATGTATTTTCTTATAGCTGGGGACAAACTTTGCAGAAGAAATATCTTTCCAATAATTACAAGTTTATATCAACTTACTTGGTCAGTGTTTGAAAATGGAATGCACAGGTTTCTTTTTTGCCCTTTTTAAGACACTAGAGGAAATTCAAAATGAATAACCCTTTAAAAGAATGGCTTTTTGGAAGAATACAAAAAAGAAGAGTTTAAATTTGTTTTTAAGCATCTCTGTCCCTAGGTTTACACTAAGGCTTTTTATCTATCCAGATGAAACTGAACTCACTTTGATGAATTTTGGGGGAAAAAATCTCCAGTGTAAGTTTAAAAAACAAATCATTGTGAAGGAGAAAAAGAACAAAAGTTCCACTGAGAATCACAGATTTGGAGCATCAATAAGCATGCCAAAAAAAAAAAGACAGATTCCTCTATTTCTCTTACTCCCCCTATTCTAATATAAACAGGGTGTTCTTCAGTTCGCTATGGAGTCTTAACATTATTTAGCTCTATATTACATGCATGTTTCTTTGGTTGCTAAAAGAGTAGTAAGAGAGTTATTCAAAGGAAGCAGCTAACTTAATGTCCTCCTTTTCCTTTTTATGAAGATCATTTCTTGAAATGTTTTTTTCACTTTAATATTAGTTTACTCTGACTCCCTAAGTCTTGAGTTTCAGGTTTCTATGGCAGGACATTTAAAGTGAAAGGAAAAGGTTAAGGAGGTAGAATATAGTTTTAATTTATCAAAGTTCCTAACAACAAACAATGGGTAATGGGGCTGCTCAAGGGAAGGTAATCCACTGAGGGAAAAAAAGTAAACGCAAACCACAATGATACCCTTTCCTGACCCTGTAAACCAAGATAATATTTTAGTTATAAGGGCTTTAATAATTAACAATGCAAATGTGTTTAAAATGGAGATGAATCTTTTTAAGTAAAATTCCTATTCTTTGATTATGGGTAAAGAACAAGTAATTTTGCTATCATAAAAACTCAGCAAAAACAAATCCACAGAGGAAAAAAAATGTAGGAATAATTAGCCCAAAGTGTACTAACTTCCTTTTTTAACCAGAAAAGTAGAAGCATTTAAACACACTTATATATATAATCATAAGAATAATGAAGACAATCATCACAATTTCCCATCTTGCCGTATCATGATTCCATGATCTAGGGCCTCAGCTTAATCCTATGGTCAAAAGGCCAATGTTTTCAACAAGCAAAACAAGGAAGGAAGCATTTCAGAAGGGAGGCATTTTAGGATGTTCCTGAAACCTTCATTACTAACCCAACAAATCCCCAACAGAAAAAGTAATATATATGGATCCAGAATCAAAAAGATGACCAACAGCCCCAGGTAAGTGAAGATGTGTTATGAAGCACACACTTCTTTCCCAAAGCCTAGTAATGGTATAACAAAACACAGAACTATGACATCAAAATTTCAGATGCGATCAAAGTTCATTGCTTCCCTAAAATGTAACTCCCAGCAGAGAGTAAAGAGATGGTCTCATATATGGTCAGCCAAAATGATGGGGATTTTTTCCGTACCCAAGTAACACTGCAAAAATCTTCTATACATGAATGAGCAAAGTCAGTTAACTGAAAGAAAAGAATTAAAATTTCTGAATAAGCAAATTACAAGTAATGGGAAGTGACTGTCAATTTGTTACCAAAAATGCATCAAGTTTCATAGCAAACATTCGTCTTGAAAATCCTCTATTCAGTCTAAAGAAATATAGCCTATCTTTTCTGTTACTGTAGTTTCATTATTTTTCTTCTTTAAACTAAATAATCTCTGGAACGTTTGAAGACTTCTTTCTCTTGGTCAGTGGCAATGTTACGTAGCAAACATAGAGCTTGCATTTCATCCAAGTATCATTAAACCAGAGGAAATACATTCACAAATAAAACTTCTGGGCTCATCTGCTTCTCTGAGTAGCCAGGGGAGCCCGTCAACATGAGAAGCCTGGAGAGAGGTGGCAGGTTTCCCTTGGGAAAAGAAAACATATTGACTTACCTTCTCTGCATACTTGAACTTAACATAGAACCAGCTTGACTTGATCATTGTCTCACCTCCTGCTCTCAGAGGCAAAGAAGATGGAAAAAATAAAAAGAGGAAAAGAAAAAACAAAAACAGTATAGTGCTGAGGAAAAAGTAGTGTTTCAGCAAAAGCTTCTCTCAGATGCTGAGTTTTCCAAAGGATGACATGTAGTCAAAGGAGGGGCGAAAGGGGAAGAAATAGGAAAATGCGCTATTTCAAACCTGGCCTCCCTCCTCTTTATGTTCCTGTCACCTTCCCTGAGTGCCTCAAGCGCTGTGTGTGATCTGGCTCCGGAAACTGCACTCCAGGACTGCCTTGCTGAGCTGCTTGCGTCTCCCTCCTCTCTCTCCCTCTGTGTTGCTCTCTTGGCTGGCTGACAAGAGAATTCCTCAAATGGACTTCAGCTGCCTTCATCACAAATGGCACATGTCAGTAAAGGCAGGAGGCAGGCCCTGGCCCCAGTCCCCTCCTAAAAGGACAACCTCTCCTTCCTATCCCTACCCCAGGGAGGAATAACAAATTCCAGCACTTCCCCTCAGGACACAGATTAACACCTGGCCAAACATTATTCTGACAAGAGCCTGTGTCTAGAGAAAGGGGTCTGCCACAGCTTTAACCCCATGATCCCCTAAACAAGATCAGGAGGTGACCTTTCTCCACGCCTACAGAAGATTACAACACTAAAAACAGTCCAGTCCAGTCTCTTTAGCAAAAAGTGAGTAAGACTCCATTTTAAATTCTCCAGCTGAAACAACATCTTTCAGCCCCTGGTAGTCAGAGAAAGAGAAACTGGGACAGCTTTCTCTTGCTATTCCCTTTTATTTCTACTAGCTGCCAAATCAGCTCCTGGTATTCAGCCTCAGGAACTAACAGCTTGGTAAAATGACTGACACTTTATACATAGTTTTCTTTTTTCAGAAATGTAAAGACAGTGTTTTTATTTGTTTCACTACAATTAACTAGTTAAACTTTTCAAGATTTCAAGAAAAATCATGAAATAGAATCATAGCACCTACTGTACAAGATGCCAGAAATGGAAGAAATGGAGAAAGAGGGGTGAAATGTAAGCACAAGGCTTTAGCATATGTGAGTGTGAGGCAGCTGTGCACTGCTGTACTGAGGCAGGCAGGCAGGCAGGCACGTGGCAAACAGTGATTCTCAAAATTTTCAGTAATATGATGGCACATCTCTTGTCCCTACTCCCCACATCCCTACCTCCTAGGAATAATAACTATTTATTAAATACAAAATAATTAAGATTCATCTGGATTTAAAAAGAAATTAGACAGGATATTCTAAACTACCCCCATCTGCAAAGAGAAAGAGAAATAGATGACTTTGAATGTCTGACATTATCAGCCTCCACTTTTCAAAATGGTTTGAAGGAAGTGAGAAATGTTCTATCACCAGTAGCTCTGTGCCACTCTGATGTCCAAGGCTGAATGGGCAATGGAGTCAGTGTGCTGTTCTAATGGGAACCATTCCTGCCAGTCAGAAGGGACAGAGTCTACATGGGGCTCATCTCCCATTCACATCTGCAAACGACCAGAAGCACTCGTGGACCATTGTTTCATTTCTCTACCATTGTGTCACAAAAACACCAACCTTTCATCCTTTTAGACCGTTATCTGAGGTACATCATGATTTTTCTCAGACACAGTGTTTGAGGGTATAACATTGGCTGAGGCCTAAATATCATTTACTAAATGTCTTTCTGGAAAGGGGATATGCTTCCACTTTTGAAGCTGCTATTACACACCATCGGCCTAAGCAGTAGCTTCAATTTAGCATTCAAAATGTCACTAAAAAGCCCTTCTGAAAAACTCCATACCTACATCACAGTAATTATAAATCTTCTCATATCTTTGAGGAAGCATTTTCTACTACACCCACCCTAACATTCTAATACTATTTCACCAGAGCAGCTACACAAGTGCATAGTAAAACTTCATGTTGAGATTGAAAACAAGTGTCTCAAAACTCATCCCCTAAGACCTAAGTACAATAAAGGATCTCAGTGGATTCTAATTTGAATTATTAAGCGAGGATGTAAATCACTTAGAAGGTGGGAGATAGGGTAAATGGAGTTCATACATGAAGGTCTCTAATTCCCCTGAGAACAATGGCTCTATTCTTATTGGCCCCTCTCAATTCCCTGAATCTTTCCAGCATTCAGTAGCTCTTCCTTCCAGAGCGCCCTTATATCCCCCTGTCGTATCACTTAACTCATATTCTCTCATCCTTCAGACTGGCACTTAAGCTGTCATTTCCTCCAAGAAGCTCTCCTTAAGCTTACTCCTGAGTCTGGGCTGGGTACATCCGTAGGATACTGGACATATCTCACTCCTAGCACTTATCATACAATGTTCTTTTTGCCTACTTACTTCTCCGCATCTTCTTCTGAATTAGAGGACTCTTGAGAGCAAGACCCCAATCTGTCCTAATCACAGTTACAGCCTGTGGCTCGGCACAGTGCCTGGACACAGTTGGTGATCAGTGAGTATTTGCCAGATGGGATGAAGGAAGGAAAAGCAGGTCACATAGCAAGAATGGGGGTGAGAGAACACATGTAAAGTCCTTAGCACTTTTTCTCTAAAATAGTAAGTTCTTGATAAGTGTTTGCTGTCATTAAGCTTTGAGTGGGGAGGGTTTCAAACTGCCACCAAGGGGACAAAGAAAGCAACTGAGTAAATGCATTGATGGCAACACTGAAATAGCCATCAGATGTCGAGGTCCACTGATCTATAACAGCATCCAGTTTTAATTCTCTTAAGTGGAACACAGACTCCCAAGAGAGGGCAGACGTGCTCCTGAGAGGAAATGGGCAGAAGGACAAGACCTTCAAGGAACTGAGGGAGCTGGTGATGGGATTACATATGCAATGCAGGCCAGATAAGGAAAGAAGTGAAGCCAGAGGGGCTTGTGGTCTGAGACAACAGTGAGGTGCATCACAGAAAAGATGCAACAGGGAGGGGAAGGATGGCAGTGTAACCACTGATCAACTTAACTTATAGACATGCTGGCAAAACATTCTGTCTTCAGAACAGACCGTGGAAGATTGGGGGGTTTTTGAAGGTTAATTTAATTCCTTGTGATTTTCTCCTTTTATTATAAATCCAAATGCGCAAGGAGAAGAGGAAAAGTAAGATAGTGAAGACTTCCAAAAAGTTAGAATTTGCAACATCAAGTAGTTAGACTCCTAGACTTAGTGAATATTCAGTCTACTTGAGAAAGGACTTTGAAAAGTTCATGAAAACAAATAGCATCTAACTTTTACATTGAAGCTCTTTTTTAAGTAAAAAGAAATAATAAACTCCCCATTTGATTGTACTTTGATTGTCAGCAGGCATTCACTGATTGAAGAAACACAAATGTAAGAATTTAATAACACTTCTTAATGAATTTCTATTTTATTAACCATCCCCCTTCTAGGAACACATAAAAATCATGTCCATAAACAAGTGCAGCATCTGTGTCCTAATAAAGGTTTCACCTCCCAAGCTGGGAACTAATCTGGAATCACCACCACAATGATGAAAGAAATGAAACTCAGAGGGGTAACTGACTTCACCAAGGTCTCACACCTGGTCTGCAGAGGAGCTGGATCTCTGAGATGTCCTGGCTCCTTAGTCTAGCATCGTGCTTCTGCACATAAGAGAATCCCTGAGAAAACTGGTAAGATTATAACTGTGTTATACATTTCAGATAACACAATATGATCATATAACACTTAGAATTAATAAAATATAAATTATCTTAGAGTTAAGGGGAGATAAAATGAAATTGCTATGTATTTTATCTCCCTAAATATCTAATATTTGCATGAATACAGGATATTGTTTAATGGGAGGTAAAGAAGGAGGTGACGCTCAATTCACGGGTAGATTTTTGGTGGTGGTTTTTTTTTTGAAGTATTTTAAAAGAGGGAAAGGCAAATAACTGGTGGAGGCAGGGAGAAAAGGCTACTTTATGAGAGAAAATACAATGCAATGGGCAGTGGTTACACACAAGAGCTTTGGGGAACAGAAGGATCACCGTTCCAAGCCTGGCCATGCAAAATGCTGGTACAACTGCAAACTAGTCACTTATCTCTCTCAATCTCAAGTTACCCATCTGTAAACTTAGGGTAATCAAACCTACCTTAAAATGAGGATTCCTGTGAAAATTAAACGGGGTCACAGTTTTGTAAAGCAGTTAACATAGCTCAAGGCTCACAACTGAGCTTGATAAAACTGTTACCTTCAGTTATATCACAAACTCCTAACCTTTGTTTAGTAGCTACAGTCAGCTGGAAGCACAACAGAAACATCAATTCTTAAGAGTCCAAGTCAGAAACTCCACTTGCTATGACAGAGACTTAACCATCCTCAGATTACATTCGAAGCTTGGCGCACCATCGGGAAGGGAGGAAGAAGGCCAGAGAGGGCACCGTAAGTCCACCCAGCTGTTTGGTGAACATAAGTAGTGAAAGATGTCACAGCTTGTGAGCTCTGAGGCAGTCACTACTGACAATAAGAGTGCGTTCTCTAATAAAATATGACTGCTATTTGAGCTTTAATGTTTTCTAGAGAATTAAAAGTTCACAAAAACATACAGAGAGATATAACAAACCAGCAATTGAGCCCTTTTAACTCTAAAACCACAACCAAGACAGGCTTCTGCAGCAACTCATTTTCATTTCCTGGCATAAACTCCTTCTCCTTCTAACTCCCACCCGCCTTTTTTGTTTTGTTTTAAACAGACAGTTTACTGTTAAAATGGGACGATCTGTGTGGAGGAACTGTTTCAGCTGCACTGAAAGAACTCTATTTCCACTGCAGCTGCACTTGGAACACATCATTTCCTCTGGCAGAGCATCTGAACGCTTGTTAAGAGAGGCTGAAGAGGTATGATGGGCGCTCGAGGACTTTCCCTTTTCTCAGCAAACAGGGCTGGTCACAGCTCTTATAAAACCTTCATAAGGATTCATTTATCCATCAAAAACCACAAGAGTCTTCCAGCTTTTGTACGTGGTGCTTCCTCTGCTGGGAATGAAATTTCCTCTTTGCCCTACCCAGCCCAGCAAACACATTCATGCACATATTTTGCATACAAACAACACACACACACGCGTGCATACACATACATACACACCCTACCTTTGCTTAACTCACAATTCTCATCTCAGACCTCAACTCTTTACAAAAGCTTCCTTTGATACTCCAAAAAAGAGTTTGCAAATGAAACTGTTCAGAAGTTTAGCTTAACTGTAAAGCTTAAAATGACCTGGACACAAACTACAAAGAGATATAGCTGAATTGTAAACAGAAAGACTTTTATCCTACACTTTGCTCTTCAGCAGAAAAGAAAGCCACATGTTCTTTCCAACTCATTACCCTCCATGATAAATGTGTTCTTCCTTAAACCCTTAAGGGAGGGAGAAGTGCACATCAGTTGAACATTTCAGGAGGCAGAAATCATTCCTGTGTTATCTGCATCTGACCTCCACTCTACTCCTAAGAGGCACAGGGCCCAGCAAGAAAAATGCTAGGGCCCACTGCCAAGAACAGACTCCGTCCAACGGCACGGCACCACTTCAGGCTAAGTAGTTTCAGAGTCCTTGAGGGAACTAGGCCAAAGGCCCAGCTAGGATTCTCAAGGAAGGAGATGGGTCTCAAGCTGTCCTGAAGGGAGACTGGAGGATGAAAGCAGCCTCTGGGAGGGTCAAGTCTAGGGCCTCTTGTCCCTCTCAAGAGTCCACTCCTGAATAATGTCCCTCCCTTGTCACAATCATCATCTGGGCAAGCAAACTCAGGCTATCAGAGTGAGATATATGAACAAATGCCCTAAACCCGCACTGAAGTATAGCAAAGCATGCTCAACTTTTGAACTAATTACCTTCACAAAGATGATCTTTGATACTTATAAATTCTTTGAGGTTCTATGAGTTTTGGGGTTTTTTTTCCTCAGAATTTTCCAAAAAGCTCTCACAATAGTCAAATTGTTAACAATTACATTTAAGGCAGGAAGCCAATAATCCTCTTTTGAGAGGAAGAGTTACAAAGGTTTACAACATGGGCTGTGTCTATATAAGCAATATGTTAAGGAATATTCTATTTACTCATTTTTCTAGCTTAAAAATGTGTCCAATTTGATAAATTAGCTGAATAAATTAACTCTGTCTGACATTAAGAGCCAGGGAAATTTGAGCTAGAAAGGTATATCAGAAGCTGTCCATGAACCCATTGCTATAAAAGGAAAAGTGACAGAAGTCCACACAGAACAAACAGGCATATATTCGAAGGAAATATCACACATATCGTACTGAGATTACAACTAAAAACAGGATCAATGTTGAGATTTTTTCTAAAAGATTGATAAGAACAGATGCACAATGATCTTTTTACAAATAAAAAAGTATCTAAGCTCTGACCCAATCATCTTGTTTGTATCTAAACTGTATGTATCAAAAACATCTAACACCAAGAGATAAAAGTAGCATCTTTCCCTTTGATTTCAGAACTTGACAGAGACAGAGGGGTTTGTATATTTCACATAAGCCATACTACAGATTCTTGATTTAAGTGTCCCATCAAAAACTCCACACCACCAAGATCTTAATTTTTCCCAGTTATACTAATTTTTAGAGACAATGGAAAGCAAGCACAAAACTTAAAAGATTTTACAAAAATCATGCAGCATGTGATAAAAAAAAAAGATAACCAACAGTACTTACAGAGTAGCATGTGCATGGGAAGCATTAACCATGCTCCATGAGGAATACAAGAAGGAACTACACATACACACGTAACACAAAACAAAAAATCCCCAAAATGCAAATCAATATACTACACACAGAAGTCAGTGAGCATCTAGAAAGTAATGAGAGAGGGATTAAAGATGGACAAGAAAGACTTGCTATGAAAAAAGGAGCTTTGAAGAAAATACAGAACCTGATTTTGTCAAGGGAAAAAGCGACATTCTAGGCAGACAGACATAAACACAATCCAAAGCAAAGGTAAGAAAAATAAAATTATGCTCTTCATATAAATATAAATACTGCTGAGTAACTTTGCTCATGTTCACCTTATTTCTGCATCAAATGGCTCTGAAAAATTACTAACTCAAGCTTGACACTGTTTTTATAAAAATACATGTGTATGCACATACACATTTCTATACAACTCTACTCACATACCTACTTCCTTTACACATGGAATTACAGATATATGGCAGTCAAGTTATTTTAACTGGTTTTGCAGTATGAATTCAGAATGATTATAATTACAGTTTCTCTTCTTAAAATGAGGTTTTGTTCTTTAATATTCAATTGACTACTAGCTTGCTTCCCACACACAACACATTATTTACCCTACAGTGGCTTGGTGCATCAATTATGGTAATAGTTTGTGAATAACATTCACATTACGGAAAAATGAGCCTGGTTACTTAGCTCTCCCTCTGGAAAACTGTCACAAACATATGTATCATCTGTCTCTACTTAGAGTACAGCAATTAGTAATTATAGTTGTATATACTTTTTTAAAGCAGAGGGGGAAAATAGACCTGAAATGTCATGTTTCCAAATGTTCCTAGGATGTTGTCTAAAATTATTTTGTTTGAACTCCAGTTGAAAAAGAGAAAATGCATTTTGACAAAATAAAAAGTCAAAGCTAACAGCATACTGGATATGGAAAAACAGACAAAGCATCTCTCAAATGATATCACTTATTGAACAAACCCTTCTTCACCCAGATCAGACTAGAAATAAATAGGCCATAGGCCAGTTGAGGCCTGAATACAGTACTATGAGACAAGAGAGACCTAGATCCAAACCTGTCTTCTTAGCATTCTCTAGCTCAGTTAAGTGGTTATTTATTGAGTGCCTACTATATACCAGACACAGTACTCAGTTCTGTAGAAACCTAAATGAGTAACACAATTTTTCTCAAGAAGGTTAACTTGTAACAAGGGAACTAGAAACATAAATCAGTACAATGTAGTATAAAGTGTTCAGATGAAAAAAATATTTTTAAGACACAGAGAGAGTTCAGAGAGGAGAATGATTTCTCCTGGCAGGGAAAGGAAGTAAGAGAGAGCTTTACCAAGTAAGGCATAAACTGCAGAGCTGCAGTGATGGGATGACACTGGAGTTAATGATTTCCAAGGAAGAGCAATCCCAGGTGACAACATGACAGAAGATCCGAACATGAAAATGGAGGGTTAGGAGGCAGTGGAGGTGAGGGCCACAGAGGAAGGGACCAAAGACCTGGGAAGCTAGCATTTTTATGGTCATCTGCGTGGATATTAAAATTGTCTAGGCCACACATTACTTAGCTTCTTTGATTCCTAATTTGTAATTACTACTCATTTGTAAAATGAGGAAAATAGAATACCCCAAAGAATTTTTGTGAGGACCGTTAAGGTTTTATCCTGCAAGCAACTCACATGGTTCCTAACAGCAACGGACTCCCAATAGCTCTATAAACGTTAGCACTTTATTGCGATCACAAAAATGATTATTTAGGGAAAAAGGTAATAGAAACTATATAGGAGTTTTAAAAAAGAAAAAGTAAAGAATAGCAGAGACAGTAGGAGGGATGGGAAAAAGACCATGGAAAATAACCTGCCACAATAGGTTCTGCTCTTCCATACTACCCTGACAGACTGATCACTTGAGGGTCTAGAATTTCAGAGGCAATGAGCAAAATCTGGGATGACTGATTATTAAAAGGAGCCCTGTAGTTCCCTTTATATAGGTGGAGTGTAAGGATTTACAATTTGGTCCAGGAAGCTCTGGTTTACATATTACAGAGGCATCGAGAATACAGGTCCTCTCCTTTCTCACAGTGGACACCCCACCTTCCCCTTTCCAATGCCAAAGAGAAGCAGGCCAAAAATATATCCAGTCATCCTGCCTACCTGTAAATGACCAATTGCTCTTAACAGACAGATACTCCTTAGAAAAGATCTAATCCAGTGGTTCTCAAAGTTCCAGTCCTCAGAAAAGTAGCATCAGTATCACCTGAGAATCTGTTACAAGTGTGAATTCCCAGGCCCTCCCCAGACCTACTAAGTTAGAAGCCCAGGGTGGGGGGCTCAGCAACCTGCTCAATGAGCCTTTGAGGTGATCCCAAGGCAGATTAACTCTGACAACCACTAGCCTAGTGTGACCTCCTAGTTGTAGAGTGAAGGAAACCGAGATCCAGAGAGGAGGTCACATGGTGACTTTCTTTCAGAGCCAAAGTTTCCAGACTCCGACCTTTTGTTCTCTTCTCTGCACACTGCCTGTGTAGACATGTAGGCAATGGATGCATTCTAGCTGCAGGCTTTTATCTCTGCCCCTTTGCCCTGATGTGGCTCTGATAGAGGTGTTTCCTGGCAAGCAGGGCATGTAAGAGAGAAGCCCTCAGCTCAGTTAGCATGGGGTGGCCCACAAGCAAGTACTGATTCATCTTCTAGAGCAGAGGTGCATAACCTTTTGCAGCAAAGAGTCAGATGGTAGACATTCAGGCTTTTCAGATCATACTACCTCTGTTGCAATTACTCAATTCTGCCATTATAGCCCAGAAGGAGCCACAGAAAATACATAAAACAAAGGATGTAAATCTTTACTTAAAAAAACAGACCCCAGATCAAGTCTGGCTGGCAGGCTGGCTTGTCGACACCTGTTGTAGAAGATGGCTGGCACAGAATGCGTGCTCTATAAATACAAGTTGAATGAAAAAATAAATAAAAGAGTGGGGACTAATGCTGCTTACTACATTCATCAATGTCTCCTGTGCATCACTCTTCTCTCCTTTTTAGTACCTCATCCTCAGGACTGTTAAATGCACTTACTTGTATAGGCTACACCTGCAGGATGAAGGACTGAGGGGCGGCTAAAATTTGGCCCACACCCACTCGCTAAACCACGTGCCCTAACACAGGGCTGCTTTGCCAGGAGAAAGGGGAGGCTTTCTGATGTGCACATGGTACAGGCTGCTCATGGAGCCATGTGCCCCTGGATCATGGAGGGATGTTCTCCAATCTGTACAAGCATCCTCTGTCTCCTGCTTTTCATTCTTCTCTTCTTCTAGACCCAGATGCTCATTAACAGTGACCAGATACTTCTACTGGTAGTTCTTCAGACCAGCAACAGTCTCCACACGATGCTGACTATGAATCCATATCAGTATCAAAGAAATAAAATTTTAGCATATTCCCCCAATATGTATATAGCTATTTATATGGCACTGAGGGATTGTGCATATTACAAAATATACAAATAAACATAAAAGAGGAAATAAAGAAAAAATGAACACAATTTTCAATGTTTTAACCAACATGATGGCATTAGCTATTGTCTCAAAGCACGACTTCCACTGAGGGCAAAGTCAATCATTAACCATCATAAGTATAAACCTAGGTTCCCAATTTTTTTATAATTTCAGTTTTTTGGCCAACTTCTTATTAGATATGATTATACACTTGCTGTTTGTATGTACCAACATGGTTGACAGGGAGCTCATAAAAAGAACACGAGTATCAGCTCTGCCATTTCCCTGCTGTTCCCCTGGGCTTATGTTATCTCATTTCACAATTTTTTCAAAGGAATTTTAAAATATCGCTTGTCCTTTTTGTGAGTGTTAGTTTAGTTAAAAGTAAGTAATATAACCTAGTAATAGACTTTATGAGCCACACACACTGGAACACATCATACAACAAGGTGAGCAAAATGCTGAAGGAGCTGCCACTTTGTGGAACGTCCACTCTCCCTTCAGGACAACACCTGCCACACCCTGTAGGGCATGGGGTTGACCGTCTCATAGACCAACAGTGCCTGTCAACTCAGATGTTAAACATCAACAACATTCAATGCATCTTCCTAAAAGATAACAATAAATCTAAACATAATTTCTACTATTGTGTCTTTCATGCCAAAGGATTATTCTAATAATCCCATGGGAGAGGAGAAGTCACACATCCCACATTAGAGAGCTCCACTCTGGGTTAGCCTCCGCAACTACCATGTCCTGGGTCATAAGATCAATTTAGCGAGTAATCATTACCATGTATGTATGTGTGCTCTCTGTGTGTGTGTATTAACACAAGAGAACAGGAAAGGAAGTACATACATACATATATACATACATATACACACATATGTAGTATGTAGTAAGGTACCATTTAATGAAAATTTGTTTCAGTTTTGTATGTTTATATAAGTGCGAGTATGTGTGTGCATTTGTGCATATGTAAGTATATACACTTGAGCCTGATATAAACTGTATTGTTAACTGAGTGAAGTAAGACAAAAAAGTTTTGAAAATCATGCTCTACACAAAAGAATTTGGAAACTCCTTGGGATGAGCTGCCAGCACAGTTTGTGTGTTCAACATGCGAAGTGAAGGAAGGGAAAGAAGGCAAAGAAGCAGCTGTGGGGTTTTGGAAACGACACAGGGCTTAGATTAGATTTGCATCTGAATGCCAGTTCTATACATTCTAGGTGTAAAATGAGAAGTTAGACACAATCTAAGGCCTCTGCTTCCTTCATGTAAAAAGTGGAGATAATGATACCTAGCCTGCAAGATTGTTAGGAGAGCTACTGAAAGCAGCTAGAGAGTGCTTGGCACACAGTACCTATTAATGGAAGAGAAGGATTTCCTCTGAAATTAGAGAAGCACAGAACCTTGTTAAGGAAGCTTAAACATGAAACAAAACACACAACAAAAACGATGACAATAACAAAGGAACCAAGGTCACAGATACAGAGAACAGACTGGTGGTTGCCAGGGGGGCTGGGGGAGGGGCAAAGTGGCTGAAAAGAGTCAAATAGTGCAAATTTCCAGGTATGAAATAAATAAATCATGGGGATGTGTACAGCAATGGTGACTATAGTTTATAATATGGTAATGCATATTTGAAAATTGCTAACCATAGGACTTAAAAGTTCTCTTCACAAGAAAAAAATTCTGTAATTATGTATGATGACAAATGTTAACCAGACTTACTGTGGTGATCATTTCACAATACATATAACATTGACTCATTATATTAATACACCTGAAACTAATATAATGTTGTATGTCAATTAAATTAATAAATAAATACAAATATATATACTATAGTGAGGGAAAAAATAGCAAAGATCAGCCTAGGAGAAAGCATTGGCTGGAGTTTACTGTATTTCTAACCAGCAATCTCTCTTTGGTAGCCAAAGAGATGATGTTCTGTAAAGGAACACAGATGATGAGAAACCTGTAATAGCAGCCTTCCTCCCAATCACCCTCCAACACATATATATACCTTTAGGGCTACAGAAAATAAAAGCAAAAGAAACAAAGGAATAAAATATAGTTAAAAAAAAAAAAGGACAGCCATTCACAATCTCTAGCACAGTTTTTATTATTCATGAAAAGACAGCCTAAGCAATTTGTAAGCAATATGCACAATGTATTTACTTGGAAATCTGGGAAAATCCACATGGTATTACAAAACAACTACAAATTGATCTGTTTGGGAGCTCCACTTAAAGAGCTGTTCCAGCCATCACAATGGGTTCTTACAGACAACCTCCAAAACCCATTTGGGTTATCCAAAAGCTAGATTAGCTTTAATAATCCTAAAATACTAAAGTCCAAACATGAAATCTTTGGACAGTCGGTGCAAACTTAGTACTGTGAGCGTCAATAATGACTGAACTTGATTTTCTCAAATACCCCAATAGGAACAGGTCTGAGACCTGGCTGGGCCACTGGCCAGCTTTGTGACCTTAAATAAAGCAAAATTCCCCTTGGCTTCCCTTTTCTCATCTATAAAATAATGAAGTTGTCCAAAAATAGCAGTTAAACTGTCAGTCTTGGGTTTTTTTTTTGTTTTGTTTTTTGGGGTTTTTTTGCCAGCACATTACTTTTTTTTAAACGGTTTTGAGTGCCTTAAGAAAGGACATGCACTCTGCAGTATGCCACAGGCCCCACCTCGCTCTTTTATCTCATGAGGAAATAGCCACATAATTATATTATCTGCTCAGTCCCTTGCAGGGGCTCCTGATCTAGCTCTAAAATTCTAATTGAAGGTGAAAGAAAGAGCAAAGGTGTAGTAGAACAGGTCTAACTTTTAAATCTTTGATTTTATTAAGAATACTGCCAAATTGTGCTTAAGGATCCACCAACAAATCAGATGTTCTGGATTTCCTCAGACATATTCTGTGAATAGCCAACAGAAGGAAGAAGAAAACAAATGTATAACACAGATTGAACTAATCATACATTTTCAAGACATGGCCTCCCGGGTTCTAGCAGCCTAAATTCCCAAGGATCAAAGCCTGTGAGCTGCATGCAGAGATCTAGGAGCAGGCCAGCTCTTGACTTCAAAGTTAAAATTCACGAAGAGTCCAAACAATTCCTGTTTCAGGGGCCAAGTCTTTAGGAGGTACTTACTTAGGTCTCTCTATAGCAACTGACCTAAAGTTGAGTGCTCAGAAAAACTAATAGAAGAATGGAGGACAAACTGGCATTTCTAATGAAAAGAAATTCTAATGACTATCCACACAAAGAATTCTAATATCTGCCTGCAGTTTTCACCTCAGGCAGGCCACCCTTCCGATGAATGGAAAAATGAACAGAAGGCTGGGTCTCCCCAGATGCTGAAGAGCATTCCAGCTGCTGAACACAACCTGTTTGCAATTTTCTACTCAACCACCAGAATGAAAACACAAACCTTCAGAAAAACAGGCCCTTAACTTCCTTCTGATTGCTGTTAGTGGTTTCTTTAATCTTTTAAGCTCTTGGGCTTAATACAGCAGCTGCCATCAAGAGTACTTATATTGTTGCTGAAGATAGGAGGAAAGGAGAAAAAAAATACTAAATTCAGAAGCATGTATTTCCATTCTGTCAGAATAAGGTGAAAATGGAAAGCGGAAAAAAAAGGAACACATCTATAATAGGCATTAGAAATAGGGAATCACCTTTGAAAAGCAGAGGGGCTTGAAAGAGGCATCAGATAAGTCTAGTGTGCTTATAGCATTGTTCCTAACTCCTCACCCCGCCATCCACCAGTTTCAACACTAAGCACCTTCCTTTCAGGACAAGACCTCTTAACAGAGTTCTTATCAAGCAATACTAACTGGTTTCATGTAAATAAAATACACAAACTTTAGAAGATGCCACTGAGGGAAATTCAAAATGTATATGTTTTCATAGTTTCATAACTTTAGAACAAGAAGACTTTAACTGTCATCTAATGCAGTGATCCTCAAACTTGTCCAACAGCTCACCCTTAATGATTGAAAAGAGTGAATAGAAAACAAGAGGACTCTTTCTGTGGCCTGCTGTTTGCATAATGCTTCTTTCAGTTTGGTGTTATACATACCATATGAATACACTCAAATTCCTTTTGGTTCTCAATATACGTCTGTGTAAGTATAAAATTAATGTTTCACCAAAAACCTCAGGTAAAATATATCTGGAAGGCAAGCAGTAAGATATATGCCTGCTGTGTTTATACTGTGACTTTATATAGCTCCTAGCATACTGCCACATTTCCTAAGAAAACACACAACAGGGAACCACAAACTTGTCCAATGCTACAATTTTGATGATTGAGATAATGACACAGAGAAGCAAAAACTCATGCCCAATGTCACACAAGTTAGCCAGCATTCTGACTCCTAATTAAATGCAGGGCACTTTTCACTAATTTATAGTGCATCTCTGTACTTACGTCTTAAACAACAGAGGTAAAGGAAAATACTGACTACTCAAGAATTAATCTCCTCCCCCCAAATTTCCTAAACCTCACTGATGTTTGAGGGGGAGACCCAGTAACCCTGCTACTGCCCATCAACTATCTCCACCTGAAATCATATTAACATCTTAGTAGTTTGATGAGTGTTCAGCATTTACTACCTTCATTTGATTACTTTATTATCATTTTTCTATCTTTATACTAAAAAACATTTAAAACATAAACATCACAAGCATAAATTTATATTTTAACACTTTCTTTAACAACTTTTGGAAGAGGAAATACATAAATGTTATCCCTTGAGAGAAAAATTATATAAAAAGTTTCAATACTCAGAAATAAAAAACTACCATAAAAGTGAAGGAAAAACCAATTTGCAAATAAGGTACCTGGAAATTAAAATCTGAGCACTTTGTCTTTGGATAAATACAATAGAAGCACAAAACTTAAAGTTATTCAATATATTTCCTTCTTTCTAAATAAAATACAAGGTCTTCAAAAATCAATTTTCCAGACGGGGGTAAAATTCTTCAAATTCACCCAGCATATAAATAGCTAATAGCAATTTTCTCTCTAAAATAATTAAACATCCCCTTTTTCTTGTAGTGCGTTGGCTAATGGACACCCCTGGTGAATTCTTGTTAAAGGGGAATATCACCTAAAAGTACACTTCTCAATGCAAGTCCCAGAGGAGCAACGAAAACCTAGCTGCCATTTTGGAATCGCCATGATCAGACTCCCCACAGTCACTTTAAAAAGCATAAAATTGTTCATTATCACACTGACTGTTTCTCAAACAGCCTTAGTTAATTCACCGTGTGGATTTACTGAGTCCTCAAAGGAACTGAGTGCAAAATTGATAGCTACTGTCCATTCTCTACACTATCAGAGAGGCTCACTGTACCTATTCTCAGTTCTGAATGGTCCTGACCATTCCATCAGCTCTCTTTGGCTCTACAATTTCAGGGCACAAAGTGGTTAAATGAAAATGCAATCTGGATCAGAAGGCAAAGAACTCAAAAATTACAACCTTCCTATTTCCTAAACACTGAAGAGAGACCATTGTTACTCTACAAACAAAAAAGCCTAAAGACATAAGAAAAACAATCATGGATATTCTCACTGGCTAACTTATTAGCCCAATCAAGAAACACGAAGTTAATATTAACAAGACTCGAGATTGTCTAGGATGACCCCCAAATTCATACCAGACATGAAGAAAGCTCTTGGAAGTCTGGCTCCGTGATAGAGCTCAAAGAACCTAACAACAGACCTAATACTACGATTCTAAGGTAATTCCAAAGAGTGAACCTGTGGATGGAAGAGGTCAAGATAATCAGACTTTGCAATTAGCTACAAACTGCTGGTGAGCAGATTTAAGATGCCATTTTAAAGAGAGGCCCTTGGCAATTTTGTAAAATTGTTTTGCTAAGTAAGTAAAATCTCAACAATATTGAAATCTGTACTTAAATAAGTATTGAAAGCAATTACTTTGAAACTGAGAAAAATTCTTATATATTTACTACCATACTCACTGCTATAATCTTCTCCAAATCTGTCCTTTTTAAACTAAGATTTGTGCTAAATATGTCAATATGGTATTTACTGCCAAGGCATAACTTGGCCATCTAAGGATGACTCTATCCCTCTTCTTTATTCAAACTCCTACAAAATCTATATAAAGAGAGCACATCTTGACATTATTTGGTCTTCACATGGAACAATGGACCAGAAAACATGTGGCAGTACTTGACTACAAGATGATCAGAGAGATAATTATCGATATGCTTATAACATTTTTAAGGATGAAATTAGAATAAAAGTATTCAGATGCAGTGAAAACATACCAAAATATTATCATTGAACTCATAGATTCCTCCCAACACATTTCATCCCCAAAAGCTGCCAATATGTACCTTTCCCATTTTAAAAACTAGAAAACGGTGTTGAAAAAAATATTTTGCCCAAAGTCAAAAGCTAGGAAGTGGATGAAACAGAATTTGATTCAGTACCTAACTCCAAAATCCACGTTCTTTCCATTTGCTCAAGCTACTTTCAATAGGATATAAAGTATAGCTTTGAAAATCTGATTTTCTAAACATTGGAATGCATGTAGCCACTCACAAAGTATACTATAGAAACCTGTGCCACATTAAAAAATGTTTTTATTTTATTAAAATAAGAAGTTTTTATGTTGTTAAGTGTGGCAGTATCACTCATGTTTTTTTAGAGAGAAAAATAACAACACGTTTTCTGAGCAATGTTTGGAAAACATCAGCCCCAATCATGTATTTAATTTATTTCTTGTAAGAAGTCACCAATTTCCAGCCTGAAAAATTGAGGATCTCCATAGGCACCTAATGCTGCAATGACCTTCCTGAAGTACTTGAAGTGCACAGCAGAAAGTAAATATCATAATTAAATTCAAACATTTATCAACCATCCAATTCAATTCCACAAACATCTATTAACCATCTACTATGCATCAAGCACCAACAAGGTGCTAGCAATACAAATAAAGGCTAATAACTGAACCAGACAATGTGCTTCTAAAGAAGTCCAGAGCACAGGCTGGGGAAATCCTAAGGGCTAGGCTACAAGGTGCTACAGTGACACATAGATCAGCATCAGGAAAGGTTCGGAGAGAACATAACATTCAACTAAGGTCATTCAATTCATGTATTAAAAAATGTATAGCAACTTTCCTGATAAAATCAGGAGCAAGTAAATATTTTCATACAGAATCAAATTTGGGTTTCAAATGTATATCTGATGATGGCTTGAACTGAGAAGTTAGAAACACTAAAGTAAACCTTTTTATGTAGTTTAGTGGGCAAGGAAAATTGCACAGTGGTTAAGAGCAATGGTTTTGCTAATTGCTAGCTTCATGACCATAAGCAAGTGGTTTTAACTTTTCTGTCTCAACTGCCTTACCCATAAAAGTGTGGATAAAAATAGCACCTACCTGACAGCATGGTTCTAAGAGTAAGATAAGATGAAATGTGAAAAACTGACACAGTAATTGGATTCAATATATTTTATTACTAATAAGGCATGAGACAACAGGGGAACAATCTTTCAAGCATTTTTCATCCATCTTCACACATACTGTGTTACATACATTACATACATACACTAGGTAATATTCACTCTTTTTTTCACTTGGTTTGTGATGTTCTAATGATAGGTAAGTCCAAATTACAAGAAGGCTAGGTGACCAAGAAAATGATCATATCAACAAACAACAAAGTGTTTGACGTTTCCTTTTCAAATCTCACAACTTAATGTGGTGATGTAAGGTATTTCATCTCACTGAATCTCAGTTTCCTTATCTGTAAATGGTAATAATAGTACATAGATACTGAAGAGATACTAGGCTAAGAGACAGCACAGGTGAAAAGGCCCAGCTCTTCATTAGAGAGGGGAAATAATAATTCTGTTCTGTTCCTTTCTTGTTTATCAAAATGTATGATTAATGAGTTTTATTACAGAAACTTTAAAAAGCACAAACAATACTACAGCTTGGCAGTTTTTAACTAGTTTGCCTACAGTTTGGAGGTATATTTTCTATTTGCTTAATTCCAACTGACAGCAAAGTTCCTAGTATTTCAGAAATGTCTTTGATCCATAGGCCACAGGCGTAAGCTCCCTTGGGAATGCCTGCCCCAAGGCTAAGTAGAGATGTAAAGGAGTATCTTTCAAACAATGCTCTCTGGTGAAGTGGGACTGAGGGAGCCACAGTTCTCTCTCAGAAGTTATTTGGAATTATTCTGGTACAGGCTTTCTCAAGTGGCAGCCGCTACACTTGCTTATCTACTTCTTATCTCCTTGACTACTCAAGGGACAAAGATTAGCAGCTGAGCCACTGCTAGCTACTAGTAAAAGATGCCATTCATAACATAATTACAGTATACAACTATTTTGTTTATATATAATCTCCTAAGAAACTAACCACAGACTTGCTTTGATTTTTATGCAGACATAAGATTTGGAGAAAGGCTATCAGAGTAAGACTTGAAAATCTAGAGCACTCTTAATAAATCTAAAACTTTACAAAATGGAAAGCTATGAAGAGAACTACCACTTACAAGCTATATATTCCTGACCAGTTATTTAATCTCTCTCTGCCTCAGTTTCCTTATCTACTAAAAAAAGGGATAATATTTGTACTTAACTTTAATCAATGAGATAGTCTAAATAAAGTGGTTAGCACAGGGCCTAGTACAAATTAACTGTTCATAATAGGCAAGGTATTATTAATGTTTTATCTTTGCAGAACAAGGCAAACAAGCTTAGAGAGTCTACATAACAAATTTATCTCTAAAAGGACAACCACCAGAGATTTCAATTTTAAAAACTTGTTTCATGGTCTCAGTGGAAACTTGGGCAGAAGAGTACTTATTAATTAGAGAACAATTATTGTTTTTCTGTATGGCTAACACTGGTAAGCCAACGGTACGTATTAAAATAATATTTTCTTAGTAAATAACAATTGGGCCTGATTTAGAATTTTATTTTTATATTATAGTTTTCTAATCTGAAATTCAGAAAAACTATGTTTAACAATTGAGTTCCATGGCATTTCCACAACTGACAAAATAAAAATCAATGCTTTTAGATTTCTCTTTGGCCTTAAGCAACCATCTACTTCAACTGGAATTTTATTTGTCATTTAGTAATGAATCAGTATTTTACAATCCCAAATCCTCAAACTGAGATAATCAGTGGCTTTTCTTGGCAAGATGCCATATGTGTAACACGAACTTCCTAATGTCAGCCCTCAGCAATTTTCTATATTTTGTATAGTCAGCAAGCACGAAACTGCCAAAGCCCTATTTCCCTCCAATCCCTGCAAACAACACAACTACCCCACAGCCTGACACTGGTGTCAATGCTCAGGTTCAGTATGAGGATCAGCACTAGACTAGTTGACATCTGTGTAAGCTACAGTGGCTCCTTCTTTCAATCTCTTTAAACCTAGCATTTACAGTTATGTACAGAGCATCTGTAATGACAACAAGCACTGCTGGTAACACTTGAACACTTCTGGCTGCTGAGAAAAGCAGTGTGAATTCTAGTATCAAACAAGTGGCCACCCAGGATCCTCAATGAACCAAGAACCAACAAGAGAGAACCGGCAGACAGATGGTCTACTCACTAAGACTGCTTTCTTGCCTCATAAGACAACAGGAGATACTGATAATCCACACAAGAAGCCCATCCAAACCAGATGAAGAGAAACAATAAAAATATACTGCAGACCCTTGACCTAACACATTTGAACTGCATGGGTTCACTTAACATACAATTTCTCTCACTACATACACACTACAGTGCTACAGGACATGGCTGATTCCAAGGATGCGGGACTGCAGACACGGAAGGTGGACTGTAAAATTACAGTCTCAACTGTGCAGAAGGCCGAGGCCCCATCTCCCATGTTGTTCAAGGGTCAACATGTTGCTTCTATGTGCAAAACATCATTGAGCACTTTACTTTCTCTCTTACTCAGTTTTCACAAAAACATCATTGCATCCATCAACTGAATAATAGATAAACAATATGGTCTATCTGTACAACAGAGTACAATTTAGCATTAAAAAAGAACAATCAACTACTACATGTCACAACATGGAGGAAACCTTGAAGACATTCTGCTAAGTGAAAGAAGGTAGTCACAAAGCACAACGCAGTGTATGATTCCATTTATATGTAATGTCCAGAATAGGCAAATTCAGAGACAGAAAGTAGATTAGCAGTTGTCTTGAGCTAGGGGAATTAGGGGAGAAAATGGGAAGTGACTCTTACCGGTTTCTTTCTGGGGTAAAAAAAAAACATTATAAAATTGATTGTGGTGCCAGCTGCGTAACTGTGAATATACTAAAACCACTATATACTTTAAAATGGTGAATTTTATGGTATGGAAAATACATATCAATAAAGCTGTTTTAAAAAATTGTGAAACAGGTTATTATTAGCTTTATTTTGCAGACAAGGAAAGCAAACCTCAGAGACACAGCTAGTAGAGCAGGGATTCAGTAAACCAGGTCAATTGACTCCAAATACCAAGTTTTTAAACTATATGCTACTGTTTCTCACGATACTCAAGATGCTAAAAAAAAAAAAAAAGGAAAGAAAAAAAAGGGTGAAGATCTAAAATCTATCTGACCCCCTCTCATCAAAGTAGATTGCTTTGCTGTTCTCAGACTTCCCCATTACTACCAACATCTGTTCTTTTCAATGTCTATTTCTACTTGGATACCAAGAATTCTGATCTGTGAGAGTTAAAACAGAGTACACTCACAAACCTTAAAAGAAATCTCTCCTCCATACAAAGTTTCACCCAATAAAACACCACCTTTCTGAATCTTCAAAATCAAAGTCTAAAAACGTACGAAAAGATGATCTTTCCCTCAAACGATGAAAAAGGAAAAAAAAAAGATGCAACATGAACACAGTGCGTGACCATCCAGTTCAGTTCAGCCCCAGCAGCCTGCAGTGCCCTCTTCCTGTAACTCAGGTACCATCCCAAAACTCGAAGACAATGTTCCCTTCCCAAAGCATTTTTAAAAATCAATATAATACCCTAAATACAAATGCCTTCTACAGTTTTCTACTCAAATAGAATTTTTTTTAAATAATGCATATGAGTCAAATCACAAAAACAGCCACAATGAAAGAGGCCCTGAATACACTCCAGTGTTCTGGATCAAAGAACACACCACCTTTCTGAACATGCCCAAACCTGACCCAAAGCAGATACGTAAAGCTGAGCTTCTTAGCTCATAGTACAACAAGAAAAGCATTTTATTAAGAATATTCTATAGACTCTGTGGAATTATTCTTACAGAGTTACAGTTAACATTTTAAGTCCATTTGTTCTAATTCCACGCTATCTTTGTAAAGAACTGTTACGGGGGAGGCAGGGGATTCTCTTCCCCCACATCAAAGTCTGGTTTTGGTACCCACACTTCTACTAACCAATTCTGTAGTCTTCACTTGGACTACCTGGGTCTTAGTTTTTAATCTTTTATAATTACATGAGCTATAGAATCCCTTGCACTTTTGTCCAGGATGAGCTACTTAATCTACTCCAACAAAAATCCAATTATTCAAAACAACTGTTAATCAGCACTTTCACATCACCAGTTCACACACTCATTTTGGCTAATGATTCATACCTACCCCACCCCCGCAGTTGAGTGCCGCCATTACTTACTGAAACCCTTCCCAAAACAATCTATGCTCTTGTCATTTTCTTTCTAGGTGTGGGTGTGTATACCTATATGTTAACTCATCTATATTTCCAAATTCTTCTACATTCTCTTGCATTGTTTTCTCTCCACTTGGTCACTTAAATGCTGTCTTAGTCCATTCATGCTGCTATAACAGAATCCCACAGACTGCACAGCTAATAAACAACAAGCATTTATTTGTCACAGTTCTGAAGGCTGGGAAGTCCAAGATCAAGGTGCCAGCATGGTTGCATTTTGGTGAGAGCTCTCTTCTAGGAAGCAGATGTCTTGTTGCGTCCTCACAGGGTGGAAGAGGCCAGGGGTCTCTCTGGAGCTTCTTCTATAAGGCATTTATCTCATACATGAGAGTTCCACTTTCATGACTTAAGCTCCTCTCAGTAAAGGCCCCCACCTATTAATACATCACCTTTGGGGTTAGGATTTTGGAGCAACACAAACATTTAGACCATAGTAAATACCTCACCCATTCTTTCTTAATAAATGGACACTTTGTCCTCTTTCAAATCTGTAATTAAAATTCACCAATGAAGTTGCTGTTAGTCAGACAATAAAAATGCCGCATGCACTGAAAACCCTGATGGATCCTAGGGAATGATGATGACTTAGAGAGATGTTTTACTGTAACAGGAATCAAATTACTAAGGTATTTAACAAATGGCTATGACCTAAAAATACATATACTAAGATTTCCTATGTGGCATAAAAATTGGATACAAGTATTTTAGAATAACAAATTTGCCAATGTGTCTCCTAACTACACAATAATTTTGAGGCTACACCACCCTGCCTTTGAAGCTAAATTGTTATAAGACAAAGTGACAGAGAGACCAATAGTCCTTTTTTTAGGCTGACAAATGAAGATATACTTGAAAATAATGAAAGCTAGTATTTATAGAAGACTTACTGTGTTTAGTTAAGCACAGTTCTAAGGACTGCACACATAATTTAATCTTTACTAGGAGCCTGGAATGTTGGTAATTGTGTTATTCTCAGTTAATAGATAAACTTTCCCAACATTCTTACATTTCAATCCATAAGCACATTAAAAGCTCACACATATGTGTGAAGCACATGTATGCTCTATGTGAATACACACATATGTAACACAAACATCAAATAACACATACATCAATGTAACTGTATGCTGTGTGTGTGTGTATGTGTGTGTGTGTGTATATATACACACACGTGTGTGTGGGTAAATGTACAAATAGATTTGGCTAGAGAAAGAAAACATACATATGGTCCCAATTTAAAGATTGGGATTTTAAAGATTTTTTTCAATCAGTGTACTTGATAACCACCTTTCTAGTCAGTAAATACAGAAAAATAATTCTAGTGTCAGTTTTCCATTGGCAAGTATATTAGAAGATTAAATTGTTGACATATGCAAACTGATTTTCACAGCTGCAACTGACTGATAGCTTTAGACACAAGTCACGTAATGGTTTTGTTATGACTCCTGTCATACTAAAATTCATACAAATCATGTAGAAATCACCAATCGAAATATGTTAGACTTGCCAGTGCCGGGATGACTTGCTACCACAATTCAGCTTCCTTACTTTTGGAATCACACCCCCTGGGGGAAGAGGAGCAAAGCCCTTTCTCCTGGGAGGGGCCCAGCATCCCAGCCAAGCAGTTGCCGGAGAGTCTCCCTCAGACATGGAAATAATAATTTACCACTGGGTTTTCGTTATAATAGGAAAAAGTTACCATTGATGCAGGACAAGTATATAAGTACTCCTATAATTTCAACTTCATTATGACAATATTCATTCTCTTTAAAAAGAAAAATTGCCCATAAACTTCTCCCAGGACAAGCAACAACTGTAACAACCTGGGTGAAAACCTGGCACAAAGCAAAATCAACTGTACATAAATGGTAGCATGCCAAGCCTGTTTTATATAGTTATTACTGACGTTTAGAAGATACAATTTTTCATTCACTTATTCAACTAAAATTTTTTGAGTGCTTGGTCTGTGTCAGTTGTTGCTCTAGGTGCTTGGGAGACAGTGGAGAACAAGGATCTGCTCTCATGTCCCTGTGTTCCAGTGTGAGGGGCAGACAGATACAGAAAACAACTGAGCTAAGGAACTCAGAATAAAGGGCAGAGTTAAAGGGTCAGAATAAAGGGTCATACTTCTGAAAAGTATGAAACACAACATGTTTGTAAGGTATAAATGTTCACATGTTCTTGTGACCATTAGTTTCTCAGGTCCCTAATGAAAGTTGGTTCATGCTTCCTGTTTCTTTTATGTCTTTCCCTAAATGCCTTATGCCATCCTGAGCTAAGTTTGGCACATTAAATAGGATACTTTAACAATAAAAATAAAGTAAGCAACCACAAATAACAACCCTGTGTCAGGAGAAAGACACAGCACTTAATCCAACCAGTTCACCCTGTCTGGCCCAACTGTTTTTCCTTCAGAAACTCTAGTGTTGTGGAAGACTTTCATTTCTCAGTTTTTCAAATACCATACTTAACTCCTCCCAAAATAATCCCCCCTCAACTGAGGTTAACCCCAGACCACTGGCAAGTACACACTCTCATGCATGACCACTAAACTGGTTGCCACAAACCGAGGTTTGAAAAGTTTGATAAAACATCAAAACATAAATTCCTCAGGCATCTGCCCTATAGCACAGAAATTTCCTAAATGTCCACACGGCAGATTGGAACTGCTAATACCACATAGATCGCAATACAAAAACTCGCCCATCTGCTTGGAATTTATCTCACCCACCTAGTTCCAAATGTTCAACAGAAAACAACTCATCAGAAATGGTGACAATCAGAACAAAGCTTTTGGAGATTCTCCAGAGAAAGACAGAAAGATGTTTTAAGGTGAAAAGGATTAGCTCAAGGGAGACAGAAAACTGGAATTGACACCCATGTGGATAATTACTACTTTTCCTCTTGACTCCAGCCAGTAGTTTTGTATAGATGTGGCAGTCATGCGTCTCTCCCTTTGATGTGCCATGTTGCCAGATACTTTTAGATCATTCTGTGCTTTGATTCAAAGGGGAATTCAGTGATGGTGACTCAACTGTGATAGTTAGACTTACCAATAACACAGCACCCAGAGAGCGGCGGGCACCAAAGAGGCAACCTTGGTTCTGAAATTACCTTAACTTGAGAGGCCCAGCCTCCACAACACAAATCCAGGTATGTGTGTTTAAGTGTGTGTGTGTATCCATGCTCTTGGCAGAAGTCACTTTCTAAATGGGCTATGATACAAGCCATCCATTTTCTCTTGCAGAATCCTTCTCTTGACCAAGTAAGGTCACTGTAGATAGTTTCCTCAAGGTCCAGTCTGGCTAGCTTGCAAGTTTCTTCTCACTATGAACTCGGGCACTGTTATTGGTTCCTTGCCTTCTTCTTCCACATCAAAGCTGCCTAAATGCTTAGCTTCCTAAGAAGCTCCAAAGTCTCTCTTCATCTTCACTGCTCCTATCCTAGTCCAGGCCACCATCATCTCTCACTTGGACCAGAGCAATCGCCTTCTGACTGCACTCTCTACATCCACTCTCACCCTCTGTGATTCATCAGATACACCAGTGGTCAGAAACACCTTTTCAAAATTTGCATCTTAATCACATCACTCTCGTGGTTCCATCTCTTTAATGCTTGCCTCACCCCTAATACTCCCTCCAGTATATGTTTTTTCCAACATTTCAAGCAATTAACTCAATTAATCCCATATTAAGGGCTCAGCCCCACAAAACTATCCCCACATTAGATGCCAATCGCAAATCTAGGTTGTTACCTGTGCTTCTAACCAACCAGCTATAAATTGGAGGTGCTCATAACTCCTCCTCAGGTTCAGTTAATTTGCTAGAGTGGCTCACAGAACTCAGAGAAATACTTACTTACATATATCTGTTTATTTTAAAGGATACAGATGAATAGCCAGAAGAACCGATACAAAGGGCAAGGTATATGGTAAGGGGCACAGAGCTTCCATATCCTCTCTGGGCACACCAATCTCCCCACATCTCTACATGCTCACCGACCTAAAAACTCTTTGAAATGTCATCCTTTGGGTTTTTATGGTAGCTTCGTTATGTGAGCACAATTGAGTAAATCATTTCCCTCAGTAAATAAGCTCAACCTCCAGCCCCTCTCCCCTCCCAAGGTCCTGGAGTGAAAAGTTCTAACTCTCTAATCATAAGTTGGGTCTCCTGGCAAGGAGCCCCCAACCTGAGGTTACCCAAGGGCTTTCCAAAAGTCACCCTATTAACATACAAAAGATACCTTTATGGTGCTATGTACTTAGAAAATTCAAAGGGTTTTAGGAGCTATATGGCCAGGAATGGGACACAGACCAAATATATATTTCTTATTATAAATTACAATGATCCTTAATCTTTTACATTCCCATGACCTACATCCTTGAAGTAGGACCTACAGAGTCCTTCATGAGCTGGCTTCTGCCACCACCCTGCTCTATGACACACATTCTCTCTCACTCTTTCTGTTCCTTCTAATAAGCCAGTTGTTCTTCAAAATTGCCATATTCTTTCCAGCATGGTGGCCACTGCACATGCTGGAATATTCTTGTCCACTACACCCTACCAAGAGAACATCTACTCACTCCTTATGTTTCATCCTAAGGGACATTTTTCTCAGCACAGCCTTCCCAGCCTTCCCTTCCTCTGGGTTAATTTACCCTGTTATAGGCTCCCACAGAATTCATCCCAACTGAAAGCATTTATCAACTGTCTGCCTTTCACACCATGTGGGGTACAGCACAGAAGTTAGAAACTAAGGCCTGCCTGCTCACATTAGAATCTTGGCTTTACTATTTATAAGCTATAAGACTTTGGGCAAGTTACTTAACCTCTTTGTGCCTCAGTTTCTTTATCTCTAAAAGGGATAATAATGCCTACCTCACAAGTTTGTTATGAGAATTAAAGTGGGTGAAAAGTGTTTAGACTAGAACCTTGCATATAATAAACAAGGAAAATCCTCTGGTGGTATCATTATTATTTCTGCCATTGTTAGTAATAATAATGGCCTTGTTCATCACCTAAACCCTGATGCCTAATACACAGATACTAACCAATCCCAATTCCATTTAACATTTTCATTCCGTATGGTTACAATAGGGAATAGAGATTTGTTCTACGAAGCCAAAAGAAATTAACAATCATCAATTAATATTCCCTTAATTCCCAAATGAGAGGAATGTACCCAGAGAAGACACAGCATTTTACGCCTAACTGAGAGCCATGACTGTACAGGTCTCTCCATTGAGTGAAAGGGTTAATATGAGTGTCAGTTTAAATTATATAAACCTCATCCAATATTCATCTACTCAGAGGTATTCCTTAATCTTGTCTTTGCTTTGGCAGGGAAGACCATGGACCGAAGAACTCACTTCACACAGATAGTGTTTCATGAAAGGAAAAGGTATCAGATTTATCCCCTGCCAGGATGTAAGTCGGCAAAACCTGTCCCAGCAGCTGCAGCAAGACTGAAGAGACTCAGGCAAAGATGGAAGGATATGTGTTCAGCTAGGGGACCTAACTAGGTAGGAAAAGTTGCTGAAGCATGTTCTTGCATTGGTTTTTCTGGAAACAAGAATAGTTTAAGCCAAGAGACCCTGCCATTTAAGGAAATTTCTTTTTAAGTATTTCTTTAAAGCAAAGATTCCTGTCTTTCAATATCAATGGGGGAAAAAAAGAGGACTGAACTTAGTCCTTGATTATCAACCAGATTCACCCTTCATAGGATAAACTTTCAAAAAATTTAGCCGAGAGAGTTGGTAGGTGTCACCTGCAATTATAGGTAAGAAAGTTGATGATTAAATGATGTAGAAGATAAAATGAGGTGACAGTTACACAAATATGTTTAAAAGTTCCTTTTGCTATGCAAATACAGTGTATCACTGTGGAACCTAAATCTTTATAAACTGGATTTATGTAAATCACACTTACCTATAGCATAATAACGTTCCAGTTTAAAATATGATCTGCAGTTCCCAAAAGGCTTGCACAGATCTGTCAGCAAGCCCTGTCATTTCTTTCTTTGCTACATCTTTCCAAGTCACCATTCCCCATCCTTCCCACTGTGAGCATGGCTAGCTTATCCCAGCACTCTTTTCGGTGGTCTTTGCAACTCTCCCTTCTAGCAATCCCACATATTTTCGTCTTATTCAACTACTCAGCTACCTATAGTTGATCCCCATTTCTTAGCCTAAACTCCCAACCCTGGCCTGCATATCCTACACAATTTGCTTCCAGCTCATCTAAGACATACCTTCATCTACATACTCCTCCACTCTGGTGGGCCCTTCTATTTCCCACACCATACTCCCTCACCCCTACCCGCTATGCTTCATGCTCACAGAACTTCCCTGGGTCAGCCTGTATTGTTTCTCTCTCCTAACACCACCTGCTCCCTGTCAGAGGTCACTCAGTTATTCCCAGTTTCCATCATATCTAGCTTTCGGTTCATCACTGTACTTGCAGTCTCTTTCAGGACAAGGTCAAGTCTTGAGATTTATTTATATTCCCACAATGCTAATTAAGCACAATCATGCATCAATTGTATGACTCACTAACCCATATTCTTCTGTAAATGTACAGTCAGTGGTTTTTTAAAAATGGCATTTTCTACTATAACAGCATAAACAAAAATAAGGAGAGATCTATATGGCCCACAAGAGGCAAGGAAGCTTCTTGGAGCCCAGGGAAGTGTAAGCACTGAATCTGGAGCTTTACAGAAGGGCAGAAAGAGCAGTGGGAAGAGGCATCTGGAAAGATGGAGAAGAGGTAGCACTAGGAAGAAGAATGTTGGAGAGAATGAGTTTTATTTGATGAGGCTAAAAGATCTTTCATGATTAGAGTAATAGGCATTCCAGACTTTGGATCTATAAGTAAAGGGTAGTCATTATAGGTTCAAGAGTTTAAGGATGGGCTTTAAGATTATTCCTAAAGACTGAAAAATAAATTCACTGAGCAAGAATCCTGAAGGCACAGAATTCTTCAAAGAAATTTCTAAACTATTTGAGATGTATTGCATGGAATTCTTACCCCAAACATCTCTTCATCAAGCCTGCTTCCCAGGCCATTATGGCAACAGGATTCCTCTAGTACACACTCTCTCTCGTCTCATCTAAAACTCAGTTCCTGAAGAAAGGGACCAATATGGCAAACAAGGACCCACGACTGGACATGTAGGGCTTTACCATGACACATGGGAAGGGCACAGAAACAGCAGGTAGGAGAGGACCCTGAAGCATTCTGCAAACTGGCAGATGGCATCACGGCATTCTCTTTAGAGAGGTCAAGCTATTTCCTGGAAGAAACACTGTTAGCAGATGAAATAATGATGATAATAAAAAGATGCCTAAAATTACATTCCAAGGACATGAAAAGTCATGACTGAGCCCTCTCCTCGTCTCAGTCTGGAAGAAGCCCATACTCCTGGGTGCCCCAGAGAAAGAACTCCCAGAATTCTCCCACCCAAGCAGCCTCAAGAGTTTCTTCAAGGTCTGAGACTTTATCAACTATAATCTAAATCTTCATACTTCAAAAGTATCCAGATATTATAAGTATTCTCTCTGTCTTTCTCCAAAGACAGACCCTGTCATGTCTCCTTGCAAACTTCTCTTTGCCCAGATAGATTTGGATGACAGCTAAGCCACACCATCATGGGTCAGCACAATAGAAGCAAGGAAATCTTTTGTCCTCAGTAACGTAAAACAGCCTGAGGAAACAGGGCCCTGAGTTCTAGACCAAACCTCTCCCAGAAATATATCTACTTTTTAATCTCTCTCTGTAGTAGGTTCATCTGTGGGCAAAGTAGTTTAATGAGCTGCCTTCAATTTCCAACCTCCAGACTTCTCCCCAGTTGTGTGGAGAGATGGGAAATAGCCTCTCCTGAGTCAGGAGCGACCTGGAAGGAGACTGGCTTTAAGAGTCTCCATATGCTCTCTCGTGTCTTCCCACAAAAAGTCAGGTGGTTATTCTACATCACACACAGCATCTAAGGAAAGGAAGAAGGATGACTAGTATCCTCAACTAATCTAATCTGCATTTGTACCTTTTAAGTGGAACTCTGATTCACCTATTAAGATTCTCACATTAGTGCTTTTACCACTGATGCCCACTCTATAGATGATCAATTTATTGTCAGATACAATCATTTAATTTGCCCCAGACATTCCATAGGAAAACAAAAACTACACATAGTCAAAAAAATATTTGTGGGTCCCAAAAAAACAAATGTAACAGATGACCACAATGAGCCAGAGGCCTACAGGGGGAAATGAAAGAGACCTGGAGCTTTGGAGGACAAACCCTGCTGCTTTCTACAAAAGTTATGCCATCTACTGGGATGAAGAAAATCTAGGTGAAGCTCCTTCCAGAAAGACCTAGTCTCAGTAGAGGACAAGAATTTCCACCCTGTGATCCTGTGGAATTGGTTCCCAAATGGTGAATATACAGAACTCACTTTTACGTTATTCTCTGCTGCACAAATTTGATGGACTCTTGGTAATTGGTTTTCTAGACACAAGAGCTGAACAACCAGTATGTGCCGTTCAGCTAATCTATAGCACTGGTTCTCTCCTCCATTCACACTACCATGGGACCCAGACTTACTTAGACTTGGATTAGAGGGTCTCGTGGCTGTAACAGCAAAGCCAGGCTAAAATTCATAACACTCAAGTTATCCAGGACATCTCTAGGTCCAAATTTTACACTAAAACTTACTGGTAACTACAGATTCTACAGGTACTTTAAACTTAGCTTCCCCAAACTGAAGCATCTTCAAACTTGCTCTGCCTTTGTAAAAGTGTTTATAAAGTCCTTCAGAAGTCTTAACTGAAAACCTGAGACCCTCCTTCCTTACAGTCTTTTTTTCTCGTTCTCTTAATGTATGGTTGTCAGGCAAGTCCTATCTTTAAGATTCCTAAATATCTCTCAGTCTTTTCCTGCCCATAACTACTCTGAACTCAGGACCTGAGATCTTTTTATCCCCCCAAGTCAAAAACCCCTCCACGCCTTAAATCTCTCAACATAATAACCTTGCATTCCTTCAGTTCCCACCACTTTCTGTATAATCCCAGTCTCCAGACTGCTGCCAGAGTAATGTTTCTTTTAAAAAAACAATCTGAAGAGGCTACTCATCTGTTTTTAAATTCTATGATGAGTCCTCATTGCCTGGAGCCTCCAAAACCAAAACCAGACTCCAGCTAGGTTCATCAAGCTCGATCCAAGCCCATTCTTCTCTTTGACCTTAAACCCCAACAACAAATATGTCATACACTTTAAGCTCTTCTTAACCTCATAGTCCACGTGAGAGGACTCCACCTGACACATATCCCCAGAGATCCCCCCTCCCTTTTGTTCCCAGAGATTTTCAGGCACACAGCTATTAGGGTCCTGATTATGTGAGTATCTGCATACCTTTCTTCCCGTAGAAGCGATGGGCTTCTAGAGGCCAGGGACCTTTCCTGGGCATCTTTAGTGTGTGCTTAACAGACATCTGCTTCTTTAAAAACAGGAAGAGGAGTTCAGGACTCACACATTAATCCGACCAAAGAGAACTGAAACTTCTCCCTCAGAAATGGCAAAAACTCAGAAGGTAATGCCCATCATGGCAGCAGAAAACAGGCCCACACGCTGTTACCTTTCCACAGGTACACAAGCACATCAGTTTTGGGCACTGGCAAGCACAGCTGGGCAGAAGCCAACTCCCACAGAGTGGCTGCATTTGTCTTGCTAAGGGGTGGCAACGACAGCATCTGTCAGGACGAGACCGAACAGAGGAGCTCAGAACCAAGCAGAGCTGTAACACGATGCACCAGTATCTGGTTGGAGTGCAAACAAGGTACGCTTTCTTCCTCCAGTACACAGCGGGCACCATGCCAAATACACACAGTGTTTGCTATTTTTGCAAGTCTAATAGGGTCTGCCGAGGGGAGGGGTAAGAGATCAGCAGTTCATAATGACTCTCATTATGTCTGGTGCACTTTGAGCCAAGATTAGACACTAGACAATCCTCTGTCCAGTGTCAAGGGCTTTCAGCTGCCCTTTCATCAGGATAATTCCACTTCAAACTAATTTAAGTTTCTTACAACCCAAGCTACCAAAACTGATACACTTCAGTGTTTTCAGCCCAGAAAAAGAGGTCAATGTCAGCTCCAAATAGAAATACATTCCTTGGGTTCAGGGTCTGTGATTGCTACACAAGAGCTACAACAGAAACATGCCACCGTGAAATCCCACACTCTCCACACAGCTCCACGTCAGACACTCCTCTGAGAACATCCTGCCCTTCTCACTGTCACGTCCACTTCTGCAGATTACAGTCCTTTTGACAAAAAGCCAGGCAGACAGTTTGGGGAGACCTCTAGAGAAGAGTTTGAGCTTGCTAATTTCTGTCCAAATCAACAAGGCTACAGTTTCACCCTAGGAAAAAAAACAGGTTCTACAGCTAATTGTTTTTCTTTTTAAGCTAATACAGCAAAAATAGTAAATATCTAAACTAGACCTCTACACTCAAATTAGAGAGCAATATAAACTAGTGCTGAATTTTAACAATTATTCACCACATTTTCAAGTAAGAATGTCTGGCTTTACACCTCTAAGTGTAGAAGTTTAGCAACAACGCAAAGGGAATGGTATAAAGGTTTCAAGAAAAGGAAGATGATATTTTTACAAACCAAGTACAGAATATGGGAAGGGAAAGTGAAAAGTGGACAATAAAACTGCCTGTTATACTTCCCTACCTTTAGGATTCTAAAAATTGTTAATACTTAAGTTCAAACAGAACCAACATTACTGTAAACTTCCAAGAAAATAACCAAACGCTGTTTAGTTTGATAAAGAACATAGGTTAATAATTCTAAGGGACCCTAAGTCCTGGAAAGGATTATATAATGAAGAAATAAAGAAACAAACACACACAACAGATGCTGAGCTATTAAATAAGAAAGTGATGTTTCAAAGGGCCAAAACTTACTTTATAAATATGAGAGAACTCTAAAAGCATGAATTTATTATATAAGCATTCTAATTAAAAGTCATCTTATAGATCTAGATATGTACATATCTGTACTGACTCTTTAAGGGAGACAAGATTTAATGTAGTATGATTAAAACAGGACTACTTCACAGAACAGGTAGTTGCCATTAGTTGTATAAATAGTACTTTGATGAATGTCCTTAAAAAGTGTTTAATGTATGAGATATTTTAAATAAACTTTTTACTGATGTATAACATACAAACAAACAAACAAGAAAAAAGCCATGGAAGTGTAATGTTTACACAATGAACACATTTGTATAACCAGCACCCAAATCAACAAATAGAACATACCAGCATCCCAAAAGCCACTTTGAATGTACAGACTTTTACTTCACTGGGGCAAAATGTGTCTAGAAATTCTGCCCTTACTTATCATGGAATCACTACATGTCAACTTGGTTGACTGCTCTTACAGAACTATTCTGGAACCCACGTATTATTTTGCTGTATTTAATTACAGCTCTATACTTTTGGGGAGAATCAAATTTTCAAGAGTTCTTTAAAAGTCAATAATTTAAAGCTAAGAAGTCAAGCCCTAGTCAGAGTCATCCTGAATATTCAACAACCAAGCCAACACTGGAGGCCAAATCACACTACTCAGCAATGTGAGATGTGTGTTAAGATCCTAGGTGTAAAATCCAATAAAACAGGCCTGGAAATTCTACAATAACTCTAGGTTTCTACTCTGCAACTCTCTGATTTCTTAACAAAGGTTTACAGTAAATACCTGTAAGTAACTTAAGCTTCTACTTACCAAATTAATTTTGCACTTGTGCTTACCCCTTTTAACTTTTCTCCCTTCTCTCCCCACCCTCCCTTACCATTTTCTCGCCTCTTGGAGCACTCCTGAAATGTGACTTCAGTCTTCAATAAGCTTTGCCAAAAAAATAAAAATAAAAAAAGCTTTCCTAAGTTTAAAATCTCAATCTGTACTTGCATACCAACTGGGATGTTCTATTCAAAAAAAGAAAGCTGAAAGGTGGATTTTTCAGCAACAAAAGACAACAAAGCACTTTTCCATTTGGAGCTGCAGAGGGAGCCAGAACCATGCAATGTGAGCAAATTCTAAGTCCTTTTAGACCTGGATGAATCCAGTGATACTGAAAAACATAACATGCACACATCACAGATGACACACACACAGGGCACACACACACACACACACACACATTCATACTTTAGGCCTGGGGAAGATTCTGAAAGAATACTTTGTGTATTCAGAGAGAAAACATCATGTAATTTATTTTGTGAGGAGATGAGCAATTAAAGGAAAATAAAGCTATTTTGTTCTATCAAGTGAAACAAGAATGAAATTTAAAGGGAGTCATCGATTCCAAGATGCCCCAGCCAAAGTAAGTAGCCAACACTCAAACTGGCAGGCTGTCTGACAAAAGGGGGAGAGCATTTTCTCTTCAAGAGCCCTTCAGGCAATTTTTTGGGAACATGGTTTAATAAAAGCTGTCCTCTATGTTCTTTTTCCCTCTAAAACATAGTACTGGGTCAGGGTGCAGATGGGGAGGAAAGGGTGTGGGACAGAGAAGGTGGCACATGTTTATAAGCAGACTGGCAAGACAAAAATAGAAGAAAAGAAATCCTGATTGATCCCTAACAAGTTAAGTGATATTGCCACAGGGTCATAAAGGGAGATCCAGCATGCCTTGCTCCTAAGGACTACCACTGATTACAGTAACATACCACAATGAATACGGCAGAACAAAAAAGACATTCTGATCAAAGGCAAAACAACAGTTAACTAGTAATTCCAAGTAATAAAGAGCTCATTCTCTGACAGCTCTTTCACAACATACCAGAGACATACAATAACGAGCTACAATGATGTAGATGTGGTTTATACTGTAATATAGAGACAGTTAAGAATCTGTAATGAAGAGATTCTAGGTAAAGCCTTAACAATGAACTAAATGCCTAAACCTCTAGCCTCCTCAGTCTGTCCAAAGCTTCAAACATTAACTGAGTACCGCAATGCCAGGGACGACAGAGATCCGAAAATGACAAGTCTGGTTTAAAGAGGAGTATCAATTGGTGGGAGAAACAGGAAAGCAAAATATACATATATACAAAATGTAAGGAAGGTGGTAGGACAGAGTTAGAAACACAATCCAACATGTAGTAGGGGCTTTAAGGCTGAATTTGGAAAAGTGCAAAACCCCTCCAAAGATATTATTTTCTTTAAAATATTTAAGTAAATATACTCATCATGAAATAAATCTACTCTATCAACATACAAGACATGCAAATATTGCACTTAATTAAAATGTATTAAGAAGCATCCACTAAGTACTGACTTTATAGATGGCACAGTGCTAGGATATCAGAACTTTAGATTATTCTGGCCATATTCCTTCCACTCCAGTGATGTTTCTTATTTTTTGGTATAAGTTAATGTTAATGATATTTCTCTAAAGATGTATCAAGTACAAAAGAAATGTAAACTATAATAGGAAGCAACATAGGACTTTTTTTTTTCTTGGAAGACTCATTGGATCAAAAGAGAAGGCAGGAAAGAATGAATTATGGTCTTGAGCTGGGCTGGAAAAAAAAAGAAGGGATGGTGGTAACATTAAAAGACTCTTTGGCATGTTGTCTACAAAAAATACACTTTAAATATAAATATACAAATATGTTAAATGTAAACAAATTTTTAAAAGGCTTCCTAAACTACTCAAAAGGAAACTGGACTATAGATTTTTTTTTTAAGATTCCACGTATGAGCAATCTCATACGGTATTTTCCTTTCTCTTTCTGGCTTACTTCACTTAGAACATTCTCCAGGGACATCCATGTTGCTGCAAATGGCGTTATGTTGTCATTTTTATGGCTGAATAGTATTCCATTGTATTAACATACTACACCATCTTTATCCAGTCATCTGTCGATGGACATTTAGGCTGTTTCCAGGTCTTGGCTATTGTAAATAGTGCTGCTATGAACATTGGGGTGCATGTATCTCTTTGAATTAAGGTTCCTTCTGGATATATGCCCAGGAGTGGGATTCCTGGGTCATATGGTAAGTCTATTCCTAGTCTTTTGAAGAATCTCCATACTGTTTTCCACAGTGGCTGGAATATAGATATTAATATCAGACAAAGTAGGATTCAGAGGAAAGATTATAATCAGATACAAAAATGGTCATTTCATAATAATAAAATGACCAATCAAGAAAATATAACATTCCTAAATGTTTATGCATCTGATAATGGAGCTTTGAAATAGTGATATAACAATAACAAAACCAAGACTGAACCACAATTTTAGTAAGAGATTTCAACATACCTCTAGAGATTGAAGGAGTAGGCAAAAAAATCAGTGAGGATGTAATACAATTATAGAAACAGTATAAACCACCTTGACCTGATTAACATTTATAGAACACTCCACCCAACTACAGAAGAAAATTACATTCTCTGCAAGTGCAAAGGGAATATCTATAAAGACAGACCATATTCTGGGCCATGAAACAAGTTCCAAATTTTTTTTAAGTTTTTATGTCATACAAAGAATTTTTTAATCACAATGGAGTTAAGTTAGTAATTAATACCAGAAAGATCTCCTGAGAGTCTCCAAATATTTGGAAAGTAAATAACATACTTCTAAAAAAAATAAATAAATCAAAGATGGACTCACAAAGGAAATTAGAAAATATTCTGAACTAAATGAAAATGAAAACACAACATATCAGAGTCAATGGAGTGCTGCTAAAGTAGTATTTATAGGGAAGTTTATAGCATTAAATGCCTACAACATTAGAAAAGGAAGATCTTAAAGCAATGATCTCAGCTTCAACCTTACAAAACTAGAAAAACATGCAGAGTAAGCAGAAAGGAGGAAACTGGTGAACTATAATACAGAAAAAACAGAACACCAGTGTAAACCAAGTTGGTTCTTTAAGGAGGTGAATAAATTGATAAGTCCCCTACTCATACTGATGCAAATAAGTGAGAGAGGGAGAAAGGGAGAGAGACCAACAATAATAGATACAAAATCACTACAGATTTCACAGATACTAGGATAATAAGGGAATATTATAAACAACTTTATGCCAGTAAGTTAAACAACTTAGATGAAAGAAAAAAATTCCTTGAAAAGATATAAATTACCGAAACTGAAGAATAAATAAATAACATGAATAATTCAGTTTTGGGCAAAGAAACTGAATATTTATTTTAAAATCTTCCCACAAAAAGAAAACCCAAGGCTCAGATGGCTTCAATGATAAATTATACCCAACATTTAAAGAAGAAATAACAATTCTATAACTCTTTCAAGAAATTGAAAAGGGGGGAATATTTCCCCACCCATCACGAGGCCAACATCACCCTGATACCAAAATCAGACAAAGACATCACAAGAAAAGAAAACTACAGGTCAATTTTTTTTCAACTATAGATGCAAAGATTCATTTTAAAACTGTTAGCAAATCAAATCAAACAATGTATTTAAAAAGTAATAGATCATGACTAAGTAGGGTTTACCCAGCAACACAAGGTTTAAGATTCAAAAATAAATCACTGTGAATCACTATATTAAATTAAAACCAAAAAAAATTCACATGATTATCCTAATAGACAGAGAAAAAGCATCTGACAAAAACCTAGTATACACTACTGACAAAACATCTCACAAACTAAGAATGTAACGGAACATTTCCAACCTAGTAAAGGACATCTATAAAACCCTACAGCTAACATCATACTTAATGGCAAAAAACTAGATACTTTCCCCTCCTAAAATCAGGGAACAAGGCAGGGATTTCTATTAAACATGATGATGTTGTTTCTAGCCAGTGAACTTAGGAAAGAGAAAAAAGACATCCAGATTAGGAAGCAAAAAACCAAAAATTTATTATTCACTAAAAATATGATCATCCTTGCAGAAAATCAAAATCTACAAAAACTAGTAGAATAAATGATTGAAAAGGCTGCAATATAAAAGATGAATACAGAAGAGTCAATGTATTTGTATATACTTCTAACAATGAACAAGTGGAAATTGAAATTTTAAAACAAAACAATTTTTACACCAATAAAATGAAATACTTAGGAATAAATTTGACAAAAGATGTGAAAGCCTTATATACTGAAAAATACTGTTGAGAGAAATGAAGACTTAAGTAAACAGAGATAGTATACATTATTCAAGAGTTAGACATTCGCTATTTTTAAACTGTTAATTCTCCCCAAATTATTCTATAGCATCAATATAATCTCAAGTGACATCCAAGCAGGATGCTTTGTAGAAACTGACAAGATGACTCTAAAATTCATATGCAAATACTAAGGACCTAGAAAAGCCACAACAGCTTTGAAAGAGAAGAACAAAGTTCAAGGACTAACACTACTTAATTTCAGAACTTATTATAAAGTGTTGGCAAAGTAGATCAATGGAACACAACAAAGACAGTACAGAAATAAACCCACACAATATGGATGACAGATTTTTAACAAAGGTATAAAAGGCAATGCTATGGAGAAAGGATAGCTTTTTCAAAAATGACTTTGGAAAAACTGGATGCCCATGTACAAATGAAATTAATTTTGATCTATACCTCCCACCATATACATAAACTAACTCAAAATGGAACATTTACCATCCAGTTTATGTCAACTATACCTCTTAAAAAAAATAGAAAATGCAGGAAGAGGAGGTGGCTTGGCCAACTTCATGGGTTTGATTCAGGCAAACTCTTACTATAGGCCCAATGTCTACCAACCTATGATAACTGATAGTCTAACTGTTTAAAGCACTTCAAACATGTTGATTAATTCATTCTTTAAAAAAATAAAAATTCACTTCTCTAATTTCTATTTTGCTTGTCATATAAATCGTCAGGATCAACATTCATTTCTCTTTACTACAAGAATATGAAACCAACACCAGAGGGAACAGAATATAAAGAAAATATTTAAAACATAGTACAAAATCAGCTGGGAGATAATACTGCCACCCATGCTGTCAACACCCTTTTCTATAAGCCAGAGGTTACCTAGATCATATCCTAATATAATGTATCTAATCTATAGGTAAAGGGTCTTCATTAAAAAGTGGTGAATTCTGTAGAGAAGAGCACTTTTTCTGGCATATATTGTGACAATCTTAATTAAATCAGATGCTTCTCAGCTGGCCAAAACCAGAAATCACTCTGAGAACTGAAACAGTTATGGGTCATGTAAGAGCTTGAAATGCAGTCTTCTTCCCACATTAATGCTTATTGTACATGTCAATACTGCATATCAGGGTATATACAGTAAAAGTACTAGGAAAGAAGCAAAGCTTAAATAAGTCATTTCTAAAGTTTTAGAGAAGACAGAGTTAACAGATCAATTTGTGGTACCTGTATGAACAGATAAAAAACATCTTTCTTAAAAACAGTGAAATAAAGGGTTAGCTTATGCTAGCTGAATAATAATACAAACAAGTTTCAACTGAATCTCTCTAGGGGTACAAAGAGGAGAGAGCCAGCTGGTAATACTTTACATTTAACCACAAAGCTGGCTTAGTCAGAGATCCAAGCTTTCCATAAACTAAGTGCATAAGGTCAAAAAGTCAAAGATGATGCAGTCTGATGTGCACAAATTCTACAAATGCAGGACAGCCTGCAGAGTGCCACTCATACATCCTTGGGGTCGTCAATGTTTACTAATCTTTAACATCATCAGGAAGATCCAGAAGGATTTTCTTACACGTCCTGAGTTTCCTCCTTCTGCTTCCCACCACCACGTTTTTGTTTGTTGTTTGTTTCGTTTAACTTTTCTACTTACCCTAATTATAATAATTAAATTAAGAAAATGTACCAATCTAATGGTAAAATCAGAATATACACATTTCTCCGGGTAACTGTAATGCATACAATTTTGGAAATTTTGTCTTTAATCTCAGGAAGAAATTTTCACAATTGACATATTTCTCTTAATAAGCCAATTGCAAAAAGACGATGGCAAGAAAAACACTTATGCATTTATTTTTATTAGGAAAAATTCACACATATTAACAATAAGAAAACAAACCAAACACAACCCTCCATCTCTGATGACAAAGCCAGAGGGAGACCTTAATGGTGGCAGCTCATAAATCCTAGCCCAAGATCACAAATACAGCTGTAAGAAAACTCTCCCAAGAAAAATATATGGCATTAGAAAAACCACAAGGGAGATTAGTGAGAAACTAAGAGCATATCTATCATTCAACAACTTTTCAAAGGGTATTTTTCACAGTTTATTTTCTTTAAACTGTTCCAAAGTAATTAGGTAACCCAAGGATGAAGCACTTAAAAATAGAGACCCATCTCATATTCCTCTTATGTCTATAATAACAACAGTCTTCAGGACATGTGGAACGCACATAAACCATTTCCTGAAGGAAGCGAGCTCACTTGGAAAAGGGCAGGAAAGGAAACCCAATACAATGACCACTTCACCCAAATGACTGTTGCGCAGTCCCAGTGAGGTGACATTGTTTCTTACAAACTTCATCCACTCTATATAAATGGTACAGGGAAGAATTTTCAAAAACCAGAAGGATCAATACACTTGCCCCCAAATTTACTTTCTGTAAAATTAGAAAACTAAACTAAAACCTGATATGTCTAAGAACTTGGGTTAGTGATTTAAAAAGTAAAATTTAGAAATAATTTCACTGCATTCCTTCACCATGAATTATTCATAAGAAGAGATTTCCATGATTTCAACTTGAAAGATCTAAAATTACAATTCTCAGATAGCTGCCAACAGGTATGGTCCCTAAACAAAAATGTCTTACCATTTCATATTAATCTCTTTTCAGCAAAAGACCTTTATCGTCTGCTAAAAACTGTATGCATGAGCCCACTAGATTAAATGTTTTTCAATCTAATGTAGTCAAAAAAACATATGCACATCCTAATTTCTACCAAAGTGAGTCATTACTGCAAAGCAGAAACTCTGAGGTGTTGTTCTTTGCACTTACTACATATTTAAAGCGCAGGTTCATCTAAACTATACTAATACTACCAAAGTCTGCATAATTCATAGTTTTTAAAATCTTCTTTTTAACACTTTTAAGGAAAAGGAAATTTTAAGTATTCCAGCACTTATAACTTCACACATATCACAACTTCCCAGTGTTAGAAGTATATACCATTACTGTCAATCACAAAGACTGAGGGTCAAAGATAGTTAATAACTTCATGAGGGACACACAGTATGTCAATAGCAAGACAGAACCTATAATTCAACACTCCTAATTTCCAGGTACTTTCTCCAATAAGGTATTCATATAGCCTGAATAATACAACAGCAAATACTGACATCCTATTCTTCACTGAATATATTTACAACAAAACTGCCCTCTTTCTTCCTAATTAGCTGTAGTGCTTAAAATATCTCAGTAAGTAAGTTGAAAGTCAAGGCCATAAGACAATGTGAAGACAGCTTCCTCATCTTCAAGCTGCCTGCATGTAACATCTACGAGGAATAATTTTACTGCTCTGAATGAGGATTCTCATAATTGCTGAAAGAAGAACCTACAGAGCATTTCTCATATCAATAGCCACAATTTGTCCTCAATTACCTATATATCAACACAGTCTTCCATACTGTCTAAACCAACAAAGAAAAAGCATAGAGAGATCTGACTAATGTAAAAGTGTTCTAATATACTTTTTGGTTGTTTTCCCACTCTCTGAATCACAGCCCAATCAATTTTACACCTTGTCTCTTACCTGCTTGTCAAAGAAGGAAGATGAACTAGGTTGGCATACGTAAGAACAGTGTAAGGAAAAAGTATTCCTTATCTCAATCTTTTCATCAACAGTTGTATTTCTACTTCCAAGAGCAGCCTTTCAGAAGAAATGTGGAAATGGGTAAGAAAATAAAATGACTTTTTAAAAATGACTGCTTCATTCTCTTAGAACAGTTCACCTGTGACCAAAAAAACAAAAATCTTAAAAACTATGTTGACCTAGAATATTGCAACTCTGGTAAAAAATAATAAAGACAATAGATTGCTTTAAAAAAAAAAAAAAAAAGCATTTCTACCAAAGCTTTACAGAAAAGAACGGGGAAGCTGGAGAAGTAAAAGAGCCAAAAATGAAAATTGCAGGATCCCAGCTCTAAGTGCTGTTTTCTACAAACATTGTGATTATCTTTGCTCTCTGCCTTGACTTACCAAGACAGAATATGGAGTAACTATGCCAGAGAGTTATAATACTGTGTTTAGTTCCAACAAACCTTTTAGCACATCTGTGGTCACTTTTTCAGGCACCTTATTTTAAAAATGCCAATATAAATCACATTTTAAATCCTCACCAAGTTTATACGACTGGTAACAGAAATGCATTTGTATCTATACAAGTTTCCATTTCAATATTAACTTAGAAGAATAAGAAGGTTTAGATCATGTCTACCGTTCCTTGGTTTGAACCCCTAAGGAATTCATCCACACAGAAGCACACTGCCTCTTCTGGAGTTGAAAAGCCCCCGAAGAGTTCTCAGCATGGACAGTCCTTGACTTAAAACTCCTAAGCCTGAAAAACACTTCCATTAACAAAAGCCTTCTGTTATCCCCAACTGCCATCCCAATATAAGAGCCCAGCAATAACCACCATAAAAGAAATTTTGTCTTTTTAATGTTTTTGGACTATTCCCCCTAAAATTTGTTCCTATGGTGCTCTGAAATTTTTCATTTTACTTTTTCTGTTCCATATTAAATTCTACCTAACTGAAAAATTTCTGTTAAAAATGAGTCCTTTCAAAATGTTATTCTAACAAGTGGAATCATCTACTCTAACTTAGTAGAACTGTGTTTCTCACTTGTAATTCAGGTCAGATTACTAAGGCAAAATGAACTCAGATTTGTGGGGGGTGGGTGTAGAAGACATTTTAGGAAATAAATAAGACTAATGTGATAGGGGTGCCGACTAGGGGTCAGGGAGCACCAAGGGGAAAATAGGGGAGTTCCTAAAGGCATAAAAATGTGTGCAATTCTCTACCATACAAAGAAGTTTGAGTTTAGCCTGGAAGTAAAGTCAATGAAAACTCTTCAAGCAAGTAATATGATTCAATTTGATGTTGTCAACATTACATTAGAAAGAAACTGGAGGATGGATTAAAGAATGGTGGGATTAAAGGCTGAGAAGCCAGGAAAGAAGCTACTGATACAGTCAAGAGAAAGAAGGCTGAACCAATGCAGCGGCAGGCAGGGTGGAAAGTGGTAAGTAGAGGGGAACAGATGAGAAATACACAGGACATAAATCTAGAGGATGTGCGGATATGAGGAGTAGAGGGAAGGAGAGTATGACTTCCAGGTTTCTGACACGAGCAGATTTATGGCTTGGATGTTTAGCGAATGGTGTGCACATTAACTAAGGAAGGAAACTGAAGAGGAAGAGCAAATTTAGGACAACTATTGTAGCGTTCAATGTGAAATGTGCTGAATTTGAAATGCTTATGAATGATCCAGGTGAGAAAAAAAGTGATAAGCATCTGTGTTTATATGAATCTGAAAGCTGAGAAGAAAGGTCTGGGTAGGACATTTAAAGGGGATTTGTAGCTAAAAGGAGTGAATCCACCAGAATGCAGAGACTTTCGTCAATTGGTTTGCTATATGCACCTAAAATTATGTCTGCCCACAGGAATATATGGTCAATAAATATTTAATTAATGGATGTCAAGGGAAAGTGACTCACATAAGAGGGGAATGAACTTCAGAGAATAGTTTTTTGAGAAATTCACCAGGAAACCACCATTTCTAACACCTTCTAAGAAAGTTAGTATTTCAAAAAAAAAAAAAAAAGCAATTTACAGGTTATCTTCTAGGAGAAAAAATTACTTGCTAGCAAATTTGGAAATGCTCCATAATCTATGCCTTGGATCATTCATTATACAATCTCCCACTGGTATTCTCACTAAAAAATTGAGGCCTAAATATCTATTCAAATATTCCTTTTAAATATTTTAGAATATTTAAAGTTCTACTTGCATTGGAAGTAACTGTCTACCTCCAGGATATAGAAATGACAGAAAGTGATAGATATTTTTGTTTTAAGCTTTGTGTAGATTAGCATAAAAAGCTTCTCCTCTGAACAGAAAAATGACTTTCCCAAACCAAAAGTTGCAAGAGTAAGAGCTTACAACTGGATCTGTAACCACAGAGAACCATTTCTAAAAAATATACCTATTTTTTGTGGTCCAAAAAGAAAAAAAGTGGCAATTTCTGAAAGACTGGCGAGCCACTACAACTTTAATAAAATTGCTGATCCAGGTAATTCCCAGTAAATTGTACCTGAAGTAAACATGTGAGGATGTCAAACTTTTATTTGTAGAACTAGAACCCAAGAGAACTGATAAACAACACAGCACTGTTTTTAACAGTTACTGATGCCCTCAGTAGAATAAAACATTATTCTCAAAAGTTTCTTTAAAAGGCAGAGGGAAATGGCATGGTGGGAAAGAAACAATCTTAAGGAACTTTAGTACATATATCTGAAAGTATTTATTCTCTAAGAGATGCTCCCCGTTTGAATTGCAGGTAATGCACCAGTCTCAGCCTCACTTACACGGAGAGTTCTCCACAAGGTCAGAATGGCTCTACCACGCTGTGAACGCGTCAAGGGCAGCGCTGTCATAGTTACACGTCCTTCCCGTTATGTCAGAATCTCCTGGATAAGGTTTGCACACAAAGAATGCTTGGCCAATGTTTGCTGAAAGAGCAACTATGGGGAAAATTAATTAATTAGGCCACTTAAAAAGGAAATAACATCAAACTGTTCTCCAAAGTCAAAATATATCAGAGAGAGGGCATATGGGACAATAATTTTACAGTGCAAAGACATGCTACTCATGCTTTGAAACTAAAAATAGTTTGTGCTTTTATGGTAGAAAAAGAAAGCCCCACACAAATATTTGCATGTAAGACAGTACTCAGCAAATTTCACCTCACTCCCACCTACCATCTCTGCTGTCTCTACTGCCTGTCTGGTCTCTTTCAGAATTATCTCTGAAAAATGAAGGGCTATAGTTTCTCTGGACCAGCTTTTCCTGGCTGCACTAACAATTTCACTATACTGATGGCCAGGACACTGGGTCAACAGACTGCTGATACATTCCACGGGAAAACAGCAGACACCATCCACCATAAGGGCATTGATTTCTTGGATTACACATGGGTCTGGTGTGTACGTGCTGATCAGTATCTCATTTTACATTCATATCCCCAGAGAGGGAAAACAAGGGTCATATTGCACTGGCTTTTGTTTTTCTCCTGTAAGCAATTAATGTTGGAATGCAACAAAAGGGTATAATTAGCAGTGTCATCAATTGGAAAAATAATTATTATTCCAATCTCAAATCATTCAACTTTAACTTATTAAGCACCTTCTTCTATGTGCCGGGCAACAGACTACCAACACTGTGGTAAAGAAAATGGCTATGGTACTTTGCTGCAGAAGGGACAGAAAGGAGGATACAGAAAAGAAAAATCTATAATTATAAATCATGCTAAGTGTTAGGAAATTAAAAAGGTGGGTGCAAAGGAGAAAGGACAAAAGGCAGAGACCCTGGTGAACATTATGGTCAGGAAAAGTGTCTCTGAGATCTAGACATTTCAGTTCAGGCAAAGGACCAGAAGGAGCCCATCACGCAAAAAGCAGTGGGACGAGCACCATGGACAGAACAGTACGTGTAAGGTACCTGAGGTGGGAGAGAACCAGACATGTTGGAGGAAATGAAGGAACTTCAAAGGGGCAGGACCCAGTGAGCAAGAGAGGGTAAACCGAGGGGAAGCTGGAGAAACAGAGCTGGATAGCTGAGCCCTAGAGCTCATAGGATCCTGAATTTCAATTTACAGACACTGAGCAGCTACTGAGAGGTTTCAAATCTGGGAATAATATGAGCAAATGTGTATTTTTTAAAGCTCATACTGGTTGGGGCATACAGAATGGATTTTATGGGCTCAAAAATGGGAATGGGAAACATGAAAGGTATCTCAGTTTTTCAAGGCAGGGATAGCCTTGGAATGGGTTTCAAGGGTTTTACTTCCCTGCATGCTACACAAGCCTGGGCCCCTTGTTGTGTCACAGAGTAATGTCCTCATGGAGCTTGACTTTAGGTCGGGAGAGGGACGTGTATAGTGCCAACTCTAAAACAAGGCACAAAATGAAAGGGGGAAAAGTGAATTATAAATAGAGTAACCGTACAGCCTGCTTTTCCAGGAAGTCCCAATTTATGCTTATTGTTCCAAGGTAATTATTAATAGTGCCACCTTTCATTCTCAGAAATGTTCCATACTACGTGATAAACTCAGGGGTCACTCTGGTTACAAAGAAAGAATCATAAAGGTTCTGAAGAAAATGTAATTAGTTCTGAGGAAGAAGACCATAAAAGCTTCAAGGAAGAAGTAAATTTGAAGTTGTCACAGAAAGACCAACATGACTATTGAAGAAGGCCATTCCAAGTGAAGGGAACAGCATAAGCAAAGGCACAGCAGTGCAGAGAGAACACAGGGCTCGTGCAAACAGCAGCAACTACAGCAGCAGCCTGGTGTTTAGGGGAAGCAAGGAGTGGGAGAAGTGGCTGGAAAGGTATGTTGGAGCAAGCTGAGGACCTAAAAGGTTGTACACTGAGGGAGGCTTGATTTTACTTCACTGGCTATGGAGGGTCACTGTGACTTTTTTTTAACAACAAAGTACAACAGCAATAAGCAGAAACAATGCTGAACCATGGTAAGATGATCAGTATAAATGTTGAGGCAAAAGGACCAGCGTGGTCAAGGGAGCAACGAACCAGGTGCCAAAGACATTCTGTAACTTTGAGCGCAAGTCTAAGTCCTTTTCCACGCAATCCTGTCTGGGTCAAGAAGCAAGGCAAGAGACTTAGGAGAAAAGGAGAGAGTGAGATGAAAGCCAACAAGCTGAAAGTCTAGCCTGAAGGCAAGCTCCAAGATAGAAAAGGAAGGAGAAAGACGGGCTGTCAGGTTAAGAGGAGGCAGAGAAAAGCTGAGTCAGAATTATTAGGGAAAGGTTTTTTAAACTCCACATCTTTCTCTTTCAATATTCCAGTATGTCAACCTGTCTCCTCGCTCCACCTGGAGAATCAAGGGGGTAGCTGGCATAGACTCCTTACATGATCTCACACACAGAGCTACACAATCGAAACCCCTCGATGCCTCTCCCTAATCCTCCCCACTGCCATGTTCATTTGAGAAACAGAGATTTAGGGTTTTAATACAAAGAGGTAGGAGGCTGGTGACGATAAACGATGCAAGCAGGTTGCTTACATTTCAGGAGGTACTATCCAGCCGTCTGGCAATGCAAGCAGGCCCATTACCCAGCTTTATATTTCACCCTGGAGGCAAGGGCTTTTCCCATCATCCTCATTATTTCTTAGTGAAATGTTATGATAGTAATTTTTTCAATCAGAAGTCATTATTAATAGCCTTATTCATACAGTGTGCTCATTTAATTGGCAACTGTTGAGATTATTTTGCACTCATCTCTTGGGGAACAGCATTTCTGGTCTCATAGCAATGCACTGAAAACAAATGCTACCTACTGTTGACACACCTCAGGCAATTGTTAAATCTAAGTGTAGGTTTCGCTACTTAAACAAAACTTCTTTTGAGGGCTTTTGTTCTATTTGGTTTTAGAAGGAAAATATTTCCTTTTGAATTTGTGGAACCTAAACCAGAAATTCAAGTATAACATTTCATTATATTGAAGCTTTCCAAGTAATGAAGAAAATAGTTAATAGTCTTTACGCTCAGTTCATACATAGGCAACATTTTCAGATTACATCCACATCTACTCCCCCAATACTGCCACTGAATACCACCAATTTTTATAATATGGAGGATTCATAAAACTTAAACCTTAGTAACTCAATACCACTGTGGTGTTGAAGAAAAAAAATAAGAGGAACCTGAAAGAAAGAGTAATGAATAAACTCCAGGTACCATGTGTAAAAAACCTGTGTCATTTGACGGAGCTGGTAGGTTTAAGGAGAGAAGAATACAGCATAATTATTCTACCAAGGCTACATTCTAGTAAACTACCCCAAGCAGCCATTTTGAAAATGTTATTTTTGGTAATAGTAATGTCTATAGCATTTGGAAGAATTTTTTTCCAATAATATTTTGTAAAAGAACTCAGTTAGTAAATATACAGAACAAGAATATGGCCCTAGTAGTAATAAAATTATTTGACACAGGATGCAGTTTTAAAACTTTTAAGATTTGTTATAAGTTTTGCACATAGCACGGTAATTATTTCCTTTCTCTTTTTTAAAAATAAAAAATACGATTCAGTTTATCAAAAGTATGATTCTTGCAGCACCTGCACTGGAGTTGCCTAAGGAACTTGGTGCCACCCTCTGATCCCTGACCCCCAACCCCAAGGACTGTGACTCCACAAGTCACAGGTGATGTCTAGAAATCCGCACATTAACAAAAGCCCCAGTGCTGTTCCAACGTAGGTGGTCCAAAAATCACCCTCTGAGAAACATTCTGGATGTTCCTATCCATAAAATGCAGCTAACTGCTTGTCAATCTAATTATATCCAATCTCAGCCACTCAGAACCATCACTAGCAATTAGGACTGTCCAGCTTTGCACTTTGTGATTTCAAGATGTATGACATGAGTGCTTCCTGAGCAATCACAGGTGCACAGTGATCACAGAGTGACCTGCTCTAATAGCATCACCATAGACAGAGGCCCAGGAGAAGTGACAGATTCTGCAGGGCTATGATCAATGAATGCAAGTCAACTTACGTCCGCAGACCCCATGGCAGAGCTCATCAATCAGGCCTCCTGAAAGACACCAGGTGGACCTGGACAGGACTTGCCCACATTTGTGAGCAATTTTGATTTCCGTTCCTGTGTGTTTGTATGTGTGTGTCTGTGTGTGTCTGTGTCTGTGAGCACTGGTACGAGGACACACAAACCTAGGTGTGAAAAGCCTCTGAGCTTCTGCAAGAACTATGTCATATCTGCTTGGTATAAAATTATCATTGCTTACAACAATAGACAAAAAATGCTCCAGAATTCATTTAAAATACCCAAATGAGTTCTTTTAAACATCATTAGGACCCAGCAGTAAGTCAAGTGCATTAAAACAGCTGGGTTCCTGTGACAAAGCAGGTCTAATGGGACTGAGGGTTAAGTACAGCAAAGGGATATGTCATCAAGGTCCCCTCAGCTCCTCAGGGACTCTCTAAAAGTGAATATTGGTCCTACTCAAACAAAGCATATAATTCAGGATGATTTTTGTCTCACAGTAGTCACTGAAATGTTCAAGGGAAAGCTAAAAAGAATGCAATAATGTTGTATCTATCTTCATATTTAATTAAAAAGAGAGCTAACAGCACTTCCAAGAGGGAGGTCATTCCTTTTTCAGCACAAGATTTCCCTGTGCAAAGCTATTTTGAGAATGGGCAATAAAACAATTCGACATATAAACACTTACAAAAGTTACCATTTCAGAAATGCTACTGATGATTTAGCTAACAACTCTGAAGATGAGGTACAAATGACAATCATGCAGCTGGAGGCAGCCGTAAGAGAATCAAGAACATCCTCCACTGTCAAAGTCCAATCAAATCCTCCATCCTCCCCTTCCCTCACTGTGCCTGGAAGCCCCAGTTGCCTTCAACAGAATTGTATCATAGTAAAGGCTTATAGGAAGAAAAGTTGTATGCAAGACCTTGAATATCATACCTCAAAGTTCAAGAGATCAGATCATCATTTTCTCCTGCATACTAACTATATGAACAGCAGAGGAAGAAAGAAGGATGTCCTACAAAAAACTAAAGGCGATGTCTACAAGATGTTAACAGATTTAAAATAAGAACCTTACACGGTTATACATATTTAAAGAGAACCATACAAAGGTGAGCTGTGGGCAGATGGCTTGGTTTCCAGCCCAGTGAGTGCACATTTGGCTCTCTGGGCAGGATGAGACACTAGGCTCTCCCTATGTGCACATACAGAATCTTCAAATGCACCTGTGACTTTTCCTCCTCGGAAAAAGAATTACAAAACTGGGCATTAAGATATGCAACCATTCTCAAGTAACACTTACCACATAGAGTTGCCTGGGCCTGTCTTAAAGCCCACCCACAATTTCATTTTCAATTAGCAGCTCCTCGAAAGGCAGTAATGAAAGCAGTTGCTAAAGAGCATTCAGATGTCACTGAAAGACTGCAAACCCAAACTGTAAATAGCACATTGTGAGTCGCCTGTCACCACCATCAACTCCCACGGGAATCTCGCAACACGTGGCTATCACAACCATCTGCTCAGCTCCCCACCAACACCACTGCAAACCACACAGCCACCCACCCACTCCTACCTCCCACTCCTTAACTGTCATGTACAGACTTGTGTGGACATGGGACTGCTGCAAGCGGAGATCAGAATGCAGAACACATGGAGGCTTGTTTCACATTCTGTAGCTAAGACCAGGGCACATGCAGATAACACTGTACCATCAGAAGAGGGGGAAATGTACCATTAACACGGAAATGCAGTTTTAATACAAATAAAGAAAGGGAGTTCTGTCTTCCCTCATTAACTATCAAAAGCGTAGTGGCTAAATCTTGTAGAAAGAGAGACACCTCCCTCATCCTTCAATGACCAATGTGGTAGGAATTTATGGTAGGTAGAGGTGAGAATCATTTCTGTCACTGCCCATTTTACTCCTCCAACAATACATAGGATATTTAAATGGCCCTTAATAAAGTTCCATGGACACATACATATAACAAATTATTACTCTGGGATTTGGTGAACGTCACTGTTTTATGAAACAACTTCTATAGGTCTCAGGATCGCTCATTCTCTTAAATGCAGTTCCTTTTCCAATTCAGCCTATTTTCTCTCTGTAGGTTTTACTTTATGAGGTGGTCGTCAATGTGCTATGTCCTTTTAAAGTCATTTCTTTTACTACATTTTAATTTAAAATTATATATGTCACTTGGGATAAAATTTATACTGGCCACTTCACTCTAAACATCTATCTCACCCCAGTCATGTGATGCTCATGCTCACTCTTAGCAACATTCAGGGCTGATAGAATATATCCCAGACAACACTGTAACGAGTCAAAAGACACAAAACAAAAATTCTAGAACTCACAAAATAAACTATTACTGCTTCTAAATGCCCAAAAGGGAAAAAAACAAACACCAAAAACCTTTATATAATTTGTTGTTATATTAGTCCCAGGTTTCCAACACCAAACAAGTACCTCCAATATAATATACAATTAATTCTGAAAAGAGATAAGCCTGAGTTGGGGGTTCCTCAATAAGCAGATATTAAAAATTGGCATCTTATCCTTATTTCAAGTCCATCGAAAATACAAAGGCAATTATAAGCCGATCTCCCCTGACCAGCTCCCAGTCTTTTCTTACATGTTTTTATCCTTATTTCTGTAGTTAGGGCAAAGTGGAAAAAGCAGGGTGCAACTTAAATACATCAGAAGGAAAAATAAAGAATTTTATTTAAAATTTCAGTTTGTAGCCTTCACATGGTTACACAATTTTCAAAAAGCAAGTGAAATCCCAATTAACATATTAAACTTGAAATTCTGAAGTATGAAGTAAAAATGATTTAACTGCAGCTCACATTTCTTGATACCAGCTCAATATACCTTCAGCCATTTAACCATTATGACAAATACATTTATGAAAGAGTACCTAGCAAAGGTCATGCTTTTCATTACTAAAGTATAATACCTAATTACATTAGTGTTTTAAATGCTCTGATTTCTAGAAACCCGTGGACCCTAGAGTCATGCTGGATAAATACCTGTGTGATTTTAGCCTGGATTTTCACCCAAACCTAATTAGCAGGTCTCCAGCAATGTGACTTGAACTGGATCTGTTTAATCAAAGTTTTCCATTATAAATCTCCTTTGCAAGTTAATTTCTACTAGTAACAAATGTCACTGAGGAGTCCTCTGACAATCTGAGTGAGTCCCACTGAAATAAAGGATCCGCCTCTGGCAGTAAATTCTGTCAAAGGAGAAGAGCATGGGCAAGACATACTGCTTCATCAGGATGGATGGAAGCTCAGCTGGTGGCTTAGTCACCTGGGCCCTTCCTTACCAAAACAACCACTCACTCCAAGTAAGGCAAACATGCAACGCCAATACACAAAGCAGAGGCAGCACCACACAAAGCTTTAAACAATAGCTCTAAATATTCCATGTTCTTGGACTGGAAGAATTAATATTGTTAAAATGGCCATACTACCCTAAGCAATCTACAGATTTAATGCGATCCCTATCAAATTACCCAGGATATTTTTCACAGAACTAGAACAAATAATCCTAAAATTTATATGGAATCACAAAAGACCCAGAATCGCCAAAGCATTACTGAAGAAAAAGAATGAAGCTGGAGGAATAACCCTCCCAGAATTCAGACAATACTACAAAGTTACAGTAATCAAGACAGCATGATATTGGCATAAAAACAGACAAATGGATCAATGAAACAGAACAGAGAGCCCCAAAATAAACCCACAGACTTCTGGTCAACTAATCTTTGACAAAGGAGGCAAGAATATACAATGGAGTAAAGACAGTCTCTTCAGGAAATGGTGTTGGGAAAACTGAACAGCTGCATGCAAATCAATGAAGTTAGAATACTCCTTCACACCATACGCAAAAATAAATTCAAAATGGCTTAAAGACTTAGACATAAAACAAGACACTATAAACCTTTTAGAAGAAAACATAGGAAAACATCACCTGACATAAATCTTAGCAATGTTCTCCTAGGGCAGTCTACCCAGGCAATAGAAATAAAAGCAAAAATAAACAAATGGGACCTAATTAAACTTATAAGCTTTTGTATAACAAAGGAAACCATAAGCAAAACAAAAAGACAACCTACAGAATAGGAGAAAATATTTGCAAAAGATAAGACTGACAAGGGCTTAATATCCAGAATATATAAACAGCTTTTACAACTTAATAATAAAAAACAAATGATCCAATCCAAAAATTAGCAGACCTAAATAAGCAATTCGTCAATGAAAACACACAAATGGCCAATGGGCACATGAAAAAATGCTCAATATCGCTAATTATCAGAGAAATGCAAATCAAAACTACAATGAGATATCACCTCACACCAGTCAGAATGGCCATTAAAAAGTCCACAAATGATAAATGCTGGAGAGGGAGTGGAGAAAAGAGAACCCTCCTACACTGCTGGTGGGAATGTAGTTTGGTGCAGCTGTTACGGAAAACAGTATGGAGATACCTCAAAAAACTGAAAAGACTTACCATATGATCCAACAATCCCACTCCTGGGTATATACCCAGAGGGAACTTTAATTCAAAAAGATACATGCGCGCCAACGTTCACAGCAGCACTATTTAACAACAGCCAAGACATGGAAACAAGACATGTCCATCAACAGATGACTGGATAAAGAAATTGTGGTATGTAATACTATTCAGCCATAAAAAAGATTAAAATATTAGCATTTGCAGAAACATGGATGGACCAAGACAATGTCATTCTAAGTGAAGTAAGCCAGAAAGAGAAAGAAAAATACCATATGGTATCACCTATATGTGGAATCTAAAAAAAAAGACAAATGAACTTATTTACAAAACAGAAACAGACTCTCAGATATAGAAAACAAACTTATGGTTACCAGGGAAGGAAGAGGGTGGGAGGGGATAAACTGGGAGTTCAAAATCTGTAGATACTATTATATATAAAATAGATAAACAACAAGTTCATACTGTATAACACAGGGAACTATATTTAATATCTAGTAGTAACCTGTAATAAGAAAGAATATGAAAACGAATATAAAATGTATGTATATGTATGATTGAAATATTATGCTGCACATTAGAAATTGACACATTATAAAATGACTATACTTCAATAAAAAACAAACAAACAAACAAAAAAACACACAACCAAACAAACAAACAAAAAAACCCCAAAACCAATAGCTCTAATTCCAATGTCTTGGCACTAGGCACAATCTCTTCTCTTCCTAGAATTCAGTATACATCTTTGGTACCTACAGTGTTAGCTACAAATCCTCAACCACATGTGACTCCATCATACTAGATTTTCAGAGAGGAGCAAATTTCCATTCCTTACAAGCAATATATACTCAGATCGACTTGTAAAAAGATTTTTCAACCACATAAGGCATTGCCACAGAAGCCATGCTCACCAGTAAGGTTAGAGTTTAACTGCTGGTCTCCTGAAATATTTCCAGATTCCTTTATTTCCCCCTAAATGGTGTTTGTTCTCCTATGGATAGAAGCAATCTCAACAGGTTGCCTCTTTCTCTGGGAAATTCTGTCCTTAAATAAATGGCTTTTTGTCACCTAAAATTCAGTTAGGAGGGAGACCCTGGGATTTGTTTTGATTATCTATCCTAGTATCCATGTAACCTAAAAATTCTTCCTAGTTCACTTAAACCTATTTCGTACTAAAGAGAGAAAGTGCAGACTAATGGACTAAATGGAGATTTAGAAATATCCACTCAGACCAAATCTGAGAATCCTCTGAACTCCCATCAACTTTTCCTCATCACTTCTCTATTTTTAAAACCCCTTTGCTCTCAGTGTTTTCAACTACAAAGTACTAAATTTTTAAAGTATCCCCTGTGGTCTAGAACTTAGACATACTGAAAGAAAACTAAACTCACAGCCCTTGGAAGAGTTAAGTTTTCCCAAAATGCTTGTGAGGAAGTTATGATTTGGCTAGAACGTTTGGCAGCACATGACTTCATAGCGCTCTTCAGCAGTTACCCAAGTAGAGAATACAGATCCTTATGCAGAGGACCTATCAACCAACCCCTGTTTTGATTTTCCCACTCCTAAGTGAAAGTAGGGGGGAAAAATTTACCATATCCTTATTAGTAAGAGCCAAAACTTTTTTATATAGTATCTGAGTACTCACATCATGGGCAAATAGTCCTGTGTAGGACAAACATAGGCATAGGGGCTCAGAAAGACAGGCACTATTTTGTACAACAGTTAACTTGTTCCTTTCTTCATTTTTTTAAACCCCTTTGGAAATTAAGAAAAGTGTTCAAATTTGCCTCATAAAAAAGTGCAATCACTTTACAAGACAGCAGCCAACTCAGCATCTTCTAAGCCGGTATGTATTCATACTTAAAAATATAACCCAACAAATAAATTCCACCGGGGTGGATAAGTGCTAGTTAAAACACCTTCTTTTAACAGTATGGAAAAACATCATGAGTATTGAGGTTTTATAACCAGACAAGAGAAGGAAAAAGCAGTTTGGTTTTATAACTACACATCTTTCTTATAAAAGTATATAATTGCGCTCTCACAGTAAAAAGATTAGTTGCCTTCAATGAAGTCTCAGGGAAAAAAAAAAAAGCCTATTATTTTCTCTCCATGAAGGAGTAACATCTTCCCACAGTTACAAGAAAGCTGTGCATTAAGCTGCCTGCTTAGGGAGTACCAATTCCTATTAAGATGCAAACTTAATCCACTCTCACCAAGTCAAAACCGAAGACTAAATTCTCACCTCCTACTGCCCTCTTTAATCTGTAGCTCTTCCAATTATAAATCTGTCAACGAGAGGCACTAGACAACAATCCATTAATTAAGAAATTCTCCTCAAGGCCCATTCTCATCCTCTCCCAGCTAAGATGGTTAGGATTCAGTTACTTTATCCGGTAAGAGGCAAAGACAGGAAAAAAAAATAACTGTGATGTGTACATTCATCTGGTGTGATAGGGAAGCAATCTCAGATATTCTTAGCACAAGCTGGGGAACATCTACTGTGACCATGAAACACACTTGTGTGTCATCCTTTATCAAGAATCACACAACAGATGTCCTGTCTGGGCTGACACACTAGGAATGTATCTCACTCTTCTCCTTTAATGTCTTCTCAGAGCTAATCAGTTACCAACTGCAAAACTAAATTACCTTCAGACCTACTATGGTCTTCCTTTACAGACCTTGGCAACACTATGTATCTCTGTGTTATTCAAAAACTTAAAGAACCATGGAACTAAGAGACTTAGTCCAAACTTCTCATTTTACTGACAGGCAGTTAACAGTGATTTGTTAGGGTTTCATAATAGCACATGTTATGCTTGGAGTATTACAAATCAAAAGTAATATGACTTTATCTCAATTATCAACTTCTGTTTTCCTTCCTACTAAAAAAATAACACTTGAATGGGATAGGACATTTTGGGATCAACTTTGAAGATAAGAAAACACCACTTGTTTTTAAAACTCTTACAAAGGCCAAAGATACAATTCATTCTTTCCTTCTCTATGATTCATAAAAAGCAAGTCAAACTAATTGTTTTTCAAATATTTTCCCTAAAACAAGGATAGTTTTGATTTCAAATAACATTAGTATCAGAAGGTTAATCATTAAGACCAAAAAGCTACTTAAATTTGAGATATACAAGTTCTGGCTTTCTCTTATGATCATAAACTCTGACCAGGAGACAAGGTAGAAAGAAGGATTCTGAGGACAGACAACAGAAAAGTCAGATCAGGTCTGGGAGTAAGAGAGTCAAGGATGAGGAACAACAGCTTCCTGTAGTCTCAGAATTAAATTGATTTCTTGCCTGAAATGGTAAGAAGCCTTCCTCCCACCCTGTTGGGAACGGAGGACCTCGAGGAGAGGCAGTGGTCATATTGCAACCTCTCTCCACTGGGAATAATCACTTTCCCCACATATCTCACATGAAAAGGTAGGAGTTGGGAGTCCAAAATATACCACAGCAACATTATCTTGTATAAAACCTAGCCCTTCCTCCCTCACCCCACTCTGTCCAAAAAAAAAGTTTTCATTTTGTTTTTTTTTTTTTTAAATCTTCATCCAAATGTTGTTACCTGCAACTTTCCAAGCTCTTTCTCTGCTCTCCATACTTGGTAGTTAATCCTGTTTTCCGCTTTTATAGGCCATTTCTATGACCACAATCACTTCCTCTGACCAAACCAACTCACGTAGTTTCTAAAAATACCTGTAGACTCCCTGCATCCCATGACCTGGAGTCCTTATCTCAAACAAGGGAAGCAGAATACACAAGGAAAACAGAGCAAGGCTGAGAAATCTGGGTCTAAACCCTGACTCTATCCCTCACTGCTAAGTAGCCTCAGACAAGTCACTTTATTTCTTTAAGCCCCAGTTTTCCCATCTGTAAAGTAAGCATAATATCATATACTAACCAGGGTAGTTGGAAAAATTGTAGATTATAACTACACAAACTCCCTTACTGAATGACTGTAATGTATTATGCATTAGATAAATATTAATAATCAATATTATAACTCCAGTCTGACATTTTCATTTCGGGACACAGGAAAACGCTGTGCATGTCAGATCTGGGGACACTTCCCTGAGGTCCTCCTGAAATCCATCACTCTAGATATTTCTCAGATGTTTACCCATCAGGTTCAACTCTGACACCAAACTGCCCACTAAATCTTATTGAGGCTTTTGGTCCTTCCAATCTTTTATCTAAAAGTCATCATCAAATATATGCTCTTGATGCTTTTATAAGAATGATTTTCAAACTGGGTTTGACCATTCTCAAATAAGAAATTTCTAAGACTACAAACTTCTATGCCCCACCTAATAGCAACTCTGATTCATAACGTCTGAGGGTGGAGCCAGGAATATGTGCTTAATAAGGCCCATGATATGATTCTAATGATCTGTGAGGTTTTGGTACCACTGTTTTGTGTGATCCCAGATCTTCTCCCGCTTCAGAGAAACATCTGCAAACTAGAAATTACCTGTTAAGCTTCTAATTGGCAGCACCTGCTCTGTGAACCACACTCCCTTCCTCTGCTTCCTTCAAGTGATAGTCAATTCCACCCAGTGGTCCCGCCAAAAACAAACAAAACACACCCAGGACACAGGTAACTCAGCAGGTGCTAAAGCCTCCGGATTTTTGCAGAAAAATTGCTATAAACAGTTTCATGTCTCATTATTAATCTGTCTCATGTGGGGATTTCCAGAGGCAGAAAGACTCCCCAAATGCCACGAGCTGTATCTTCCTGTGGATCACTGAAACCTAATTATTAAACAGCCCAGTAAGCCCACTACCAGACTTCCATTCACTCAGCAGATCACAAAGACAGTCCTGAATTATGGGCTATGGAGGACAACTAAAGAACCAAAGGACAAGCTCATTTCTTCAGCTCTGCTCTCCCACGTGCCACAGTATTTGAGCTTCCCTGGAAAACATAAATCTTATGCATACTGCTTGTATGCAGACAACCATTTTTAGCACCTCAGAACCTTGAGATACACAGTGTATGTGATCAAATCTGCCCTCTCCCTTTGTTCTAGTCCAGAGGATCTCTCCCTATAAGACAGCCTACCTTGACTATCACCAAGACTTCTATCAGTCTGCCCTCAACGCAAGTAGCACCAGCAATGGGCTTTGTTACAGAGCACATGTGACTGAAAAGGTACCACGCTAAAGTTTCAAACCATAATAAAAACACCGAACTTGCTCTGGTGCATTCGTTTAGAAGCAAACACACAGAGCAGAGCAGCCCTCCAGCACCCCAGAAGGGCATCTTCTCCTCCTGTGAGGAAGAACCACAGAGGCAAGCAGGCACCTGAGGAAGGAAGGAATTCAGCAGTCACAGGATGGAACAAACCCTAAGCTTCCTCACCTGTCTGAGTCCCTTCAGCATCTTCTTTCTCTTCCCAAGGTGCTGGCAGAGATTGCGGTCATTTTCCCGGTCTGAGCTGTAGTGGTGTGGGTGGCTGAGTCTGCTCTTCTTGGAGTGAAAGGACAAGCCATTGGTAAGTGCTTCTCGTTTCTTCTTGGTCAGAGGGGTCTGGCGTTTCTCCACGCGTTCCTGAGGCTTAAGTGCTACATCTTTCTGTAGAAAAGAAGAGAGGGAAAGGGAAGTGGTGGTTACATAGGTATCTAGCGTCACACCCAAAATATAGGCTAGATGGAGTTACGAGGAGGGAGGGGGTAAAGGCAGGAAAGTGGAGTATGAGACTACCTAAAACTAAGAAACATGGCTCTCAATTTTTCTGAATCCTCAATGCCAAAAATATATCCTTTCTATTCTTGTTGGGAAGAAAGCTCAACAAAGTGCAAAGTATCTGTCCATTAAAATGATTTCACTGCTGCCTGGGATAGTAGCTTTCTATCTGATTCTGCACTGGGTCTAGCACACACTATTCCCCAAAGAGGCTTAATACACTCACTTCCCAAGATGGTACATCAATTACGTTTCAGAAAAGGAGTACTAAGTGCATGCACAATTTAAAGCAGTACAAGCCTGACTATGCCAGGGCCAGGTGGATGTGAGCCAGCAAGAAAGAAACTGTCAATTCATATGATTAAAATGTTTCCTTAATGCATTATATTTTTACCACAAGTTCCTCTGAGCATCCTTAATTCCCATCTTCTTTGAAAAATATAACAACCATATTATCACCAAAATCAACAGCAAGTTTTCATTTATTCCTGTGTGTGGCTGGGGGAGGGAGGAGGGTAGGAGAAGGATAACGGATGCTGTGTAATAAGGAGCACCACCTGTAGAAACTGCAGGCAAGCATTTCAGGTCGTGTGACATAGGTGAGGTCTGTGCCTGCAGGCAGGTTAGGACATACTGAGATATCAAAAGACCTGGGTTCGAGCCCTGACACAGTCATTATTCACTATGAAACTTGAAATGAGTCACTGCAACTTTGAGCACATGTGCAAAATGGGCTCAGATATGACCTGATATGCTATGTATGAATGTCCTTTGAACCTTGAGAAATGTACACATTAAGCACTAAGATTAAAATGATTTGGCACTCAATCATTTGCTAATAAGTGGAAATGTTCCTCTTTACAGTGAAATTGCTCCTTCCTGGAGCCTCATCCACACACAGCTTCTGAGGTCCTAAATGTACATTTATCAGTAAAATATAAAACAAAAACAAACATTTCCCTTCATCGATTTCTCATTCTCAAAACACCACTCTCGCTTTTCTCCCCCTTATAGCTAGTATTCTTGGGGCAGTTACCTATTTTACCTCTTCCCAATATCAGCATTTCCCACATGATGCACATGATGCTCCTTGATGTCTTTTCCCAAATCAACCAAGGCCATTAGGTGGGGATCTAGGACTTTATATCTGCTTTGCCTTGGCCTCAAAAGCTCACCCTTCCACACCTCTCCCTTTTCTAGTTCAAGAACTCTTCACAGCTGCCAGTTCAGGGAGACCATTCTGTGATGCAAAGCACTGTTCTCAGGGCTCCACTTATTCAACAAATATTTTTTGTGCACCCAGTATATGCCAAGTGCAAACTTAGCACTGTCCCATAGTTGCTGGGGAAACAATCATGTGGGGGAAAAAATCCCCACCTCATGGAACTTAGAATTTAGGGGACAAATACTAATCAAATGACACAAATATATATATTTGCAAACTGAACAGCTCCAAAGGAAAGGTAAACAGTGCTAGGGTGCTAAAACTGGGGGAAATGGTCTACTCCAGGGGAGGGGCTTGTGGCTAAGGAGATGACTGCCATTTGACTTAGATCTGAAAGTCTGGTCAGTGAGAACAGCTTGTACAAAGGCCCTGAGGCAGCTGGTAGCATGATTCTTTGAAAGAATGAGGTCAGGTACTAAGTATCAGTAACCCCAGTACTTCAGGTATAGAGTCAGGCAACTAATGGATGGTCAAAAATATGCTTGCTAAATAAATAAGACAACTAGTTAAAGTCTCCAAATCTATAAAGCACAATAGTGATTTAATACTATCCCAAGCTGCCTCTAACATAGAGTGAATGAAGCAAGCTAGAAAAGTTGAAAGAAGCAGGAAACTAAGGAACCTAAATAAGCAAGGACTGCTGGCACACAAGAAGGATCACAGAAAACAGCAAGAAGGGGAAAGGCCTTATCTTTGCGGCAATAAGATACCAAGGATAACAATCTTGTAAGGCTAGTGAGTGGCTTCTGATCTCACTTCTAGCTGCTACCACTGCAGATGATTTACCCTTGGCCATTGCAGAGGCAGCTCGCCCAAGGCAATGAGGACGTGGTGAGCAAGTGTTTAAGGGACAAGCTGAGATCGAAGCAAATACACATGAGCACTGATTCCACGGTCTCAGAATCTCGCACGCTATGCTTAACACATGGTAACTGTTCAATAAATGCCTGTTATGTTTATTCCTTTGTCCAGTGTCCACTACCACAGTCAGCTATATCAGACATCTGCTTTGAATCTGGCCTCACATGTAACCAGTTTAGTCAGCTATCATTAAAAACAAAACACTCAGGTATAATAGCAACACTAGCTGAAGCAGCCAGGTGAGTCCCATTGTAGGCTGCTTCTATATAATATGATTAAATTGCACCACTTCTAAGGGTAATATAGAAACTCTCCATGGGGTGGGAAAAAAAAATGCCTTTCTTGGTCACACAATCCACCTACTGCCCTAGCATCATATGCATGTAGAGTACAGGATTAATAAACAAATGATATTTAATAATGTATCAGCTGTGCTTTTAAAAAAATTACACCATTCTCTTTAGAGACAAAATCTTTTTTCATACTGGTTGCTCCAAAGTATATTGAAAATTATGTGCAATTCCATACAAATGTGAATTAATATTTATGAGAGTGTCATATAATTTTTTCCAAATCCATTTTATTTTCATGTAGCATATTAATCAAGGCATTCTCACTGCACCGCAGAATAGCTACACAGAGCAAATGGACCCCATGCCGTGACATTAGCTTGTAAGAGAACTGCCGAAGCCTTAGCAGCAGCAGTACAATCATCTCAGCTCCAATTAATACTGAGATTTTCAACTCTGGAGGATGTGGGGGTGGGGGAAGAGAGAGGATCAAAGTGTGCACAGAATCGGTAGCTTAAGAAGTAAAGAAGAAATGGAGTCTTTTAAAAGTTTTTATTACATAAGCGGTTTTCAAAGATTAGAGAGTATCTTTATTCTTTCAAAGATACAGTTTTGTTTATAAATTACTGTTGTAGACCCTTTGAAACAATTCCTGAAAAAGCCAGGCTGCTGTTTGCTGATTCCCTCTATAAACTTGTACTGTTTGTATGAAGTACAAATAATCACTTAACTTCTCAACAACAGTCTGGGGGTGAAACGACAAAAACTGCTCACTATAAGCAAAGAGAATCAAAGACAAATACACTGATTATAAACTACTCACCTTATAACATTCTGAAGACTTGCCACATGATTACATATTATGTAATGTATTATGTACATATATCCATCCACCAACCCACTACCAACAAACTATTAGCAACTAAGTTAAGAATTTCCTTAAAGAAACTTGGGTGGCCTATAAAGTCTTGCTTCAATATAAGAAGGAAAATTGTCTGGTTTATAAAATAACTTTCTAGGATGGATGAATCGTGATTTTCAAAGGCCTGTGGAGTCATTAGTCTATCATGGTGTAGGCTAATGGTTCCCAAAGCAAATTAATGACTATCAGAATTATCTGCAGTGGTTTTTGAAAATAAGATGACTGCGCACATACTCAGCAAGGGAACTATTCAGTAAACTAGCAAGGGAGGAGGGCAGAAGGATAAAGAAGAGATCTGGAAAAAATGCTTTAAGGCATTCATTTGACAATCACAGAAGAAGCAAGAAAGCAAGCAAGAAAGCCAGCCAGCCAGCGACAGAAGGCTAGCTGTGAGGTAAAAAGATTTAGACATATTTGCTGGCAATAGAGGGGGTAAGTGTACAAGTTATGCACAACAGATGGGAACAGGTTTTCTGAATAGTTGAAATTATGTGATTTTTAGGTCACTGGTGATGGAGGGCAGGGTCACAGCAGCACATACACTGAGAGAGAGGCTCAGAGACCGACTAACCAAGACAATTTCCTTCAACACCCAGTCTTTCTTCAAAATAGGTGATCCTGCTCTTGACTTTCCCTTCTCCCAAATTACAATCTTCCACCAAAGGCTTCCTCTGCCACTCTTGAATTTCAAAATGAGATGGTTCGGTGTTTCACAAACTAGGGGAGAGCAACAAATTGCAGATGAAACACTGTGTAGGCTGCAGGGCTCCATTTGCTGATTACAGATGAAGGCAGAGACAATAGAAAATGAGGGCACAATTTGCCTGCCTTGCATGAAATAGGTTTTGGAAAAAGCCTCTATCTGATTTTTCCAACCAAACTAATCTGAGGGCAGCCCATCACTTACAAAGCATCTGTGGTATGTGTGTCTGCATGTGTCCAAGTGTACATATATACGTGAAGGAGGGGTGCAATTTAAGCAGAACCTCTTCTGTTGGTTATTTGATCTTAGGGAGTTGTAAAGACAATAATAAAGAAGCCAGGAGGAAAAAAAAGTGCTTTCCCTGTCACCATCAAACAACAGTAATGGCTGTGTCCTGTCATTTAAGTATACCAAGTCCTTTGTTGGTTTATTATATTGCATTTGTACTTGTTTTTGAAAGGTTTTGCAAACACCGACTCCATCACTTCTCTTAAGTGCAAAAGATGTAAAAAGGTTTACCCTGATAATAAGAAGTAAAAATTAAAGAAACAATATACAGCTCTTTTAAAACTTTACATGGATATGTTCACATTGATCCCCCACTTTGGACTTCTGAACAAATGGACTTAAAAACAGACTTTCAGAACCTAAACTTTTTAGTAAGTACAGGAGACTCTATAGGAATTTACAAACAAAATTATCACTATGGCGTTCAAAACTTTTAAAAACAAAAATCAAAATATCTACTATGTGCCAGACACTTCACCACCTGTTAGAAATATCTAAGGAAGGATCCCAGAACTCACACTGCTTAATGAGGGTTAACAGGCAAATCAGTGAGGTACCACACTACAGTGGGTTAGGGAAGAAGCAAGTAACGTGCTCCCTACCGCGGTATTTCACATTGCACTGAAATTGCAACCCTGTGATGGCATAAAAATAGAAAAATAGATCAGTGCAACAGAACAGAGTCCAGAAATAGACCCACATATATATGGACAACTGGTTTTCAGCAAAAGTGTAGAAACAATTTTGTGGAGAAAAAAATCATTTTTTAACAAATGCTGATGGAACAAGTAGATATCCATATGTAAAAAAATACGTAATTTTGTTCAGATTGCAATCTAGGAAGATTAACTCAATATATATTATAAACCTAAATGTAAAACCTAAAACTAAAAAACTTGAAGAAAACTTTTGTAACCTGGGTTAGGCAAGGATTTTTCAGATATGATACCATAAGCACAACCCAAAAAAGAACACCCTGATAAATTATAATTCATCAAAAATGAAAACTTCTGCTAATCAAAAAACAGTTAAGAAAATGAAGAGACAAGCCACAAAATGGAAAAAAAAATACTTGCAATATATATCTGATAAAGGTTTTCTATCTAGAATAGATTATTCTCAAAACAACATAAAAAGAAAACAATTCATTTTTTAAATGGGTAAAAGATTTAAACAGACATTTAACTAAAGAAGATTTAAGGCTGGCAAATAAACACATGGAAAGATGCTTAACATCAGTAATCATTAGGGAAATGCAAATTAAAACCACTACATACATATTAGAATGGCTAAAATGAAAAAGAATGGCATACTGTACAGGTAAGGATGTAGAGGGACTTTCATACGCTACTGGTAGGAATGTTAAATGGTAGTACAGCCACTTTGGAAAACAATTCAGCTGTTTCTTGAAAAGTTCAAAGTATACTTATCACATGCTCCAACCATTCTACTCCTAGGCATTTCCCGAAGGAAATAAAAACACATATCACACATAAATGTTCAAATCAACTATGTTATAGCCTAAAACTGGAAACAACTTAAATGTATATCAACAGATGGATTAACTATGAGATAACGATTCAATGAAATATTACTCAGCAATAAAAAGGAATAACCTATTTATATATGTTACAACACAAGTTAAGTTCTCAAAATAGTTATGCTAAGTAAAGGAAATCAAACAAAAGGAAATCAAACAAAAAAAGAATACATTCCATACGATTCCACTTACATAAAATTCTAAGAAATGTAAAATAATCAGTAGCGACAGAAAACAGCTTAGTGGTTCCCTGGGAAGGACAGAAAGAGGAGATCATACAGGGAAGTGAGGAAACTTTTGGGGTGATGGGCATTTTCATTGTCCTGATTATGGCGATGGTTTCACGGGTGTGTACACACATCAAAACTTTTCAAATTTTACACTTTTAACTCATGGAATTTACTGGTCTGTCAATTATACCTCAATAGAGCTGTTTTTAAAAATGGCAACCCTTGCCATCATGCACTACTGGCATCCTACCAAGTACTTGATTACACTGAGTTCCATCAAAAAGAACTCAGATTCTTTGTTTCAGATTCCTGAAACAAAAGGATAATCACACTCTGGAAGGACTGGCTTTAGCCCCCAAAAAATGTGGCCAAGAAAAGTTCCACTGGAGACAACTTGGCTGTAGACATGAATGTCTCAGACTGAGGAGCTGTGTCCTGTCTTCATATCACTGTCAGCGACAAGGTGGAGTTCACATGATGCTTTTTTTTCTTCACATCTGACAGTCAATTCTCAGCTCTTCAGAGGCTAACCTTTTGTAGAGCTTTTCCTAGCTTTCTTTCAAGCACCTTCGTTACTCTGGCCACATTCTCTCACAGGAACACATTAACCAAAGCAAAGAAAGAAAACATAAATAAATTGTTACTGTTCCTAAATGCTTAAAAAAAAGAGGCAGCTTATTAAAATACTATATTTAATGCATAATGATACAAATGACATAAGGGAATCCAAATGGGAGAGAGAAAAAAAAAAAGAGAAAGAGTAAGCACAAACTCAGTACATAAAAAACACCTGTCAAAGGTGCAGTGCCATTGTCAGAGGTGAAGAGCTCCCGCCCCTGCCAAAAAAAAAAAAAAAAAAAAAAAAAGAAACTCAAAACCTGCTGTTGAGAAGCTTTCCTAAATTCAGTTATGGGATGAGATCACAACTATCAGCTTAAGTGAGATTTTTGCACACTCTGTGAATTGAAAACATCCCAGCAGTCTCCCATTCCCATAGATAATTGAGAGTTGGCTGCTGTTAGACCTTAACACGCTCAAAGTGGTTGAGTCCCTGGCAACCAGATGCTATTGCTTAAAACAGTTTAGGCTCTTAGCCCTGAAGGATTCCTAAAATTGGATTACAGTCCCTCCAGATAATCTGAGAAATACAGCATGACGAAAAGGAAACCTTGGAAAAAAAAAATTAACTCCTCCATAACAGCAGCATTCTGAAAGCTGAGCACAGCATGACTGAGGCAGAAAATCTCATCAGCGAGGGCTTAAGGGCAATAATGTACACAAAGGGCGAGTCTAAAAAGGGGAAGGGAACCCACACAACAGAGAAGAGCATAATGGAAGCCACAAGAGAAAGTGAGCACCACGCAGTTCTCAGGCCTTTTGGAGGACTGGAGTTTGGTGTGATGCCTCAAGAGAGCAGGCAGGGCACACAAATTCCTATTGCTTTCTCATGCACTCAAATCTAATCCACTGAGGTCACACACTCATTTGAGAGGATATACAATTTGAATGATACCCGTTTTAATAAGCCTTTACTCATTTTTGACTAGGCATTCCATGCAAAAGATGAAGAAAGGGTTAATTACTGTACTTATTACACTGTAGAAAAATTAATTAGTAACTGGGCCTTCCCTGTAATACTCAGGTTTAGCTCCGCAGGGAGAGCAGCTGTAACTTTATCATCCTTGAATTCCTAGCAGAGAACACAGAACCAGGCACTCAGCTGTTTCTGAACAAGTGAATTAAAGGAGAACAATGGTGTAATGCTCCTCTTACTCTAGGGGTTGTTCCCCATCTCTATGAATTGTACCTGTTCATCCCTCCACCTTTCTCACATTTCCACCCAAGAACTTTCTAATTTACTATCCCCCACCACATCCTTAGTAAAGCTGTTACTATCCCATGTACTAAAGAGGGAGTGAACAGATCCCCAAGAGGTAACAAAAGTTACCTTATTAAATCCAAGAGAAAACAGAACAATAAAGGGGACTGATTGGGGAAATGGCAGGTCATGACATCATCTTTGTGGCTTGATTTCAAGGCCAAATTAGCATTTATTGGGTCTCAATACATCTCTATTCACAGAAAAAAAAAAAACAAGAAGGGTTGATATTATTAACCAGATATTCGAGACAAGGACCCTGACTGGCCAATGAGAAACCTCTTCATACCCAGATATCTGATCCAGATTAGTAGTACGGCACAGACTTTGATTTTCTTCCCCTTAATATGTTCTCAATTTCTTCTCTTCCACAGGTACCCACATAATACCACAACTTCATTTTAAATGACCAATGTCTGGCCCTAAGTAAATCTTTTACTTACTTAACTAAGGAAAGCTGCAGTGCCTCCTTTCATTTCACTTTTCTAGCACAGTGAAATGAAATGAACCATAGGAGAAATAGAAGGTGAAATAAGGATTGGGATTCTAAGCCACGGAAGAGTTCTCCACTCTTCCCTGCCATGCTGTACCAGTTCTGATCCTCACTCCTTTCTTTAATCTTCCCCAGAAGACAGATAGAAAAGAAAAATCCTGATGTGATTTCAGAATCTTACATAGTGGGACAAAAGGGAAGACCACTAGTATGTCCTTCTAGCTCTGGCTCTGAAGATGTCAAACCTACATTAATAGGCAGCAGAGAAAACCTTAATATTTGACTTTAGCCAGGGCTGGCTGTGCTTTCATAGAAGCGGAGGTGGTGGCGGGGTATGAGTAACCACTTCTAGGAGAGGCTCATTTAGGAGAACAAAATCACACACATGCACGCGTGCAAATCTGCACACACAAAAGGCACATTCTGTCCACTCAGCAGACAGGAAACAATTTTTTGAAAGGCAATTCAATCTTTAGGACTATTCAGTAACAGGAAAAGTAACTTCTGGCAAAATTCACATTATGTCTCTGAACATAAATAGTTTTATACAGCATAGTGGGAAGGATATATGGATGAGAGACAATCCCTTTATGCCTCAAGTTTTTCAAGTGGTTCAGATAGGTTTTTAGAGAACTATTAAATAATTATTACTTGAGTAATAATTCTATAACTTTCTCCCAACTTCCCAGAAACTGTAATCAACTTGCCACTGGAAATGAGCAGGCACTCCTTCGTTTACAGAGCAGTGGTGCAGAGAACCAACATGCCCATGTAACACTACGAACAACTGTTACATTCTTTCTCAAACTAATTTTAATTGGCTTATCAAGGGCAGAGACCAATCTCCTTCAATATCTATAACTCAGGGTCCTCCTTGGGATGATCTCTTAGTTTCCATCGACTTGTCTAAAGTTATTATCCTGGGAGGCTTTTAGCACAGATAAAACACTCAAACAATGTAGCTTAGAGTTCAATGATTGAGTAGAAGTTTTTCTTCCAGATTCTATTTCCCAGACCTTTAAATATCTCTGTGAGATTGCTCTTATATAGAAGTACACTTCAAGTTCTTTTGTCCCAACTTGGTTTTGATTTGAGAACTAGAAATGATTTAATAAAAGGTCAGACCATTTCTGAATATAAAGCAATTACTAATTTATGATTTTTTAAACCACTAATATTTGTATAGCAACTGAGTTGAGAGTTTACAAGTTTACCTTTTAAAATTATCATTTCATTTGATTTCCTACTAACCCTAAACAGCAGGTACCATCATTTTCATGTTCTAAATGAAGAAAACTGAAGCTTTGTAAACAAGTGACGTCCCAAAGCCAGTCAGCAATTGTCAGCAAACCTGGAGTCCCTTGGCTCTAGTCTTACTCTCATTCCCTAACACCAGGTCATTATGGCCTTATTAGTAAGTGTCAGGATTATGACCTTTTGTTTAAAGAAAATTTTAAATTATAGTTTAGTACTGTTTCATTATAAAATCCCTCAACTCACCTCCATATCCCCTCAAAAGCATAATTAGGGGAAGGCTGTGCCACTTACGTCAAATGTTTGAACTCCTTTTTAAGGACTCAAATCGGCAATAAAAATCTTGACAGAAATAAAAGCTTTGGCTTTTCTCTAAAACTGACAATTTTCACCATTTTATCTCAGGAGTGAAAAGTGGCAGAGAATGATACCTTTCTGACCTTAAAAAAAAAAAAAAAAAAAAAAGAAGAAGAAGAAGAAAAAGAAGCTATACAAATGCTCCAGACCCTGAATTCCACATGTTCTGCCTTTGTGGCACAATAAATATTAATGGATAATGACAGCAGCCATAAATACCCACAGATGCAAAAAATAGAAATCTGTGTTTACGGCATATTGCAAATGCTCTATCACTAAATGAGATATACATATGGGTTTCATAGAAAGTTTTCCTAGTCTTGAAGCTTGTTCACACAGTTCCAGCCACTCTCTTTCCTATCACCCACAGTCTTCTATTTCAGGTTTCAGCCAGAAGCATTTTCTTTCCTTTAGCATCATAGGATAAAAATAAAATGAACTATATCCTGTCGGCTTTCAGAGAACACAGAAAAGTGCTTAAGATGTACCCACTGACCTGAGACACACACCAAATAAACTTCTCAAGCTATTTCTGCAATCAGAAATAAATTAGACACTACAATTGTAGTTGAGGGAAGAAAGCAGGCCATCCTTTCCATTGGTTACTACACTGACTGGAGAAATGAAAGGCAATGTCAATGTGTGCACAAGAGACTTGGATACTAATCCTAAGGCAATTATGTCATGTAAACTATCCAAATTTTTACTCAGTTTGTTGAACAAGCCATAGGTTTGTCTCTACACCAAAGCTTCCTATAGATAGATTTAGTGATGTTTAGGTACTTTATTGGGTCTATCAGATTTGATAATGGAATCAATCTCTCCCTTTAGAAGCTCTGAGTTAATGGCAAAGTTTATTAAACTGCAGGCAGTCATTCAGAAAAGATCAATAGAGACATGATTACAGAGTGACCAGAGGATTAAACACGAGATTTATCACAAAATTAAACTGAATTAAATGTTCTCTGATAGTACTTGAAATGCTGTCGATACTTTTAACTCATAATCTATGCTTTCTGTGTTTACCTAATAGGCAATAGGGATGTCTGATTTAAGAAAATGACTGCTATATAAAAACATAAGCCACAGAGATTTGCTGAAGCATTCAGAGTCCTCCTGAAAATGTCCTCCCATTTTTAAGAAGCAGCATTTTAATTCATCTGTAAGAGCTGTCCACAGTTAACTTGGTAGAGTTTTGAGTTACTAAGTACGTACCCCATTCTGACCATCCCTAAGGCACAGCCATACAGGTATCCCACTACTTTTCCAAAGTTCACTTTATACACTTCACTTTTATAAAAGACCTACATCAGTATGTTTTCCCTAACCAAAAGAAATCCAAAGAGGATTTCCAGCTTTATGGAAAGAGGCGAAAATTGCATTCAGTGACTTGACTACTTTGCAAAGAGCTGTTACACAGGCAGCTCACACCACAAGCAGCCAGAGTGGCACCGCCAAGTTCCTTCCTGCAGAACCACATTCAGTACTTCAGCATCAAGCCACCATGGCTTTGAACCATGTTTGTGAGCATATGTGCTTTATCCTGACTTATTTTGTACATTCGTTAGCAAGATGGGTCCTAAGGTAATTACTTCTTGGCTTTATGCCATTTTGGCTTATGAAAGGTTTCCTAGGAATGCCCTACTTTCAAATAGTGGGGGAAACCTGCACATCTTCACAGGCATATATCTCAGAAACTGTGTCTGCAAGTTACGTACTTTCATTTCCTTCCTTTTCTCATACAGAAGCATGCAACATGACACTGGTCCTTGGTCACAAGAGGAAAGGGGGCTGGAAAATGTCATCCAGATATAGGAAAATCAACTCTTCCTCATCCTGGGAGGATTTACTGATGGCACCACAAGCTCAGCAAATTACATTCATACAGGAGAAATCCCAATCACAGCCTATGAAAAGTAACCACTGGCTAAACAAACTGGCAATAGCATATACACTCGTAATCAGTGAAGAAGTCAATATACATAATGGCTGTTAAAACTGACATCAACACCACAGCTAAAGAGAACAGCTCTGCGGGACCTGCAATGATAAAGGCCAGGCTTGCTGTGTGAGGCTGGGAGGGTGTGCATAAGCAGATTGGTTGGTAGGGAAATCAGTTATGGGACAAAAGTTGAGGCTGTAGTTTAAACCATACCTTGGATGGCAGCATGTCTGAGGGAGACTTTCTTTTTCCCTTGTCCAGTTGCTATCATATTGCTAGTACACTTCATCTCACAAAAGACATCAGCTCTGCCCTGATGAGCAGTGGGCTCTGGGGATTTCAACAGTAATCCAATATGGCAGCTGTTCTGTAAAACGGGGAAGAGCTGGCTTGGAAACAGGATGCTGAGGCTGATACCACCCTGCAATTCTATCATCCCCTCGTCAGCACACTGATTTACACCAGAGCAACCATTTTTCTTCTCAGCAGTTATCCAATCATATAACACCATTTAGTGCTGTAGGTAGTCCCAAATATTTCTTACTTCCTCAGGAAACAAAATGCCATCCTGCCTGCTGAAGAAAGGGACTCTGCACCCCACCCTAAAAACTAGGGCTGCTCTTAAAGACATGAAGCCAAAACTACTTACATCAGACCCTCTTACTGATAGAGATCCTATCATATCAGTTTCTTAGATCATTTCCCACAACAGAAACTTTATTCCAAGAAAACTACTGCACTTCACTGGTGTCCATACTCTATTCATTTCCCATTTCCTCCTTTGTGTCTCTGCTCAATCTAGGACTGACACAAGCAGGTGCTCTGGTGGCAGTTAGATCTGGGTTTCAGCACTGGTATTACCACTTTGTGGCTTTATGACCTTGAGCAAATCTCCAGCCTACTGAGGCCTCCATTTCTACTTCTTAAATACAGGGATAGAGTTATGAGGTTTAATGAAATCTGTGGAAAGTGCCTGGGATATTTCCTAACATAAAGTAGATAATAAGTAAGCACTAAGGGAGGAATTCCTCTTCTTGGCTAATCATGTACTTAGTCATTACAAAGGGAAACTGTTAGTCATTATAAAAGGTTATATGTGGCAATAAAGGATTGATGGTGAGACCTATTTTCCATATATCCTCAAGACTGTGTACTGAGTGTCTTTCAGTGTACAGAGTGATGTACTATATACTGTATTTATAATGCCTCTTTTAATTACCACAACACTCTGTGAAGCTTCAGTTTTTCTCATTTCTATAAAATGGGGGCCAATTACAGCACCTAACTTACAAAGCAGCTATTCAGATTAAATAAACTAACACAGTTTCTGGAATATACTAGGGTTAGCTATTCTATCACTATGAATTAACTTGACCAAGGTCACAGAGCTTGAAGACAGCACCAGGATTCAGTGCAGAGCCGTGTCTCTCTGGAGCTCAGGCCGTCATAACACATGCATGGAACCAAATGCAGACACTGGCATGTAGTTTGAGCAACGCCCAGGATTGACACTGGCTTGGGACTCAACCTTTCCGTACCTCTCTATTCCTTTTTGAAGTGTATTTATAAGCACACCACTTGGCCAATTTAACCTATAAAATAATGCAAAGAAAGTACAATTTGCTCTTTGGAATAATTACACCAAATAAGTTTTCATCTTTTTTCCCCAAAATCTGTCTTCTATAATTTATGAGAAATGCAAGAGTTGCTAGAAAAAGAAAGAAAGAAAAGAAATGCATTTCCCATCACCAGATGAAATGGAAAGATGGAAACTTCAGGAAAGTTTGGCATGAGAAGAGAGCAACCCTTTGTACTCATGATACATCCAAAATTAAAAAGACCACTATGTAAACCATTCTCAGAGACTGGCAAAAAAAAGGCATGAAAAAGCATTTGCTACTGATTCCGTCATAAATCTCTTTTCAACTGCTTTACCCCTGCTAGTTTTCAAAATGAGACATCTGTCCATTTCCAAAATGAAAATAAATGCATACAGAGTAGTTTCTAGATGCAGTTCAACATAAAAAGATTACCTATAATACTTCCTGCCGGGGCCTAACCTTGAAAGGAACAGGTTTCTTGGACTCTATTAGGGAATCCCTCAATGTACCATCCAAAACCTTCCTGTGTAAGGCTTAATGGAACAGGGGAAGATGGAACAAAGGGGGGGGGGGGACTCTCCTTCCCAGCTGAACACTGACACATACAGTACCGTTTGGGAGGCAACTTTATGTGCTCTTAGTAGTAGATTAATGAATGTAATTACCTAGCATTGTGGCTGTGAATGCTGCAAAAACTATAATTTATAGAGTGCTGTAAAGTTCTAATGCGTTTTTATGTCCATAAGCTGCTTAACCATAATCTAATGCATTTGTACAAGAACAGCCTAAGTGGCTCTCAGCTGAACAGTGAACACAAGTGTCTGAACCTCAGCAATTCTACGCGTACGTCTTTATAACCCAACCCCGTGTGGTAAGCATCTGAGGGAAACAGCTGCTGAATTATACAAATAATTCTAGAGACAGTGACAAGGCTCTCTGCCTCTCTCACCATGAGAAGAGTTTCTGGCTGACAAAGGGCTGCAGGCCTTAATTAAATGCTGGAGTGGTTCTGAACACATGTTTGGTGGTTACTTTTCTTTTACCACCATTCTCACCACCCTCTCCTCTAATTTATGTACCCTCATCCCTGCCCCCTAGAGGTGAGCAGAGGTAGAAGGGGGAGGAGGAGAGACTGCAGGGGGCAAAAAAAAATTATCTTTCTATCTAAAAATATCCCACCTGACTTCCAGCTTGGAAAAAGGCTTACCATTTCCAATTTTTTCTGTTTTCCTGCCATTGTATTCTCAAGGCAGGGGGAGTACGGTGCAACAATTCTTTGACATCTAAAGCAGATTATCCTTTAAGACTGCATTAGGGGTTTGAAGTATCTCATATGACTAGACAGATGATCATGATGATGAAAGAGACAGTGATGATGAGCTGTCGTGGTGGTGGCTGATGCTTTTTAAAATTTACTACCTGCCAGAATTACACCCCCACCACCATCCTGTGAGCAGCTACCATTAATAACCCATTTTCAGATGAAGAGACTAAGGGCTATGAATGGTTAAACAACATGGGCGGTGTTTCAGTTCAGCTTTTCACTCCACAGCCTATACAAGGTTCACCAGACAAGTTACTACTTGTAGTTTAATGTTTTCATCATCTGTAAAATAGAAATAACAGTAGTCTTTACCTCCTAGGATTGTTGTGAGATTTAAATAAGCTAATGCTTAGAACAGCATCTGGACCTAAGCAATGCTGAGTCCATGCTGGCAATCATCACAATTACTACTCTAGGAACAGGGAAGATATGTATATACAGTTGACCCTTGAACAACACAGGAGCTGGGGGTGCCTACCCTTCACACAGTAAAAAAAATCCACTTAAGATTTATAGTCAGCCTCCACATTGCAGCTCCGCATCTGCAGATTCAACCAACTGAGGATCATTTAGCACTGTAGTGTTTACAACTGTAAGAAATTCATATATAAGTGGACCAGCACAGTTCAAATCTATGCTGTTCAAAGGTCAACTATCCTGGCAAGGAGGTGGGGGGACACTGTAAGGAACACCAAAAATCTGCCTGCATTTTCTAGAGGCAAACTTTTAAAGTCTCAAACATCTGTAACTGTGAGATCCAGGGATTTATCCTGGAACCCAACAGTACCAAGTAACAAATAAAGCAACAGCGTCAGAGTGAAAGTGGACAAACCCCACTCTACTCCGAGAGCACAGTATCGAGTGAAGGCTCTCCCAAAGAGGATCTCCCAAAGAGCTCTCAGGTGTGAAAACAATAAGGAGCCACCACAGCAGGAATTCCCACTTTCTCCTCCTCTTTTCAGTAGCAGTGCAATATGATTTATCAGTGAGTAAATATTTTACTACACATTAAAAAAGTAATACATAAGGCGAGAAAATCTTTAGAGCTCTTGGTTGAGTACAGGAGCACAATGGCATTACATCAGTGGCCTCGCAGGGATGAACAGCCAGCTCTAAGACACACACTCAGGGTAAATTAGCATCATGACTAATAAATAATTGATGCTCTTCCTAGTTAAAAATGTACTGCTCTCCAGCATCCATGGGATGAGATGTGATTTGGATTCAATTAAAGCTCTATCCTGTCCAAGGGAAGAAAACTCTGCCTCTAAGAGAGCCATGCGGCTGCTTCTTCACTTCTTGTGCCAGATTGATCTCTGGAAGCCTCAGATCCATCACTTTCACAGGGGCTGCTGCAGAGGCAGTAGCTACACATCTAGCTCCTCCAACAGGAGAGCGAAAGAGCAGAAGGTCTGAAAATAAATACAGAATCGGGAAAATATTTCCTACCTCCTAGTAAGTTAGCTTTGACTCTAGATGTGAGAACTGGTTCTTGTCATTTAATCTGAAAGAAGAGGGGGTAGGAGTAAATAAACCATTTCCTGAAAACACGGCTGTAGTCCTTAAAAAGCTGAAGTGGAATTGGGCATGATAAGGCTCTGGGATGTGGTCAGTTCTCCCCACAGGCCTCCCCCCAACCCAAGTTTCCCCTACTACACACCACTGTTCTCCTGCAGCCTTCAAGCCTCACTTCCTCTTTAGCAACTCTGATCATTAACAGAAAGTTGCTGTCCACACAGCAGTTCCCAAATATTCACCATTTCCTCATCCTACCACCACTACCCTTCTGTTTGCCTTTCTTACTTCAGTTTCTCTGTGATTATGAGACCCTAGCCTATCTCCTCACATTTTCTATACACACACACACCCCCTCTATCCCATCCACTCACCTCTGGCAAGTCCACTTCTATCTTAGGACTCCCTAGAACAAGCCCATGGCTCCCTACTGCTTGCACCAGCCCCAGGTACTGATTCTGCCTTCCCCACGTCCTGCCATGACTTACAGGTTATGTCTCATCCATAGCTCCCTCTCCAGCCATGTGCCTTAGGGATGATATCTCCCTCCTGAGCACCCCTAGCACTTTCTGTCTACACCAGTGGTCTGCAAGATGTCAACCGGGATGAAGACTAAATTAAAACATTTGTAAGTGTATTTCATCTTGTTCTCTAGTAATTTTTAACTTTGTATGCTTTATGATCTATAAAACATATTGGTCTAGTAGTATATAAAACTTTAAAATGAACAAATACACACACACACACGTAAAAAACAAAGGTGCTTATTCTAAATGTTTTTGCCGATAGGAACATACATTCAAAGTTTGGAGACTTTTAGTTTAGACTACACAGAGGGAAGTAAGCACATTGGTGATACGTTTTTCCATACTTCTTAAAACACTCAAAAGTATTACTAAGTGATTTGTTGATATAAATAGACATTACAAATCACGGTTTACATACTTTTATAGAACAGGGTGCTCTGAGAAACCAAATCCCAGCATTCGCAAATAAATAAATCACTAAGCTTCAAGAAAGAACCACATTTAGTGACTACAATTAATTCTTGAACAACATGGGTTTGAACTGCACAAGTCCTCTTACACGCGGATTTCTTTCATTAAATACTTACTACATTACTACACAATCTATGGCTGGTTGAATTTACGGATGAGGAATGGCAGACATGAAGAGCAAACTATAAAGGTATAGGTGGATTTTCAACTGCATGGAGGGTCAATGCCCCTAACCTCGTGTTGTTCAAGGGTCAACTGTATAGTTAATAATACCATACGGCATATTCAAAAGTTGCTGAGAAAAGATCTTAAATGTTTTCATCACAACCAAGAAAAAAATTTTTACCTATATATGGTGACAGATGTTAACTTATTTGCATACATTGTGAAATGATTGCCAAAATATCAAGGCATTCTGTTGTACACCTGAAACTAATATAATGATGTTATATGTCGATTATACCTCAATTGAAAAAAAAGAAAAGAAATAAAGAAATAACCATATTTAAAACAAGTGTCAGGGGATCATCTTTTGGTAGTAACACGATAAAAATTTTAGAGAGGCACTAGACCTCCAGGTAACAAGCCCCAAGCTAATCAGCCGACAGGCATCAAACATACCAAGTATTATGTGATCTGGCCCACAGATTTCTTCTAACAAAACACCAGGGATTTGCCTCTTTGAATACAACACTGTATTGAAACAGAAAAGCAAAGGAAGATGTGATAATTCCTGCTCACCAAAACACATTTTCATCAAGAGATAAAATAAACTCAACTTCATCCAGTCACAGCAACACCCATCGCCAAACAGGTCCTATGACCTGCCGTTTTGCTAGGGAAGCTCAAATCTGCAACAGCAACGGCACCATGGATACTGGGCAGATGTTTACTGGAGAAGGGATAAATCCTTACATCAGTGCTTGCAGTCAAAGTTTTATGCAATTCCAGATCAATCAGCGGCTTACACAGTTATCACCACTGCTAGCCCCAGAATATTAATCTCTTGAGGGAGAAGACTCTTACATCATATCAAATCTCTTTCAATAGCATGTATGGTCTCTGGTAGTCCCTCAACAGAAAACTGTTGTATAAACCCTGAAAAAACAGATTTAAAACTTAAAATTCAGTATTTTGGATCACAACTATTTCTGTTAATTTGGCACTAATCAAGTAAATTCTTGACTATATCAAAACGATAGAGGTTCAGTCTATATATGTGTGTGTATATATATGTATATACACACACATGTATATATCCAAAAAACAACCTGAAATCAGAAATTACCAATATGAACACCTAGTTGTGAATGACTGTTAATTAACGTACTCTTAGACAGTACTATGAGAATGTTCAGAATGGTCACAATATTCTTGCCTTCCTGTACATACAGCGGTCTGGTTGGAGAGAATGAACCAAGGCTATGATCACTGCAGAGACTCAATTCCAGAGTCCAGGGGCCCTAAAGTCTGTATCTCTGATAGAAAGTAATGATGCTCTCTCTGTAAGGTTCAACTGGACAACCTATTCCAAGATTATGCTAAAAGTCTAAAGTCTCCAACATTTTCTATACATAAACTGTAGGGCGTGTATCAAGCTATCTGTGCCACCCACAGAGAGACCTGTAAGCCATTTTCACCCTGTAAGTTCTACACAAAAGTGAAACCAGAACTGGGCATAATAAATCTTTTTTAGTCCCTTGGATCTTGTGTTAATCATCTGATGAGGGTAATCACAGAAAATTTAGTAGTAGTAGTAGTAGTAGTAGTAGTAGTAGTAGTAGTAGTAGTAGTAGTAGTAGTAGCAGCAGCAGCAGCAGCAGCAGCAGCATTAGTCTTACCACTAAGTTTACAATCCAACAAGGACAGGAACAATAAACAATTTCTCTTCTGATCCACGGAACAAATAATGATTGCACTGCCTATTCTCTTCAGTAAAGCACAAACTAGTGCCATTTAGATGCACAAGAGAGATGCACATCTGTATATACAATGATGTCTTAGACTAAGCACCAAGATTACACTGTTTGAGAAAGGCTGACCTAGACTTTCAAATGCATACATTTACTTGATACACTGCCAAATGCCTAGACATTCAGTGCAATAGTTTACAACAGGTAGAGCAAAAAGCTCATACAGGAAAGATTAGGGGTAAGGAGGTGAGGAGGGGAGAAGTAGGAATAAATATGCAAAGCATAATCACAATAGACTTATAGAGGAGTCCAGAAAAAGATAAAGATGAAAAAAAAATGGTTTAGGACAGATTATAGTCAATAGAGAGCCACTGAAGGTTTTTAAGAGGAAGCATGATGAGTTTAGAGTAGACAAGCAGGATGCCCATCCTCAATACCCACCATCAAATAGATGCAAGGTCTGAGCTGACTCCTATCAATTCCACCTTCTTAATCTCTCTGCCATTTGTCCACTTCTCAATCTCCTCATCTGGACTTCTGTGATCAATATCCCAAATGGTACCCATGTCTACAGTCTTCCACCCTGCTGAAGGACTGGTGACATCTCCATCAGAAATCTAAGCATGTCACTCCCTTGCTTGCAAACTTCAGTGGTTATTCATGATCAATTCTTATCTCTTTCACCTGCGTCCACGAGGCCTTCAACTATCTAGGCCCTTGCTTATGGCTCTAACTTTATTTCTTGTCATCATCTCCTGTACCCTCCTCCCCAGTGCACACTTACAACCCAGACATACTACTGTAAGTTCTCCAGTTATGCCAAGAGTCTCTTAACTCAAGTCTCTTTAAAATTATAATATCCTCTGCCAGTTATATTACTCCTCCCTAGCACACTCAACCCCCTCGGCCTGGCTATCTCCCACTTAGCTTTAAGGTCTCCATTATCCTTAAACAAAACACTTGTTCCTCTTGTATTACAATTTCCATTTACTTTTCCATCCCTTTACCAGTCTATGGACCCCTTGAGGTAGGAGCTGGGACTGGTCTGCTATCATATCCCCAGCATCTAATAAACCAACTTTTTCCTCCAAGAAGTATTTACTCCAGGGATGACTCTGTACATAAAGTAGATGGTTCAACCCATTCTCTAACACACTATCCCTGGGAGGCAGGAGGCAAGAAGCTATGAATGGTATTTGAATTCCATCCAGGTCACTCCCTTAGGGCAGGTATCCCTTGCAGCATTTCTAACAAATCAGCACATATTTTAAGCTTAAGAAATATATGCCAATGTAGCTTCCAATCTCAACGAAGACTCAGTAAGAGTGGTAATAATAGCAGCTCACATTTACTACATACTTACCACTGGCCAGATGGTGTGCTCATTTACCTAATCCTCACTACAACCCTATACGCTAGGAACTCTGCTTCTCCCACCACATAGATGAGGAAATTGAGGTTTAGAGATGTTAAGGCAAGTGATTCTCAACTCTGACTATTTACTGAATCTTCTAGGAAGGTTAAAATTAACAAAAATAATGCCTGAACCCCATCTAAAAACAACTAAATCCCAATCTATGGAGGTACTTTTTTTTTTAAGTTCCTAAAAAATGCCTAAAATTCTCCAGTTTCTATGCTGCTGACAGCCTGAAGTTAGTCTGATCCCAGAGCCAGACGTATCTGTTAAAGCGCTACACTCTGTTAAGCTATTTCTCTGAACTTATAAGTCCAGGAACACTTACCCTTTTTCTTCAAAGTATGAGCAGGTGTTAGGCTCTTGATTAGTAAAAGGAGAGTCTCTTTAGACTATAGATTATATCAAGTGCCACCCTGAATGTGTAAGTCAACTTCATGGTTCTCAGCGGAGACGGCAAAGAGGGCTCTTTGCTAATTTAATAGCAATTCTCCAAACGGTATCTTCTACAAGTTCTACTTCCCACCAGCCACTGTGGGGGTTGCAGTGGCCTATAGGATGTTAATACACCACTACTTAAAAAAAAAAACAAAAAAAACTATTTTCTCAGGAGGCACGAGAAGCCCAAAATTTTCACCAGACATGACAGGTCAAGAGAAGACAAATGAGTTCAATAATTGGCATGGAGGAGGCTAAAATTTTAAAAGCCTATCTTAAAATGATGTTTGAGGTACTCTAGTATCCCAAATGTGTTAGAAACCAAACATAGAAGCATACTGTGTTCCTTCTGGTGCTTAGAATATAATTTAGGTTCATATTCAGTTATAATATCTGACACTGATATATTAAGGACATATCCAACATGACAAGAAAGGACGTAGATGGAGGAAAACATTTAAGCAAAGTATAAATAAAGGGGTGAACGGCACAATGGATTAATGTTCTGACCCTTCCCATTTCTGAAGCCTGAGCTTCAAACAAAGAAAGTAAGAGATTATCCACGCTTTCCTCAATGTGAAAACAAAAAGGGAACATCAGGACTGGCATATATATCTCTGCCGTGTATTCTTATCTATTAAGTTGAGGGCCAGCCTCTTGGGTGTGCCACTTGTGCAATCGCCCAGGGCCCTGAACCCAGAAGGGCTCAGTACTTGGTTGAACGCTCTCTAATTTTATCTTTGAGCTTGTGTTTGGTAAGTGAAGTTTGATAAGACAGTGGAACACATGCACAAGAAGAGGAAATTCACGTAACAGGCACGCCTGCGATTCTTCGCTGCTCTGTCTGCACAGAGCATTCACAATGCTTCATGAACACAGGATTCAGCCAACATGACAGTTCAGTAAGACTCTATGATGGAGTGAAGAGGAGACACTTACAGCCTTGGAAGCCATATTTTCCCTTCGAACCAGATTTTGGCTGAGAACATAGAAAGGAGGCAAGGGTATTAGAAGAACTTTGACTTCAAGAGTTTATACTCCTTTTGGAGAAAAATATACACAAACAGGAAATTTTACAAAATAAAGGAAGCAATGTCTCACTCAAGTCAGAATTAAGTTATATCCAAAAGTGAGACACAAATTAAAAGTTCTTTAGAGGTGGGAGGAAGACTAGCAAAGATATCAAGGTGGAAAGGGTTCTTAAATAAGACTCAACAGACCTTTTCCACCTACATTATACAGATGTTTATAAAACACACTACAGACGTTTAACAAAAGCTGGTGGAACTGTCTCTCTTTTGCCAGCCTTTCACAATTTCCCCTACAGTTGTGCAGAATGTTACTTTCCAAAGTTTTTTTTGCTTACATAACTCATAGGTGAAACCATATGTTCTAACAATTCCTGCCCAAGCATTAATACTGCTTCAAACTCACATGTCAGTAGCAGCTGATCTGCTTCATTCAGGAGTGGTTGTACAGAGGCAATGACTTTCTCACAAGAAGAACCAAGGTGTATTATAGGTATGCACTGAACCAAAGGCAAACACCTCTTCCAGCACAATGCACAGGTATGAGGACAGCTCTTCATTTTCCAAGCTAGCAGAGGAGAACACTGGCGCAATTACTCCTAAACTGCCTAATCCCTACATCACCTATATTCAAAAGTCAATGTGGGTAGTGGAAAAAGCAATGGCCCATTGGCCTAAGATCAAGTTTTAAGTCCTGCTTGATCTTATACAAGCCGTTTCATCTACCAGAAATTCAAATTTCACATTTATAAAATAGGGAGACAAATCATCATGGCTCCCTCATAGGTTATTGTAAGATTCAAATCAGGGTGTGTGCAAAGCGTGGTAAAAAGCAAAGCATGGAACAAACTTTACAGATTCATTAAGGTCCAGAGTAGTCTCACGTGCCTTCAGGAAGATTTAGCTTCATAATTAGTTTGTATTCCTGCACATAAGCTGGTTGGCAGAGGGAATATAGCCTTGGATAAAAAGTTCAGTCAATCAAGAATTGAATGTCTTCATCATCCAAATGTTGGTGGTTAAGTCTTCTATGCAGGAAGACATCGTGCTGAATATGAGAACTGGCCACAATTTAAATGAAGAAAAACTCTACTCAGGAACATTAACAGTGATCTTTGACACATGCTTTATGATGCACCATGTGCAACAAGTAGAAACATCTGATGTATCTACTACTTGAGCCAAATGTTCTTTCAAAAATGAGCAGCATCTTCTCAGGGAGCAACAAGATAGAACTGAGTTGTGGAATAAATGAGTAAGTCCAATAGGCAGCAGAAGCTTATAGTTAAGTGGTGTACAGTATGTACCTGACTTATGAACTTTATACATAAACTATTTTCTAATTTGTCCACAGCAAGGGAAACTTTAGGAGTGTTTAACATACAAGAAATTTGGATTTACTTCTTTATAACATTTTCTTAAGTGTGAAAGATAAACTCAGCCAGGCAGCCCAGGAACAGTGGTCTCAGATTGCAAACTCCCACCAAGTCCTTTAGGCCTGCCTGCTTCCTAGACTCAGCTCAGCAATTAGCTCAAGGAGTCAGGAGGCTCCTTTAACAGCAGAGAAATGTCACCTAACCCTCCGACAACCTAAAGTGGCCCACGATGAAGCAGATGAAAGGATATGGCCAGTCAACACAACTCCCACCGCTCCTTCATCCTCTTTTAAAGGCAGACCAGAACAGACCTCAGACAACCTGGCAGAACACGCTGAAGGCTAAACCCGGCAGAAGACCCCTGTCTCTGGAACTTCTTTATCTTGCTCATGTCTGCTAAAGAACCACTGAGTGACCCATGGTTCCCTTTTCCAGGCTGACAGTAATCCTGCCAAGTGAAGCATCACATGAGAGATGCACCTGAAAGAAAGGCCAAGAGTCCTGAACCCCAGCCTGCTAAACCAGGATCTAAACACTCCATAGACATGTGACTAGAGTAAGGTACTGCTGAGCAAATCACAATCCCACACCATACTAGGAAACAGAGCTCTAAGAAGATAGAAACAAATCCTCCTATCTCAGTTTTCAGTCATAGTTGAAGCCAGACTCAACCTTTCTAACCAGCCTTGTCTTACCGTAAGTGTGCGACATATATTACGACAGGAGGACTGAAAAAACACTACAAGATAATTACCATAACCTCATCTCACTGAGGTATCTCAAACTAAAGATGCATGTTATGTGAAAGGGCCTGCTCTACAACTTATTTTTCCAACAAGTACTTCTAACAACATACTGAATTCAAAGTTAACCAATCAAGTTCTATCGACAATACTAAAGGAATAAGATGATCCCTGCTATCTCAGTGATTATAATCCAGCAGGATGGTAAGATCCTTAAATAAATACCTGCAGTATGTGTCAGGTGGCCTGATAGAAATGTAGTATCCATTTGATTTGCTCCTGGAGCAGGAGAGTACCCTTCAGTGGGTAATCATGGAAGGTTTCCTGGAAGAGGCACCTGAGCTGGACTTTAGCAAGGGTAGGATTTTGAAAGGCAGGTATGGGAGAATAAGGAGAACAGAACAAGCACCTATGAGGGAAAGTTAGTAAAAGATAGGGCTGAATTGTTAAGAGAGAGAAGGGACTGCTTAATCACCAGGCCTAGGAAATTCGGACTTCATCTGTCAGGCAGCAGGAAGGCATGGAAGGGTTTGGAACAGTATGTTGAAATAAGCAGATGAACAGAGAGAACTACAGGGAGGTTTGGGGAAAAGAGATATAACCACAAGACCAATTAAGAGGCTAATGAAACTGCAGATGATATGTACTGAGGATCCGAACAAAGCAGGTAGCAAAAAAACTGAAAAGGAAAAAAGACTTACAAGTGACAAGGAATAGAAAGTACTCATGAGGGGCAAAGAAAGGGAGAAAGTGACAAATACAAATAAAAATTTTAGCCAGGAAAACACAGAAAATGTAGAGCATTACTAAAAAGTAAAGATTAAAAGAGTTGAAGAGAGGGTGTGTATATTTTATCACAGATACACTGGGGTTCTAATGAAATTACCAGATATAGACATAAAGATATGGAGTTGAAAAGGAAAATTCTGACTAGAAATAAACATTAGGACATTAATGACATTTTGATAATGGATGATATGCACTGATAGGGTCTGCAAACAAAGAGTCAGCAAAATAGAACTCAGAGTGACGTGCACAGTTAGGGGTTTTAGTAAAGGAAATGAGGCCACAAGAGAAATGGCCTTGGCACGAGACATGGCTAAAGAAAAAGAAAAATGTGATGTCATAGAAGGCACAGAAAAGAAAACACTCAGGGAGAGAACCATTAACCCCTGTCAAACACTACAGAGACTTTTTGTAACAGGGGAAGAGGAATGAGAAAGGTTCTTGAACTAGGAAATCAGAAAGTCTCAAGAGAGATTTCATGTATGTAGACATCAATGACCAAGGTAGACACCACCTTATACTGACCATCCTCTACTTTCCAAACACATTTAAGAAATTCTGTACACCACAGAGATTACATGAAAATCCTTACAGTGACTCAGGACACACTGGACACAAGTCTGGGCAGCATCTGGAACTATGCACAGTAACCATGAGTGCCAAAGAGCATGTGCGCTGCCCAGGCCTGAAGACCATACAAACCAGTGCTGTCTCACAGAAACCCTCTCCACCACCCCAAACCCACACTTCCCATGTGCTACTTTCTCCTCCCTAGAAATCACAGTCAGCAAGCAAAGCAGTGCAGAAAATACCACAATCTAAATATACAATTCCCTTAAAAAAAAAAAAAAGCCTACCATCCTATAATATTCCACACATGAGACATAAATCTTTCTGTTCATTCATGTCTGACTGTGAGTGAAAAAATAGTTGAAGGCAGATATATGAACTTCCTATCCACCCTGCGGGATATTTGTAATACACAGAGTGAAACTCACATAATGTGTGTACAGAAGAGCAGATGGGTCTTCCAATAAGCGAAATATGATCCTACACATTTTTACCTCTCCCACTGTACTTTTAATTCACTAGTTGCCTTGTATCTTTCTAGGAATAGTCTCTTTTTATACTCAGCTCCCATCTATTTGGATAGATCATTAGCATCATCACAAATCATGGCTTCAGCGCCAATCCAACAGCATGATGCAATTTACTGCATGGCACCTGGCATTAATGCTCCTGTTATCTGATTTTAGGAGTCATTATTTCAAATATGTTAGATAAACTATGTTTTTCTTCTCAGTATACAGAATGATAAATGGTTTGCAAATAAATATGAGAGTCTCCACTTAGTATGCCAACGAGTAAACAACGCTCCCACTGCTGTGGCCCCTTTTATTATTTGAATCCTGAAGAAACTGTTCTGCAAACAGCATGGCTGCAAGATGACATCTGTGTGTTCATTAATGCATCATTTCCTCTGCACAGAAGCCCTACAACTGAAATTTAATTCAAATCTTTAATTGAACAAAATTGCTTTCAGATGACAAATTAAAGAGAGGGAGCCACACCCTAGCACAGGGCTGTGCAGCAAGGGAGAGCGGCATCCTCTCTTCTCCAGCATGAAGGAAAACAGCAACAAAAAACTGAATTGATCTGCTCTCACTTGGCTGCACTGTGGAAGGAGAAAAAAAAAAAGAAGAGGAAACAATTTGCTTTATTACAGTTATTTCCTAAACAAAGTGAATGTGGGAGTACTTGAATTTAAAATCTCACAGTAATCAACCCAATGTTGGAACAAAGTATGGGTTATTGGAGACATGGCACTCGCCTGACAGGCTCTAAAATCCTTTAAGGCAGAAAGACATATTTGGGTTTAAAAACTGTAATTCTAGTGGGGGTGGAAATTTATTTTTCTTGGGTCTAAGACTCCTATCCCTATACTAACTACTTTCTGGCATCAGAACCACAGTCCAGCACTCCAGGTCAGAGGTCAGTCAGACACAGGGCAGCAGACTGCAAGCCTGAGATCCCTAGAGCACCAAACACAATACAGAAGCCAGGAGGCTGTTTGGTCAGCCTCTCTTCTCCCCAGGAGGCTGCTGGACTTAGTGGTATTACAGTGCTGGCATGATGGTGCTTTTTATGTCTCTGTAGCTTCATTTTAGCGCACCCTTAGGATTGCTGGTGTGGAGGGGTAGGCACACAGCATCCCAGCTCTGGGGCAAGGCTGCCACACTACTCAATCCAGCTATGGTTATGGCTATAATTAGGGAGAATTTTAGTCTAGACTTTTCCTTTTCGAGCTCATGCACACAGATTCAGAATAATTACTGAGGATACAGTTTCTGTCAACAGCTCTTAAAACTTTTGGGGAATCATAAAACTCTTTGAGAATATGAGAATCTGACAGGCACACAGTCTTAGAAAAATGCATAGTTACTGAACTTTGCAGACCACCTAAGCCAACCTCTGGTTTATACAGTTATATGAATACAAACATGTATCTATATACATATATGTATGTGTATGTACATGCATGCATACATTCAAATACACATATATGCAGACACACTCCAGCACCACACCTCCAGAACTCTAATGTCTTTGGAAGACTCAGGTGAATATATGTGGTAGAACTGGGTGATGTCTGAGCAAAGGGTCTCAGGAGTCCCGTCACTAATTAGACAACTCCCTGGCTGAAGAGGTGTTTTTCTAAGCATCCTCTTAAACAGTTCAGCTTGGCAACATCAGAAGAAAACAGGACCATTCATTTAATACCAGGCTCCAGATTTTGCCCTCCAGATAATCTTTATGAAAAGACTGCTCATAAGTACCTATCACGAGAAGACAGTGCGGGAGACAGTCACTTGAGCCTGGGGCACCCCAGGGCAGTGGCCTGGATCTATCAGTCCTTCTCCTCAGTGATTTAAGCCCTTTTCTAGAAAGAAAAATAAGTCATATATTTTTATCTCTAACCTACTTTGAAGAGACAGTATCATTCTATAGAACTGGACCAAAATCTCATGCAAAACTGTGTCAAGGGAAACTTCTGGCCCTGAAATAGGCAAAAGAGATCACTAGCTCTGCTTTCAGGGAAAGCTGAAGCCCCTGGGGAGTCTCATGCTACATAGATAGTAACTCTATCTGGGATGAGGCTATTTCATAACTCCATAAACTGTCTAAAGAGATGCAAATAACATCTATCCTCTATGAGAAAAACCCTTCCCCTCCCCTGAAAAAGTCCATTTTGTGCTCATCTGACATTCTTTTCAACATTCCTTTACTCCATATAAATTTGTGATCCTCTGACTTCTTTATTTTACCTGGGGCAACATCAGCCTGGTTCCCTCATTTAATAAGAAGTTAAATAAAATCTTTGTATGTATGCATGTATAACATTTTATATCTGTGTAAGGTCATGATTTTAGCTTTTTTAAAAAATATTATTCTTTTAACTATAGTAGAACTTGGGTCCAAGAAAGAATAAAAACCTAGTGTCTAGGATTCTAAATTCTAAAGGACACTTTTTTCCCCAAAAAATAAACAGGAGGAGGCAACATGACTTGAAGATGAAAAATGAAGGAAAGCTAGAGTGTCCTTTCCAAAGGACTTCATCCTTTATGTTCACAGAAGAGTCCCGAAGTAAATTTCTCCAAAGGTTGTTGTTTTTTGTTTGTTTGTTTGTTTTTAAAAGAGGTCTGATGCTAAATTCAGAACCAGGTGAGAAACTAACTAAAAAACTTGGTTGTAAGGCACATGATTTATGGAAGCAAAGCCATGCTCCACTAAATAGCACACAGCAAATACCAGCTCTGGCACCAGAAGTCTAAACAAGCTATCCTGCCATCTTCTGAGACAGGAAAAAGCCAGGAGAGCAGCCAGGTTGGTCTCTCATACTACATCTGTTCCTCAGAATGTGAGGAAGCTATACTTCAGGACTGGCAATTCTAGGAGACTCCAAGGAAGCTTTGGAAGTACTAAGAAATAATCATTTATCTGAATTAACATTCCACTCCAGATGAGGTAATTAATTAAGTAAAAGAAAACAATCCTTAGTACTTTCCTCTGATAATTAACAAACGTTAAATCTGCCATTGGTAATTTACTACACTAGGAACAGAAAATTTCAATTGTTCAACCTCAACCTGCAAGCCTTTTATCTCCTTGCAAGCTTTTTTCAATAATCCTTTATCGGCTGACATTAAGGAAAGTACAAAAGCAGTGGGGCACTGCTCAAGACGCTTACTTAACCTTTATAACTGCAAGATGGTACAGTGTGTGCATTTTTCAAAGTGACAGGCTGTTTTATAGGGAACATCAGCAGACAAGAAAAAGGAGCACCATGTCTGTCCAAAACAGAGAACAGCACCCTCCTTATTTTCCCAACTACCATGCAGAGCACTCCTGTAATTCTATGTTAATCCCTGCACTAGGAGACAGGCAAAATCCATTTATAGGTCCTTCAAGCATTGCTTTCAAAATACGGTTAAAACCCTGAAGTGGGGAGAAAAGCAGCAGCATTACACTTCACCCCCTCCTACAAATCAAAGGGAAGGACATACTGAATCCTGCTTTTTCAGAAACTTGAAGCCCTGCATAAAAATCTGCTTAACAGCTTCAGCCTGGGAACCAACTCTGTGTGTGTGTGTGTGTGTGTGTGTGTGTGTGTGTGTGTGTGTGTGTGTGTGTGTGTGTTTGTGTGTGTTTTGTTTTGGGTGTTGCCTTAGCTATATTTTCAGTCAGTTAATCATCAGGGTTTTGAGCACAAGGCCCACTGCAATGAAATATGGTTATTTGATTCAGTAAAATCATGAAATAAAAACTTATGAAGTTCTTTCAGAGGAAAAGTACCCTCCAAATACTTAATAGATGGCAAATATCACATCACCTAAATATGCCATCATATAAAGCAGTTGACATCATACGAAGCAGCCCCCTCAGAACCACTGGAAGGGGGACATCCTGTGGGAGTTGGCACCTAACTCCTAGAGAATAGAAAACCAATATTCTGTTGGGTTTATGTGGGGAAAAATGTAAGCAATTTATTACAACTGAATCTAAAGCAGGAAATAGTGAGGAGGGAGCAGTGGGAGGAAAAGAGCCAGTGACAGCTGTGCAAGTAGAAGTGCCTTGGTTCCATGGTAAATTGTGATTATGCCGCATTGTGGGGAAGAGGGTAAGGAGTGGGAAATGCCATGAGAAACTCCTGGGGTGATGTGGGCCTTTAAGATCAGTGTGTTTTATTATTATGTTAGTTACACCTCTTAAAAAAAATAAATGATTCAGAAAAAAATCTTAATCCTTAATTTAAATCAGTGTGCTCCCACCTTGCCATTTAGATACCACTATGATGCAGCTGAAAGACCATCAGACTGAGACTCATAGTATCAGGCTCTGGACCTCACTAGCTGTCTGTCTTTGGGTAAGTGCCTTTTCCTATTTGTACTCAGGCCATCACACTGGGAAAGAAGATCGGTAACCTGAAACACAGAGGCCAGGGTCCCACAAATGACAGCTGAATCAGTCCTTAGAACTGTTGGCTAGGCAGGAATAATGTCAGGTAAAATTTCTGAATTTGAACACCTCTGTTGTCTCTCATAGTCCCCTCATTGCTCTGTTCCTTGTACCTGTCCAATTCATTCACTTAGGCTACCTGTCTAACCTCAGGAAACATGTATATCTGAGAGCCCTTGTCTTAGACCCTCAGAATCATTTCCAGCCCTAAAACTCCATGATTTAAAGTTTAGATACTCCACTAGAATTTTTTTCCCTACTCTTGCTCTAACAGGCTTAACAGAATAGAGGAATTTAACAGAGTGACATTAGAGCATGTATTTGATGTGGAATTATCCAGTAACAAGTATCCTGCACAACCCAGCTGGCTCCTGAAATCAACTAGCTGGTGATAAATTCTTTAGCTGGCTAACCAGGCATGTTTAAATGTTCTTGTTCTCTTAAATCTACAAAGCAGACATCCACACGAGATTAAGTTTTAGTGCCTCTATCTGGATGAAGATGAGGATGGAGGCGACTAGAATTAACAGCCACAAGTAGATGAATATGGGTCTAAGAACAAGAACCAGTTACTAAGATAGCCTCTCTCAGTCTGCCACCTTGTCTGACATTTCATCAAATTCGCAGGTCAGTTTTCAGGATGCATGAAAAGCAAATTATCCTGCAAAATAGGATACTTAGCAGCTAATAATTTTTTGTTTTAACTTAACAATGTACCTTAGTGACATAAACCTCTTACATCATTGTCTTTTTACCTCTATTAACTTCTTTATTTCTACTTCTATTTTAAAAATATTTAAGTAAGTCTAAAGAGACTTCCCACTGAAATATTTTAAAACTCCCTTTGTTTCTTTTGAAACACAATATCCTCAATTTTTATCCAGAAGTTAATAGCTCTTGCTTTCATTTTGTAAATGTTGGTAATGGCTGTCTTGACAAGGTTCTCTGCTTCAATGAACACAATATTTGGAATGATGAAGATGCTACAAGTATGGACCTTTCCTATATGATATTTAATAGTCCTGTTCACTTGACAACTGTAATGATTTCCTGAAGCAAGGCAGAAATAATTAGTACATATTTGATGTCCAGTTCTACTAAGGCACTGTCAAGAGCAAACAGAATTAATCTAAGACTCAGTCTCTGGCAACAAAGAGCTTATAATAGGTATGAAGACCACTCCTTCTTGCCCCAGTGAGTAAGGCAGGCCTAGTAAATACTCTGTGAAGTCTTTTCTATTCAAGGGTTCTACCCGAGGTAGAACTAAATTACATGCTTTAATTTAGTACCTTCACTTGTCTTCCTCCTTCCCTAGGCTGCATGGCCTTCTGGCCAATATCCCTTTTGTCAGCACACAATCCAAGCACCACATGGGAAAGAAGGAGAGAGAAGGTACTACTTCATCCATTCTGTTCTCAGCATAAAGAAGCTTAGCAGGGGAGGCATTTGAAACTAAGGACTAAAACAAGGACTAACCTTGGACTTAAACAGAAAGTCACAGAGAAAAGACCTTGAAAGTTACCAAATCAACCTTTTTATGGTCAAGGAAAGCCCAGGGGAAGTGACCATCATAGGAGCCAGGATAGGGGAGTTTCAGCTCTGACTTAACTCAAAAAGCAGTCCATGACCAATAAAGTCTTAGACATTTCAAGCTCCAACCTCTCTCCTTTTCTTTTTTCTTTCTTTCTTTCTTTCTTTCTTTCTTTCTTTCTTTCTTTCTTTAACCATTATTGATAAGTACACCCCAGTGAATTGATGTCCAGATGATTATCCTGACAGCAGCAGCAACAATCAAAGCTTCTGCTACCCTGGATATAATAAAAGATGTTATTTTTGACTAATCACATGCAGAACATGCACTCTGTGGTATTTTTCCAGAAGCAGTAATAAACTTTCACTGATCTATCCACACACTACATCCCAGTTTTGCCCTCCTCTATGGGAAGGAGACTAAATGGAGAATAGAGCATGGCTCATCAGACCCCACATCTCTAATACCTGTGCTCATGGCATCAAGAAAATGTCCAACGTGCTATCAGATTGTTCACAAGGAAATGTAAAGGCCTGGGGCTGGCCAAGAAATCACTCTTGAGCTTGATGCAGTGAACAGCTTGATTTCTCCTTTGTCAGAGACAAAGAGAATAATCCCTTAGCACACTGGTGCTACTGATCACCCACCCAAGAGAAATGTCTTATCAAACAGTAGTCCAAAAGTACAAATCTAATTCCATCTATAGAGACTTATCTACTTATATTATTAGTGTAATATAGACCACTTCTATGGCTATCTTAAAAATCAAATTGATTTCAGACACTACATCTTTCATCTCAGAGTCTGCTAGGTAAACTTTCTTATAATAAACTAATGATCTATATCTTCAGGACAATAAATAAAATTTCAAGTGCTCCTCAAGACCCTATTTTCCAACCTTCAAAGTAGTAAGTAATCAATTACAGCCTGCCCCATTATCAGCAAGAAGACAATGTTCTGTCATTTTGTTGTCTCATAGAGGGTTTGGCAGGCAGGTCTAGCACCAAACCAGTGAGGGAGAAGTCAGACAACAAAGACAGCTCACTGTGATTCAGTTGTATCAGCAGAGCCCTCATTTGCACAGCATTGTCAAAACAGGCAAATAAAACCTAACATATAGAAATAGTACCTCTTAGGGCTCATTCCAGGGCTGCCTTCTTTGTTTTAATACAGCATGCAAGAGCATGGGTTTCATTAGACATTCCAAAGGGGCTGCTTAGCTTGGAGAAGGAGAGGAGGAACCTTGTCATCTCATGTCTGAATAGACTGCACATGTCTGACTCTCTACAAATCCATTGCTCCAAGAGCCTAGGGCCAAAGGATCTAGGCAGAGAACTTAAGGACTACGACGTACATAGTCTCGCTGAACTGATTTAACAGGAAGAAAATAGCTCATACATCTCTTCCTCAAAAGGTGTCAAAGTTCTAGCTTTTAAAGGGAAATAGTAGTTCTCTGAAGAATAAAAATCGTAAGTATTTCAAATGTTTGTTAGTCCATGTCCACTGTGTACAAATGTCCCGATATACCACCAGTCAAAGGCAACAACCACCAAGGGAACCTATGGAAGATTCCAGGGCTAGCACTTAAATAGCTGATCCAATTGTATGTTCTGTAGAAGCAAGGGTAACTGCAACAATGAAAGATTATATTTAGAGGACACTTCATTGTTCACAAAGCATTCTCACACGTGTTATTTCATTGTCATCTTACATGAGGAGGTGTGACATGACTCTACCCAACTGAGACAACTAAGGTTGACAGTAGTTAAGCAACTTGTCCAAGGCCATGCAACTAGCTGGTGCATCTACCTCAAGTCTGTAATGAGACGAGGAAGCTAAAGATGAAGGCCAATCAAAACAGAAACCCAAGGGTCTGGAGGATCTCCCACATAGTACAAAATAACAATGAACATGCAGAGGTGAAGTACAGAGAGGTGGACTGCAGGAATAAAGATGATCAGTTAAGGCATTAATATTTAATAATAAAGATCTAAGAGATCAGCTAAAAACCAAGGAAAGAACACAGTCAAATGTATTATTAAAGTGTGCTTCTCAAAGCCCAGCTCCCAGCGTCCAGGCCTTGGAGATCACTTTTCCATTGGTGGGGTCTTGGCTGAGGGAAGAAGTCCCTGGAGTGAGCCCTAGGTAAGAAGAGAGTCCAGCTTGCCTCCTTGGGACTTGGTCTATTTCTGAAGCACTCATTTAAGTGTAGGGGCTCTCTTTAGCAGGGACATCAAGAAAATGCAGCTTACAGAACTGTGAATTATCTAAAATCCACGAAGTACGGAATGGCTCAGACAACCAGAAACACTTAGGCAGGGAAACAGAGAGAAATTTGATTTCCTCCATCCAGTCAGAGAATAATCACTGTGGGGAAGCTATATGCAAGCTAACTGTCCCTCATCCAAGAAAATAATTTTTTTCTTAATGAAAGCCATCCACAAACAAGGGCCTCCAGGACTCATTATCCCTGAGACCTGAATCAAAAGCTGGTTGACAAGGTTCGTGAGAGTGAAGCAGCAGAGGGTGAGAGTCTGGAGGAGGGCCCTCACAGCATGAGTCCCTAATTCCCAGCTTATGGGTTTCCTTTTTAATGAAAAACAAAACCAAAACTTATCCACCTACCTGAAGGCATTTATTATAAGTATGGCAGTTACGTAGACTATGACCAACATGTGAAGTCTAGAAAGCTAAGAAACAAAGGGATGTGAATTAATGAAGCAATTTATGACCCTTTACAGAGTTCAACAAGGGATGAACTATGGTAAGTGCCCTGCCTATGATCCTAAGTTGAGAAAACTGAAACCCTGTGCAGGAAGAACATTGGGTATATATACAGGATTAGAAGGAAATGATAAAATTTAGGAAAATCAATACCTCTACTTTCAGACCATCCATCAGTTATCAACACAAAATATGATTAATATGTGTTTCAGGTGATACTATAAAAAGGGCCCAGGACTTCAAGTTAGGAGGCCGAATTATAGTCCTGCCTTTATCACAAAAAGGCAGTAGAAGTCACTTCACCTCTACAGTTTCAAGTTTCATGTCTAAAATGAGTGGGCTGGGCAAATGTGTAAGGGCCTATCTAACAGTAAAATTATATGATTCTATTGCAATAAAGTAGAGAATATTAAGTTCACAACAGCAAGGTCAGTTTAGTATTAGTACTTAGCTTACCCATGAACTTTAAGCAACCCTGAGTTGTGTTTGAAGTCATTTTCTTCAGGGTTTTTTTTTTTTTTTTTTTTTTTTTTTTTTTTGGAAGCTATATTTTACATGGACTAGGTTTATCAGATATGCTGTGGGGACTATATATAATGTTCCTAACAAAAACATTCCTTTTACCAGCATTCAATGTTAGGGCTAAAGTGATTTGTTTCTACAGATCTTTTACTTTCTCAAAACAATCATAGAATTGAGAAGCAAAGCATTCATCTATAAAGTCCTTATCTGCATTGATAAATAAACTGTAGACACTGGTGTACCTAATTTTAGGAGTATCAGTATCTTCCTAAAAATTAAATCATAGTCTTTCTCATAAACACATATGCTTTCTATAGGACAACTCCTCCAGAAATTAAAAAAAAAAAGATAAAATCTTACTGATGGCTTATGAATAGAAAAATTCTTAGGAGAGATATAATTAAAGTCACATAACAATCTCAAGAACAAAGAAACATATCATTACGGGATACTCCCAGCACCTACCTAGCACAGTGATTATCACACAGTAGTCACTCAATAAATAATTGCTGAATGAATTACTCAATCACTCTCCAACAGAGAAGTGAGAAAAATAACTACTTAATCTTTCAGAAATAAAATTAGTGACACTAAAGATGAATCGATTGGGAGAATACAGCCACATGATCACATCTTAAATTTTGCCAGAAACATTAAGAAACACACAAACACACTTGCAGATAAAACCACAAAAGCATTATAAGAAAGTACCAATGGATAAAATCTAAGTAGGATCTTTTACCTTTTACCGAAACAAACACAGAAAAATAAGATGCTTAATAATGCTGACTAGGCACTCACCAAGAGAACAAAAAGTTCTAAAGAGTTGCATGATGAAGTACAAGAGAAAATACAGGAAAGAAGTAAAGTGTAGAGGTTAAGAGCATGAACTTTAAACTCTAAGACCTGTGTTCAGATCCCAGCTCTACCACTCATTACCTAAGTAATCTTGGCAAATTATTTGACTTCTCTAAGCCTCTATTTCCTCAGCTGCAAAACAGGATAACAGCATTTAGAAGAATGAATTTAAAAAATCACTGAAAGGCACTTAGCACAGTGCCTGGCAATTACAAGGTGCTTAATGAATGGTTCACAATACTTACAATTGTTATTAGGGTATTCCAACTGCAAACCATAAGTTTGAGTAAAATCTTTTCATGTAATATACTAGAGGGGGAGGAAGTAGGTAGGGTGGGGTCAGGGAGCAAAAGAGAGTAAGTGTGAATTTTCACTCCTTTGTGGGAACCCCATAAAACATGCACCTTGCTCTAGAGCAAGATGACTTCACATGTTATTTAGGAATAACTGACGTTCAAACAGGATTTAATTAATTATCTAATCCTCTTTCACGTTTATCTCACTTAAACATCATGGCAACATAGACATGTAGATACATCAATAATTACTATTAATATTTTAAAAATAAAGTAATAGTTCTAGAAAGATGCAATATTTTCCGTATTACTTCTGACAAGTACAGTGAAAAGCCTTGGATATTAACATATAAAACAAACATAAGATGACCCTGGAAGGTGAGAGAAGAGGCAGAATGGCTAGGCAACTTGGGACACAGGGAATGCTAAAGAGGCAAGATCCCTGGGTTTTCATTTTGTCTCATAAATTCCAGGCCAAGCACTAAAGAAACTGGGAACCTGGAACATCACCAGGCACAGACAAAAGAAACCCCAAGAAGAGTCCGCTGTCTCTTGCCAAAATGCCATGAAAGCTACAGACTAACAAGACAGAAAACTTTTAGATAACTGATCTCCTACTCCAAGCACCACTGAAAAACTAACCCTACCCATGCTAGGAGAATCCACCTGTGCCCCCAAACTCCTCTAGGATAATACCAGGATGGTGTAAACACTACCCAGGAAGCCAAGATTCATCTCCACCTGGTGGTAACAAACCATCACCGACACACCTTACTATGTCAGTGAAATTGAGACTTAACACACCAGCCTTCACTGGGGTGGTGTCAGAGGAGGCCTGCTGGAAATTCAGACTCTTCCCAATCAGCTCATCAATTTTTCAATACCCCTTACTACCAAGGTATCAGTGGAGACCACGTGGGAGTAGCAGCAAGACACCCCTTCCTTCCCCAGCCAAGGTATCAGCAAGAGCCAGATGAGCCTGAATACTTACTCACACCCAGCAGTAACAAAGGTGGTCCCCACTGCCCCTACCTAAGCAATACCAGAGTTCTGCTAAAACAAAAGATTTCAGTAAGGTCCCGAGTTTCATAATATAATACACAAAATTTCCATATTTCATAAGAAAGTCACTCATCCAAGACCCCTCCCAAAATCAATCTAAAAATGAGAAAAGACAATTGGCAGATGATCTCACTGATATGACAAAGAGTTTAGAATTATCTAATAAGGATCTGCAAATGTCCATCATACAGGTCCTTCCACAAGCAATTATAAACACATTTAAAACAAATGAGAAAGTAGAAAGTATTGGAAAATAAATAGAAGATATGAAAGCCAAATGGAAATTTTAGATCTGAAAAAGATAATAAGCAAAACAAAAAGTCAAAGGATAGGCTCAACAGCATAATGGAGAAAACCAAGGAAGGAAACACTGAACAGGAAGACAGAACAACAGAAATTACCCAATCTGGGAAAGAAAAAAAAAAAAAAAAAACAGAGAGAAAACAGACCTAAAGAAAATGAACAAAATTTGTCCTCTACTCAAAAAGCTAAACACAGAATTACCATATGACTCAGCAATTCCACTCCTAGATATATTAGAGAAAGGAAAGCAAGGATGTGAACAAACATTTGTATATTCATATTCTTAGCATTATTCACTGTAGTCAAAAGATAGAACCAGCCAAGTGTCCAACAACAGATGAACGGATAAATGTAGTTCATACATATAATGCACTAGTAGTCAAATGTCTGATGCATATCATGATGTGTATGAACTTTGAAAACATCATGCTAAGTGAAATAAACAAGCCATAAAAGCACAAATATTGCACGATTCCACTTATATAAAATATCAAGAGTAGGTAAATCATAGAAAGTAGATTAATACAGGATACCAGGCACTGAGGGAAAGGGGGAAGGAGAACTAAGCTTAATAGGTAAAGAGTTTCTGTTTGGGTGATGAAAATGTTCAGAAAATAGATAGTAGTGATGGCTGCACAATACTGTGAATATATTTAATGTCACTGAAATGCACACTCAAAAATGATTAAAATTATAAATTTTAAGTTAAATATATTTCTCAAATGATAAAAAACTGAAAGTATATGTAATGAATTAAAACTAAAAAATTAAAAGTTGAAGAAAAAAATGAACAGAGCCTCAGGGACATGTAGGACTATAACTAAAGATCTATCATTCTTGTTTTCTAGTCCCAGAAAGAGAAGAGAAAGGTGGTGGGGCTAAAATTTTTTTCAAAGAATTTCCCAAATTTAGAAAAATACATAAATCTACAGATTCAAGAATATGGGACATCCCTAAACAGGATAAACCCAGAGAAATTCACACCAAGACACATTATAAACTTCCAAAAACCAAAAGAAAAAGATTCTTGGAACATCCAGAAAGAAATGATGGATTACTTGTAGATATAGACAAGATTATTCTAAAATTTATATGGAAAGGAAAGGAACTAGAATAGCTAAAACTATCTGCAAAAAGAGTAATGTGGAAGGAATCATTCTTATTATATAAATTATAGTAATCAACACTGTGAGGTATTGGCAATGGGTTGGACACACAGATCAATGGAACAGAAGAGAGATCCAAAAAATAGCCCAGCACAAGTATGGCCAACTAATTTTTGACAAAGTTGCAAAAATAATTCAATGAAGGAAAGTCTTTAAAAAAAATATTGTGCTGATTGTGCTAGTGCAATCTAATACTCAAAGGCAAAAAAACAAAAAACAAAAACAAAACAAAACAAAACAAAAAAACCAAAAACCCCACAACCTTGACCTCGTATCTTCTATAAAAAGAACTCGAATTATAGACTTACTAGTAAAATATAAGACTACAAAAGTACAAGAAAGACACTTTGGAGCAAATCTTCAGGTCCTAGGATTTGGTGAAGAGTTCTTAGACATAACACCAAAAGCATAATCCATAGAAGAAAAAGGTGATAAATTTGATTTCATCAAAACTAAAAGCCTTTGCTCTGCAAAGGACCCTATCAAAAGAATGAAAAGACAAGATCAACACAAATATGACAAAGTACTCATACCTAGAATATATAAAGAACATTCAAAGCTTTACCAGTAAAAAACAGATAATCCAAAAGACATATAGGCAAAAGACATGACAGACATTTCACCAAAAAGAAGACACAAATGGCAAACAAGCATATAAAAAGGTGTTTAACATCAATCATTAGGGAAATACAAATTAATCATGATGAAATATTATTATATACCCACTAGAACAACTAAATAAAGAATAGTAACAATACCAAATCCCAGAGAGGATGCTGATAAACTAATTCTCTCATACACTGCTGGTAGGAATGTAAAATGGTACAATCACTCTGGAAAAGCTGACCATTTCTTAAAAACTAAACGTATACTTACCATATGACCCAGTAAATGCAATTCTGGACATTAATCACAGGGAAACAAAAACCTATAGCCACAAAAAAATCTGTAAATAACTGTTTTAAGCAGCTTTATTTGTAGTAGCCCAAAATGGAAATAACTAAAGTGTCCCTCATAAGTGAACGATTAAACAAACTGTGGTACATCCATACCATGGAATACTACTTAGCAATAAAAAGGAGGGCACTAATAGGGATGGATCTCAAGGACATTAGGCTGAATGAAAAGAAAAACAATCTCAAAAGGTTATATACTGTATGATTTAATTTAGGTGACATTTTTAAAATAACAAAATTATGGAGCTAGAAAGCAGATTTGTAGTTGCCAGAGCATAAGGTGGGGGATGATAGTGGGTGTTACTATGAAGGGGTATCACTAGGGAGATCTTTGTGATGACAGAATGGTTCTGTATCTTGCTTGATTGTAGTGATGGTTACACAAATTTACACAGGCATAAAAGGACACAGAACTATACACACACATCGTACTGAGGGAAGGTCATCCCGGATCTCTCTATACTATCTTTGTAACTTTCTGTGAATCTGTAATTATTTCAAAATTTAAAAATTAAAAATAAGGAAACATTCAAATAGCCTAAAGAACTTGTCAAAGGTCACAAAATAACAGCTCACAAATCCTGAGTACCTGGCTTCCGTATTTTTATCTCTACTAAAAATACTAACTCTGATGCCTGCTCTTAAAATTACTTAATAAAGCCAATGTTGTTGAAAAGAAGGGGGGAAAAGTCCACTTCAAATGTAAACATGAAAGTTGAATAAAATAGGGTAACTCAATTTTGCAGACAACTAAACATCAGTCATACTGGATATATGGTTTATCTAATGCTCCTTCCCTAGAGAGTCTTAAGAAAAAAAAAGGAGGGAGGGAGGAATGGGACTTGTATTTCACTGAATTCTTTGGAGTGGAAGAAAAATGTAATCCAATAAATACTGCTTTGGAGATGCACATGGAGTAGCGACCAATAATGACAGGGTTTAGCTGGGGGCAGTGTAATTCATATGGCTCTGGTGACAGGTGTTTCCCCCAGGTACCTGGGGCAGTTACTGCACTTGGGAGGGCATGGGTATCAGAAAAGCCACTCTATCCCCCCGCCCCCTCCTTGTTTAGTTACAAGCCCTTAAAAGAGAACAAACATTTAATTCCCTTGTAAAACAGATGAATGCTTTATAATTTACTAGCAGCTGCTGGCAGCAACACACTCTGCTCTCATATTCCTATTAAGCAAGCTGTGGCTGATTTATTAAAAGCTCGGATACATCAAAACAAATGACTGAGACATCATTATAGTACTATTTACAACCCCTTAATGGGGTTACGGGTAGGGGCAATGCAGTACAGACTGCAATTGGCTTCCCTTCTGTTAGAAGAAACTGTTTCCCTTGGATGGGAGCTGCCATACTCAGATAAAAACACCTGACCATGCATGATAGGAAGTAGCCAGGAGCCCATGTCTGTGAGGGAATCAAGGCCACCTGTGGCTTACAGCAAACCATGGGATATATGACAAGATTCTGACAGTCCCTAAAGCTTTATAGGACAAGGTACAGATGGCTGCTCTCTCTATCATGTACCTCAGTTTCTCTCTCTAGAATCAGAAGGTTCCCACCAACCCCTTCTCCACTTCTATTCTCCAAAATAAACCCAGGAGGAGGAGGCAGGTCCTTGGAGGAAATTGAGGGAAGAAATTGGGAAGAGGATCATATGGTACTTGGGTGGGAAAAAGATAGGAACAGAGCTATTTTCAGACACTAGAGATGAAGTGTTGGGTCAGGTCTTCCCAATTTCAGAGCCTTCTCTTTCTCTGTCCTCATCCTCCACCTGTGGCTCACTCCTTGCTGTTATGCTCAAGTGTCTTTTGCCCAGCTTTCTACCCTTGCCCCCCTTGCAAAGCATGATCTGAGCAAGGGCTTGATTCTAGTCTTTTCCTCTCTTATATCAAAGTAAGCTCACAGGTCCCCATTCCTAGCAGCACCAACCTTTTGAACAACAAATCAATTTGAAAAAGGGAGAAAAGTGGGGCACTATAGTGGGGCAGAAAGAGGAAGGCGAAGTGGACCCCCAGAAATGTATTGGTTCAGAGGCTCAAAGATGAGCCAAGCCTGAGAGGCTACAGTAGAGCAAAGTAGATGCTATGCTCTGAATTCATCACATCTACAATGCAATGCAGTTTTCACCATGATCTACAAGTAATGATGGAAACTGCTGGGGCCCAGCTTCACCACATGGCTTTGTGAACTCTTCAAAAGCAGGACACTATGTCTCATTCCTCTCTAGACTCCCAATACTCAGTCTGACATCTCAGGGACTCAGTCAATCATGAATTTAAAAATGAATGACTTAATTCTGACCCCCAAAAAGATAAAAAAAAAAAAAGACTGAACAAATGAACACATAAATGAATGAACAATAGATAAACAACAGGTTTATACTGAATAGCAAAGAGAACTATATTCAATATCTTGTAGTAATCTATAATGAAAAAGAGTATGAAAAGGAATATATGGATGTATATGTATGACTGAACTATTATGCTGTACACTAGAAATTGACATAACATTGTAAACTGACTATACTTCAATTAAGAAAAAAAGAAACAAAAACCTAAAAAAAAAGAATAAGTGAACTCTTGATCTATGGATCTAGTACTTTATAACTTTTCACCTCTACACAATACAGTTTAATAAGCCTATTTGAAATGATAAGACAGGTAATAATATTTCAAAGCAAATATACAAGTACGAGGTGGGAGTAGGGGAGGAGAGAATTAGGGGATAAGTGAAACACAGAACTGTCTTAAGTTTCATTGCAATGTTAAGAACTTGAGCTCTCCACTCAGTTGCCTGGACTGTAGTCCTGTCTTGACTGCTAGCTAATTATATGATGTTTCTCAAATTAATCAGCTTCACTCTATATTGTTTCCTCATCTGTAAAATGGGAAGTAATAAAGCCTAGATCAGAAAGTTGCCATTAGAGATTAAATGAAACAATACCTATAAAGTACTTATTATAGTACCTGGCACACAATGAGAGCTCAAAACATGTTAATATTTATCATCAATATCATGGATTCTAGGCCCATTGCCAGCTACAAAATTAAGGGAAAAGGAACTGACAAAAGGAAGAAAATGACAAGAAAAATCCAGTGCCTTAAGTCTCTGCAAAGTCACCTTCCAAATACTGTTCTTAGAAACTGCAGCTCATTGCAAACCCAATAAAAGCCACAGAGCAATGAGACTGCCAAAAATGCTAATGTGATCCTGGCTTCCATTAAGAGAGTTGCATGATCCAGAACAATCACAGAGAAGCCAGCTATGTTTTCTCTGCACTGAGACCACACCTGACAGTAGCAAGCTTTGTGGGTAACAGTATGCCTGGAAGCAAAACATATGCAGAATGTATTGACAAAAGTCACTGACAAAAAAATTAATCTCCAACAAACTTCAAAGAAATCATAAAACTTAGTAGTGAGACAGAAGGAAAGTGATCATTTGGTCTAAGCCCTCATACTGTGATGAGGCAACAAAGACTCAGAAGAGTGAAGTTCTTCACTGTGAGCCCCTTAAAAAACAGGGATTGTGTGCCATTGATTTTGATCTCAGGTGCCCACCCATAACCAAACTGTCGACAGTTAATGTCAGAATAGAACCACAACCCAGCCTCCTGAATCCCAGTAGTTGGGTCATCTACATCAGCAGCTGCCTCTGATTATTTGGGTCGAAAATGGAGAAGGCGGCAGCATGCAGAAGAATGAATGCAGGCGCTCTGGACAAATTCAGCTCACTGTCCAGGGTCAGCCCTGGTCTATCCTATGTGGTGCTAGTTACCAGCACAGCTAGAGAACTAGATCCTCCCCTTAATTTGTAAACATTCCTCCCTGCTGTGATTTCTCTAAGAGTAGCTTCAAATTATTAACTTTCCTTTTCCAGACTATTTCTAAACACCTAGGAAAAACAGTCTGGTGTGCACCTGTACTTCATACTCAGAAGCTCACACAGGAGTATCAGTGTGGCAGACAATACCCATTTCCCTTGCTTCTTTGGTGATAACAGAGCCCTGAGTTTTCAAGAGAGGCAATGTGCCCAGCTTCAGAGAATCAAGCATGAGTGCACTGAACCAATCATAGTCATCTTGAGATTCTCCTTACAAGTATTTGGGGATGGGACTGGCAGCCTGATAATGTGACCCAAGTCTGGTCAATGAGGTGTAAGGGCAAGTCTTTGTGCAGGCCTTTGAGGAAAATCTTCCTCCTATTAAGAGAGGAACGTGAACCGGGAAGATTCTTTTGCTTCTGAATCCTTCCTTCTTCTTTTGAATGCTATGAAGATATTACTCTTGGAACCATGAGGTCACAAGCCTAGCAGTGAAATCTAACACAAAGAATGGCAGAGGAAAATGAAACATAACCAGAGCTTGGTGTCTCAATCAACCCTGGGACCTCCTAATCCTGACTCTTTGTAAAGACACTTGGTTGGTTGGGCATTTCCATTACTTTTAACTGAAAGCATCCATTTTTGGCCTATTTCTACACTTCCAATATGTATGTTTCACAGAATGGGCAAAATGGGTTTCTAGAGATTTAAATAACTTTATAGGACTGAATGAGGCCATATACACAGGACATGATTTTAGGTAGTATATAACACAATTTAGGGTCAAATGGAAGAGGAGTCAGGGAACTAAGATTGCCAAATGCCAGGGCTAAGATCTCCCCAAAAGATAAAAGTAATTCAAACATTCCAGCATGCTCTAACAAACATCAGATCTGGAGAGCTGAGGCACCAGGGGTACAGCTTGTATTCTTGAAAAACCATGAGTGTTTCACTTAGTCAAATATTATGCTTCTGCTTTTTAAATATTTCCATTTAAATGTAGATTTTGACCTTCTCACCAATGAAATATTAATATGAGCATAAAATATATATTACTCATCATCTGAGAGAGGGTCTCTTTCCAGAGTCTGTCATGTTTCCTCTCTGCCGTCTTGGGATGACTTCTGAAAACCATGATAGTTTCATCTGCAGAACCCATCTCCACCAAATGCCTCAATGAATGACTAAAACCTAGAAGACCACAAACTTCTCAGATGCATTTTGTGTTTGTTTGTGTGTGTCTATTTAATTTTTTTCATTCAGTAATCAGTAAAGATTTATTTCCTTATAGCAACAGTAATTTAAGGGCTAGGTGGGCAAAAAGAAAACTATCTCAAGCAAGATAATACAAAGGAAAGGCTGATTTAATTTGAAATATTTCCTTTCCTAAATAACTAGCCTATATTAAGATTAACTGGGACTTCTATTTCTAATAACTGCAGTCCATTAAGTAGAATGGAGGGTTTTTTTTTTAATCACAAATTGTTCTACTCATTCAGCTTTATCATCATGATTATTCAATCAGCCAGATGATGACTAGCAGAACAAGCAGAGCAACAGGGATTGGCCAATATATGAATTTCTCCCTATTTATTTCTTCATACTTAAAAACTAATCACTCTATTATGATATAAAGAAACTATTTAATAAACCACTCTCAAAGCAAAACTCTCTCTAGCAATGACTGATGAAAGTAAAAAGGAAGACTGTATTCAAGAGTTGAAAAACCTACGTTGAGAGCTTATAATCTTCTTGATTGTGGACCTATGTGCAAATTACTTCACTTCTCTGAATCTATTTCCTCATCTATAACATGGACACACATGTTCACTTTGCAGTTCTGCTGCACAGACTGATTATCATCTGAACTAAGCAATCAGAAGTCCCTTCACTGATAAAGAAAACATTTCCAAACTAACCTCTGAGGAAATCTAAAATATTACTGTTACTTTGCAACTAGGTCAACCAACAAACACCACAGACTGTGACCATCATCCCCCTTCATTCTTTTATTAATTTACTCAACATTCTCATTCATTCAACAAATATTTATTGCACACCTACCAGGTACCACATCAAGTATTTAGCACTGAATAGTACAGACATGTCTCCTGCCCTCATGGGATTTATGATCTTCTCCAACAAACTTCCTTAATTTTGATCTCTTACACACACCTATTGTCAAGAACTCTGACCTAGGAACAAGCTCCCAAGCAATCTCTCTGCAAATTCTCACCACTCTCCACTCTAGTATGAATGCCCCTCCTCTAAGTCCTCTAAGTTCTGTCAGTGACCAGAGGAACTCATTTCTTTTGGTTCACTCCTTAACACTAGTTCATCTAATATTCCTTTCATTGATCCACAAGATATTTATCTCCTACAGATGCATTGGAAAATTTGAAGTTCAACAGTGTTATTCAAAATGTCTCTCTTTCAGGCCTGCAACCTAACCACTGAATTACAACCTCGTTTTACCCCGGAGGGAAAGCCCAAAGTTACCTGTGAGTGTGACAAGGGTACCAATTACAGCCCTTTGCCCAGACTCTGTCTGGACACCATCCCACTCTGACCTAGTACATCCTCCATTATCAGCCTATAATTACAATCAGGAGTCCAGCTCTGAGTAAACCCTTACCATTATGTCTAGCTATCAGTAAAGTTTTATACTTCTGAAACCTTGAGCTAGGACGTGCAGCCAGAAAAGGGCCAGACATTACAGATTTCCCACAATTTATCTATTTGTAGTGATGCACTTCTGAGGCAAAACACCTGAATCAAGTCCATAGGCCCACAAATTCAACTCAACAAATTCAACAATTTAACTCCAGGATCATTAACTAAAGGTACAGTCCTAGTGAAAATACATCCAACACACCCAAATAGGTAAAAATAAGGGATATTCATTGGTATTATCAATGGTTTAGGGCTGGAGAGTTTGAGCAAACTAAACTACTTTTGAAATTTCCAACAGCATCATCATAAGGCCACAAAATGGGACAAAAAAAATTCCACCACTTTCTTGTCACATACTTCATTGATCAAAAATGAATTACCCATTTTAGTAACTCACTTCATAACATCAGAATAAGTATAGAAAACTTTAGATGTTTCTAAAAAACTCAATTGGAGGTTCTGAAGGAAATTCTTAAAGAGGATGCTCTAAACAATAATAGGCTCATTACATACATAGTGTTCTAAGATATCTCTGAAGACAGCCAAAGTAATCGGGACATGTTCATCTGATTACATGTTGATTACAAAACCAATCTCTCATACCAGCATTTCATTCACTTCTTTGCAAGCCTGTCTTTAAAGCCATTTGAATTGTTCTTCAAATCAAAGCATATTGAGACAATAATAGATTTCTAAATAAAGTATTCTTAAATATTACCTAGGGTTCTAGATAAGGCGTTCTCAAACAGGAATGCATGGATGAGCTATAAATCTCGGAAATGACATATAAAATTTTCTGGGAATTCATAGCTTTCATGAGTCCAGTTACCATCCAAAAGGTTAAGAACATTTCCTACTATTCTCTATGTTGAATCAGCAATACTAAACTAAGGTATTATCTCATAGTCACCGCCATCATCACAAAAACTAATATGTATTGAGCATTTACTTTGTATAAGGCACTTACACACTACGCACTACTGCAATATGTTTTAGATGCTAAATATGTCACTCAATAACTTCAAACACTTTGTAGTGGTATTATTATTATTATTACACTCAATTTACCCTGAGAAACATTAAGAAACTTATCCAAGGTCATGACATTTGCAAGAGACACAATCAATATTTGAATACAGGCAGCCCATTTTATTTTTCAAGAAAATTTTCAAATGTACTTAAAATATGAAACATATGTCTACTATTTCAATTCCAAATTGCTAACATTTTGCCAAATTCACTTAATCTACATATTCACCTTTATTTCTTATGGAATCATAAGAAAGTGATTTGTAGATATTATGCACTTTCATACTGAAAACTTAAAGCATCTGCTAAGAAAAAAGGTATTCTTCTAACACAACCAAAATACCATTACTACATCTAAGACATTAACAATAAGTTCCTAATGTGAGATACTCAGTCCATATTCAAATTTCCACAACTACTTCCAAATATCTTTTATAGCAATTATTATTTTCAATCCAGATCCAATTAATGTTTATGCATTGTTTGGTTAATGTTTTCTCAGTCTCTTGTAATAAAGAATAATGCCCACAAGCAATTAATTTTTTTATGAGACTTTTTTTTTTGAAGAGATCAGACAGACCAGTTATCTTGAGAATGTCCATTTTAAAATTGTCTAATTGTTTCACCATAGTGTCAATTAATTTGACTCTCTATCCCCTATGTTTTCTGTAAACCTGGTTAGATTCAAGTTAAACATTTTTGGCAAAACTCCTCCTTGGTAATACTGTCTACTTCATGTTACATGACATCAGGAGGCTATCCTATCATTCATGATGCTGAGTTTGACAACTTAGTTAAGGTGGTGACCACTACTGTAAAGACACACTTTCCCCTGTACAAGTGCTCTGTGAAGTATTCGTTGAAGTCACAAGATTATTCTGTTCCCAATATCCTTTCACCTGATGGTTTTGCCTTCCTTGCCTGAATCAAATATTTCACTGCAGGTTGCAAATGTTGATATTCTAATTCTATATTTTCTTCTACACTTTATTTGCTAGTATCCTTTTGTAAAGTACAGCATTCTCTTATCAATCATAGAAGAACTCCAGTTTTTCATTAGAAGGCAAGGAAAATGCTTCATTCTTTCCCTTTGATTCATAATTTTTAGAATGAAAAGTTGGCATAAAAGTCATTTCCAATGCGTCAAGAGCTTCTCTCCCTTTCCATTACTGTCTGCCATAACTATGGATTCACGGATTTTTATTTGTTCAGTGTTCTACATTCAACTGCAGTCATCCTTTTTAATGTCCAAATTGTCTGAAATATGACCAACCAGGAAGCCCCTGTAAGCTGTGGAGACCAGTGTTCTTAACCATCACACACACTACATTGAGGATAGCTCAACAAAACTACATTTATTTGCTTACTTTTAACATCCTGTGGGCTTCACAATGCTTCTCCTAGTAGAGCACTTAAGAAATGTGCATTTTTATGAAGCACTTCCTCTACAGATATCAGACATTTTACATTAGTACTAAACAAATGAAACAGCTATTAATAAGCTCAAGGCTTGATGAGAATCTTAATTTTGTTTCAGAGCTTAATCTGAACAAAAGCAATAGACACTAATAACACATATAATTTAACTCTGGGAAATGCCTTTGGAATACAGGGAGATTTCTTTATTTCTTCTCAACAGTCCTCCTTTAACTCCAAACAACTCACTGACATATACTCAAAGAATATTATAGGGATCAACTAAAAACTAGCAACAATTAGGAATATTTAAATTAGGCAGGGGGAAGAGGTAGCAGAGTAATGGTTTTCACAAAAAACAGACAATACTGGACTTGCCCACAGAGTTTCTGACTCAGTAACTCTAGGGTGGAACCTGAGAATGTGCATTCCTAACATGTTCCCAGGTGATGCTAATGCTTTGGGTCCAGGGATCACACTCTGAGAACCACTGGCCTAGACTGATTCCTAATTTTTAACCCTTCTTTATGTCTCTCAGTTGTTCCTCCACCCTCGTCAAGCTCCTGGGCCCCACATACTTCACTCTCTTACTACACTTCCTTCACCTACAAAAACATGACAAGTACAAGCAGGCAACTACTGGACTAGTAAGCCAATAAGGAACAGACCTGAGACTGTAAAGTGATTCTTCTGGCTTGAGGTCTACATTTCCTGAACACTCAGCACTCTAATACTTTTTCCCCCCCAACTATCTTTACAAAGGAAGATTCTATTTAATCTGGGAGAAAAAAAGGTCTAAAAACAAAATGTTTGGTTTTTCCATAACTTTTAAAATGAATATGAACCTCAGACTAATGTCTTTTGTGTGTGTGTGTGCCAAACTAGACTCCCAACTAAACCAGCTTTCATCCCTTTATTCCATCACTTGGAAACAGATAAAAATAAGGTTCTGTTATAGAAGACATTCTGGGGTCAAGTCAGTCTGTTTGATCTCTTATCTACGTCTACAGTCTAGAACCCTAAAAAGTGATTTTTAAAAATTCAACCACCAACATTTACTGAGCTACAGCTAAACAGTGTTTAGCACTGCAGACAGAGAGAGACTAGGTCACAGTCTAGTGAATGAGACAAAACCAAAACCAGGTAATTACAACACAAGTAATGTTCAGAATGATGACCCTGGGGCATTATTCGATGTCTGAGCAAAGAGGAGCAGTCAAGGTCAGCACTTCACTGCCTACTAGGTATGCAGATCAGAATGCTGACTCCAGACCAGAGATTTTCAGCAGGTGAGGGGGTTGATGCCCTCTTTAGGATCTCAGGAATGCCTTTATCCAACACACATCTGATTCTGATTCCCCCCAGAGACCCTGCAAATCTATAATAATGCAGCTACAAAAGCCTCAAAAGTTTGCTTCCAGTGGGGACATAAACAGAGATAATGAGACAGATCTGACCAGAGTTATCTGTTCCCTATTATAATTTTAATTGTGGCCAAAAAACCCCCATCAATCTGAAGCTCATGTCCCTCACGAAAGCCCGGGTTTTAAAATTATGCCCCACGTGGGTTTCTGAGAAGCTACAGGAAGAGCTAAATAAATAGAACACATGGTTAATGCCCCTCCCACCCCACTTCACCCACAACAGCTGGGTTTCTGCTTTTTTATTTGGTTACACTATCTGGTAATATCGCTGTTTAAGGAAGGGTTCCACAGCCAAAACAACTTCATAAATCACTGATGTAGCTCAGTCATCAAAAGAGCAGGATTTTAGATGGAGACTATTTCAGTGAAGCTTCACGACTTGGGACAAGTCATACACAAGCTATAGTGTCCTGACTTAGATCAAAGATTCTGACATAGCTTGACAGCCTGGATGCAAATTTCAGCTCTACTACTTGCCATCTGTGTGACTTGGGCAAATGACTGAACCTCTCTGTGCCTCTGTAAAACAGAGATAATAAAAACGCCTGCCTCATAATGTCATTATAAGGACCAAAGAAGGTAATACCTAAAGCACCCTGGAGAGTGTGTGGCCTAAAAAGTGTTAGTGCTCTCACTACTATCATCATCATCATCATCACCACCACCACCACCACTGCCATCTTCACCATCATCATCATCATCATCATCATCATCATCATCATCATCATCATCATCTTCACCATCATCATCATCCCTTTACATCTGTTTCTTCATTTGTAAAATAAATACATGATCTCTAAGAATCACCCCCCAATTCCGAGCCACAGATTCCTCAAACTTCATGTCAACTCCAAGTACTGGCCACCCAGTTTTGTAAAATGTACCACATACAAAAACTTGAATCAGAATATGGGAGCACACATTTATGTTCTTCAACTGTCACATACCAACTTCCATTTCAATATTTAAACATATCCACATGCTTCATGAAACAAGGCAATCATACCATCAAGAGAGAAAAGCAAAAGAGAAAATCTAGTCCAGGGCCCTAGCTGCAGGCCGAGACCTATCTGAGCTCCCTGTTCAATAAAGATCCTCAGCATAACTAGCATAAGAGAAGCCACACATCCCAGGGAAGCTAGTTTGCAAGTTCCCATTTTATGCCAGATTTAACCAGTCAAAGTTAAATGGAAAACATGTGTAATATTAATAAAAGGCTCAATGTCGCTTTATTTCTTATGCTAAAGCACAATCAATGATGCCAGAAAGAGCTAAGAGCTTTTTAAAATACACAGTGTGTTCCCTTAACAAACACGATGCCTTTTGATGAACACTTCTCTGCTGGTGTCCCTGGCAAATAAGCAAGAACACACAGCAAATTGCTACATGTGATGAGCAAGCCCCCATTTCCTTCTCTGACACAAATGGCTCGGCAGTGACTCATGGCACGACCAGGAGGCAGGGAGAGGAGGGGCAGGCAATTGCAGACTCCTCTCAGTGGGGCACTTAGGGGGATAATGAAGCAGGAAGCAGCTGGAATCATCTTGGGCCTCCAGAGTAGCATAAAGAGAACAAAAGGTAACCAGGAGAGAGACATCTAGATTCAAAGCCTGGCCCTACCAAGTTCTAGCTGGATAACCTTCCTTAAATTAACCTCTCTGAGCATCTGCAAAATAAAGAAAAGCATTCCCTTCTTCAAAGGGTTGTCATAGAGAAAAAAGGACAAGTGATAGGGACAGCTATCATCACTGACAGCTGCTCAGTTACCAGGACTGCCACACCATCCATGTGCACTACTTTTCTGGAATCCTCGTAACAACTCTCTGGACCTGTATTATTACTATCCCTACTTTCAGATGAAAAAACTTAGCCCTGTTAGTCCTCTTAGCCATCATTCCAGGCTAGGTGCTGATCCTACACTGTTTCTATTTCATGATGCCTTCCTCAACAGTCCCAGGTGCAGTCAAGGTCTCTTACAGGTGAATCTCACAGGGGCCATTAAAGCAACCATCATACCCACAAGAGCAATGACACCTAGCATTTATTGTGCACTACCCATGAGTTTTCTGGTCTGTTTCCCCCACTATAAGAGCATAAAGCAGAAACTATAGATATCTTTAAAACTATAAAATCTACCTTCACTGTCAGGCACAACTTAGTGCTCAGTACTTCTTTTAAGCAAGGACTGAATGTTAAAACCGCCATTATTGTTAAAATGTTAAAATTATTTTTGTAGGATTCCAAGTTATTTGGACTAACGGAAATAGAGTTCATGTGTACAGAAAGTGAATGCAGGTTTCCTGAGCACCTACGGCAAAGCTCTTTGTTGTTACCCCTAAGGAGCTTAGTCTGGTAATTTACCCTCAATAGGTATAAACTGGAGTGATTTAACCCCACAAGAATCCACCTCATCCACACAGATTAAATTAGGGGCTTTTAAATGGGGATACAAAAGAAGGGGGGGAAAAATCACCACAAAAGGATTTACCACAGATTACCTTTACAATGATAAATTCAGTTTAAATAATTCAATTTACATAAATTCTTTGGAATGCAGTATCTTTACTGCATAAAGATAAAACTATTCTGTATTTTGTTCCATGTCTAGGTTATCTATTTTTTGTTAATTTAGCCACAGCTATTTGTTTCAGAGATACGGTCTGACACACAAGGCCAAGGGCAATGACCCAGATGTCACACTGGCTACTACCCACAAAACTAACATTGTGCACACTTTCTCAGCCACTTTGCATATGAATTTGTTTATATTACAACCAAGAAAATATTAGTTTTGATCAAAACATTTAAGTTAAAGGGCAAGAGGTGGATATATAAAAACACACGGTCCTTTGAGCCCAAGTCTGTCACTTTGACATTTCTTACATACCCAATTATTTAAGACCTTCTGAGAGTCAACTGAAAAAACAGGTAAGTGGTGGCTTGTGTTGAGTCCTTCCATCAAGCATGTCAATAAATCATGACCTGGAGGCAATCTGTTCTAGGACAATATGCTGCTACTGCTTAAATGTGCTCAAACTCTGATACTGTCAAATCTCTACACCCTCTTTCCAATAATCAAACTGCCACCTGTGCACCTGAACTGATAAACATCTTCACCTCTGGGGTGTTATACAAAGCACTCAACACTTAAAGTGCCCTACATGATTCTAGGAAATGCATTTGTCCAATCACTGACCTCCCAATAAAACCAGCAACCTGCACTGAAACTCTGAAATGACACGCACTATTCACCTCAAATCAGTCTTCGGCCTTTCTTAAACTCATTGAAATTATTCTTCCTTACCACAATCTCTAGAAATTCTGCTCTTGTCACACGTATAGGTTAACAGTCAGTAAAGGAAAAAGCTGCAACGTCTATGATGGCTTGGGGATCTCTCAGCAACAATCTTTAATACTGAATCAAAAGAGTTATGAAAAGATGGGATTTAATTCTGTAACATTCTCCCTTCACCAAAAATTCCCTCTAAACCTCCACTAACAAGGACAAGGATTCATCTCATGTAGTGGCCAATACGCCATGGAATATTGGGTTAAGAAAAAGACAGAGTTCTGAGATCTATTTATGGCATTTGCTGTGAGCATGAAAAAGGAAAACTGTCACAGACATGCTATGGATTTTGCCACCTCTGTATTAGCATATCCTATGTCCTGGGCTCTAGATGAGTTAACGGTAGTATTTTAATTCTCTTTTCCTTATTTGTGACCACCTTGATGAGTTCCAAGGCACAGCTCCTCTTTGTAGCTTGCTTTCCAGCCAACGTCCTAGAAATTAGTAAGATTAAAAATAAGCATAAAGGAAACCATTCAAGGTTCACTTTGGATAAAAACCCCAATGTTTGGCTAACTGTCAAATTATACAAGATTTCTGGCTCTCCAAAGGCAAGAATTGAGAGAACACACAGGAAAAGCAAAAATGAAGAGGTGGGGGAGAGATGGATGGAGCAGAGAGAAATCCAGAGAAAAGATATGGATGGAAAAAATAAAAAGGGGGAGAGAAGGAAAGTGAGAGTTATAATTTATAAGATGAAAACAGAAAAAATGAGATATAATAAAAGCAAGAGTTAAAATGGTTTTGCTTTATTTGGTTGCAGCAGTCTCTTGCTTCAGGCCCAAGCTCAACAGGAAATTTTACAGGATTCTCCGGATCTGCCACTTCCTGGCTCCTTTTAGGAGCCCAGCAGCGGTAACGTTAAGGGCCGAGCATTATCACAGAGCTTTCTAAAGTCGTTCTTGTTTGAAGTCTGCATCAAGGCTGGGTTTGAGTTTTGGCTTCGCATTCTAGCTGCTACATATAAGGGCTGGTATTATGCTGGCAGTAGCAGAGGAACACACAGAGAATCCAACACGTCAGAGCAAGTAGAGTTTATCAGATTAAAGTCAGAAAGCAGAAATTCCTCCTGTGTATTATTTCACAGAGCCAGGATCAAGTGATTCAGTAACATTCATTCTGTTGACAATGAGGGAGGGAACTTGGCTCTTTCCTAAACCTCTCTCCTGCATTAAGTGTTGGCTCAGAAAGCTTTGGAAACATAGCCTGACTTCTTTCTTCAAGTGAGGAAAGGGAACTAGGGAACGCCACCTAAAACAGGTGTTCAAACTTGAGTGTAGATGAGGTGACTGCTTAGACCCCCCTCCCAATGAAACAATCTCATTTTAAAATAATGTGAACCCTAAGAATAAAGACCTTTTATTGCATACACTTGGGTGAACAGTCTATCGGACTGTTTTCCTATAGCCAGAGAAAATGACATACAATGGGATGAGGCTAGCCAGACTGTGTAAAAGAAGGATGAAGTACGGGTGTGATCGAACATAATGACAGGAGAATTTAACACTAAAAAGAAGGCAGAGTAGCAGGTAAAAGAAAGTGTAAAGCACTCATCAGAGTTCTCCTGGTCCCCTCTCTCCCCAGGGGCCTAGAGCAAGGCTTCTCAACCTAGCTGTTCACTAGAACTTCTTGTGAAACTTTCAAAACTGTATTTCTTGGTGCTCATTCCCAGAGATTCAATCAGTTTGGGATGGGGCCCAAGCATGACTAGTTTTTTTAAAAGCATACAGATGATTCTGAGTGTGGATGTAAATTTCTGTGAAGTAATTTTTTTAGTGTAATTACCGTAGAGTATGATACACTTACCAGGAATCCGGATTTTTAAAAGATATTCTAGGACAAACTTCAAGATCAATCAAGATTTTTCAGTATCAAGAATCCAGACTGAATAGTTTCATAATTAATGTGAAGTCTGAGTATGACTGACCTGTTATAAAGGTCAAAATCTAATTATAATTATATAATAATCAAGTCAACAGTGAGGGTGAATGTTTTGGGGGAGGGGTGGATTTTATACCTGCTGCATGGAAGTGAGATGAGCAGAAAAGAGACAAAGGATCAGAGAGGGCAGTGGTTCTCAATAGGTGGTTCCCAGACCAGCAGCCTGAGCATCACTTGACAACTTGTTAGTAATTCAAATTCTCAGGCCCTATTCCAGACCTACTCAACAGTCCTCTGTGTTGCAATAAGCGCTCCATTTCTGTTGCAAGCTAAAGTTTGAGAATTACTGAGGCACAGTAATAACTGATTTCTAACTTTTCAATAATGCATCCTAGGAGCTCGTTGTGGACATCCAGGAGGGAAATTATATAATCCCTGAATCTCAGACACTCCCAGCAACATCTCACAACACAGACAACTAGTGAGTATTTACTGTCACCTAGACAGTCATCTCAAACTGCTTTTTGATCTTTACTGCTCCGCCCTCAGGCAACGGGGAGGAGGGGGCAGTTTATAGTTAATGACATCTTTGTTGGGAATAGCAGGTGCTTGTTGTTTCTCTCTCACAAGGCGAATTTTTTCAAGGATCTTTGAGTAAAACCAACGACTGGATTTCCTAAGTAGCTCTCTGCCATTATCCTCTCAGCTCCTTGTTGATTTATCAAGTTATATCACCAAAAATTTATTAGCCTTCTGTAGGAGCAACATGAGAAGGAATCTAAGTAGGTGAAAAGGTCCTTTGCGTTAAAGTCTCCCTGCTATCCAACACCAGGTGACCCAGCTGAGAGACAGATGGGGGAGGCCGCAATATCCAGCCTTTGGCGAATGGGTGAGCAGTGTTCTCTGAGGCTATCAGATGCTCGGGACATGCAGTTGAGGTTGTCAGGATCTTCCCTGTGACAGGTCATATATGGCAGTGACTGCAACTCCATTCTAGAACTACCAACACACTTGGCTCCAGAGAACCCAGTCGCATGTTCAAAACCACCATTCAACAGGCGCTTATTTTCACCTACACTTCTCAGCAGATGGCCAGCAGAAGAAAACACTGCTGTTATTTTAAATAGAAGGAAAAAAAGTAAAGTTTAAAACACTGCAAAAGCTAAATCCAGATCCAGATCTTGCAACCTCAACACGACTTCTTCTGGAAGGGGGAAAAATAAGGTACTTATTTCAGGCACCTGGAGGTCCTTCTAAGAATTTTAGCACAATGGCTACCACAGGGATTACCACTGGCTCGAATAAGCTTTTGAAAATGTCACACAAAACACTAAAGCTGCTAGGGCTGATGAGCCAACTTAGGAAAATGAGTTAAAACCCTGAAAATTAAGTCACTTTTAAAGCATCACTTAAATCTATCGTTATTTAATTCATGTCAAGGGCCAAAGCTAAGTACTTTTCAATTATGGAGTAAAGTGATATAAGAATTTTCACTTTCAAATTCTACAGTTCACTGTATCAACACCCCAAAAGAGAAGATTTAGGGTACAATTGGATACCTCCTGAGATTTGTTTTTCATCATCAATATGGATGATTCTCCTTGCCACTGAGTGCAAGTTCTCTTTAAAGATAACTCACCTGGGATCTAAATGATGCCCGAGACAAAGGCACAACACTGTCAAATAACTCAAAAAAACCAACCAATCCTAAGTGGTCAGCTGGGTCCTGGCTTAGGGAAAGTAAGTCATGGCTTTGCAGAAAGGCTTCCAGGGACACACAAAAACAAAAGTAACTGAGTCTTTCAGGTTCTCTGTTCCACTGGGAAGATCAAATTATCCAGTCCAGAAAGAGTAGGTCCTTCCTGACCAGGACTGGACAGTAATAACCCAATCGAGAAGCTGTTCAAAATGGTTTGCTGTTGTTGTTTGGATTCTGGAGTCCTTAGGATGAAATAATGCTGGAGTTTGGCATCTCATTTCCAGTGATGATGCCCCAAGCCTCTATTAGGGCAGAAAACTCACAGAATAAACACTGTCCCCTAACTGTAACTGCACTATTCAAGGAGATTGTTTCTATTCTTTTTTTTAGAAGGAAAAAACCTTTCAAAGCAGCAAATCGTAAAAGGATGGGGGGGAAAAGGGATTTCAACCTTTTTTTCCCCTTTTTATGGTTGGGGGAACTGAAATGAGAATCATAATATATAAATGGACTATTTATTTGACCCTAGAATTTCCCCATTTAATAATGATTTCAATACTGTGATGTCTAGAAAAGTCCTCCTGTCCTGTCCTTTCATTATTATAAAGGTGTCTGACTCTCAACCTCTGAAGGGATTATATTCAGTTCAGAGACAGGAAAAGGAGACGAAAATCACTGGCATCCCTTCAACACTTCTAAGTCAGCTTCAAAACCCTC